>NC_135662.1:41775913-42375913 GCF_964188315.1 Podarcis muralis | reverse complement strand
CTGCATGGATACATTGAGGACACTACTGTAGCAGCATGCAAAATGTGCTATCGCAGACCAATCTTGCAGGCATACTTCAGCTGAAATTAAAACAAGCTTGTGACTTGTCAGTCTGAGCATAGCTCACAAACCCTATATGGTAATTCACCAAGAACTCTCCTGTAGCTTCTTAAAGACCAACTAAGTTAGTTCTTGGTATGAGCTTTCGTGTGCATGCACACTTCTTCAGATACCAATTTTTTTTATTTTTTTTTACTATGGCAGACCAACACGGCTACCTATCTGTAACTCTCCTGTAGCTTGTTAGCATCCATATGTCTTGAGAGACAATGGAGTGTGCCTCCAGGGGTGAATCCAAACCACTGCATTAGCAGCACCAAAATGACATCCTCAGGGAGCAAGCCTGGGCAGTGTGTCTGGAGGTCCTGGGATGCCCAGACAACAAGACCTCCCCTCCCCTTTCAGCCTCACTGATCTGGACCAAATGAAAGCAGAGCAATACATTTTGGACCAGCTGATGGAGTTGTTGAAAGGAGGTGTACAAGGTACCATCCAACCATTTTAGTGATTCCAGTCCAGATTTGTGTGGTATTTATTCCTTAGTCTTTTCTTCTCCTGAATATATTGTGCAAGGCAACAGAGGTTTAGGACCAGAATTCTCCTAAATGGGCTACTTTCCCAGGTTGATGAGTCCCATCAGCCCCTCATTTCCCTCTAATGCAGCTTTTCTCAACCTTGGGTCCCAGATGTTATTGGACTAAAACTCCCATCATCCCTGACTACTGGTCCTGCTAGGCTGGGGTGATGGGAGCTGTAGTCTAACAACATCTGGGGACCCAAGGTTGAGAAAGGCTTCTCTAGCATATGTGCAGAAAGCGCCTTCTTGACCATTGAACCCAGTATTGGTCTTGTCTGCTCAATCTGCCAGAGCTTGTCTTTGCATGCAAAGGAAATCCTTAACTCACCAAGAGTTTGAGACCCATTAGTTACCCTCACCTGGTTTAGTTGGCCAGTCAGAGCCATTCCTGGGATGTGGCCGCTATCACATGCTGATAGCTTCTAGGAGCCACAGTTGAGAACTGCATGCAGAGACCAAAGGTGGACAAACTACCCCAGAAGGAGCATGATGTGCCCACACCAGAGGTACTACCCTTCCCCTAACACCCCATACACCCTGACTGCCTATCTAGAACTGCAAAAGCTGGGGGCGGGGGTTGCCAAGCACCTGGCTGGCAAGCTGAATAGGGTTTGATGAACAGGGGAGGGCGGGGCACTCACTGCCCCACAGGATTCTGCTGCCCAAGTCCTGGCCAGAGGAAGTGGACTTTGTAGCACCCACATTCTTTGTAGCACTCCCTGTTCTTAGGCATTAGACTTAACAAAAATAGCACTTTTTCCTCCATGGACCTCAGGGTGTCATATGTAAGGTTATGCCAATTTATCCACAGAACAATCCTATGAGGTATCATATCCACACCATGCACTCTTATACCAGTCCTGCCTTCCACATCCCCAAAGAAACCTGGGAACTATAGTTTGTTAAGGGTGCTGGCTTCACAGACCTACAGCACTCTTAACAAACTAAAGGTACCAGAATTCTGCATGACTCTTAAAAAGAGACCCAATTGTTGCAGGTTCACCCACTGAGCTTCGTGCCTGAGCATGGATTTGAGCTCATGTCTCTGCAGTCCAAGTCTAGCATATTATTCACACCATACTGGCTGTAAATGTGACAGATTTTCAACTCACACATTTAGCTCTGCAAAAGGCATGGCTGGTTTTTGTATGTGGGAAGTCACACATTTTTTTATTTTTTAATGTGGGAGGTAACCTGGAAACTGTGTATGCAAACTTATCTGTCCCTGTGATAATGCACCATCCTTATCTAATTTGTCAATGCTGTTGCCATAAGTGTGAGCACAAATTGGGTCTTTGCACTACTACCTTTAACCAGTCTGACAATCTGGGTTATGTATTTACAATAGACAATTAGCATATGACGCCTTTTGACATTTCCTGTCTTCTCCCTGCCCTCTTTGATCATGGCGACAAAACCTTTCGGACAAGCAGAAAACAGCAGCTTTATTATTTCAGATAATGACACCAATTACTTTGTCTTGTTGTGAATAATCTGATTTGGGAAATACCACGTTCCACCCATCACTCAAATGACACAAGGTTACCGCTTGCCTTCAGCTAACGACATAGACACTGACAATGTACGTCAACACTTCCCACCTTCTTGTAAAACTTCTCAGGAAGCTTATACAAGAAGAAACCTGCCTTCTTTGCACTGCCTCCCCTTTGCAATGCCATGTAGTAAAATTCCAAACACATGTAAGTTCATGCAATGGAGTTCTCTCTTCGTCTCCTCCCCCCCTGCAGTCCCCTGCAACCAGTAAAAAGCCTCTGCAACCCAATGTCCCTGTTGCAAATCACACAGCACATAAACTGTGGAAATCGCTCCCACAAGAGGCAGTGCTGGCCACGGGCTTGGATGCCTCTAAAAGAGGCTTAGACAAATTAACAGAGGCTATGTTCTGCTTCCAGGGTCGGAGACAGTACGCTTCTCAATACCAGTAGCTGAAAACATCAGGAAGGCAGCTTGCTGTTACAATCAGATCCTGCTTGTGGGCATCTAGTTGGTCACTGTGAGAACAGGAAGCTGGACAAGGTGGTCCACTGGCTTGATCAAGCAGGGATGTTCTGGTGTTTGATGTTCCTGCATTTTGAATGCAATCATTCTCAGGCCCAATGACATTTGTTATGCACACGGCTGTGCCATTTATGTATAAAACTAGTGGTTTTATACATTATACCTTAGCTAGTAGTGCTGGTATACTTTTTACAATAAAGCATGCATGTGTAAGGGGGGAACTAGAGTCTGCTTTCCCCCTGCCTTACTGCTTACATGCTATCAGTGCCAACCAGCCCTGCCTTTGACATCATGTGCTGAAACTAGTACCATTTTCTGGGAGTCCATATGTTACAGCACATGCCTCTGCAAGAAGGGGAGCTTCACATGTACAACTGTGGAAGTGAAGGTTTCCACATGATCTCATACCCCACTTGCTCATGGAGATGTGCTAAAGCTCTCTCCCTGAAGATGTCCACAACGTATTTGAGCATACAAATTTTCTGTAACTGCACTCTATTCCAGGCCTAGGAATTGAGAAAAAGTATAATGGCATGTATCTTATCCTCAGATAACTATGTAAATAAATTTAGCTTTGGAATGCCCTCCTCGAGTAATTCAGGAGGCATAGACAACAAAGAGCTTTAAACACTTCTCAAAATTGTGTATGCTTACCTAGGCTGTCCCACACTCTAACTCTTAATTCCTTATTTATTTATTTATTTTTCCATTGTTCAGCTTCATTGAATTTCATATAGTCTCATTGGATTTATTTATTTTTACTCAGTCTATATAATTTTTACCGAATCTTGTTGTATTAAGTACAGTATTGTATTCATATTTAAGTGGGTGGGGTGTTTTAATGTATTTCTCTTTCCTCTTGGCTTTAATGTATCTAAATTGGGTTTATTGTCTATTTGTTTTGTTGTATGCAAGTCTTTTTGGGTTTCGCTGGACAAGATAAAGTGGCTGACAAATATAATAAATAAATAATATTGGTATTTTCCCTAATATTTACCTATGGCTTATATTTTGCATGTTTTATGTAAATTGCTTAGAGAACCTGCTATATTAAGTGGATACAAATTGGATGTATGAATCAGTAATTGTGCATAAACAAAGTAATAGCTTTTTCAGGCTTTCACTCCTTGTGTCAATTGAATGCAGGCAGGGAGGCCCTACTCACCAGTCAAAGCATGTGCATTCTGTAGCAGGAATTTAAAAGGTTACGGTCAGAGGTTTATCACGTCCACTTTCCCATTTTCATTTATGTGTTTCTGTCTTGCACAATTTCCCAGAAAAAAGTCAGGCCTAAGAAATTTGATTTCTACAGGTTGTCTTCAAATTCATGACTCACTGCTGACTTGAGCTAAAATAGCTACAGACCCAACTACAAGATGTAACAACCTCCCAGACTATGATTCAAGGGGGGAAATCTGTAATTTCTGAATAGTTCAAAGCCAGCTGTTTTCTTTTCTCCTGTGCCTTAAATAGGTTGTCTGTGGTTCTGTCCATTTTATTTCAACACATTCAGGCCAGGAGTGGCAAACCTGTGGCCCCTCAGATGTTGCTAAAGTTCAGCTCTCATCATTCCTAGCCATTGGCCATGCTGGTTGAAAATGATGGGAGTCCACATCTGGAGGCCAAGATTCCCTTTTTCCCAGTTTTATCTACTTCTTTGCAAAATAGAAATCCTGAAAGATCAGCCTCAGAATAATAGAAACCATAGTGGTGAAGACAAATCTATTCTGCCTCACCTACTCACCCTCCACCCATTATAGTCTAAGTTAACTTCTCTTGATACAATACTTTGGGATGGTGTTGTCTTCTGAGGACATGGCCTGTCTGTTCCACTTGGATTTTCATAGATGTCTGCATTCCTTTTCTTTGACTTTTCATCACATAACCATTTTTCAAGCTGCTTTGTGTGGTCACATGATCTTGGCAGGATGTCATATCGGGTGCTAAAAGTACCACACTGGTGGAGAAGCGGCACTAGCATTGGTGCCGGCTTCCAGAAAGATCTCACTAAAATGTTGCAAGATCTCGCCAGAGGTTGGCATCAGTGTTGCTGCTTTGTGCCACTGCTGTGCAAACTAGGTATGACATGCTTCAACAGGGATAGGTCAGCACTTCTCATTTTGCCTCAGTGTTACTTTTGTGCTTCTAGGATTTGCTGAACAGCTTGGATTTTGTTATTATTTGAGCATGTATTGTGAGGAAATGATCATTTTTTAAAAATAAATAAATCTGTTTTTATTACTGTTTGTTAGCTACTTTGAGTGCCTTTGGAGAAAGAGGCAGTACAGACATCTTAAACATTTTCATTTATTTACTTACTATCAGGTGTGCTTGAGGCTGCATGGAATATAAAAAACAAATTTACACAAATCCTGTCTAAAACACTTATACAGTGGTACCTCGTGTTGCGTAACCTCCAGGTTATGGCATCTTCAGGTTACGGCCGCAGCAAACCCGGAAGTGGGTTTGCTGCTCACGCGTACGCAGAAGTGGTCCTCCAGTTACGAAATTTTCGAGATACAGCCAGGCCTCTGGAACAGATCCCTTTCGTAACCGGAGGTACCACTGTAGTGTCTTTTTACAGGTTCAGTAACCAATTTGAGATTGTTGTTTTTACAATTAAGTGGTATAAAAATTTTATGAAATAAAATAAATTCTGATGAATTAATGCTGAACTACAAATCAATAGAGAATGGGTACTTGCTTTTTCTATGTAGTTCACACACAATCTAGATCTAGTGCAAATTTTTTTTACCCTGAAAGTCATTTTTTAAGAAACAAGCTTCATTTTAAGAATAAAAGCTCCTGGGGCTGGGTGAAAGATTTAGAAAAGGTATAGAAGCTATCTATAATGAACAAAAAGCTAAGCTAATAATAAATAACTCGACATCAGAATTTTTTGACATATCTAAAGGGACTAGACAAGGATGCCCCCTGTCTCCTCTGTTATTTATAACAGTACTTGAAGTACTTACTGAGAGAGGCAGCGGAAGTGAAAGGGATTAAGGTAGGGACTAAAGAACATAAGATAAAAGCTTTCACGGATGATATTGTATTAACTCTAGAAGACCCGAAAAATAGTATGAAAGAAGCCTTGCAAAAATTTGAAGAGTTTGGAGCAGTGTCAGGCCTCAAGATCAATAAAAATAAGACTAAAATGTTGACTAAAAATCTAACTAAGGAAGATATTGTAGAACTAGAACAAAAGATGGGAATTATGACAGCAAAGAAAGTGAAATACCTTGGAGTGTGGATACCAGTGAAAAATATTAACCTATATAAGGATAATTATGAAGTCACTTGGAAGAATATTTAAAAAGATCTTGAAATCTGGGAGAGATTGAGGTTATCTTTTCTGGGGAGGATAGCGGTTATCAAAATGAACGTTCTCCCCAGAATGTTATTTCTGTTCCAAACCATTCCGGTACTAAAAGGTCTGAAGCAGTGTAAAGAGTGGCAAAGGGCCTTAGCGAAATACATCTGGCAAGGCAAAAGACCATGAATAAAAATGAAAATATTGGTGGACAAAAAAGAAAGAGGGGGATTCTCCCTACCGGATCTAAGTTTATATTATGAAGCGGCATGCTTATTGTGGCTGAAGGATTGGATAAGATTGGAAAATAGGGACATCTTGGACTTGGAAGTTTTCGATAACAGGTACGGGTGGCACTCGTACCTGTGGTACGAAAAAGTGAAAGTTCATAGAGGCTTTCTAAATCATATTTTTAGGGGACCACTATTCCAAGTATGGGAAAGAAATAAAAATATATTAGAAAGGAAGACACCTTGGTGGATTTCACCAATAGAGGTGTTAACTATAAAAAAAATAAACATGGAAGGGAAGAATGCCACCTATGAAGAACTAACTTGGAAGACAGATCAAGGGATTAAACTTAGACCATATGAAGAGATCAAAAATTTATTTGCAGGGTGGTTGCAATACCACCAAGTAAATGATCTGCTAAAAGAGGACAAAAAGAAAATAGGATTTGAAGATAAAAAATCTAAATTTAATGTAGAAGTTATAGAAGGTAAGAACAAAACACTGTCAAGGATGTATGATATTCTGCTGGAGTGGTATACAAAAGATGAGGAGGTGAAGGAGGCCATGATTAAGTGGGCGATAGACATCGGATATAACATTGATTTTGAGAGGTGGTTGGAACTATGGAACAGGAATATAAGATTTACGGCATGCACGGCATTAAAGGAAAACCTGTGGAAAATGATCTACAGGTGGTATCACACACCAGTGAAATTAGCGAAGATTTATAAGTTGAAGGATAAAAGATGCTGGAAGTGTAGAGAGGTAGAAGGTGACCTCTACCATATGTGGTGGTCGTGTTGTAAAGTGAGAGGCTTTTGGGAATTGGTTTATAATGAACTTAAAAAAATCTTGAAATATACATTTCCCAAAAAGCCAGAAGCTTTTTTGTTAGGATTGGTCGGTAAAGAAATTAAAAAAGAAGATAAGACCTTGTTTCTATATGCTACGACAGCTGCAAGAATTATGTTAGCGCAAAATTGGAAATTAGAAGGAATACCCAATATAAATGACTGGCAGGTTAAAATGATAAATTATGCGGAGCTTGATAGAATATCAGGAAGATTAAGGGACCAAGACGAACAGAAATTTCATGATAATTGGAAGAAATATTTAATGTATATGGAATCTAAATCTCAGGTGACACTGGCGGGGTTGAAATAACTCTAACAGCGGGAAAGGCTTATGTAAAAGAGTTAAAAAGTACGTGATTATATAATTTATACGATACTTACCAAAGGAGTGGAGGGAAGTCCAAGGCTCAGTTGAGATTAATTCAGTTATGTATTTTATTTATGATTTGTGAAGTGGATAAAATTTGTATAAGGTATGTGGTGGATTTTTTGTTTATGTTTTTTCTGTATATATGTGCAAATATGAATAAAAAATTATTTAAAAAAAAAAAAGAATAAAAGCTCCTTGTAGATTGATTCTGCACAACTCTGCAGTGTAATGCAGGTGAAAGCAGATACCACCGGTCCTGACAATGGATATACCCAATGGTGTTGTAAGTGGGTACCGTATTTTTCGCCCCATAGGACGCACCGGCCCATAGGGCGCACCAAGTTTTTTGGGGGGGAAATAAAGAAAAAAATATATTTCCCCCCCCCAGGCGCTTGTGGGGCCGGCAGCGGGGAGAAGCGCTCTTCTCCCCGCAGCCCGCCTTCAGACCAGGTCCGGGGACAGCGGGAAGACGCGCTGCGCCTCCCAGCTGTCCCTGGAGCATGCGGGGCAGGCAGCGGGGAGAAGCGCTTTTCTCCCCGCCGCCCGCCTTCAGATCAGGTCCGGGGACAGCGGGAAGACGCGCTGCGCCTCCCCACTGTCCCCGGAGCTTGCGGGGCAGGCAGCAGGGAGAAGCGCTTTTCTCCCCGCCGCCCGCCTTCAGATCAGGTCCGGGGACAGCGGGAAGACGCGCTGCGCCTCCCAGCTGTCCCCGGAGCTTGCAGGGCAGGCAGCAGGGAGAAGCGCTCTTCTCCCCGCCGCCCGCCTTCAGATCAGGTCCAGGGACAGCGGGAAGATGCGCTGCGCCTCCCCACTGTCCCCGGAGCTTGCGGGGTTGGCGGCGGGGTCTCCCTGCGGTCAGCCTCCAAACCACTTCGGGAGACAGCGGGACGGCGGCGTTCCGCCTCCCTCTGTCCCCCGACCTTGTGGGGCTGGCGCTGGGGCTCTCCTGAAGCCTGGAGAGTGAGAGGGGTCGGTGCGCACCGACCCCTCTCGCTCTCCAGGCTTCAGCGAAAGCCTGCATTCACCCCATAGGACGCACACACATTTCCCCTTCATTTTTGGAGGGGAAAAAGTGTGTCCTATAGGGCAAAAAATACGGTATATATCAAAATTATGATCATTTCTTGCTTCATTTGCCTTGGGCATGGGCAGGGAGGAAAAGGCATGGATAAACTAATCAAAGGGGAGGGGATTTCAAACACATATCAAGTAACCATACCCACTTTGGCGGATAGCAGGATCTAGAATCAATCTAGATCAAAAGAAGCATGTTGAGGATCAGCATGAACTACGTTTTTGTGCTATAGAAGGGCTGGTGTGTACACAGTCTGAGTCTGCTGATGGTATGTTAAGTTAGATCTGTTAAGCAAGAGAGAAAACCAGGACGAGGCAGACAATGACATATGAATAACAGGGATAGGCAAGGTGAGGTAGGCAATAAAAGAGCAGGTGTAGCTTATTGGAGTAGCTCTAGTTCCAGAAAGGCTTTGATAAAATCTCAAGCAGTAACTTCAAGGAGGAGAGGGAAGCAAAACTGAAGGTGTATTAAAGTGGAATAAAATTTGGAATACAGATCCATGGTTTTACAGAGCCACTGATCTTGACGTGAACCTTCAGAGGCAGCTGGTAACAACTTCTGTTCTCCAAGCTGTCTTGAAGAGTTTGTCACAATTAGTCATGAAATTGCACTGATCAGACTTGCTGGCCTGTTGTCAGCTATGGAATGAGGATGCCTTTTACTTCCACAAACCCAGGGTCCACCCTCTCCTGACCTCCTCCCTCCATGTACAATAAAAGTAATATGGTTGCACTCTGAGATCCCCAGTGAGTCAAGGTGATGTTGCTTGTTGGCTCAAGAGGGAGATGCTCCTCAGAATGCATCCTCACATCCCATTCATTTTCTGGCAGAGGAACAATGAATCATCCTGTGATGAGGTCAGACACTACTTCATAGTAACTGTCCAAGTATATTTTTTCTCTTGTAGTAATACTGTGGTGTTTTACCACAAGGATGGTGTGTGTTGTTTTTTAATGTGACATTAAAAATTGGATGCTGATTTAAAGTAGCACAGCAGGTAAACTGTACAGAGACCCAATCTCTTTCTGCCAAGAAGCTCAACTAAATAGCCATTTCTGGCATTCCCCTCTACCTAACTGCAATTGCATGTGAGGGGAGAGCAGGTTATTGCAACCCCACTGCACTCCATCACTCTGAGCCAAACCTACCTTACAGGATTGAGATGAGGATAAAACAAAATACGGCATAAGCATCTTGAAGGACACCGTGCAAAAAAAAATAAAAATATTATAATTTACTTCATAGAATTTATAAACTATCTTTTTCCAAAGGTCCCAAAGTGTACGCTGACTGTGAAATAATGTCATCTACAAAGCACAATCAATTAAAATAAAATCCATACAGTACCATACAAATATTAATTACAGCATCAAGGCAATACAGACAGCCAAAGCCCAAAGGCAGAATTAGTCAGTTGCTCCAAAGGCTTTTGAGAAAAGATATTGACTGGAGAGCGGAAGACCCTTAGTAACATTACCATCCATGACTCTTAAGGGGAGAGAATTGTATAGACATGGCACAGTCATCAAGAAGACCTGTATAAAACTGTTGAATAACAGGCCTGGTGCAAGTGTGGAAGACTGCCTCTTCCTCCTCCTCTACACCACTGCCTCCTCATCCACCACTGTGCCTCCTTTCTCCTCCTGGGTGTTGTGGGTGGCACTGCTGCCATTCTACAACTGTCACCTTTGCTGTTGTATGTGTAAGTGTTCTTCCCCAATAGTTGTACTGTAGCAACTGAGACAACCTCTGGAGCATTTGCTCTGAAGAAGGGCTGCTTTCAAGCAATATCATACCACTTTAAACTATACCAGGCATAGGCAAACTCTGCCCTCCAGATGTTTTGGGACTACAACTCCCTTCATCCCTGACCACTGTTCCTGTTAGCTAGGGATGATGGAAGTTGTAGTCTCAAAACATCTGGAGGGCCGAGTTTGCCTGTGCCTGAACTATACCATTTTGTTTCCCCCAGGCCATCCTGGGAACTGTGATTTGTTAAGGGTGTTGAACACTGAATTGTTGGGATGCCTAAATGACTGGGAATGTGACATAATTTCTCCATCGATCTGTGGCATCACAGGTACTCAATATTTTCCAGGTAACATAATGTAAAGATGCCAAGGATGCAACTTGTTCTGAAGCATTTGTTCAGCTGACTTAATGGATAGACTTGACTACATATTTCTTGTACTTAGGTTCCAAATTAGCCATACTAGAGCCGTGGTACTCTTATAGAATACAGTTCATGTATACTTATTTGTGAGTACGTATATTTATAATGTAAAGGTCTTTAATGCTTAAAGCGTCACTGTTCTTTATGGGCAGGAAACTGTAATGTTCAAAATCCACATCAAACACTCTCAGTTTGAATAATTATTATGCTCCTGGTGTACACTTGATATAAGTAGCAGCCATGAGATATATTTAGAAATTGTCCATGCAAAGTACTTAAATAATTATTACTAATCTGCTGTGTCTCAGGTTGGACGCTGTAAAAGTAGATGACCTACTGTCAGAAGAAATCTAAAAGAGACGTCAGTTATATATAAGCAAGGGTGTGATCTACCAAGCATAACCATCATGTGTCTCCATGTGAGGTCCAAATTAGACAGAATGTGAAATGCATTACTGTATTGCACATATATCTCTCAATAAATAGCAGCCATGGAAAGTGGTTGTGATCAGAATTGTGGCATGTAGGGAGAGGGTTAACTCTTTCCCCATGCATTGCAGTTCCAATACAAATCCTCCCCACCAACTGCTACATACCTTGGAAGGAATACTACCATTTGCAGGCTTTCCTCCTGAGGTTAATTACAACTTCGATGCACTGTAACTTCAGAGCTGCTATTTTGACAATCAACAGCAAGACAGATATGTATAATGCAATCAAACGTTTTATATATAGGCCCTGTTCACACAATACGGTAAGCCAAATTATGGCTTACCAAGACTACATAAACTCACAGGCTCCCAGAGAGGAGGTCACAGCTGTTTTGCTTCTCCCCAGTCCTTCAGCTTAGCTAAGGTGTGGCATAACTGCATCACCCAAACAGGGGCTTGTGTCTTCTCACTTGGCTGCTGCTTGTGGCTAGTGAAGAAAGAGCTTAACCATAAGCCCGGGTTCAGACAACACCATGGCTTAGCTCAGTGCAGGAGCAAAAAAGGACTGCAGAGGAACAAGCCACTTTGAGCTCCTCTTCAGGAGCCAGCACCATTGGTCATGCAAACCAAGCCATTGTTTACTTTGGCCCTGAGGCCAGTTTTGTCCCTGAAATCATAAGTGGTTGCAGAGCAGCGTTCCTTGGTAGATTGCTCCCTTTGTTCATATTTTTATTATTCTAACTTGAATGAAAAAGTGGCTGATGAGCACTGATTTACTTACTTTAATCGACTCCTTGGACAGTATGAAAGTGGCTATGATGTAGGCCCTAATGTTTACGCACTGCATTTTTTTCCCCATCTGTAATTTGGGTGCATCATAGTAGCTCTCCTTCAACAATGTAAGTACTTTACTAAATAAATAAATAAGCCTATAGTCTTGAGGCCTTGGAGTATTTTGATTTTAAAGCTTATGAAGACTTAATTATGTAATATTTGGGGCAGTGGAGGCTTCTGAGGGCAGGAGTGGCACCCTGGGAACCTACGTGACAGGACAAACTTACCTGCCTGCTCCCTAAGGGAGCACTGCTAGTCTTGCACAAAAGGGATGGGATGGACCAGACCCACAATACGGTGCATTCTGTCTAGTATGGGAAAATGTTTGGTTAGACAGTGCCACAAGGCACACAATACACATCAGTATGTCATCCGCAACACACATGTTTGCTGAAGGAAACAATGGAGCAACATGCTGTGGAGATATTCCTAGGTGAGCCCTTTAATGACAAGGTGTTTTTTTCCACCAAAGCAGCTTCTCTGTAATGATCTTTGGCAAGCAAGCAAGCGCCAATAAGAATTAACAACTCTCCAGCAGTTTTATGTTACATTTACAGTGGTACCTCGGGTTAAGAACTTAATTCATTCTGGAGGTCCGTTCTTAACCTGAAACTGTTCTTAACCTGAGGTACCACTTTAGCTAATGGGGCCTCCCACTGCCACCACGCTGCTGCCGGCGCGCGGCCACCACACGATTTCTGTTCTCATCCTGAAGCAAAGTTCTTAACCTGAGGTACTATTTCTGGGTTAGCGGAGTCTGTAAGCATCTGTAACCTGAAGCATCTGTAACCCAAGATACCACTGTATTTACAAATTACACCCAGAGTATGGCTCCTAGCCTGCCACTCCTAGATCATTCTAAGTCATTCTAAGTTAGTCATTCTATGTTTCCACGCCTGTCACAGCAAGAAGGGTGCCAATGTCCAGTCCTTCCTCTTTTGCACATCCATTGCATTTTAACCCTTTCAGCTCTTCTGCCTCCCCCTCCCCACTCTCATAAGAAGACCTCTCTGCACACTGTTTCTCTGCTGGTTGCCTAGCAACCCCCTCAATGCCATCTCTCTCTCTCTCTCTCTCTCTCTCTCTCTCTCCTTCCCCCTTCCTGAGAGCTGTCCTAGTCTGCTGCTCTGGCTGAGTCTGGGAACTCTTTGTGAAAGGGGGTCGAGCTCACCCACTCCTGTTCTGTCTGCATTCTATTGTCTCCAGAGTCAGACTCTGGCTCTCTTTGTACTGGCAATCCTTCATCTCCCAAGTCAGACTCTTCCCAGGCATTCGATTCAGCCACATCCCTGACACCCTCTCTTTTTCATAAATCTTTAATCCACCAACACAAATAACTCCCTAGTGGCAATATATACGTATGGCAGGAGTCCATCTACCACAAATACTCCTGCACATTATTAACAGTTGGCTTTTGGAAATGAAGAAGGCAATAATGCATTCATAAGCAAATCTGAATGATTCAGGTGCTAAAAGTTCTTGAAACGTAAACAAGGAGATTTGTAAAGAACAAAAGTCATAAGGGAAAGGTAGTCCTAGCGCATTGATTTCTATCTGGGTGTAGTTCTTGCCCAAGATTAAAGGTCATACTTTAACGGAAGGAGGAACAGCTTATTCTAATAGTAGCTCATTATCCTTATTTAGCTATAAGATGAGCATAACTGATAGCTTTTGAGTTTTCATTTATTAAAATTTCCTTGATGTACCTAATGACCCCCCAGGGGTTGCTGTGCCCACTTTCCACACCCAGTTTCTGAAACTTCACGCAGAAGATAAGACTCATAAATGATTGAGAAGGTGGTGACTTATTGCCCTCACATCCTTAACCTAATATTATGACTGGACTTAAGAGATTAGACAGGTGCAACTACACCTATTTTAGCCTCTAGTCGGCACATAAATATTCTATGACTAGTTCAACATGCCCCAAAGGGATTTTGGACTTTTATTTTCCCAAAGAGAAGACCTCCCATGTGGTATGCTAAATTGGTTTTTTTTTGAAACTGTGGGGTGTTTCAGGAAGAATTGTGATATAGCACAGATATCGCCTATGCAAAGGAAAGCATCAAAAATCCCATTAGACATAGTGAAGCCCTTGGATACATATGTCTGTGTGTGTCAGAGAGACAGAGAACACTTGTTATGGTGTCTTTATAATATGGGTGTAATTTTTAAAGTAGAGCATACTACAATCAAGATAGACTCCAAAAGCATGCAGCACAGCCACTGATCCCGCTTCAGATTCCCTAAACAACAGCATGGGCCCTCACAGCCTGGCTCCTTCCAGTTCAGCTATCTGTAGCTGAAAACTCTCCGTGCTCTCTTGATTTGTTTCCAAATTCCAGCTTGGCCTACTATCTTCTCGACAGCAAAGAGACAAGGGGAAGAAATCATAGGTTTTGTGCACTCCAACAATCAAAGTGTGTTAGGCAGGGGCAGAGGTTTGATCGAGTGCCACGCCTTCATTGTGTACAGTTGGAAGACAACATAGAAGAGGTTGCTGCTTCTGTCACATCAGAATCCACCTTTGATCTCACACACATAAGGAAGCAATATTTAACACCACATCTACTGAAAACAGTGGGTGGTTATATACTTTAAAAAAAAAATCCATGGAACAACAAATACCATCAAGCCACTATAAATGCAAGATAAACCTCTCAGTTTTCTGTTCTAGCTAAAAGGGAGGGGAAGTTTAGTTTATGATACCTCTCTCCATTCAAGGAACAAAGAGAGCTTGTGTGTCAGCTAGAACACTTCTGCTTTTCTCTTTACTTTTAAGACTCTCACTGCACAAGCTTATACATACAGTATTTGCTTGGAATAAAGGCTCACTGAGTTCAGTGGGATTTCCTTTAGGTAAGAAGGAATGGGATTGCAATCTAAGAAGCTGCAACAGTTGCATTAATGACAGGGCTGGCCTGCCAAGGTGAGGAGACCACCTCAGGCAGCGGAATCCACAGGGACAGCAGATCCCAGTGTCAAGCTTTCTCTCCCCCCCCCAACCCCCAGTTCCTGATGTGGATCTTCCCTCACACCTTCTTCCCTGGTGAGGAAGGGGGTGCCACTTGTGGTCCACCTGAGTTGCCAAAATGTCTTGGTACAGCCCTGATTAATAATTACCATCCATCACAAAGCAACGTAAAACAAATGGAACCTCAAAGTCTCTTTGGTCCTGATGTATTATCATGTCCAAATGGATATATTTTTCCAACATATTTTACGCATAGTTTTCTGTGTTTGTATGAGATTGAGGGAGATGAAGCTGTGAGCTCTCAGTACTGGATTTTTGTACTAAGAACAAGCCCCAATTTTTCATATCCAAAGTAGATCTGAGAACTATCACTCTGAAGCTAGATATTAAGTACAAAGCATTAGTCTTGACATGTTCAGTGCCTTAGGGATTCAACAGTGTGCACACTGGAAAGAAGAATGCCTTTGTCCTTTAGCCAAGGAAGCAATTATTTCTGCAGCTGATTATTTGTATAATGATTGGTTAAAATAGGGTGTACCTGCTGCAGAAGCTCATGAAAACAAGTGCTTGGCTTTAATTTTGCAGCTTCTACTTTATTTGATGGGTTAAATTCTTCCAATACGGTTGCTAAAAATACCTGGTTTTGGAATTTTTACAACAGGCAGTGTTTTTATTTACAGTGTAGTCTTCATTCCACTCCACCCACAAAACACACACTACTGGCATTTAATTCACCACTTAAGAAAAGAGGGGGCGTTCTGAGGCATTAAGAACAATCAGTTGTAAAACAGATGTTACATAAAATTCTTCCCTATCCCATTTCTGACTTCCATCTACTCCATATTTTTTGGAAAGCTGTTAGCTTGTGATGCATTTGGACACCTCGTATGATATCAAAATCAATTTTTGCATGATTTCTGAGATGAAAGAGCAATTTTGGATATAAGTTGATGCCATTTTGAATCAAGTTAGTGGACTGAACTTCTCCAAACTGAACTAATTTTTATTTTTTTCACTTCTCAAATTTCCTGAGTGACACCAAGTATGAGGCTGCTATTACTTTATATATACAATGCTACATATTACGTATAGACACCACTAACCAGTACATCTGTGCATGCTACATTCCTCTGTCCCTTAGGAGAGAAATATATTATAGGTGTTTGCAGTGTTCAAAACTCCCATTGTTCTAGGTGCATTTTGTGACAGGGAATTTCATTAGCGCAAGCAGTTTCTGAGCTCTGGGCACAGTACTGTGCCTAAAATTTCAGATTAAAACTGCAGAGTGGATGGAAAGGAGGATCTTTTCCTGCCTCTCTACTTCCTGCTACTCTCTGGAGAAGAGAGCCTCTTAAGAATAGGGGGTGGGGCAGGCGAAGGACTAGACCATGTGAAAAATTAACATAATATTTTAGCTGTAGTTCATTCATTTTTAGCTTTGTATTTTTGTTATTAAAAAAACACGCCTAGACATTCCATTGTTGTTCCCTTAACCAAGGTTTAAGGTGCCATTTAGCCATTTGTTTTCCTCAAGCACTGTAAACCAAATAATGCTTTAATGAAAAGTATAAGAAGCACCTGAAAGACATTCCCAATAAGGAAGAAATTTTCTGGGAACCTATATTAGCACCCTCTGCTGTAGTTCATAGGCACTGGCTGATGCGCTGGGAGGGGAATTGCAGAACCAGGGTTCTGCATAGCTCCCTTCAGAAGATGTAAAACTTCAAGTAGCTCTTGCTTACCTCCAAGCATCGAGACCAATGTCTGAGGATTTTCTTGTTGACATCCCACCCAGTGGCACAGTAGTACATCTTTAAGTTCAGGAGCTCATAATAACAACCCCCATTGCCGTGTTCACAAGGAGAATCCAAAAATACAGGCAGTTATACATCAAACAGCAACAGTACATAATACCAAATTTATTAGCATCAGCATGCCTAAGGAACCTGAGTAAAGAAAAGGAAAGGAATATCCAACCTCTGCTCAGTTATCTTTGTCATTCTCTGATTTCTAGGTTCTCACAAACAAACTTGAAAGCCTTGTGGCCACCATCATTCACTTGGCAGATCATGAAGGGTCCACCCAGTATCCCAGTGTGGATAATATCACCCATACGCTGAAAAATAGGACTTAGAGCTGTGCTTCTCTATGCTCCACTATTCTCCCTATGCCACCAAATAAATATTCTGAACTGGATAAATAAATGGTAAAATATTCCATAATGGGATGCCCAGAAATGCCCACAGCTGCACATTTTCCTTGAGCAAAATTATATTTTTAAAAAAGATTAGTCTTGTGGGGTTTCAAGACACATATGGTTAAATGTTAAAAAATACATCTTCTTATACAATACGACATATAATGGCTGAGAACTGAATGTGTGCCAGAAGGTATGGGATTATTTTGCTGAGTGCAGTGCAATCTTGGGCTGCATACACACTGTATCCTGAAAGCATGTTCAAAGCACATTTCCCCTCTCTGGGCACTTGAGTTTACCCCTCGCAGAGCTTCAGTAGACAGCCACCCTGAATAGACTACAGTGGCCAGAATTCTTTGAGGAAGAAAATGTGCTTAAAATGTGCTTTAAAGGTACAGTGTCGGCAACCTCATCAAAAACAGTTTGGCTTGGCTGGTCTCCTTTGACAGCTGTCTGCAACACCAAACCTGCCAAGCAGCTTTTCTCGGGTGGGGACTTGGGTGAATAATTAGCCTTGAGCAATGAAACTCCAGAGCCACACCTTGCTTGACTCTCTGATTTCTCCTCTCACTGCTGGAACCACATTATGACAGGGATGCTACAATCTTGATCATTCTCATGATCAAAGCATTGACACTGTTTATTATATATGTGTGTACATATATTTCTTTTGTGCCAGTACAGCTGTTGAAGCCGTCAGCTTAATTGTGCTGGAAGCCCAATACTTCGTTTTGGTGTGGCAGGTTCTTTGGAATGCTTTGGTATTTACCTCCACTATGAGAACTTTCTTATTCTTTTCAGCCCCACCTCAAGAATCCAAAATTGTATGACACATACTTCTGTGATAACGCCATCAAGAATACCTGCAACACACCATCTGAATTTGTCTTATTTAAAGGACAGCCTTATTTTAAAGTGTTAAAGAGAAAGGCAAATCTTTTAATGAGCTATTATGATAGCCTAATCATGATAATGTTGCTAATGTCTTCTACTTCATTAATCTAAGACAGGAATTTAAAAGGGATATAAAGTCTCATATCCTATAATCATTTTTTTCTGAAACTTAAAAGGGTGGCTAGAAGAAAAAAGAAGAGTGTCTCATCACTAGCTCTGGCCCCAATTAATTTTGGCTTTGGCACCACCCACTGATGACTTCAGTCCCACCCATATTTGGTATGTGGCTTCTAAGAGATTTACCACAAGATAATGCAACCCTTTGATTCAAAAATGTTCCCAAGTCCTGTCTTAAAGGGCTGCAGTAAATGTTCATTGGGAAAAACTAAGCACAAAAACTAAGTCAGGGCCGTCTTACCCATAGACACTAGTGGTGTGGGGCACCAAGTTCTGGAGGGTGCCAGGCAAGAGTCCAGGGAATACCGAACGAGCACGCTGAGTGAGCAAGGGTGCGTGAGCCGCTACCGCCAAGCGTCACCTCGGTTTTTTCCTTTTAGCCTGCAGGCACCGAATTCTGTGGGGCACCAGAAGGTTAAAGGGGGAAAACCGAGCTGATGCTCGGCAGGAGCGGCTCATGCACCCTCGCTTACTTAGCGCAGGCCCGCTCGCTCGGTATGCTTGCTCGCCCAACAGGTTGAGGCACAGGCATGCACAGTGCCCCTCCTGCTAGCCATCTTTGTCTTTGAGCCAGGTATCAGGCACCGTGGAAATCCACGGGGCCGGCTCCCCGGGCCCGCTCACTGCCCTCACCTGCTTCCACCATGCCGCGCCAAAGGAGCGTCACGCCCGGAGCCTCCGCCTGCCATGACCATTGCAGCATGAAGTGGCCAGCTGAGCCGGGAGGTGCCACGTCCAGCCTCTGTCTCTTCCCCGCCAGAGGAGCCACCTTCCAGCTGCTGCCCGCCTCCTCCAGCCCCGCAAAGCTGGGCATGTTGCTGGCAGCACCGTCCCGTCCCAAGAGGCTTCCTCCGCCGCTGCTGGTGTCTCCCTAAAAAAAGGTTGACAGCTCTGGGAAACGGATGGGGGAGGTGTGCCGGAGGGATCTTTGCACCACAGGACTGGATATGCTTAAGATGGCCCTGAGTAGAATGGTCTCTATAGTGTTTTGTTTCATGGCCCAATTACATGTGTGTAACTTTCCTTTTTAAGTCATATCTAGAGACATAGAGAGAGTTGTATTTAAGATACCTGTCAAAAAAATATAGTTGCAAAAGAGGGGGGCAAAGACAATGGACCAAATAATAAAAGAAAGTGTGTATTTGGTTATTCTGTTGCCTGCCCTGAGATCACCTGTTGATGAAGGGCAGGGTATATTTTTTTAATAAATATATAATTATAAATAACCCAGAATATAGGTAAGTAGCTATAAAAGAAGTTAGATGTCAGAGGGCAAACCTCTCCAATTAACTTTTGTTAAAAGCAACAACAAAAGCCCAAAATATCATAAGCCAGCCAAAGTTACCCCAGTTCCAAACCCTGCTCAGAAGGGAGGCTGCTGAAGCCAGGCAGAAGAAAAACAAAACTTTAAAACAGAGTTTGACACACACCATCATTTTTGCCAGTGTAACTTCAGTTGGGTTGCTGGGTCATATGACTGAGATATAAGGAGCTTGGAATAGGAATAAGTCTCCCCCTGCCCTGTCCCACACACACATCTAAAACGGCCCTTTTCAGGACTTTTGCCAGACTTCACAAGGAGAGATGAGAGCCAGCTGAGCCAGGCAGGGGAATTTGGCTGGCATAGCCCTGGCTGAACCCAGGCTCAGCTGGAGATGCACTTATTCCAAACTGCCCTTAGAGGTTTGTGAGCAACAGAATGGGGAGGCCATGTGTGGACTGGGTTGAACCCTTTCCATTCCAGACATTTTCCCAGTGGCAGACCTTTGGGTCTCAAATTTCAGCGGTGCCCTGTGTGGTGCCAAAATCCTCCCACCTGCCTCTCACCTTCCATTCTACATCATAGTTGTGGTGCCCCCTGTGGTGCCAGCTCCATGCCCAATGTGACCAAATCACCTCCATTGCTCCACCCACGTTTTTCTATGGCCCACCCACCACAAATGTGGCCTGGCAGGTTGTCTGTGAGGGAGTGTGGTACTCAGGCTAGAAATGTTCCCCGTCCCTGGCCTGCGGCCTCTTTGGTGCCAGCTCCAGCAGCTTATCTCAATAATCCTGAGCTAAAGAACACACCTTCCCCCATTAAAATTCAAGTACACTTGCCCATGGCTGTGGCATGTCCCTGACAATAAACACCCTTAACCTTATCTACTCCCACACACAACAACAACAACAGTGGGACAGGCTGCTATCATTCCTGCATCTGTAAGCCAGGAGATGCATCTTCTGTTGCACTTCCATATGCCATGCAGTTACTAAAATAATATGCAAATAGTGGCGACTCCAAGGTAGGAACTGGATCTGTCTCAAGTTCTCCAGCCTCCTTGGCTCTTGAGGAGAGATTTTATCAGGATGCAACAGCCTGAAGGGTGTAATTGGGGATTGGTCTGAGCTGTAGGGTATCCCCTTGGGGGAGAGAGAGAGAGAGAGAGAAAGGTCTGCTGGAACTTAGGTGCTGACATAATAACCTTTGTAGCAGTGAGAGGGGCAATTTAATATATAGCATGTAGTGGCACTTATGCATTTGGGGACATCTTTCTAAGGCTGCTTAGTCCTGGGGGCAAGGCAGGGCAGATGATTTTCATTCCAACCTCAATGAGGGAGTGAAGACAGAAGGTTCCCCTGCCCATGCACTGTCTTCACCTTAAGAATTGGGCTCCCCACCCCCGTAATTAGTTAAGAAAAAAAAACAAGTTATGTAGCTGTCTGAAATGTATATAAGTGCATGCCTAGTTTGGTCCTCAGAAGCATCCAAACAGTTGGTTTGGTTGCTGTCTCTTTTAGGAACTTCAGTATTCACGTTTGAGGGCATTTCTGCTTTGAGAGTCTGCAAAATTGCTTTTCTCTCCTGTTCTGTGAATAGCTACAGACGGCATTTGGTAGTCTATGTGGCAGTGTATTAATGATGAATCCTCATAGCATCTTTAGTTTTGTTCCAAGTTCATGGTCCTATTGTTATCATAAAGAATACGAAGCTATATTTGAAACGGTCTGAAAAGTAACAGTGGACAACTTGCTCCCAGTAGTTGCTTGATCCAATTGCTTCAGACAAATATCATGGCATTCCCGTCTAGTTCTGTACCCTTGAAGCCTGAAGTGATGCTCTTCAGGTGCTGATTATCTTTTTGATCACTTCTGAAGCCTAAACCTCCCTGTTTCCATAGCTATTAACATAAGAGGGGAGCATAACACCTTTGGAGATATTCTGACAGAAATGCTTCATAACTCAAAGAGTTCACAGAACACAGCAGGACTTCCAAACATGAAGTCAACGGTCTTTTTGCTTCATTCTGGTTCCTAATATAAATTTAAAATCTTTGCTGGCTGGAGAACTGACTTTCCAAATGCATCTCTTCTGTATTCTTTTCTGCATTGACAAATGACATATTAACATAAATAGTGTGCAAGAGGCTCAGAGGTGATCTAAGTCTGACATCTGGAAATGCTGTGCAAATATTTGATTACGTCAGTCCAAATCAGAACTGTCACCAAGTTAAATATATCTTAGAGTTGTCTCCAATGTTAGTCCTATTCAGAGTGGATCCACTGAAAATAGTTCATTAAGCATGTTTATTAATTTCAGTGAATTTGCCATATGTAAGAGTAACATTGGATCCTCCCATAAGAGTTGTAGTCAACTAAGCCCTACTCAGAGTAGACTCATTGAAATTAGTAGACCTAAGCTAGTCATGTCTATTAATTTCACTGGTCCTAGCATTGAATACCACACTTAGTATTTGAGTGGTATGAATTTTAAGTTGTTATCCTATGCATTCTTACCTGAGAGTAAGCCCCATGGAACACAATGGCCCTTATTTCTGATTAAATGAGCATAAAATTGCACTGTGAATCAAGTATCATGCAATCCTATGCATGTTTACTCAGAAGTAAACTATAGTGAATTCAATGAGACTTAATCTCAGATAAGTGTATCGTATTGCAGCCTTAATTAATTAATTAATGTAATGAAATTAAATCCTGCTGATGAGATTTAGATATTCATAACATTCTCTGTATTACATCACACATGGGATGTGTGTGTGTGTGCGTGTGCATGATTCTCCAGAAAATCAAGGTTCTCTTTCCAAATTGTCCTGCAAGTGAAACCTCCAATTAACAACAACAACAAAACTAAGGCATTTTGGATGTATTTGTTATGACCTGGCAGATAATATCCTGAAATTAAGAGAGGTTATTCTATACGTAGAATGGAAATCATGCATTGAGCCTGCAGTTCTGTACCCATTTATCTAGAGTAAGCTCCAATGTACTTGATGTATTGTTAGAATGTTGGATTAGGGACCAGGAGACCAAGGATCAAACCCCCACATGGCCATGAAACTCAGTGGGTGACCTTGGGCCAATCATTCCCTCTCAGCCTAACCTCCTGCAGAGGGGTTGTTGAGGAGAACCATATATGCCACTCTGAGCTGCTTGTGGGGTGGGGTGGAAGGTGTGATATAAATGCAATGAATAAATAAATAAATAAATAAATAAATGCTGCTAAGTAGGTAAGTACAACCTATATTTTAGTAATGTTACAGTTAGAAGATATATGGTTAGCTCAAGAAGTTACATGTGAACATCCTAATTAGTCAATGTGAATGTGCTTGTGCAATTTAAAATATAGAATAAGAACTATAGTTACCAGTGCCTTTTTATTAGTTTGGCTGCCCAAAAAAATTCACAGTATTTAATAAGTTCAAAAACAGGGATTGCTTTGAAGAATTAAAAACTTAAACATATGCCAAGCTATTTTTTATTTTATTTTTTGCTTGACATCTTTTTTTCCTTTTTTTTAAGAAAGCAGTATGATGTAGGGGTTAGTGTTGAATTAGGACCCGAGCAACCAGAGTTCTTTTTTTTTTAAATATAATTTTTATTAACAGGCCAATCAAATCACATTATTTCCAAATCACATTAATTCCAAATTATACAGCCAAATTTTTAAATTTTGTTGGGGGTACCCATACTTCAAGCTCTGAACGGGGGTCCAAGCATCACTTTTATTGCTGCTTTAATTAGACAGTTCTATCCAGTTCTATCCGGTTAGTCTCTTTATTACTTTCTTCATCTTCTTGTTATTATCGTATATTCCTTTCTTTGCGATCTCTGATAAACTTTACAAGCGGGTTGGAAGCAAACATCCTCTGTGTGGATTTTACACTCTCCAAAAATCATATCACATAGGGACAGCCACCATTCCACACCTCCGTAAAGAATTTATCCTCGGTCTGTCCATTAATTTTCCCAGGCTTTTCAAGTATATCCGAGGGCTCTGCCAGGTTTAGATCACATTCCAATCATCATTCACATTCCAATGATCCTGGTCCTCCTCCCCCCGTCTTTCTTAGACAAGCCTTTCTTAGCAAGGCGCCATTTAAAACTGCATCATAAAATTTTCCTCCGTTCTCCGGTGTTTACCAATCGTCTCTTTGATCCATAATTCTCCCCACACAGTTCTTAAAATCCTGCTTGTGATTAATAAAATGCAACGATTCTTCTTTTCTGGGGTGGAGGGTTATTAATACTCACATAAGGCAAAGAAAAGAAAAGTTTTTTCCTCCACCCCCCTTCTGTTTCACTCCAAACATACCAGTCTCTTAATGGTGATTCATCACTTGATTTATTTGTCCCGCCCGTCGCTCCGGTCCCAGAGATCCATTAATCAGCAGTCTTAGCTCCCGAACCTCGCTTGATGTATGTGCTTCAGCTTCTTTCCAATTATATATTTCCAATTATATTTTCGAGCTGAAGCGAACCAGTACGCTGATTGGAGAAAGCGTCAGGAAGAGCCGACTTCACCGAGGGCTCGTGCCTTCTTTCGATCCGGGGGTGCATTATGGACACCGCTGGCAAGGCAGTCCCCCCATCTCCTTGGGGGGTCGGGAAGGCTGCATACTTCCCATAGCAGCCTCTTAATTACCTCGTGTGTGTCGGAGAGATGTTATTGTCAGCCATCTTCCAATGCGCCACCTAGTGGCCCCCCCGGGCGACCAGAGTTCATACCCCTGCTCAGCCATGAAGCTCACATGGTGGCCTTCGGCTAGTTGCTGTCTCTCAGCCTAACCTACCTCACAGGGTTGTCATGAGGATAAAATGGAGAGGTGGAGAACCATCTACATCACCTTGAGCTCCTTAGAGAAAAATATATTAATTGCTAAGTGACTGTATAGAGGTCCTCACATTCCTATTTTTTGAAATCTCAATAACTCCTCCAGTTTGTGCTTTGGGGTGATCATTCTTAACAAATTCTGAGAGATAAATAATCTTTCTTTAAATTGGCTGGTAATTAAGCTCTTAGTGTAGACATGACGCTGTAACCCAAGTGTGTCTATTTCCTTTGCACTTCCTCTTTCATACTAGAATGCAATAAGTTTTAGTAAGTTATTATCCTCTTATCAATAATTGGGCTGGATGCACACCCATCATTTGGGGTGTGGTTCTATATTTCAAAAGGAATCAAGCCACCTTTGTCTCCAAACTCCAATTAGTCATCTTTTCCGTCTCCTCTTTGACAGTCCATGCAATTCTTGCAGCATGGTCATTGGAAACTGTGTGATTTGATATTTGAATATGTTTAAATCTGGTTTTGGTTAGGAATTCTTTAAATATGGAACTAGTGAAGTTTGGCCCATTATTGTCACAATTATGTATAATCACAAATAAGGATAACCCTTGGGTAGCAAAGCTTTGTGTAATCCAGAAAATGCTGTCATTCTCAATATTCAGTTCTGTGCTCCTGACTTTTGAGGTGGCAACAGACTTCTCAAGAGGAAATATATCTGACAGCCGTAGACAGAGAGAAAAATTACTTTCTGTTTGTCCTCATTTGTGATCTCACGTTATTCATTGCTGGGAAGAAACTGAAAGGAACTAGCAAGAAAAGTTGAAGGGCCAAGTTGTGGCCCTGCCCTGTCAGAATGACAGTGTAAGTTTATGTTACATTTTTTAAAAAAATTATTATGTTGACAAAAAAAATACAAACAAATAAAAAGATGGTTATCATTTATTGCCAACCTAGAGCGCAGGATTTGTTTTGCTTCCCATTAATTTCAACAAAATCCAGACCAGAGCTGCATTCCTACGCTATCAGTAACCTAGTTCAAAGTACAGGACCGAATGTTTAACTAAAGTTAATCCATGTACATTTGGAGCTTCACATGCCTGATGTGTCTTTTCTGTATTTGCTGTGGAAATCCATTACATGCTTCACATATAAATTGTGGTGGTTTCCAAACTATAAAAGATAGGAAAAAAATGAATCAAATGACATCTTTTAAGGGAAAATCACACATTGCATGCTATCACATGAAGCAAAAGCCCCAACGTTTTTGTTGCTGCTGCTGTTATTTTTCATGAGAAGCTGCCTCTGGAGACGGTGATGTTGTTGTTTTGTTTTTAATGAAAAGCTGCCTTGGGAGGCTGTGCTTTGGAGCAGAAGAGTAACACAGAGACCAGGTGCCTAACCCTTTCCCTGCAGGTCACAATTGTCCTTGCATTGTATACTTGTCATTGTAAATATGCACTTGGAACCCTGTGAAGGGGAGGGGAGCAGCAGACTGGGGAGCAATTTTGCATGGGGAGACAACCGGCGGCTAAAAGGGTTGTTTATTTATGAAAAGGTTTTGTCCCATGCTTCCTGTAAAGCGCTGAGTGGCATACATTTTTCTCCTTTTATCCACACAACAAACCTGTCGGATAGGTTAAGCTAAGCGATGGTTACTGTCCCAAAGTCACCCAGTAAGCTTTGTTGCTGTGGGAGGATTTCAGCCTAAATCTCCTTGGTCTAAGTCCAACCCCCCAACTGCTGCGTTACACAGGCTATGCAACTCCTTTTCTGGCCATTCAAAATTAGTATACCCTCAAGCCTATTATATTTCCATTTTGACATATCAGAGCTTCCTTGCACATGTTTGTTTTTAACATGTAGGTTGTAAAATCATTCTTATCCTCAACGTGCTTCTTTCAATCTAGAGTGATTCTAGAACCTGCCATCCACAAAGGGTGGTCATGGTGACTTGATATGCACTCAGAAACTCTCCCCTTGATTAGGTTATCCAAACCTTTTTCTCTCTGCACATGCTCCAGATGAATGAAGAAGGAAATGGTAATGTGCACCTCCCACAGCATCATTGCACAGCTGTGGCAAATCCATTGCCAGGACCACCTACATCTGTTTTCAAATGGACACACTGAGATGTAGTGCAATAGATCTAAATTCTGTGAGGACTACATGGGTAAAAACAAGTGCTCAGTCTCCATTGATTCTAGAATAAAACGTCATGTGTATGCTGGCATGGTTCCCCCCCCCCCTTATTTTAAACAGTTTTTTGTAGCACAGAAGTCTGCATGATTTAATGCTACAATTGTTGCTAGGCCACTGTATGGCTACTAGTAGGGCTGTGCTGACACCTGTTCTCCGTTTTCTCAATAGTTTTCTTCCTCTGTGAAAGAGGTGTCCTTTCTTCTCATTTTCGCTTTAGAATTTATGTGAATGTGAGATTTTGACCTTAACGGTTGCACGGTGGCCAGGGGTGGTATGGGTATGTTTCCTTTCCATCAAACATTTCTCCAAGACTCTGCAACTTCCCTGGCTGCCTGCACTTCCTGATTTGAAAAAGTCTAATGGGAGGAATTTCTTCCTGGTGTATTCCACTGGAAGGCAACCAGGAAGGCTGTAGAGTGCAGAACCTACCCAGAAGAATTACACAAAAACCGTTTTGCTTTGATAATTTCCCAATACATTTATTTGTATTAATTGATGGAGAGTGAAGAATGGCTCAGAGCATTAACATTCTAAAAGTCCTTGTCTCCTCATTAGATTTATAGGGAGAGAGGGAGGGTCCCAGAAGCCATAGCTTTGGATCCAGCATATATCAAGACATGTCTGTCTTTCCAGCTTCCCTCTCCAACTTCAGACTAAACACCAAGACTAGTTCCCTGGCTCATTGTTTTCCTAACTCTAGGATTACATGACATCCAGGCAGGTAAGAGGGGAGGGGGCTTACCCCCTCCTCATAACTCACTTGTATCTATGGCAACATAGCAAACACTTCAGTCATGCAGTTATTTGTGCCAGCTAGGCCATCAACTAAACACAGAAACTGGTATGACGGGTTTAGCAGTTCCTGCTACTACAGGCCCCCATCTTGTAGATACAAAAAACACAGGTTTGTTGGCGATTCGCAAGCATTATCAAAACCAATCCGCCCAAATCTATAACAGTACTGATGATGTACTCTTTATATAGCCAAAATTGTACCATCCACACGCAAGAGGGAGTTAGTGGCACATTTAGGGTAGCCATAAGTTTTGAAAAAGTAAAAACAATGTGAGGAAAATACCCTAAGAGGGGAACCCCCCCCCCCATTGCCAAGAGCCCATTGAGGACTGGCCAGAGTCAGTGGCCACAGTGTCTATTGATAGCAGTGGTGGGATTAAAAAAAAGGGGGGTAGGAGGATGCAATTGAAGGGGCAGAACCTGCACAGAACCTGCAGGTTCCACATGTAAGCAGAAGAATCAGTTCTTTATGTCCTGCTGTTGGGCATCCAAGCCTCTTTGAAATGAATAGAGGATGCACAGCCAGGCTTGTGTAGCCAGAATAAATGTTGCTGTACAATTGCTCTGTTCCAGCTCCTGGTTTTACAGTGTTTGAATACTGGGCTTTGCCAAATGCAATATATATGTAATGAGTATGTTATAAAATAATAATAATAATAAACAGTGTCCTGTGTGTTTTAAAAACTGTAGTGATGATGGCTGATTTATGTTTTCTGCATATTTGTAATCTCTATGGCTGTAAACTATCCTTCAGAGATCATACTATTCCTGGTTGTCTTGATTTAAGAGTTTAGCAAAGCTAAGATCTGCACATATGAACAAACGTACATGCGCAAATATATTAGTAGGAGTTAAGTAAATTGTCAATTTTTTCTGCCATTATTATCTCACTTAGTGGAGGCTGCTACCATCACAATTACTAAAATAGTTTCTTAACATAATTCCTGAACTTAGACCTGAGGCTCCAATACTTTGGCCACCTCATGAGAAGAGAAGACTCCCTGGAAAAGACCCTGATGTTGGGAAAGATGGAGGGCACAAGGAGAAGGGGACGACAGAGGATGAGATGGTTGGATAGTGTTCTCGAAGCTACAAAGTTGAGTCTAACCAAACTGCGGGAGGCGGTGGAAGACAGGAGTGCCTGGCGTGCTCTGGTCCATGGGGTCACGAAGAGTCGGACACGACTAAACGACTAAACAACAACAACTACACATTGTTTTATACAGATAGTTGTAGAGTTTGGATATATTAGCCCTTATGGCATTCTGTTTTTAGAAGTTTTGCTTTGTACGTCAGTGAAATATTGAAAAATAATCCTTTACCTGGGTAAAATAAACATAAGCAAATAAATATTTGCTAAATATTCATTTGTTGGTTAAGAGTTTAGAGAAATGGGAAAATGCAAACAAGCAATAAAAGGACAAGTGTCAAAAATGGTGCCATGTCAAAAATGACCACAAGTCATATTTCACCTTTTCACCTTTTCTCCACCCTCCTTCCCAAGTAAGTCCATTAAATCCCGTGTCTAATTTCACCATTGCCCAAGTGGCACCATCTGAACTGACAAATATGGATTGTTTGACCTGCCTATATGGTGCAGGAGCATAATATGTGCATATACTCTGGGGCACTGAGTACAGTTTTTGTTTTATTCTCCCATAGCTTTTTGCACATTTGGGTTATATCCACCCAGAAGGCCGATCCATATATGGAACCCTGTATGACCTTCACTGAATTGCAGTGGAGAGAGCTGCAACCCACAACCAATGAAGTCAAGGCAGCAGAGCTGGGGACAGGGAAGGAACGCCCTTTGGTTTGATTGGTTATAAACTTGACCCAGAAGTATTCATTTTACTAATAGCAATCAACTGCATTTTGATTTTTTTTTAATTAAACTGTAGTTATCTCTTGAGTTTCAAAGCACTTTGTGAATAGCAGCTCATTCATGGGAAATAAAAGCTTTGGGTCAAAAGAGTTTTTTAAAATTCCTTTGACTTGAAACGTGGGTGTTCACTTTGGCTGCTTCCCAAGCAAAGAGAACCAAGGGAGCAAATTATAGTCCACACCCAGTTGGGAACTTTCTTCAGGTATTTCACAGACATGCCTTGCATCTGAGTTGTTCATATTTTTTCTGCAGAGAAAAAAGCTTCTCCAAACAACATTGGGCAGAATATTTCTCTTTCAACTGTTTTGTTTTTAAGCATATTAATTTTGTGTGGGGGTTTGGCAATGTGTGAGGCAGGGAACCTATGCATGTTTCCCTATGAAGTATTTTTTCTACAGTTTTGCCTTATTTAATTATTGGATTATTAATAATAACAACAACAACAATTTTTTACGTGCCCTTCAACTTCAAGTCCCAGGGTGAGTTACGAGAATTTACAATTCAGAAGTAAAAATAGTTAAAACAAATTACAGTTATAGGAATAGGGTAGGTCCTGAAAACACACCTCAGGTGTCAAAAGTGGGGATAAAGATCTGCATCTACAGCATTCACCAAAAGCTGTACCATGAATATGCCAGATGCACCTCTGTGGGGATGCCTTTTCCTGTGCCTTCTTGTGGAACTAATGAGAGCCCCTATTGCAGCTGTGAACATCCAAAAGTATCTGTAGGAAAGGAGGTGATCTTTCAGATATTTGGGGCCTAAGTCATTTAGGGCTTTAAACACTAGTGTGAGCAAATTAAATTGGGCCCAGAAATGAACTTGCAGTCAATGACAGTTTTAGAACAGGGTTTATATGAGTTCTAAATGGAACCTCAGTCAATAATCTGGCAGCTACATTTTGAACCGTGAAATTTCTGAGGGCTTCAAGGACAGCTGCACATCAAACACATTGTAATAATCCAGTCTAGAAGTTACCAAAGCATGGAGTAGCAGTTATCTCTGTCCAAAACGGGCCATACCTGGTGAACTAGCCAGAGCTAGAAATAATCAAACTTAGCCACCGAGGCCACCTGAGTTGAATACCCTCAAGCTATAGTCCTGCCCCTTCTAGGGCAGTGCAAGCTTGTTCATAACAGGCCATCTTCCTGCCCACATCCTCGACTCAAGAACTTGGAATACATAACACCTGTTTTTTCAGGGTACAGTTTCGGTTTCAATTTCTTGGCTCATACCCAGCACATTGTTGCCTCCAAACACCTATCCAGCATCTCAGCCACCTCTCCTGATGTAGATGGAACAGAAACAGAGCAGGTAGTCACCAGCATATTGGTGACACTTGGTTCCAAAAGTCCTCTCAGTGGCTTCATGTAAATGTTAAATAGCATGGAGAACAAGAACCCTCTGGGCCTCTCATAACTGCTTTTTGGAAACAGCCCTGGAAATAGGAACAGAACCACTGAAGTACAGCGCCTCCAGGCTCCAATTCCATGAGCCTCTCTAGAAGGATACCATGGTCAATGATGTTGAAAGCCATCAGGAGGTCAAGAACAAGCAGGTTCACACTGCCCATATCTCTTTCCTTACAAATGTCTTCAACCAGGGTGGTCAAGGCAGCTTCAGTGCCATGATCAGGTCTGAAGACAGGCTGAAATGGATCCAGATATTTAGTCTCCTTCAAGCTGAACCACAACTGCCACCACCCTCTCAAGCACCTTGACCCAAATGGAGATATATGCCACTGGGCATTAGTTTAAAACTTCCTCATCCAGGGAAGCCCTCTGTGTGAGAAAGAAGGGGGGGGGGAGAAAGATTCTGCATTTTTCCACATGAAATAAGTAGCTCATTCACCTTTAAGAAAAAGATGTCTATTGTATGACTGGTTGTTATTTTTTTGAAACCAACTATCATGCCAGTATAACCAGTCAGGGATGAGAACTTCTCAGACTTGTGAAGTGAGAGAGGGAACTAGTCGTTGTTGTAGCTTGTCCTGTGGAACGACTTGTGCATTAAGTAGAGGTGTGGCCAGGAATGCCTGAGAGCAAGACAGATTGAATGATTGCAAATCAGATATTTCAGTTCATGATGAGAGAGCAGAGTAGTCTATGGATTACAACACAGAGAACATACTCTCTGAATCAACCATTCATGGCACCAGAAAATACATGTTTAAAATGGTCGTAAACAGCAAGTGTACCTGCCTACAAACATAAACGCAATGTGGAGTCCCTTCTGCAATGTTCAGTTTTCATGAGGAAGATCTTGACTAGTGGCACCCATCAGTATATGCACAAGTAGCCTCTTTCCATCAGTTGCTTATGAGGAGAGGCAAAATGTTTTCCCCTCATCCCTGACTCACTGCATGATGCTACTTGCAAACTGAGTATGATGATTAGGTGGAGACGTGGAACCACTTTGCATATCCTCAGTCAGCAAAATCGGTCTGGCAGGGTAGTCTACCTTCTGAGGATCCCATGACTGGCAGAAAGAGGGTGGCTCAAAATCCCAGGTTCCGCCTTGCTCTGGCCCAGCTGTGTGCTCAGCCTGCCTCTGGCTCCCCTTTTCCACAAATGCTGTTGCAGACTTAGGGTAGTATTCAACTAAGTATTATTCGGAGCAGTCATGTTCATTGATTTCATTGGGTCTACTCTGAGTAAAGTTTAATTCGAATACCACCCTTATAACCTATTCTTACCTTTTCAAGCGGCCCCAAGGGCCATATACATTATGATATGTAAAGACGCTGTCAGGAAAAAGTGCTCTGATTAAATCTGCTAAATCCTTCCCAGTTTTCTTGCTATCAGATGGAAATTCATTTGAGGAACAGGGAATTTTGCATCTTCTCGGTTCTTGAGGCTCTATCAGGAGTGAGGCAGATGCTGTTAGACTCCAATTCCCATCAATCCCAGCCAGCATTACCAGTGGTTGGCAATAATGGGAGTTGTAGTCCAACAATGTTCGGAGGGTCATATGTTCCACACTACATGAAGGGTTAAATGTAGAGTGCATATTTATATGTAATGGTTTTCATTGTTTCTTTCAACAACAAGGCTTTCTTTTAGTACTGCTGCCTCTCGTTATTTTAGCTGTTGATGCTTTTGTTTGAAAGGAATGTGTGGTTTTAATTTTAGTTCTTTGTTAGTTAGTTATTATGAAGTACATTTACATAATGGCTTTTCCCCACATTAGAACTGAAGGTTCCTGAGTGATCTTCCATCCAAGCACTGACCAGATCAAGAGCTGCTTAGCTTAATCAAGGTTTTATTGCATTTTATTGTAAGCCACTTTTTAATTGCTTTAATAGAAAAGCAGAGTATTAATCTTAAAACAAACTAACAGAGCAATCCAAATAGTCTGTGAGAGGTTTGGATTGAGCAGATACATCCCTTCACTTGAATCTACCAGCTCAGATGGCCTCCCGTCAGCTGCAAAACTTGTGGGAAGTCTACTCACAGCATCCCTGCTAGGTGGAGCCCAGTGGAAAGCCCCAAGCAGGGCGTTTGGAAGGTGGGGCTGAGCCAGCCTGTGACCTGCTTGATCCCAAGATCTTCTCACACCTTTCATCAGCCAGCAGTAGGACCAGACCAGATCTGATTGCTGCACTAGCCTGATTGTCCTGTTCTCTCCCCTTCCATCATGGCTGCTGAGAAATGCAGAGCTGCAGATCCGGTGGTGGCTCAGCCACTCCGCAAAGCTCTGACAACAGCAACATAAAGTTTGGATTGTCTCCTTAATATATTAAGAGAGGATTGCAACAATGGACTACAGCAGTTGCTTGCTACAGCTTTCCTTCTGCAACAGTTTCCTGAGAAACTGTCCAAATGATGACTTTGCTGAGTGTTTGATTACAGTATATGTCTCAAGAAATGTCTGCATTTAAAACACTCTTAAGAAAATACCATTACTGGAGGCCAGCAAAATGGCTGTGCATACTTAACATAAGTGAGCAGGTGATTCTGGCAGTATCATTGGGGACCTCTCCAAAAAAAGTTTTGACACAAGAGGCCACATCTGGATGTACACCTCAAGAAACCCCATTGCATGGTGACTCACAGGACATCTTACATCTGCTTCCCACAAGAGCTGTTTTACAACATGGGAGTGTGCATGCCTCAAAATGACTCCTATGTCTAAAAGCTCACATGGGATGAATTAATATTGTATGTAAAGCATTTTTCAAAGAAGGAAAATGTAGTACCTGGGACTGGTTCCTCAATATTGCAAATGACAACAGCATTACTGTATCCTAAAAACTAAGCATAAGACAAGTGAAGAGATGAACCTGAAGCTGGAAAAGGATAAAGGAATCATAAACTTTCAGAGAGCTAGACTCTGATTCAATTTGAAACTTTATTTTCAGACTTTCCACCTTGAAACTAGAGCAAATCTTTAGAAGAGGATCCATCTGCTGATTGAGATCAATGTAACTCACATTAATATTTGTTTAAAATATTTTTTTTTTAAAAAAGGCTTTAAAAATGGCTTAATCGCATACTTCAGCAGATCAGCAGCAATAATGTGGTAAATTTCAAACAGTCTCTTTCTGCCAGATGTTGGGCACCTGAAGCACTTTTAAGTTGTATTGATGGATTTAATTTTTTGTGAGGATGGTGAACTTCAAGCCCAGGGGCCAAAGGTAGCCTTTCATCCCTCTCTTTCTGGTTCATGAGACTCTCCCCAGGACACGCACATGCTACATGGAAACATAACTGAACTAAATGTTACTTCCTTGTGCTGTAATTAGGAAGAATGTGAAAATAGCACAAAACAAATCATAGACTGAGATTTTAAAGCATCTTAAGATAAAGGCATTGAAGAAGAAAGCAATAAAAGATGGTTATTAGCAATTTCATTGCAAAGAAAATGCCTATTTACTAACATTTGGTTTTACACAGGATCCAGCCAAACTCCAGGGCTTTAAAGTGTCCCTATGGTTTCTGAAAGGTCATTTTGAAGATAGCTGGAACTACTAGGGTTTATTGTTACCACCTTATGGAGGAACTGTGCCTTGGTTTCCTGGGTGATAGGATGCTATCTCTTGTGGATGTATCTCTTGTCTCAGTGTACTATAATGGCCAACCTCTCATGTCTTCTTACTTCTCACTCTCATTCCTTGTCTTCGTTGACTGCACAATTATACAAAACCCATGATAACCTTGAGAAGCTGACAAGTGATAGCTTGCAATTGAAACATCACATTTTCCCCTAATGAATCATCAGTTTATTTATAAGCGTCAATAAGTCAGTTAAGCCTTCTAAAATGATTTTGTTTTATGTAGCTGCGTTACACACACCGATGCATCCTTGAATCACTGGGTGTCTACTTCACTCCTGGGGTGGAGGAGGGTTGTGTCAGCATAATAGGCACTCATGGACCTGCCATTCCCATGTGCAGGGCACACTGCAATGTGCTTAGCATTGTGTGTGCATTGCTGAATGTCACCAAGGGTACTACTGCATTGTTTGGGTGTTGTCTCTCCTCAGTTTATTTACATGCCTCTTTTCTGTGGTAAACCCTGTTCAAAGCCCCTTACAACAAGGGCAAAATGGGACATGCAATAAAATATAGCGTTTCAAGAGAATTCAGTGGCAATTACAAGACATAGCAGGAAAAGGTAAATCAAGAGTCATTTTAAATACTTCAACAGGCCAATCAATAGGTCCAACGTGATTAGTTACATCATAATTGGACTGCATGCTGTATATGGGCCTGTAGGACAAAGTCTGACCATACCTGGAATGGGTGAACTGGGCAAAAACACCCCTTCGCCATTTCCTTTCATTTCAAAAGAGAAAGGATGTACCACTACAAGAGACCCACTAGAAAAACTTGTGTTCTGTTTCCTGGGATGAATCAGCAATTAGTTAAGGACAGGAACACTCACTTCCTTTGGCCTGAAGAAAAAACATCACAGGCGGAGAGACCTTGGAAACCATCATTAAATAAAAATAAATAACTTGATTTATAAAGCAGGTTTTTATGCTGTAATTAGGGGTGCTCAATGAATTCATTGGGTCAATATGTCAAAGTGAACTCACCTGATCCACAGCTCCTGGACTAATCTACAGATTGAAGCACAATTCAGTTTTAATGGACCACCTCAGACAACAAATTGTCTAAGGTGGTCCAATAAAAACCCTTCCTGACTGGCAAAAGCTGCTCTGAGTGGCCAGAAAACACAGCTGCTGCCACATGCATTGAAAATAGGCCACTGTAGAAGAAAAGGAACATCATTCTATGCCAGCCTTCCCAAAGACATTGTATGGGGTGGGGGACATGGCTGCCCCTAAATGCAGGGAGTGCCACTAATGAAAAAGTCATTGTGCTTACATATATCAGTGTGGGGATACCATACCATGGAAATGGTGCTTCCAGGGGAAATGTTGCTTCTTTGCAAACCTGCTGGTGGTCACATTCGTTCCTGAGGTGACTGTATGGCAGCCACCATGGAGATGGCTGCCTTTAGACAACGCACTCAATTGCACTTCATGAAAAGGATCAGTAGGCAAAATTACATCCCACTTAAGCCAAAATAAAGTTAATAAGACTCAGTGGCCTTAAGTGAGCGGTATTGGTAGTTTTTTAATATCTCACCATTCAAATACTGATGTTGGCTATTTTAGTGTTTTCCTTGGAAGACTTTATGAATGGGAAATGTAATGATAAAGTAAAATGATTGGCTGACTCGTGTGATTTTCAGGCTGAAAAATTACTGTTATTTTACACCTTGTAGGAAATAACCTGTTAAAGCCTCTGTGACTCTCATAACAACAACAACAACAACAACAACAAACAAATGTTGTTGTTGTTGTTGTTGTTGTTGTTGTTGTTGTTGTTATGAGAGAACAACATCACCAGTCCTCTTTATGTAGAAATCTTATGTCTAGGCACGATTAACTCTGGCCTGGGTGCATATAATGAAGCAGATGTTTCAAGTCCCTGGGTAAATAACTCTGACAACTGCAAATGTTATAGTCACATGGAAATATGCCAGATAACAGAATTGAAGGATTAAGTTCAATACAACACTGATTCAACCCATTTAACATTATATTAATATAATTTAGTAGTATAATAATATGTGCATTTAAAGTATAATTCATATTACATTAAAACCTTGGGATTTTCTCCTCTTTTCCCAGCATTGTATCCTGCATTTTCATACTTGTTTCTGGTTTCTTTCTGGTTTCCCTTCCTTCCTGAAGCTATTGAAGCTTTGGGGGTTTGAAAGATTTTTTAGATTCATTACATTAGCATTGATATATTAGGACAGTTATCGTAGGCTGAAATCCCATACCCACTTACCTAGGAATAAGCCCCATTGAGACATTCCTTTGAGCAGACATGTAAAGGATTGCACTGTAATAGGCTTTTAATTGAACATATTTGCTGTGGTGGTTTCCTCCGGTCAGCTCTATGGTGCTGTTCTTTTTTTCAATTAACACGCTTGAAAGTGGGTTCGAAGGGATATATTAGTGTGTATATTCTTGCTCCCAAACTGCAATCTTGATATTACCCTCCAAGTCTGGTATTTAATTTTTAAAAACACATGACATGATTGCTGATGATTGCTTTGTTAAAACCATGTGTTTGTAAGCTATGAGTTTGCTGTTAGTATATACGATGTGTTCACACAATGAAAGTATACGTCAGAATTTTGTGTTTACTTAAGGGAGCAAATGTTTCGTTGGTGCCAAATTCACTAGATGCTTCTAGACATTTTCAGTTTTCACATTTAATCCCTGTCTGATTATTGGACTTGCACTAGGAACCCAGCCCAGTCCGAGTATTCATCAAGGGCTTGTCCTTGATCATTTGTAGGCTATATCATTATGAATCTCCACCCATCTAAGTAAAAATTTCAGAAACAGCTGAAGTCATGTAGCCATACTCAGAGACAACTCACCAGGGTGCAACAAGTGCAACAGAACATTTAATGTGAGTGGAGGAGGAAATAAGAGTTTAACCCAGTTGTCATTGTCATCTGACCACAGATGCATCGCCTTCAGTCATTCCTCTATGGCACATCAGGTTGACTTAAATTTATGCTGATACAAAAATTTCTGTTTCAGCTTTCAACAAATACAACACAAGGTGATCTGAGTTCATATAACAATATGTAAACTGTAAAGTAATTTCACCCCATAGCTGTATATGACATGAAAGTGTGGTGGTGGCACTTTTCCCAGAGGCTCAACACTGTGCAAAATATGCATTAATATAGTGAACTACAGCAAAACATTCATTTAACACAGGGATGGGAAACCTGTGACCTTTCAGCTGTTGCTGGACTCCAATCCCATCAACTCCAGCCAAAATGGCCAAAGGTCAGGGATGATGTGAATTGGAGTCCAACAGCATCCATAGGGCCACAGGTTCTTCATCCCTTCTTCAACACTGTAACAGCAAAGAATCTAGTCAAATAGCAAGAGGGATAGCTGTAATAAATGAAATAACTAATATCTGTTTCGAATTGAATGCATACACAACAGTGGGAGAAATTCAATGTTGCACTAAGGTGAACGTTCTATGACACATTGCCCAGTAGAATGTTCTTCCCTCTGTTCCCTCACATGCTGTTTTGTGGGTTCTGCTGACCGCCCCTCCCCTGGTCAGTTTTGGGGTGCACATGGTCTTCTGCTAGAGGGACTTACTTGTCAAATTTGGCCCGGTATGAATAAATTAGTGAGAATCAGACTTTTGTGACTTTTCAAGATTATTGAGAAGGTCTGTACAATTTCCAGTTTAAGATACTTCATTTTTTTCTTTAAAGCTTCTACTAAGAACACGCTCCCCTTCAGAATGTGCAAGAGCAGATTATGAAAGACTCTCATTAATATAAAATGATAAAATTATGTCTGTGTTAGTATTATTATTTTCATTAAGTCTGCATTCAGATGCTGATAAAAACAGAAAAGAAAAGAAATTTTAAAAAGAAAAGAAAAAAGCTGAAGGGTTTTCACACTGTTTCCAGAATTATTATTTTTTTTAATCCAATTCGTTGGGATTGTAGCTAGATTCAAACCAATGCATAAAAACATGCCTTAATCTTTGCACGTCAGTTAATTTTGTGCTGCCAGGAGAGTAGCGGGAGCTTTGGCTGACTTTGTTCTTGGTTTCAAACTACTGGTTTCTATGGAGGCACTGGAACATAGATGCCACTCCCTAGTTCTAAATCAAGTCAGACAAGTTTCCCAAGACAGATTTATCAAACCTTTCACACTGTAATTGCTCAGTCTCTCAAAACAGCTAATGTGGAGAGGATTATATACCTTTTATAACTCCATAGTCTTGATAAGCATGGACTCACCTGCAAACAGACTTCTTTTATACTTTGTCCACTAGCCCACGCATACTGTTTTCTGAATGTTTAGCTTTCGTGAGCAATGAGATGAAACTTGAATTGTTTAAAACACCACAATTGTAGACATCTATGCTGTGGCAGGAGGGAGGAAGTTCCCCCCAATGTGTGTGTGTGCGCGTACTATTTCTAAAAGATACAGGGATTGTGCTCACACATCATATTTTCCTGGGGATTCCTGGGGAGGTTTCTGAAAGTGATGTTATGGGTCTATAGGAACGGGGAAGGGACGCAGGTGGCGCTGTGGGTTAAACCACAGAGCCTAGGACTTGCCGATCACATGGTCAGCGGTTCGAATCCCCGCGGCGGGGTGCGCTCCCGTCGTTCGGTCCCAGCGCCTGCCAACCTAGCAGTTCGAAAGCACCCCCGGGTGCAAGTAGATAAATAGGGACCGCTTACCAGCGGGAAGGTAAACGGCGTTCCGTGTGCTGCGCTGGTGCTGGCTCGCCAGCTGCAGCTTCGTCACGCTGGACACGTGACCCGGAAGTGTCTGTGGACAGCGCTGGCTCCCGGCCTATAGAGTGAGATGAGCGCACAACCCCAGAGTCTGTCAAGACTGGCCCGTACGGGCAGGGGTACCTTTACCTTTACCTTTAGGAATGGGGAGGCTGCAGCTCTCCAGCTTCAATCATTCCTGACTATTGGCCATTCTGGCTTGGGCTGATGAGAAGTGAAGTCCTAGAAGGCTCAGGCTAGCCTATGTAGATGGTCAAATTGCCCTGAGGGGAGTTATGTCAACCCAGGATAGCCTGGCTGCGTTATTACCTTGCCAAGTGCGTCAGTTGCAATTGTATAGAGTTCTGCAAAGATAATAAAGTAGAATTGTATATATAATAAAATTGTCGTTGGCAGGAGCTCTGTGAAATAAAGAGGGAGTTGCAAAAAAAAAAAGTCTGCAAAACTTTGAAGTCTGGAAAGGAAAAGGCCATTTTAAAGACATTGCTGTGGTTAGGGAATAGTAGAGAATGAAAGTCTTGGAGCAAATGAAAGAAAGGTAGCAAGGACATACCCATGAACAAATGTACAAGTCTGTGCTGGAGGTAAAGGGGAGAGATGGAGAGACTGAAGGCGTGGTCAGCCTTGCAAGATAAATTATCCTCCCTTTAATGAGTGAGGCAAAGTTAGGAAGGTCAAAATGAGAAGAAGAAAGCCCATTGAGGAGGCTTAACTGGCCCCATTGATTTCAGCAGAGCTGAGTTATGATTCATTCTAAATTGATCAGAGACATTCATCTATAAGGAATGAGCCCAGATCTTGGGATAAGAGAGACTGCAGGCAAAGGGAAGGAGATCATTTAAAAGAATTAATACTGAAATATACAGCAAGAGTATGAAGACAGAAGAAATGTTCCAGTTTGTCAAGGGAGACTGTAGAACTAAAGAATAATGCATGAGTAGATTTTACCATGCTGTACGGCAAAATTCTTTATGAAGAGTGAGACCTGGGGAACTAGAGGCATAGCAACTAGAGGTGGCTAAACTATGGCATTACAGATGTTGTTGGACTGTAGTTCCTATCATCCTTGATCATTGGCCCATCAAATACAGGTTAACTACACCTGCACTAGAGGAATTCAGCTGATGAATACTCAAGAAATATTTGGATGGTTTGGGAATGAATGTTGCCTGGCCTAACACATAGAGTTGCATTAAAAAGGCCTACATGTGTAAAGAGGGGGAAATAACTGAAGAAGGATATTTTAAAGACTGGTAAGATACTGAGGAACTGAACACTGGAAACCGGATGAGATAGTGACAGGACATTAAAGAGAATGGAAGATTCGTTGGATAAATCAGAAATGATTAGGAAAGAACATAGGAAGTTGCCTAACACCAAGCCAGACTTTTGGTCCTGCTAACTCAGCACTGTCTACACCAGGCTCCCTCAAACTCAGCCCTCCAGATGTTTTTGGCCTACTACTCCCATGATCCCTAGCTAGCAGAACCAGTGGTCAGGGATGATGGGAATTGTAGTCTCAAAACATCTGGAGAGCCGAGTTTGAGGAAGCCTGGTTAACATCTGGCCCTCCAGGGGTTTCTGGACTCTGCCATTATTCCAAACCACTGGGCATGCTGGCTAGGGCTGATAGAAGGTGAAGCCAAACAACATCTGTTCTTGCACTGGCTCCATAGGATTTCTTTTGCTTTCCTTCCTCTTTAGATTGGCAAAATAGACTCAGGAGGATACTAGGTGATCTCAAAAGCTGCAATAAGATATAAGGACTGTGATAGGAACCAAGCTACTTTGAGATGTGTAGGTTACTTTAATCAACACAAATTTTAACTAGGGGTATACACTGAAGACATGACTCAGTTTGGATTCTGCTTTGATGCTTCAGAAAGTGGGTTGATTTGGCTAGGACCACTGCAGAAGACACTTGCTTTGTCTAAATCAGAATCTCACATCTGAACAGTCAAGGCTTCTTACATATTTGCATTGGTTTATATGGGAAAAGGTTCAAATGGCTACACACACACACACACACACACACACACACACGTTGACAGAAGTGGATGAAATTTGAAATTTGCAGGTGTAGTTCCATATTCTGAGGAAATGAAGCCTACCAAACTCAGCTCACACAACTCTCTATGCAATTATATAGAAATTTCCAAACATCAAATATACATATGACATTTTTATTCCACCAAGTGTCTGTTTCTTTAAATATAAAGGTAAAGGGTAAAGAGACACCTTACCATTAGGTCCAGTCGTGACCGACTCTGGGGTTGCGGCGCTCATCTCGCTTTATTGGCCGAGGGAGCCGGCGTACAGCTTCCAGGTCATGTGACCAGCATGACTAAGCCACTTCTGGCGAACCAGAGTAGCGCACGGAAATGCCGTTTACCTTCCCACCAGAGCAGTACCTATTTGCACTTTGACGTGCTTTCGAACTGCTAGGTTGGCAGGAGCAGGGACCGAGCAACGGGAGCTCACCCCGTTGCAGGGACTCAAACCACTGACCTTCTGATCGGCAAGTCCTAGGCTCTGTGGTTTAACCCACAGCACCACCCGCGTCCCTTTCTTTAAATATAGCTTTAACCTAATGTGTGCAATACCAAAAGCATATCCAAGTGCAATACAGGATTTCTCAAATCCAAAGTTCCATCCAAATATTCCTTCATTCAAAAAAGAGAAAAGTATCTCTACAAGTTCCGGAGCCCCGTTTACATCCTGAAGTGAACGCAACCCGCGTCTGCGCGTGCTCGGGTCATGATTCGCCGCTTCCACACATGCGCGAGACGTCATTTTGTGCATCTGTGCATGCACAAGTGGCAAAACCCAGAAGTAACATGCTCCATTACTTCCGTGTCTCCGCGGGGCGCAACCCGAAAATGCTCAACCTGAAGCTACTTCAACCCGACGTATGACTGTATATTTGTTGTTAAAGGATAATCAACAGACCAGGAAAAGCTGTCCTGGGAGTGTTGTAGCTTTGCTCTCAGTCACTCAAATCGCAGTGCATGAAATCCTAAGCAGGACTCTGATGACAAGATCACTGGATGCAAATCTCTGTTTTGAATATCTTCTTCCAGCTGGCCTGCAATGGAATGCTGAATTATATATAACATGCTGATAAAAGCCTTCATACAATATAATAAATTTACATTTGAAAATTATTCAAGGAATTACACTTACATATGACAGCAAAACATATGCTCAAATAGAAATGTCAGCTCCATAAAATTGAAAAGGCACTCTGCTCATTCTGTAAGGGCTGATGCAGACACAGCTGTGTGTTCTGCTTAAAGGGGCCATGTCTCCAATTACAATCTTCTCCATCAATAGGAATGGTTAATTTTAAAAAACTCAATTCTAAGTTAAAATTTAAGCCCTTTGGAATGACGTATCGATCATCTCCCATATCGGTCTCTACAGCCACAGCAGGCGCTGTAACCTTCCAGCAGATTGACTTCACCCCCAAAGACACACTCCTCCATTGTCTCCCAAGACAGACAGATGCCAACCAACAACTGAATTATAAACCCTTGCTTTTGAAACATACAATACCTTCCCTGAATATAATACCCTGGCTTTGTACCATTTTCTTCCAAATATAAAAATATGTATATAGGATGTGTTAACAACCAACCCACTGTCAGATGTTTGTCCTCAGTAAAATTAAAAGCAGGAATGATTTTTTTTTGTCACTTTTTTAGTATCTCGTGCAATTGGTAAGACTTGGCTGCCTATTTGTCGCTCCTGGGGATTTTCTGCACTCGTCCACTTCTGCCTTCGAGTGGGAGAATATTGTTTGTTCAACTTGGTTTCATAGAATCATATAGTGGCAAAGGTCCCCGAAAGTCCCTCTGACAGTGTTGGATATTCTTGATAGGTGGGCACCCAGGCTTGTGGCTCCCAGAAAGAAAGATTCTCAGAAGGTAAGATTCTTCACCCACTTTATGCCAAGGACTTTATCCATGGCTGCCCAGATTCTCATTCAAGTATGCCCTCCATTCTTTGCTATTCACCACAGCAATCGTAGTGAGAATGGGGCCACCATCACACCATGCATTTTATCTCACTAAGACAACACTTTAAATAGTCATCCCCAAATAATTATAGGTGCTGTAGTTTGTTAAGGGTGCTGAGGGTTGCTAGGAAACCCTTATTCCTCTCACAGAGCTATGATTTCCAGAATTCCTTAGGTATTCTTTGTGGGAAACCATGACCCTTTGAAGTGGCACCATAGCCAAATAAAGCAAATGAGAATTCTATACAATGCAGCAAGAGGCTGGCTTGATCCATTACAGGTCAGTGCTCCTGGACACAAAGCAACACCCACAACTTCAGTTTCACAGCAGCTGGGGCCAAAAATTGCTTCTGCTCCAATTAGGGCCTGCACAGAGGATGAAGAGATGTAGTTAACATAGAAATATCCAGCTTGTCCATAACCTACTGTGGTGCTATGATGCAGGAGTCACATTCATTGTTCTGCCCTCTTTTGCCTCTGGCCCTGCCCGTAAGTGACATGTCGGCCCCAAAAGCTTGCCCAAGAGGTAACACAGTCCTCAGGATGAATGCAGCTGCGAGATTGCTGATACAGAGAAGTGACAGGGCATGACATCAGATCTTCTCACACAGTACTGATTCTGCTGTGACTTTTGGAGCCATACCCTTCAGTTTCTTTTTTTAAAAAATGAAAGAGACCAGAGTAAAAATCAGTCCCAAGAAGAATACAGTGGTACCTTGGGTTCAGGTTACATACGCTTCAGGTTACAGACTCCACTAACCCAGATATATTACCTCAGGTTAAGAACTTTGCTTCAGGATGAGAACAGAAATCGTGCATCAGTGGCACAGCGGCAGCTGGAGGCCCCATTAGCTAAAGTGGTGCTTCAGATTAAGAACAGTTTCAGGTTAAGAACAGACCTCCGGAACTAATTAAGTACGTAACCAGAGGTACCACTGTACTAGGAAGAGTGAAAGCCTTCAGTCAGTCTCCATCACTTTTCTGGCCATCCACACTCTGTCCAAACTGAGTTACGCCACATGCCTCCATTTGTATCCCACAAATCAGTAAGACAGTAAAGACAGTAAGACAGTAAAGTTGTTGCATTGCTCCCTGTTTAACTGGTCAAGGATAGACTTCTGCTTGTCACACCTGTTTGTTGTGTGTGAGATTACTCAATCAAATAAGCTTTTCAATACATTTTAAAAACACTGTTCTTTCCAAAGAATATCAAGCTGATCTAGGGAACTAGATAAGAAATACAGTAAGAAACAAAATAGACACATTTATTCCCAATGAGCTATATACTGTGAGCACCGGGCCTACGATGCTTACATAACTCCAAGGACTTCAATGGAGGATCAGCTTTGTATATTGAGTCCTCAGGCATTAAAATGAATGGGGAAATCTGAAGGCAGGGGAGCTACTATGAGAACACGGGGGATTATTATTTTTAAACTTTGCTTTATTTATATGGTGACTTTAATTCACATTGCTTCTCAAAACTGGAAGTAAGCAGAAGACTGCTATTGGAATTCTCTTCAGTTAAGCTGGCACCAGAAAGATCTATATGATCTCAAGGAAAGGGGACAAATCCAAAGTTTGTGTTTGTTCCTTCCCTCTGCTTCTCCAGAGTTCCATCATTTACCAATGGCTGGAGGAACCCATATAAGAATACTATTGGAGGGAGGTGGAAACATGACCTCCAAATGCCCACAGGAAGTGGGCTCCTAGGACTTAGAGCAGCAATATCAAATTGGTTTGTGAAACTATGGATTTAACTTGGGATCCTGCCGTTGTGTGGACCTGCCCAAAATTTACAAGTACAGTTTTTTGTGTAGTGGTAGTGGGTAATTCTGACTTTCATTCAGTAGTTCCCCAGTACAGCCTGTCTTGTTTCTCTCTATAATGCTCTCCTTGGTGCCCAGCAAAGTGTTTCATCGCAAAAAGTATCAAGGTGTGTCTTTGGCTTTCCCCCTGGAGCAATAATGATGTTGTCAAGCATTTCAAGACCTGCCCAAAGGTTTTGGGTGGAGGAACACACTTGGTTAAGCAGCATCTTCAGTGCTCTGATCTGAGGAAGTCAGAGACTCCTCCAAAGCCTGGGTGAAAGAACATCTACGCAGTGTCTTTTTACAGGCACTGTCACAAGGGGTGGGGGGGAAGGGCACAGCCACCTGGAGTGTTATCGTCCCTTTCTTGGACCTAAGAGACAACAGATGCAATGGATTGGCTTACTTACAGAGCAGCTGCTGTGCTCTTCATTTTAACGGTAAGAATGGATTTTAAGAGAATTGTTTTCAAACCCAGTGTTACTTTTCAAGTTCTTGTGCTGGCGATGCTGGTAATTCTCTGTGCTTTGGTTATTCCTGCATTGTAAATCGGAAGTGAAGACTGGGGAAGGGGGGAGGAAGACTTTTGTCAAAAGTCTCTTATTAACTTGCTAGGGAGTAAATCCCATAGAAATTGACCGAGCTTACGTCTGAGCAAACGATCATGGGATTGCCCAGGAACAAAACCACCCATCTACTCTAAATATAATTAAATCCATTTATTTAGATGTTTAATATCCAAAACAGAGAGCCAGATACTACTGGGAGAGGGCTCACTGCACATTGTAATCAATGGATGTGTTAGTCAAGGGTCTAGTTCAAGTATGACTTAGTTGAAAGCCACTCTATATAATGAGCAATCCCTTGTTATCTGTTTTTGCTAGTATGCTTTCTAGCAAAAAAGTGGAAACATTTGAACAAACTCTTTCAATCTTTATCCAGGCGTATATTGTTTTTCCTGTACTGCATGAAGATTGTATAGTTTGCTGTTTATTATTAGGATTTGATGCTCAAATCCCTCGGAGTTAGATTTATCCAGTCTGTCACTGAAAACCTGCTTCTAGATACATGTGCAAACAGGAAAATTCATCAGCATGGTACTTCTTTATGTAAGAGCTTTGTGCTGCGTTTGTTTTTCTTATACACGGGAAAGTGCTATCTGTGGAAGAAACGACATTTAGGCATGTTGAAGCAATCAAATGTTGAGAGATTGTAGAGACAGAACTTGGTGGCCTTGGAGGCCTTGCTGCATAGTCCATATTGTCATGTAACTCCATTTATCGTAATTTGTATTGCTTTTTCTTGCACTTAGAATGGTTGCAAGCAGGGGGGGTTTCAGCTGGAACTTGCTGGAACTCAGTTCCGGCACCTCTCAGATGGGCACCATTGCCATTCCAAGTGAATGATGGAGGTGTTCATGAAGAGTTGTGGCACAAAAATGACACTAGTTTCAAGTGACCGTATAATCTTAAGAATGCTACAGTATTCTTTGCAATCTGTTCTTAAATAGGATTTCTTCAGACCAAATGTAAATTTGCACATTCCCCCCACCACCACCTTTCCTACTGGTAATGTATCAAATTTTTCTAAGATGATGTGGCAGAGCGAAACTCTGCAGTTCATTGCTCAAAGGAAAGAAGCAATGCCCAATTAACAATTTCACACTTGATAAATTAGAACTAATCAATGAAGTCAGCTGCCAAGTGAATAACTTAAGGGTTGGCAAAAAGCAAAGCAATGAATCGGTTCCTACATGTTTGGTGCAACATTCAGGTCTCTTCAAAGCCTGGAATGTTGCTTGCTCTTAAAAATTAGACTGGGCCATTGATACATCTTTTTCATTATTATCTGTAGACCAAGTCCCAATAATTAAATAGCATGCATTTCTTAAGGCTGGGGTTTAAGTACAGAGATTTATATGTTAGGTGTGCCCTCTGACATTTATTTGGGAAAAGTGTCTCTTTCAGCATATGAAACAGGTCTGTTTTTAGCCATCTTTTGACAAAGCTGAGAAAATATCTATAAACACAGGTGTCGTCTGTAGAGGCCTTCATCCAAATAACTGTGCAACTACTCCAATGAACCCAATGGGGTGTGGGTCTTTTAAAGTGAATGGGGTTTTCCTTTGAAGTTTGTAACTTTGCATTGCCTGGGTGTGGAGGGGAGAAAGGCCAGTAATCTTACCGGCATTTCCCAAGCTCTTCGGCATATCCAAATCTTTGTTTGAGAGCATGATCACTAAGAGGACTTCACAGGCAGAAGTAAAAGAAATTTCTTCATAATGTGGAGTTTCCCAAACCACAGAATCTCTCTCTCTCTCACACACACACACACACACACACACACACAAACACACACACACACACACACACACAATGTCTATTATGATATGCATGTGAACCAGTGCTAATATTCTAGATAACAGAAGAACAGAAAAAAATCAAAAGTTAAAACTAGCAATTTTATTTTGAAACAAATGTTCTGGTCTGGAAGGGAGTCAGTATATATTTCCCCATCTGATCTGAATTTTCAACACCTGCTTGATCCAAAAAGTACTCACTGCAAAATACTGATTTTTCTGTTTGGGCTGTGTTCATTGTACTTGTACAGGCTTGCTTCATGAAGGCAGTGCATTTTTCCTTTACCACCTGCCTGATGAAAACTAGTTTATGCCATCTCCACTTGGCCAATTCTCTTGTTCATTGTTCCACCCAGACACCTTCATTTTCCCTTCCAATTATTAAAATAAAAAGCTAGATTACTTGTATGTATTTTTAATGAAGTGTCACAGCAAACTGAGAGGTCTAAGTAATCTTATCCAGGATGAGGCATTGCACACAGGTTTGTGATGACAATCCAGTACAGTGGTGCCTCGGGTTACATACACTTCAGGTTACATACGCTTCAGGTTACAGATTCTGCTGACCCAGAAATAGTGCTTCAGGTTAAGAACTTTGCTTCAGGATGAGAACAGAAATCGTGCTCTGACGGTGCGGCAGCAGCAGGAGGCCCCATTAGCGAAAGTGGTGCTTCAGGTTAAGAACAGTTTCAGGTTAAGAACGGACCTCCGGAACGAATTAAGTACTTAACCTGAGGTACCACTGTATTAAGAGTTCAGCATGTTTAAGCCTTTTGAAAGATAGTCTGGATGTTGACCTGAATGGCTACAGTCTAGTGCATGCTCAGAGCTCAGTTACAAGATCACTTGGCACATGGGTGGTGTGTCATGCACCAAAAAAATGGGTTATTTAATGATGCCACCACAAACCTTCCTATTGTGAGCTGAACTTCTGGAATGGGATCAGAGGCCAATTTGTTTAAGGAACCAATTATCCTTAGGGACCCTGCATATTCCCTATACTGCAGCCCAAGAAAAGTACAATTTATCTATTAAGCAATAATATGAATTCTTCCCATTCACTCTGAATAAAAGTCATCCTAGGTTTCCAAAGCTGACTATTTGCTACATCCATTAGCTCAAAGGGATGGTGCTGGCTTTCTACATAATTAGAAACAAGTGTCACATATATGGACTTGTTACCTAAACTTGGAAGAAAAACAAATTTGAAAATTGTTGGCAAATTTATTTCTGGAATTTGGGATTTGGCCCATAATTCTGCAGGTATCCTTGAAATACAATTACCTTTCTTAATTAAAAAACAAAACAAAGAAGCTATTAACATTCATGAATGCAATGACTTAACTTGGATTTAAGCATCAACTTTTTAAAAAAGAAACATTACTTGAAGACAGATACCAGGTACCTAGATATTTAAGCCTGAATCATGAATGCAATTACATGGATACACATCCTGTTTGAGTTGTTGATTTCTGTGGGATTTCTAACCATATAATGGTGTTTAGGCTTGGAGACGCCATCTGCCAGGATTTCGACTGCAAAGTTACAGAACTTTGGAAATAAATGTAATAAAAGGAAAGATTTAATCTCCTTCAGTGGGAGTTTTGGCGCAGGAATAAAATGCATAGTCCAAAATGCTGACACAACTGCACACTACAATGGCACAAAGATGACTAATAGTATAATGCGCTTGAATACTCAGCCCTGTTCACAGCAATACCCTGCCTGACTTCAAAGAGACAGGCTCAACTCCTAAAAAGAACAGCACTGGGAAAGAGAACAGATCAGGAATTAAGGGCATGTTCAGTCACTTGGATTCAAGTAGGTGGAGCAGGGAGTATGCCATAATTGCATATAATATTGCCTTGGCACTGATAGTAGTTAATTAATTCATGTTTGTAAATGGCTTTGAAGTAGAAGTTGTGGAGCAGCATATTAAAGTAATGGAACTCTGAAGCTGATCTCTTCTGCAGTCTCGCAAATCTGAAATAATTACTCAGACTTTGGGAATCTGGGTTCAAACATTTAAAACATTCTATTTTTTTCAATTCATCCCTTAAACAACACATGGACTAATACATGTTTACTTGGAAGTAAGTCATCCTGAGTCCAACTGGGGTTACTCCCAATTAAGCGTGTTTAGGATTTCTGCTTCAAGCATTGGAAGATCAATAACTTCTGAAATCCTGTCTGAACAGTGGAATAAATCACTATACTAGAGAGAGTTGAACAACACCCACAAAGGAATGCACATGCTGATTTAACTTCCATCCACTGAAATGCATGGGAAACTTTTAGAGGCAGGCAGGAATATGCATGCATCTTGGAAACTCTTGACTGTATTAATGAGTGCTGGTTTCTGGAGTGTCCACTTTCCTTTCTCAAAATCCACATGAGCATCTTGAATTTACCACTGTCCTTGTTGGCATGAGAAATTTAGCAAATTTCGCATCAAAGCAAATGCAGCAAAAGACTTATTTCTTGGCCTGGTGCACATAATTTAATATGCCACAATAAATCACCCCCCACATTGAGCAAAAATATCAAATATTAAGTTCAGATCAAGGAACATTTCTCCCACACCATGCTGCTGTATATTGCAACCAACTATGCCCTTGATTGATGGCTCACTAATGACCTTTGGTGCATTGGTGAATGTTGTGCTAGGATTGGGGAGACCTGGACTCAAATTCTCAAAGAGCCATGAAGCTTACTGGGTGATTTGGGGCCAGCCAGTATATATCTTACCTTAACCTACCTTGCAGGGTTGTTGTGAGTATAAAATGGAGGGAGAACCATGTTGGCTGTCTTCAGATCCTTGGGGAAAGGTGGGATATACACATAAAAATTAAATATTAGTAATTACATACATACATATATACAATCATTCATCCCTCAATGATGAGAGACCTACAGTGGTCGTAAGTAAAAAGAGAAGATTGTTCCACTACATGGACAATGTTCATGAGAAGGTTTTTTTTGCTGTTGTTGTTGTTTTAATATATACATTATTCTCCTTTTCAGAAGCAGAACTGGCAGGAAACAATCTTCTTCCCTTTTTGCAAAAGAAGAAATAAACACATATATGTTTCCCCAAATTAGTTATTGGCTAAGATAGCAAAAATAATGCATACTCATGAGTTGCAGTTAGTGTGTCTCTGTTGAAAATGGGCAAAAATACCATTAGCAAGATCTCCTATGCAAACCCCACCAAAATCCATGAAAACATTATGATGCTTTTATATGTAGCTCCCATGCCTCTCAAAGGAATTTGTGCAGGAAAAGTTCTCAGTGGATTGTTGTCTTCATTATATGAGTTATCCCAGTCCAGTGTCTTTTTATTATAACATTCATAGATTTAAGAATGGCAACATATGCTATATTATAGACAGTCTTAACACTATGTGCTAGTTCCATTGAGCTTTCTACCAGAATACAGTGGTACCTCGGGTTAAGTACTTAATTCGTTCCGGAGGTCCGTACTTAACTTGAAACTGTTCTTAACCTGAAGCACCACTTTAGCCAATGGGGCCTCCTGCTGCTGCCGTGCCGCCGGAGCACAATTTCTGTTCTCATCCTGAAGCAAATTTCTTAACCTGAAGCACTATTTCTGGGTTAGCGGAGTCTGTAACCTGAAGCGTATGTAACCCAAGGTACCACTGTATTTCCATTAGAAAGTAACACTCAACAGGTCTAGTAATAATGTTTCATTTCAAGAGACACATACTGTATGGATGGGGTAAATCATGTGAGTCTCTAACAGCATTGTAGCAATTCTAACAATGACTTCAGACAACTCCTACACTTGTACAGGAAACCCAATGAATGTCTCACAGGGGGCATATCTGTGGAATGGATGATTTGGAATGCACTTTGATGTGCATCAGATCCGTGAAGTCCATGATTATTTGGCATTCATTTGCACTGCACTTAATGCCTTTTCACTATTTCAGTCCAGAGTAGCCAAAGGGAAAAGTCAACCCTACTTGACATCCTTTTGTCTGCTTGCCACCACCACACTCTGAATTTAACTCTGAACATATTGCAGAAAATTACTACATATGTAGGCTTTTAAGAACCAGGTGTAGCCTTAGGGAAGTGGGAAGTAGTATTGGTACAAGATCTTCCAGCATTGTGTTGCTCCCAATACCATTTCTTACTTCCCTAAGGCTGTACATGGTTCTCAAAACACCTACATATGTGGCATTTTTCCCTAATATTTATTTTTATTGACAATTTTAAGTGGTATAAAAATGTTGTTAAATAAACAGATAATAAAGTGTATCATAAGTTTGTCATGACAACAGAGCTAAGAAAGATCACCATCCATTTTGGAAATAAGAAGTGCTAAATAAGTTAGCAGTCATAGCAAGGATTCGTGTTGCCTGGACCACAGAAGAAAAAAAGTAGAGGTGCAAATTAGAATTTTCTCATGGGATGGTGAGGCAAAACCACATGCTGAATTTTAATAGGTTAATGCTTACTAAATGCAGACCAGGCCCATCTTTATAGGTGGAGTAGATCTGCCTTTGTTCTTTGAGGTAATAAACTGTGTCTGAGTGTCAGTAGTCATCTTTTGTGCTCTGTTCATTCAAATATTTGGAGAAAGCAGACTCAAAAGGGGCTGCCCCTTAGCCTGCCTATGAAGTAGTCATTGATACCATCTGTTGGAATACAGCCCTCCTGGACTGTCTACTTCTTTGGCGGACACTTGCACCCGGGTAAAATTGTCTTCCATAAACACGGTTTTAACAATGAGTCTGTAAGTGACTGTGGAGGCCAATTCTGGATCCACACGTCCTTCCACAGTGGGGACATTGGTTTCTGGGCGGGAGTTGATAATGGTGTGGATTTGCCAAGCGTACCTTCCTCGTAGCACGTTTCCCCCTTGCGTCCTGAGTTCGAGGACTCTGCAGCGTTCATCCGCCTTCACAGCCATTGTAACATACTGCTTGTTATCGTCCGCCTGTTCTGCCATTGAGGACTTCTTCGATCATTCTTTGTCTAGCTCCTTCCCTTTGACCTTACCGCCTTCGGTGACCCTGCTGGGAGTGCGAGATTCCCAACAGCTTCATTCACAAGGGTCATAGGAACATTCAAGCCCACTCACCATGACAAGGTGATGATCCAGCGAGTGGGTCCTGGACTGTACCACTTCAGAGCTATTTGGATAATTATTCTCCTTGGGTTGCTTGTGGGTTTCCTGCCCCTTAGAGTTCCCCTCCCCAAAAGTTTTCTGTAGTTCTGCAAATCTTGGGTTTCTCGTAAGCCTGTTGCTAATTACCTCTTGTGGGGTGGTGAGTCTGTTTTGCCGACATAAGCATTGGCAGCTAAACATCAGAAATAGAATGAACCTGCAGCAGCAACATTTTGCAGTGCTGTATATTTTGGTGTTCATGATTACATCCAGTCACCCATGCTCTTCTCTGTGATACTGCATTCCATTTCCACCCCACCCACCCCAACAGTCAGTCAGGATTCTGTGGCCAGGCCATAATTGAATATGCTCAGTCTTATTCATTAGTTTGTTTTGGGGAATTCCCTTGGACTTTCCCTTCTGAAGATTGCTCTTTATAATTCTGCATACAAAACTCGCCTCTTGCAAGTAGATATTGACACTTTGGCTACAGAAGGACTGAAACTTATATCTCTAATTTGGAAAGAAAGCCTTAATTCCTCCCCCCAATCTCTTTCAACTCAGACTTGCTAACATATCAGAAATAATAATAATAATAATAATAATAATAATAATAATAATAATATATTTATACCCCACCCATCTGCAACATCAGACATTAAAAACTTCCCTAAACAGGGCTGCCTTCAGATGTCTTCTAAAAGTCAGATAGTTGTTTATTATTAGCTAAATTGTATGCCCCACACACACACCTCAGCCCACATTTTATAAATGAGCCTTCTCCAAGTGATGCTCTCCAGCTGTTTTGGACTACCACTCCCATCAACCCCAGCCAAGCTCATAGGAGCCAACTCCAAGGGGGTGAGGTCCCTTCGCCCCCCAATAAAATATTTGAGCCCCCCCCCAGTTGATGGCCATTGCCATTCAAATGGTGTGTGTGCTGAGCCTTGTGATTGATTATGTGGGGCAGGGTTTAACTGGACCCCCCAATATTTTATTCAAGTTGGCACCCCTGGCCAGAGTGATGGAAGCTGAATGCACCATGTTGAGGATGATTGTTGGAAAATTACCATCCATACAGATGCTCAGATGACTGTGTTTCTCATAAAGCTAACCTGTCTTTTATGTAACCTGTAAAACAGAGTTTTATTTGACTTTCATTCATATATATTTTAAAAGACGTCTACTGTTGCTAGTTTGCTGTGAAATTTACATTGGGTTCCCCCCATCATCATCTACATTTGTCCTTTTGCTTTTGCTCCTCAAGTTCCCAAACTTTTTAACCTGCCAAAAGCAGATGCTGGGAACTTTGGGGCAAATCTGCCTGCCCACATGCACTCAAATAGAGGGATTCAACATGGTGCTATGTTGATCATTCTGTCAGGGCAAACATATCGCTTTGCCAAACAGAACAATCCTCTCCTAAACGTGCTGTTCTGGGGTTTTGCCTGACACCACCAAGTCAATTTTGGAGGTGCAGGAAACAAACAGGGAGATGAGGGGAGAAGCCCCTTATGCAAGTGGAAGTCCAAGACTCAGTGAATCTTGCCCAAAAGAATTTGATCTAAATTTAGTTGAAGTTAATAGAAAAGGCAGGAATCCAAAGTACTCTATATACACAACCAGATGCTTCTCCCTGAACATCTGTTCATGCTTTGTTGGAGAGTGCTCCCAAAGGTCTACCACATTTGAGATGTGACTTGTCAGTCAGGAAGAAAGTAGAACCTCTAAAGCATCCCAAAAGCCACATCCCCTTGTGGAAAACCTTGTGGTGGGCACATGCAAGATCCAAAGTTTTGGGGGTAGAGGGGAACAGTGATGGTGATTCTTATCTTTGCACCATAGGCTACATTCCAGCCACACCTAAGTCAGGGGTTTCTATAAGCAAATAACTCCATCCTGCATTCATGCAAGGAAGTGGCATTTTCACAGTGCAAGGGCCTGTTCCAGCCAGGTTAAAACATTCAAGGAGGGTGTGGAACAACACTAGTGAGGGGTGTGGCCTGCGGAGGGGTTGTGGTCTAGGGAGAGTCCCCAAGGACCTCTTGAGCTTGAAGTTCTCCACCATTTCTCTAAAGTTTTGTTGTGTGCAATGCCAGCATGTTGTCCTTTGGCTTTGGAGCAAAGTTATAATAGAGGTCAGTAAGAGAATGAGCTGAATAGTTGTCTGAAGACGGGTGATAAAAAGGCTGTGTGTTTCTACTAGTTCACTCAGCAAGCATTCCCATCAATACAATCTGATACTCCAAGAACAATGGCTTGCGTTTAAAGAGGAGGAAGCAGCTGTCTGAACACATGTGAAGAACACACAGGGGTTGCTAACCTTTTTGGACCCGTGGCCACATTTGAAAGCTGGGGAAACTGTTGTTGGCCACCGAAACCTCACTACAACAAAGCACTCCCCACAACCTATTCTATTCATTACAGAGTGTCATCAATATGCAGATGACACGCCAACTCTGTTCCAACTGAGTCAAGAGAGGCAGGTGAGGTGTTAAACCAGTGCTTGGAGGCAGTGATGGGTTACCTGTGGACCAATAACCTGCAGCTGAATCCTGAAAAGAGAGAAGTGTTATGTGTCCCAAGTCCTCTGGAAGGAGCAGATCCATAGTCTGGGAGCGCTCCTTGATTCAACACTGTCACTGGAATCTCAGGCAGCCTCTGTGGGTGAAAGGTGACTTATCAATTGGAATTGTTGTTGTTGAGTAGGGGACCCTGTGGGTGCCCAGGATGGTGTGTGCAAAAAAACAACTAATGATATTCTTGGAGTTGACTTACTTTTATTTTTGTTAGTAGATTAAGAAATGGCTGACTGAAATTTCTATGGTCACATGAGCATGATCTCATTTTCATCTAATGTTTGCATTCTGTAAAAATCTCTGGTGTGAATATAAAGATATCTGTTTGCACAGTGTACTGCTTTTAAATATGCAGCCAACATGAGGACAGGCCCTTAAAAAAATCTGCTTGTAACCTGATGCATATATTACAATATAGATTTAGGGAGTTTTTCACTGACTTGCATTTCACATTCATGAATAAAATGAGAAATTGTTCTTGTTTTGGCTATTCATTATACAGATGCTTGCAAATTCATATTTACATATTGCATTCCCTAGTAGTGAGAGGTGCATGAAATGCATTGGTTTAACTGAAGAGGTGGCAGTAATGTGAAGGAAAATATACAAGAGAGGGAATGGACCTGTGCAAGGACACTGTGGAATCAGATTCTTACTTTTAATCTGTATACATTTTAGCAATATGAAGGCTGAGGATGCAAACTTTGAAAGATATCGATGAGATGGGTTTCTATGAGCTCTATAAGTGGGGGGAAATTAAGGTGAGCATTACGCTGACTGTTCTTTCTTGTTCCACTTCTAGGTATCCTTGGAGTTCAGCACTGCTGCTTTTCATGTTCAGGTAATTTAATCACCACAGTGTTATTAGTAGCACATCATATGCTTATCTAGTTAGACAATGAGACTTAGGCTCAATGAGACTTACTCCCAGGTATGTGTAAATATCAGGGAGTAGGGTCTATTTAGTACAGTGGGACTTCTGAGGGTTTTGTTTGTTTTTGTTTGTTTTTCAAAGCATAGGATCACTATGTAAAGCATCTATTTGCTGGTGCGTCCCACAAATCTATTACATATGAATCAAAGACTTGCAGACGAAACACCCTATTTTGAACCGTTACATGAAATTCAGCCCTCCTCCAGCTCTTCTTACCCACCATACACATCCTTTCCTGGACATGGGCCTTATTTTCACATGTTCCTCCTGTCTCCTTCAGAACCCTGACCTTGAGTCACCCACTTTTCCATCAAACCACATTCAATATTCAGAACAACTGGTCCTCGTAGTGTTCCGTTAATCCTTTTAATGCTCATGTTCTGTTTATTCAAGGTGAAAGAATGGGATGAAAAAGGCATGGAGAGATGGAAAAGCCACCACAGGCAGAAACGAGAATGGATTAAATTTGCTGCAGCCTGTAGAGAAGGGGAAGATAATTCAAAGAGGAATCCAATTGCAAGGGTAAGTTCCAAGCAAATCAGAAGAGTTCAAGACTTGTAAATTACTAAGCAACACTTGTAGATTACCAAGCAAACAAGGCAGAGATCCTCCCATGTACTGACTAAGTAGCAAAGTCCACTGGGCTTAAATAAATGATTCTGCAGTTTCAGTGTGCGAAACTTACAGCAAAGATCTGATAAAGGTTGATAATGAGGAAAAACGTAAAGTACCAACAACTGTTTTTTTTACAGTCTAGGAGCTTTTTTTGGAAAGTGTGGTGTCTAATTCACACACACTCTCTTTAAAATCAAGAGATCTGAAGAAGTGTGCATGCACACGAAAGCTCATACCAAGAACTAACTTAGTTGGTCTTTAAGGTGCTACTGGAAGGAATTTTTTTTGTTTTAAAATCAAGGTTAGTTGTGTGACTAGGACTAAGGGTGCATGGGCATAGCCAGGATTTTTGTTATGGGGCAGGCTTTTGTTGCGGGGGGCAGAACTTCAGATTTGTATTGTTTTTTATTGATTGGGGGACAGCTGCCCCCCATCCCCCTTTGCTAGGGTGGGAGTCAATTAAGTGTTACTCAGTGTAGGCCTACTTTAATCCATTCATTTCAGTCGATCTATTCTGAGTAAAATTTAGTTGACTTGCTACCGTAATAGTTTGTAACAAGACACAGTGCTGGAATCTGTTTTCTTCTTCAAGTTAGAGTCCGGGGGGGGGGCGGGCGTAATAATAACTAAAAGTGTCTCTCAACAACTCTGCCCTCCCCCCCCCCTAAAAATAAGATCAGCATCTCTGACCTCCCCCCCTCAAAAAAAGCTCAAGAACTCCAGCCTCTCCTTAAAAAAGCTCAGCAACTCTCCCTCTCCCCCCCAATGACAATGGGTTGATCACTGCCAGTTGTTTTATACTGGGAGTAGATTGCAGTCTCTAGGGAGTTGGACGGGCCTGCAATAAATGATACACTGGCTAACAACCTGGAGTTGCAGCTGCTGGCAGGAGAAGCCCCTCCACAGAGTTTCACTCCTGCAGTGCAAGGAGCAGAGGAAACTCTTGTCTGTTCCCCCATCCTCCTACAACTCATTGTGACCCTTCAATTTGCCCTGGAGGCTTGGGGGATATAATCAAAGTTAGTGCTACCTCCCCATCCTCTCCTCTCATGCACTTATATCCTGGTTTCACATTTTGATGAAGAAACCAGGATGAAACCACAGTTTGCTTTTTGGAGATAGCGGGAAACCATGGTTTAAAGAAACAACAATCAAAATGTCATAGCTGGTGTGTGAGGAGAAAGGGGGATTGGAAGGATGGGGATGACACTGCAGGAATGACACTTGCTCCTAGGTTAATATACCATGGTTTATTAAGCCAAGGTCTACATCTAAACCAGCACCAAAGTATGCCAGCTTCATGAAACAAGCAGCAAAATCTTCCCTTTTTTTCTCTCACTACACTGCTGATATGAGTAGGCCATCTCACGAGAATGTTCCTTCAATATAGAGCCATTCGTACACATTTAAATAATTAATAAATAAATACATAAGTAAATCTAGGGTTGAGAAAAACAGCTAATTTTTGTTTTTTGTTTTCTGTTGCAGATCCGATCAGATTGTGAAGAAACTCAGTCACTTATATACAGAATCTCTGGAGTAGGAATTGATCAGCATCCCGTTGGAGTGTTTATCATTAATCAAAAGACTGGGGAAATTAATATAACAAAAATAGTAGACCGAGAGGAGACACCAATGTTTGTTGTAAGTACTATGTGTTTGCAAAACTATAACGTCTTTTCCCTCTATTACTTAGAACTAGAATATCTTAAGGGCATTATCTCCCCATATTAGTCTATTTACTTACTAAGGTTACCTAAGGCTGCTAACCATGATGGCTATGTTCTACTTCCACTGTCTTCTGATGGCTATGTTCTACTTCCACTGTATGCTTCTGAATGCTAGTTCCTGGAAACCACAAGATGGGGGGGGAGTGCTCTTGAACTTGGTCCTGCATGCAGGCTTCCCACGAGCATCTGGCTGCCCATTGTGAGAACCGGCTTCTGGACTAGATGAGCCACTTGGCTAATCCAGCTGGGTTGTTCTTACATCCCTTAACATCGCAGATGCATCTGGTGGGAACTACAGGGCCTTTTAAGGAGCAACACATGCCATATTTTTCCGTGTATAAGACATCCCCATGTATAAGACGACCCCTATTTTTTTTAACCCAAAATTAAGAAAATGCACAATGCACTATCCGTATATAAGATGACCCCTTATTTTAAACTTCAAAAATTTAGGAAAAAATATAGTCTTATACAAGGGAAAATGTGGTAATTTCTGGGACTCCTTTGTTGTAGACTAACGGTGATGATTTTATAACATAAGTGACTATTGGACAATTATTATGGAGGTTTTTTATTATTCAATCTGCTGTTGTCACTCATTTTATTTTTAGTGCTGATTTTGTTGGTTATGCTTGCTTTGTTGTTTCTCACTGGTATTCACCTTGAAAGGCAGACTGTATTTTATAATACATTGTTGTTAACATTATTATTATTATTATTATTATTATTATTATTAATCCTGCAGTATTTTTAAATTAGATTAATTTTTTTATCTAACAAATGAATAGTTTTAAGTATTTTGAATACTACATACTCCTTCTGAGTTAATCTTTGATTTTTTTATTATTATTTCTTAATGCAGATTAAGTGCTTTGCTATAAATGTTGTGACCGGACAATCAGTGGAAACACCACTTGACCTTCGAGTCCGGATTCTGGATGTAAATGACAATTCACCCATATTTACACAAAGTGTGTTTTCAGGGTCAATTTCAGAGGGCAGCATGGACAGTAAGTACATTACACATTGTAGCCATTTCTGCCACTGGATAAAATAAGTATGCATCGGTCTTTCTCATCATGTTCCATTTCAATCTGGGATTCCTCACCCACCCTCATTTGGTTGCCCTTTCCCCATTTCTATGCACTTCTACTCAAAAGTAAGCCTCATTGTGTTCAATGGGGGCTGCTCTTGGGTGGGTTTAGGATTGCAGGCCAAAACCCTGTGCCTGTAGAGTAGGGATCTGGGAAACTGTAGTCCCTCCAGGTGATTGCTAGACTACAACTCCCATCATTCCTCAGAATTGGCCATGCTACCTGATGGGAGCTGGAGACATGGGGGGGGGCAGAAGTTCCCTGTCCCTGCTTTAGAGAAATAACCAAAATGATGCATTTTAAAGGCACATCAGAGTTTGCTACATTTGTAGTGCAGCAGATTAGCAGAGACTGGGGAACTTCATTGAAACATACCTAACATTTTGGGAAATGCCTCTTAGTAAGATATTGGAGAATTCACAAATTATGGCATCCTTACAGTTTTAATAAACTGAAGTGCAGCTCTTAAGGTTTTTGTTTGAGTGGTCCTCTCCTTCTTTCCAGACACATTGGTGATGAAAATAACTGCTACAGATGCAGATGAGCCAAATAACCTGAATTCCAAAATTGCCTTCAAGATTGTGAGTCAAAATCCTGGAGGTCCATCAAAGTTTATTTTGAACAAACAGACTGGAGAACTTCACATTGCAAATATCCTTGACAGAGAGGTAAAAATACATTGCTTTTCCTGAGAAATACCGCATTGCTTTTCCTGAGAAATACCACAGTTTGTATGCTAGGGGAAAGAGCTATTCAGGACTTAAGAAAGCTTTCTGAAAAGTCAGCACAAAATAATTGGCTATTGTGCATCTATTCAAGAAGAGAAAACCAGCCGGGGGGGGGGGGGGATCAGAAAGATAAGATGGGTTGAAGTGACAGATATGCAGAAAGTTGTAACCTTGTGCATGCTTACCTGGGAGTAAATGCCATTGAACTCTGCAACAAAATTGAATGAGGTTGCGAAAAATGATGTCAATGAAATAGAGACGAACAAGACACTTAAAATGCTTCATAACTTTTCCCATTACATCACATCATAGGATCCCTCCAGACAACCAGTTTATTGAGAATTCGTCCTGATTTTCTTGCACAAACCTTACACTGAGGTTCACTTATATCCTCTGTTCTTTATTCAGGCATTATTCTTATTTGTTTGCAGGGCTGTTAAATGAAAATTCATCCTTACACTTTTCAATTCACTTCCCCCTTCACTTTCAAGCACAATAAGTTAGATTCTTTTTTAAAGGGGGGGGAGATTTGTTTACTAGCGCTTCAGTCCACTTTAATTGTGGGTGGCGCTGTGGGTAAAACCTCAGTGCCTAGGGCTTGCCGATCGCATGGTCGGCAGTTCGAATCCCCGCGGCGGGGTGAGCTCCTGTCTTTTGGTCCCAGCTCCTGCCCACCTAGCAGTTCGAAAGCACCCTTAAGTGCAAGTAGATAAATAGGTACCGCTTTATAGCGGGAAGGTAAACGGCGTTCCGTGTGCTGCGCTGGTGCAGGCTCGCCAGAGCAGCTTCGTCATGCTGGCCACGTGACCCGGAAGTGTCTCCGGACAGCGCTGGCCCCCGGCCTCTTAAGTGAGATGGGCGCACAACCCTAGAGTCGGACACGACTGGCCCGTACGGGCAGGGGTACCTTTACCTAAAGTTCAAGTACACACCCAAATCCCTCCCACAAAATATGGTCCATGTAAAACACTTTCCACGATGAGATTAAAGAGCACTACAGTGTAGAAGTGTGCTTTCTCACTAATGTGAATGTTTAAACGTTTGTCTTCCTTCCTTCCCCTCACTTTTATATAGGAACATGCAAGCTACAGTCTGGTTGTGAGAGCCACAGACAGGGATGGAGGTCCAGATGGAATATCATCTGAATGTTCCTGCGAGGTTTCTGTAACTGATGTAAATGATCAGTTTCCAACGTGTGCACAGAGCTCGGTAAGCTATTGACTAAAGCAGTATCACCAGCAACAATCAATTCCACATTCTGCAATACCTTCTAGGAGCAGGAACTAGAAGAGGGGTGTTCAGGGGTGGGTTTATATGCCTTTGGAAGTAGAAATGGAAGCAGTCCAGACTATCAGCCTAGTTTCTACTTTCCCTTCAAAAAAATAAAATGAATGGAAAATGAATCTGTATTTCACTGAAAGGAGAGCCAGTGTGGTGTAGTGGTTAAGAGCGGTAGTCTCGTAATCTGGGGAACCGGGTTCGCGTCTCCGCTCCTCCACATGCAGCTGCTGGGTGACCTTGGGCCAGTCACACTTCTTTGAAGTCTCTCAGCCCCACTCACCTCACAGAGTGTTTGTTGTGGGGGAGGAAGGGAAAGGAGAATGTTAGCCGCTTTGAGACTCCTTAAAGGGAGTGAAAGGCGGGATATCAAATCCAAACTCTTCTTCTTCTTCTTCTTCTACTAATGTCGTATAACCTGCGATAATGTTAAGCTGACAACTACTGAGGCCAGACTTCTCCAAGCTGGGGATGTTGCTGGACTACAACTCCCATCAGCCCCAATCAACATGGCTGATGGTCAGGGATGATGGGAAATGCAAGTCCAACAACATCTGGAGGGCACCAGGTTGGGGAAGGTTGTTTTAGACCAACTCTCAGGAGTTGACCTTTCATAGCGTGTTCACACAAAATAAAGGATTTTGCACATAAAAACATTTAGCGTTTCAACTGCATACCTAAAAGAATAGGTATACAGTATATTTCTAAATAAAACAAAAGGAAATAAAGTTTAATAGTGATTGCATGCTTGAAACCATATGATTTACGAACTGACTTGTAAATACAGGAAATGAAATACAGAGTTACATGGAAGAGAGCTGAGATTGTCTACACATACTAACTGTTGGTGGGCAACTTCAAGGTTCCTGCTGCCCGTCTTATGGATTAAAATCATATGGCAGAGAACCAAAGAAAATAAATAACTAGGAGGGAGTTGAGGGGAGTTACTCTATATTGAGCTGCTGAGAACAACAAAATATGCAAAACAAAAAATGGATCGGTGGGATTATCATAGCAAGCTGAGTTGTGTTTTGATTCATTGCATTTATATATTATAGTTTATTTTTCCCAATTAAAAAAAAATAAAGTCCTCAGTGTGCTTCAAAAGGTAAAAAAGGTAAGGTAAAGGACTCCTGGATGGTTAAGTCCAGTCAAAGGTGACCATGGGGTGTGGCACTCATCTCACTTTTCAGGCTGAGGGAGCCGGCGTTTGTCCACAAACAGCTTAGTGGGTCATGTGGCCAGCATGACTAAACCACTTCTGGCGCAATGGGACATTATGACAGAAGCCAGAGTGCACAAACATGCCATTTACCTTCCCGCCACAGCAGTACGTATTTATCTACTTGCACTGGTACACCTTCAAACTGCAAGGTTGGCAGAAGCTAGAATAGAGCAATGGAAGCTTACCCCATTGCATGGATTCGAACTGCCGAACTTCTGATCAGCAAGCCCAAGAGGCTCAGTGGTTTAGACCACAGCACCACCTGTGTGTGTCCCACAGCTATCAGAGAGAACTTTGACCTTCTAAAAACACTTTTCTTCAGCTTGCTGTGGTTATCCCAGTCACCCATAGATTGTTGTGCACTATGCCATAAGTAAGCATGATACTCTTTCATTCCGTACAGCTAATTGCATCCATATGGGTGACAAATGATACATATCAGATCATTAATGTTCATAGCAAGTTTGAAATGAGTAGCAGCCATGTGCAAACTGCCTTTCGAGTTAGTGGGAAACCCATGCATGCGTGTCAACAATTGTTTTCTTTCTTTTCTAGTACGCAATTACCATTGTAGAAAATACACTCAATCAAGAGGCTCTGAGAATACAAGTTTTTGATTTAGATCAAGAGTATACAGATAATTGGTTTGCAGAATTTTATTTTATCTCAGGAAATGAAAATGGCAACTTTGACATAGTCCTAGACAGAGCAACTAACGAGGGTATCCTGAGGGTTATAAAGGTATGAATTTTCCTATTTTCATTGAAAGTCAAATTCTGATCCTATAACTGTTTATTGAAAGTAGAAAATACCCACTCTTTTTCATATTGTCCAAGAAACACAGAGTGAGAGATAACTGTAGTCTCTCAATAAAATAAGCTCTAGAGCAGGGGGTGAGGAAACTGGGGCCTTCCTGATGTTGCTGGACTACAATTCCCATCATACCTGCCCATCAAACTGATGGGACATGTCCAACAACACATGCAGAGCCACAGGTTCCCCATCTCCAAACTTCAGCTTTGCTTCCCAATTGACTTGCTTTATATAGTGCCTTAATTCATCTCCATGTTGTGCACACATCAAGTGTGCATGTTTGCAAAGGGGTATCTACACAATCAGCAGTCCTGGATGGGACATGGCTACATTACTTATCTGCAGACTTTCACACTCAGTGTATGGATGTAGAAGGTGTGGGGTCAGTGATATGCATGATTCTGGGGGTGATATCATCGGTGCTCCCCAGATTTTCATGCTGCTCTTTTGCAGGTATGACAAAGAGCCAGGGCTAGAAATGCAGTTTTGCCACATGTGTCAGGTTCTTAATCAACCACACAGGACTGTGGACTGACAATGGCTTTTCATGTTTCCTGCATTTTTTGTGTCATCTGTCAACATCTGTGCTCTGTCTGAAGCACATCTGGGGAAACTTCCTGAGTCATATGTAATCTATGGAATTTATTAAACAGATTTTAAAAAACAGAATGATCATAAGATCGTTTGACTGCTTTATTTGGATTTGACTTGTATGTGCTGGCTCTCCTTTTCACTGCATTCAGCTTTTCTGGAAGAGTCTTGTTATGCAAGCAGCAAATGATTTTAATACAAGATACTTTCCAGCGAATGGCTTTCTAACAATAAAAAATGCTATGTGTATGATTTTACTATCCATAAATGGATGTGCATAATACCTTGTGTAAAGGACCAGAGAACAGCATGCATTACATCCTGCTTCTTTCTTTGTTTTAGGAAATTAACTATGAAGAATTTTCAAGCATACCACTGAGTATTGGTGTGCGAAACATAGCTCCTTTCCATTCTTCAGTGGCTTCACAATATCAATATTCAGCGGCTTCTCAGGGTACCCCAATTACAGTACAAATAACCAATGTAATGGAAGGACCAGCATTTTATCCAACTTCAATAAAAGTGTCTGCACCTGAAAGCTTAACGACTAAAACTATACTTACCTATGACGTTGGAACATTCCAAGCTATCGACCAGGATACTGGGAAAATTGCCACTAACGTCCGGTAAGATAGGCTTTGTTTTCAGGATTCTTCTTTGTAGCTCACCCCAAGAATTCAGACTTATCAGTGTGTGTGTGTGTGTGTGTGTGTGTGTGTGTGTGTAAATATTCAGTACTGTATAAGCAGGACTCCATCTTTGCACCCACACATAGACATGCATACACACAGAGAGAGAAAGCAAAAGCTCTTGTTTCCAAAAAGGATGGAGGGTGGGGGTCTGCTCTCGCCACCACTTTTAATTGTTTTCCGAGATATGGAGAGAAGGAAAAGGGAAAACTGGGATATTCTGGGATCAAATCAGAAACCAGGATGGCTTCTGTGATTCTGGGACTGTCCCTGCAAAATTGGGACATTGGAGGGTCTGCGTTTAGTATACAATAAGTGACCTTCAAAGTTGATCTTTCTCTGCTCTTTAAACTGCATTTGTCAAAAATGAATTGTGGCTATTATATGGTTGATTTTTAAAGGAATGCATTTACAGTTCTGAATTTCAAATGTCAACTTTTGAGGATACAGAGACTTCCAAATGACTGTGGTATAAATAAATCCACTAATGGTACTCATCTATATTTTTGGTGGGGAAAACCTTGAGGCCTCTGGTGCTAATAATGCACATTATTAATCCTAAAATAGCAAATCACAGAGCAATAAAAATAGTGTTATCTTAGTATGAATACCAATGCAAGGCAGATGTTCTATTATGGCCCTTCCCAGACACGAGGAGTTCCTGGTGACATGGAAATTGGAGACTCATTATTCTTACCTACAGTGATTGCGCCTGCCTGCTATATAGCAGAAGTAGGAACTGCACAATCAGAGGTCTTCTAGGTTGAGTCCAACCCCTGCTCTGGACCCTGCAGGACACAGTTACAGCACCCATTACAGATGGCTGCTGAAGTACCTTCAGCAAAGTCTTGTCACCTCTGCTCATTCTGCATAATATGTGGAACCAAAACTCTAAGATACAACAAAAAGGTTTGCTCTCACATAACAGTATTTTCTCCTATTAAACCAAGCAAATAAAATCAGTCAGTTTGTGCAAATGTAAGCACTGTTACATCTTAAAATGAAGCCCAATTCATTTCTGCTAATCAAAAACAGCTACGTCATGGGACGTGATCCAGCCGCCTGGTTTCGAGTCAACCCAACAACTGGTGCCATCTCTTTCAACAAAGTGATTGATCGGGAATCAATCTATGTAGTCAATGGGGTATACTCTGCAGAGCTGCTAGCTATTACTAGAGGTAAGAAAAGAGCTGGTTTTTTAAATATAATTTTCCTTGCTATTTACAGGAAGTCTGCAACAGCTTGAAGAAATGCAATTCTGCAAATTGAGATAGTTCCTCCAACTATCTCGTAGTCCATTTTGAGCTAGTGAAGAAAGTAGCCTTTGTGGGTTTCAAATAGCTAAATATACAAATATGCCCCCTTCAACAACTGCACCCAAATGTTGGTGTGGTAGTTTCAAATCCACACATGAAACTGATTCCCCATAAATCACCTCTGAAGAGTCCACACTTCTTAAGTTCCTCTTTCTGTAAACTCTCTTCTGTCTCAGCTTCTTCAGCTTCCAACAGTAGAAATTGAAAGCGCAAAATAAATGCATGCTGCTCAGTCATGCAACAGAATGTTTACAAAGATACCCGTATTTTCAAATGAATGGAGACACAAACTGCCGCTGAGGGACTTTTGAGGCTTTAGAGCAGGCATAGGGAAACTTGGCCCTCCAGATGTTTTGAGACTACAATTCCCATCATCCCTGACCACTGGTCCTGTTAGCTAGAGATGGTGGGAGTTGTAGTCCCAAAACATCTGGAGGGCCAAGTTTGCCTATGCCTGCTTTAAAGAGATACAGGGCTCTACAAGATTTCTCCTACTGGCAGTTCAGTGCTGCTGTTCAGTGGTGTTGATCTTGATATCCAAGGATATCCTGTTTAAACTATCCAAATTATAAGAGGCATGTAAACTACCATATGTGAACTAGTACTGATCATATAAGAAGCAGGGGCTGGATCAGACCAAAGACCCTTCCATTCCAGCATGTTGTTCTCACAGTGGCTAACTAGATGCCTACTGGAATCCTGGAAGCACTCTCCTCATTTGTGGTTCTCAGCAAATGTTATTCAGAAGTATATTGCCCCTGACCCTGTTTAAAGAATTGAGGCTGGTGACTATTGATATATTTTGTGGAATCAAATTCTGTAATTCTGCTGTGTGAAGGATTACTTCCTTTTGTTACTGAATCTTCCATCATTCAGCTTCATTGGATGAGCTCAGGTCGTAGAATCCTAAGAGGCTCTAGAATGCTAAGAAAGAAAATGTCTCTCTATCGATTGCCTTCAAACCATGCATAATTTTATATACCTCCACCATGTCCTCTGCCCTTAACTTGCCATTTTTTAAAACTAAAAAGACCCAAATGTTGCAACCCTTCCACATCAAAGAGTAGTTCCAGCTCCAGTAGTTGCAACCCTTCCATGTCAGAGAGTAGTTCCAGATCATTTTGGGTGCCCTTTTCTTCACCTCTTCCAGCTTCAAAATATGATTTTCAAGAGAAAGTGACCAGTGTACAACACTTCAAGTGCAGTCCCACTGTGCAGCTGTATAGCAGTTTTATTTTCAGTTCCTTTGCTTATAATCCCACACACTGAATTCACCCTTTTCACAATTACCACGCACTACGTTGGCATTTTCATTGAATTATCCACTATTATCCCAAGGTCTCATTCCTGATCAGTCCCTGCCAGTTCAAACCCTTTTAGCACAAATGTCAATTAAGGAATTCTTGCCCTCAGTGTGCAGAACTTTGCCCTTACTTACACTGAATTGCATTTATCATTTTAATGCACATTTGCTCAGTTCAGAGAGCTCCTTTTGAGGCTCCTTGCAATCCACCTTTTTAATTTTATCATCCTAAACAATTTGGTGCCATCAATAAACCTGGCCACCTCCCTAACTCCAAGTTCAATTTTTTTAAAATCACTGTTCCCAATCCCTTGGGAGATACAGTTTATTATACCCCTCCATGGTGGGAGCTGCCTGTTTATTCCCACTCTCTTGCTAACCCATTTGTGACACAAAAATGTAGTTTTTTCTGAATCTGGAAATGTTCCTGCTTGCACAAATACACCATTACTGGGACTGCCTACATTTATTTTTACCAGTTTTCAAATGAACACACTGCAGGGTAATGCAGAATCAATCTGCAATGAGATTTTAGTTTCAAAATGAAACCAGTTTCTCAAGAAGCACTTTTGAGGACCAAAAAGTATCCCATAAAACTAGATTGTATGTGGACAATATACTAAGTCTCCACTGATTCTAGAATAAAATGCTGTGTGTAGATAGCCTTCTGCCCCCAAAGCCCCCACCACTTTTTATCCCATTATCAGCCATTGAGTATTTAACAACTGTTTAACTTCAAACAATAAAATCAACCACTTGTTTACTTTTCTGATTTGTACAAATGTAGTTTTGCCATGCTGTTTGCTTACCAGGAGTATTTTTCTTCTGCAACATAGACTAGTAAGAGGCACCTGATTCCACCCACCCACCATCTTCATATAGATGTCTTTTATTACAGACAGTCCTTTCACAACAGCTACTGGTACCATTGTGCTTACTATTGATGATGTCAATGACAACTGCCCTACTGTAACAGACGAAATCAGAAGAGTATGTGTGGACAATCCAACAGCGGTAATCACAGCTCACGATCTAGATGGCCATCCATATGGTCCACCTTTTAAATTTACAATAGTGGCACAGTCTCCAGGAAGTTCGTGGAACATCAGAATAGTGAATGGTGAGTACATTTATATGTAGAGATCACCTTGACAGTCAATGCTTGCCTGACTTTCTAAGCTGGTTTTACCTTCCAACACCTCCCTCCTATCCCTGCACCAACCATTTCTTGGTATGGTAAGTTTGTAAGAATCGGTGTGCTTTCTGGTCACTCTCAACTTGGGCATGTGGGAATCCTACACAACAGTTTGAGCAGGCATCCCCAACCTTCGGCCATCCAGATGTTTTGGACTACAATTCCCATCATCCCTGACCACTGGTCCTGTTAGCTAGGGATCATGGGAGTTGTAGGCCAAAACATCTGGAGGGCCGCAGGTTGGGGATACCTGAGTTTGAGCATCTGGGCCACAGGAAGGGAGAAACATCTATTGAGTTTGTAGCAAACAAAGACATTCAGGCAAAGGCATGGTAAAGGTAAAGGTACCCCTGCCCGTACGGGCCAGTCTTGACAGACTCTAGGGTTGTGTGCCCATCTCACTCAAGAGGCCGGGGGCCAGCGCTGTCCGGAGACACTTCCGGGTCACGTGGCCAGCGTGACAAGCTGCATCTGGCGAGCCAGAGCCGCACACGGAAACGCCGTTTACCTTCCCGCTAGTAAGCGATCCCTATTTATCTACTTGTACCCGGGGGTGCTTTCGAACTGCTAGGTTGGCAGGTGCTGGGACCGAACAACAGGAGCGCACCCCGCCGTGGGGATTCAAACTGCCGACCTTTCGATCGGCAAGCCCTAGGCGCTGAGGCTTTTACCCACAGCGCCACCCGCGTCCCAAAAAAGGCATGGTACAACTGTGTAATGTTATGTAATTCAGCTTCAATATAATGCAAATGTCTTGCCCTATCTGTAATCAATTAAAGCATCCCTGAGAGTGAGCCTTCTTCAACCTCATGTCCTCCAGGTTTTGGGACTACATTTCCCATCATCCCTTACTGTTGGCCATGCTGGCTGAGACTCATGGAAGTTGTAGTCCAAAACATCTAGAAGGCAGGTGTGTGAAGGCTGGGGAAGGCTGCTCAAAGCATTTGCTAGAGGACATGTTCTCCAAGAATGACCATCAAATAACCCTCTCCTGTTCTCTGGCTTCTCTGTGATCAACATGAATGTAGCTGTTGGGTACCTGCCCCCATTCACTTTTATCAGTTGATGGCCAATTCTTACAAGACATTGCTAATTAACTTCATCAGCCCAGGGAATGGGAGGGTAAGCAAAGAGAGAAGTCAGTGGCATAGCTGCACTGTGCTGCAGGAAAGAAACTCAAATGTGCTTTCTTAATGCACCCAGATGGGTTCTGAGATTTGTATCCTACATCACACAAGATTAGGCTCCCATCAGCACATGGATTTCTGCTTGCTCATCAGGACTTCCCCCTTCTTCCTACCCCCACATGCTCCCTGTGCCCTCCCCAGCTTTGCTCCTGAGGGTTGACAGAACTCCTAGAACAGATTTAGTGAACATCCATGGGAAGGAGAGGATGAGGAAATCCCATTGTGCAAGAGGAAATCCTAACGCTGACAGCACACTCACTCAGCACTATGTTGGAGGTGACCCTGAGAGATGAATGTAGTCTAGGCTGCCCTCATAAGGACTGCTAACTTTATTTAGGAACTTGACCCTGAGCAGAGATTCCAAAGCAGAATTCTTAATCTAAATTATTATTTTTGTTTCTTCCCTCTCCCCGTCCCAAACAGATACCTCAGCAGCACTGTTCTCCCAGGATATAGAATTTGTCATTCATGAGGTCCAAGTTAGAGTGTTCGACAACAGTGGCAGAAGCTGTGATAGGCCACTGGTTATTCCTTTGCAAGCCTGTCATTGTGACCGCAATGGGAACTGTGTCAAGTCTGCCACTCGAAGAATCACTGTTACTATTATTGGTGGTGGTGCTGGTGGAGGAGGTGGAGGTGGTGGTGGTGCTGGTGGTGCTGGTGCTGGTGGAGGAGGAGCAGGAGGAGGAGGAATGGCAGGAGGTGGAACAGGCGTTATTGGTGGAGGTGGCCAGGGAGGAGTCATTGGGGGAGGAACTAGTGGAGGAGGAACCAGCGGAGGAGGAACTGGCTGGGGAGGAAGCACAGGGGGAGGAATTGGCGGAGGAGGAATTGGCGGAGGAGGAACTGGCGGAGGAGGAACTGGTGGAGGAGGAACTGGGGGAGAAGGAACTGGAGGAGGAACCGGTGGGGGAGCAGGCAGCTGGGGAGGAACAGGAGGAGGAAGAGATGACGGAACAGGAGGAACTGGTGGTGGCACTGGTGGTGTTATTGATTATGGTGATGGTGGCACTGGTGGTTATGGTGGTTATGGTGGCTATGGTGGTTATGATGGTTGGGGCAGACAAGGAGGCGCAGAAACTACACTTAGTGCTACAGCCATTGGCCTGATGTTCCTCGGAGGACTAATATTTGTGTGTAAGTATTCTACTGAAACTAAATTAACTATTTCTGTTTTGTTTGTTTGTTCTTTGGAATTCTGTGTGTTTTTTAATAGGGAACTAGACCGCTGATCTTTCTTATTTAATATTTTGCTATAACATTATTGCATTAATGAAAGCTGCTCTGTGCACCTTCCCATGAAATGAGGATTTTTGACAAGAGGAGAGTTGAAGATTTTGGAGTCCCATTAACTATATGTTTATGTTCACACACTTTAAAATCACAACCTAGCCTTGAAGGAAGTATCAAGTGCTGCATTTAACACAGAAATGTGTGCTACCATAGCTTAATGCACAAGGCTAAGCAGAGGGACGCGGGTGGCACTGTGGGTTAAACCACAGAGCCTAGGGCTTGCCTATCAGAAGGTTGGCGGTTCGAATCCCTGCATCGGGGTGAGCTCCCGTTGCTTGGACCCTGCCCCTGCCAAGCTAGCTCGGTATTGTCTCTACACTGACTGACAGTAGCATTTCTGGGGCTTTTTGCAACAGTTTTCCCCAGCCCTGCCTGGAGATTGATTGGGGATTGGGAATCTTGGGGATTGAACCTGGGACCTTCTGCATGCAAAGTAGATGCTTTACCACTCAGCTATGGCTCTTCCCAACTGCACCTGCAAAGCAGATCCAGAGATGCATCAGTTGCCATAGGAGTGCTGCTCATGTAGCTGCCAGGGCAGCTGCTGTATCAGCAATGGGAATGGTGTTAAACTGGATCCCAGCACCAGTGGGCTGACTGGTCTGCTTGAATCAGAGTTATATCCTGGCACCTAATGCTGTCTCAGCAATGCCTGCTTGTGTAAAGAAGGATAAATAGAAATAATGTGTTGTTCGTAATGCTCACCATTGAAACATAAAAGTGGTTAAACAAATAGATTAAGAAATATAGATAAGAGAAAATAATTTAGAACAGTAAGAAAACACAATTAAAAGGACAGTAAATAGGAAACCATGGAAAGAGTGGAAGGGAAGTAAAAGTAAAGATATATAGTAATTTGGATGAATATAGATAAGTTATTATTATTGTAATTCGTGTTTTATATATATGCTGTTATCTTTCTTATTATTTTGTGCATGACTGTAACATAGTATGTGCTGTCGACAAGAAATAATAGAAAAGTAAATAAGAAAAAAGAAAGAAAGAAACATAAAAGTGGTTAGAAATCAATGGGTTCTTGGTTCTGTCTAATTCAAAATTACTCTTGGGTCTCAGAACTTATCATTCCTTGAAATTAAGTTGTGTATTTATATTTGAAGACAAATATATGCCATAATACTTAAAAACGGCATCAATTTCTTTTACCTCTTCTATTAGTGGTTCCAATTCTGATGTCACAGAGTGACTGTTGTGGCTATTGTGGATCTGGTCCTACTGGTGGCGTTGGGGCTGGATTTGAGCCTGTGCCTGAATGTTCAGAAGGAGCTATTCATTCATGGGGAATTGAAGGAGCACAGCCTGAAGACCGGGTTGGTTCATAACTTTGCAGAAAGCTTTACAGGATCTATCCCATTATCAATATGAAGCCTCTAACACAATGATGGACCTGTCAGACTTCCTAGCACAACCATTATTGTCTGTCCCATCTATTCCATGTCAACGTTTGTATTCCACTCTTCAGTGTTTTCACTCCGAGCCGACTCCCAAGTAATATAAAAGCAACCAAAATAAGCATAGCAAAACATATTACTTGGTTGACTATTTTCCTCCATGTTGATCTGCCCAACTGCTAGGATCAGCTGAGGCAAGTCTCCCAGGCAGAAGCAGCTCACCAGGTGGGGTGGAACTGCTGTGCTAGCTTCCTGACAGGTGGGCCATTGTTGCTTACTGGGAGGGAGGGGCAAGGCAGCAGGGAGGTTGGTGCAGTATCATCATCATCACCATCATTAAAATTTCTACACCGTCCTTCATCTGAAGATCACAGGGTGGTTTACAATATAAAAACACAAAAATGCATACCATAATAACAAGCAAAAATAATTCTCCCCCCATCCACCCCCAGTTTAAAAGGCCATAGATTTTTTAATTAGCCAAATGTCTCAGAGGAGTGTTTTTATCTAGCACCTAGAGATATGTAACCAAAGCCCAGGTGAACTTCCCTGGGGAAAGCATTCCACTAAGAGGGAGTGACCACAGAAAAAGCCCGTTCTCATGTTGCAGCCATCCAGACCTCTCACAGAGCAGGCACACTAAGAAGGGCCTCAGATGGTGATCACAGGGTCCAGCTCACTGCATATGGGGAGAGGCAGTTTTTGAGGTAGCATGGTCCTGAGCTTCTTAAGGCTTTATAAGTCAAAAGCAGCACTTTGAATTGGGCCCAGAAACTAATTGGCAGTCAGTGCAGTTGAGCCAGGATTGGCATTATATGCTCAAGCCGTCTTGCCCCAGTGAGCAACCTGGCCTCCGAATTCTGCACCAGCTGATGTTTCCAAACTGTCTTCAGAGGCATCCCTATGTATAACATGCTGCAGTAATCTAACCTGGAGGTTAACAGAGCATAGACAACTAATGTTAGGCTATCCTTGTCTAGGTAGGGGTGCAGCTGAAGCAGATGGAAGGTACTCTGTGCCACCAAGGCCACCTGAGCCACAAGTGACAGCGGCAGATCCAAAAGTACTCCAAAGTTGCATACCCACTCCTTCAGAAGAAGTGTAATCCCATCACTTACCTGACCTCCTGGTAGGTGGGTTGCTGCTGCTGAGGTGGAGAGGGAGGGGCCAGGTAGCAGGGTCAGCCTTATGCAAATTGGCTCCCCCTCCACCGCCTTGTCCCACCTTCACTCCCTGTGAACAGCAGCAGCTCTGCTGCCGGGAGGTTAGGTAAATGCTCCCACTCCAACCCAACATCTGCTGCTAATGCCTGTCTAGTTTCCCATTATGCTTGTGGTCCTCTGAATCAAGCCAAAAACCTTGTATTTACATCTCTTTTAAAAAATCAATATTTAAACTAGCTTTTTAAAATTTATTTTTACTCACTTCTTTTAGGATGTTTCAAATATTTGCGGGCAAGTAGCAAATACAGGCATGGGCGACTATGGTGACTCCTCAGGTAAGGCTAAACAGACATTGTAAGTTCGGTAAATAATACTTTTCATATTTATTCCTTCCAGTGGATATGTGGAAGGATAATACAAAAGGCTTGGAGATACAGGGCAGCTTCAGAAGCATAACCCAGCTCCACAGCCTGTGTTCACCTACTATAGTTTAGATCAGGTTTTCCCAGACTTGGGTCTCCAGCCGTTTTTGTAGCCCAAAAACAGCTGGAGACCCAAGTCTGGGAAACCTTGGTTTAGATCTTGTTAGCACCTCCAACGTTAACTGAAGTCCATACTACTGAAATCCAGAGATCAACATATGGTGTTCATCCATACAGATAAGCTGCTCACCGTGTGGCTTTCACAGAAGAAGAAGTAGAAGAAGAAGAAGAGGGGGGAGGAGGAAACACCTATACAGTGGTACCCACAATCCGTTCCAGAAGTCCATTCTTACACCAAAACCATTCTTAAACCGAGGCCCGCTTTCCCTAATGAGGCCTCCTGCCGCCGGTGCCCTTCCACCGTTTGGCTTTCATTTGTAGACCGAGGTAAAGTTCGCTAACTGGAACCCCTACTTCCAGTTTTGCGGAGTTTGTATACCGAATAGTTTGTTAACAGGGCTGTTCGTAAACCGAGGTACCACTGTATATGAGCAGTAGTAGAAGTTGGCCTATTAGGATGCACTGCTCCAACAACTTCAATCTGCCCTCAACCAGCCCCACTCTGCCTGCTTTCCTGATGGTGGCACTGGCTGTCAGCTTCCTCCTCCTCAGTCTCAAGGTTGTCCTTGTAGAACTCAGAAACAAAGAGGATGGGTGCAAAACTAGAAGTAGCTGGCTCAGTCTGTCATTACCTACCGTATTTTTCTGTGTATAAGACTAGGTTTTTTCCCCCTTAAAAATAATGTCAAAAATTAGGGGGCGTCTTATACACGGATACATCTCCCCCAATTTTCTTAAATCTAAGTCCCCCAATATAGGGGGGTATCTTATAGATGGAAAAATACAGTACCTTTTGCCTAACCAGACCCAAGGGACACCAGCCACTACTGCTTGCCCAGATTAATGGGGTTTAAAGTGGCTTGAATTCATCTCCGCATTGGCTACTAGGCCAGGATGTTTGGGGACTACATAAATTACCACTGTTCCTCCGAAAGCATCATGCAAAACTAATATGGGGTTGTTGTTGTTTCTAATTTTCAGATATCTATGCAACTAAGTATAAAGGTGGGGTGAGTACAGGAGTTGAAGAAACAATCGGACTCGGAGCAGTTAAAGGCTATGGAACGAATGTTGATTATGGAACTACTACAGGCTATGGAACAACAGGAAGAAAAGAAGCATATGGAGGGACCATAAAAGAATACAGAGAGAGTGGCGTGAATATGGCTTTCTTGGACAGCTATTTTTCAGAGGTAACCCATGTTCATCTCTTTCAATGCAGGCAGTTTACTAAATGTGCCAGTTTGGGACAAGTCCTTACCATGGTTGCATGTAACTGTCCTTGCCAGTATATGTAGGGCAAATTTCAATCCCAGGTAAACAGGAATATATTCAGGGTCAGAGAAGTCCAAACTGTTTTTATCCAAGTTGCTGAATGCAGTTGCTTTAGCAAATTGGAGGGGGGGGAGGTGGTGACTTTAGGATGCTTTGCACCAAGTGTATTTCTGGGTGCAGAGAAGTTATACTTGCTGGTTGTATCTGACCACATCTGCCCCTGCCACATCATTTCCTAGGCACATCAATTTCTCCTTCTGCCCTCAACATAAACTCTGCATGCCTGACCTTTGGCTAACAGCAGAAGGAATTTATCTGAACAAATCTAATCACTCCAATTGCACATTTTTTTAACCACTGATATTCTGCCTGGTGCTCAATAGCAGTGCATTGCATCTCTTACTAATAGATTTATTTTCTTCTCCATGTTGATCACAAGAAAGCAAGGACTTCAATTCTGTCTTCCCCTTTCTTCATTTTTAGAAAGCGTTTGCCTATGCTGACGAAGACGAAGGCAGGCCTGCAAATGACTGTCTCCTGATATATGATCATGAGGGTATAGGCTCTCCTGTTGGTTCCATTGGCTGTTGCAGTTTTATTGGTGATGATCTGGATGACACCTATCTAGATACACTGGGACCTAAGTTTAAGACCTTGGCAGAAATCTGCCTGGGTGTGCAAATTGAGCCATTCCCAGATACTGACTCGAATTGGCCATCTTTGCCCAATCCTGATCTCGATATAAGCCTGCCACCGCCTGGAACTACCATCGTTGTTAATACATCTTCAACTATGACTCCACCTCCTCCTGTTGGCAGCACGACGGTTGTTACTGAAAATACCTACACAACTACTTCTGCTGTACAGCCTCCAAGGCCTGATCCTATGCTCCAAGGCAATGTAGTGGTGACTGAGACATATACAACGGGGCCAACAATGAAACCTCCTACAATGAATGTCGATCCTCTGTGTGGATCAAATGTTGTGGTAACAGAAAGGGTGCTTGCTCCTGGCGCGGTCACTGATTTGCATGGCATGATAGATATTCCAGAGCTACCAGATGGGTCCAATGTGGTGGTCACAGAAAGGGTGATTGCTCCAAATGCAAGGATACCCCCTTCCATGAGTATTCCTGACCTGTCTGAGGGGTCAAATGTAGTGGTGACGGAAAGAGTGATTCGACCTGTTGCAGGCATGCAGGGCAATTTGAGCATTCCTTCTGAGTTATCAGGTGGGCGCAATGTGGTTGTAACTGAAAGAGTAATGTCAGGGGCAGGAATGAGTGGAGGCATTGGTGGCATGAGTAGCATCCCTTCTGAGTTAGCAGGTGGACGCAATGTAGTTGTTACTGAAAGAGTAGTGTCAGGGGCAGGAATGAGTGGAGGCATTGGCGGCATGAGTGGCATCACAGGTCCAATGCTGAGTCCCGATAATCTCCTTAGCCAAACAATAGGATCCGCTTCTCCTGGTACGAGTCGAAGGCGGGTGACAAAATACAGCACTATTCAGTATTCGAATCAATAAGGCCTCTTGCAATTACATATTGCTGCAAAACTCCCTTTTTTAAAAAGAGAGATTTGCCACTGAACAATGTTATTATTTATACATAGCAAATCACATGGGGGGGGGGGGGAGAGACTCGCCTGAAAACCTCTTAAAGCTATGCAGACCAAAAAGGAAATGCAGAATCACTGCCAATATAGGACCACTCTAGCACCCTGCCCGCCCCCCCCCCCCATCCACAAATGGCAGTGAATATAATGCAGGAGCCAATGGCACAGACTTTTAATACATCATTGGTGTTGGAGAGTATTGTGGGTCCATCGTGGTGCCTTCTTAATGTCATTTGCTAAAAACACCCTGTGTTTGCTCGCCACATTATTCAATTGTTTTTACCAGCCTGGAAAGGAAATGGAATTATGCTCAAGGTGACTTTTAGGAACAGCTCCCTTAGGAACACTGGCTGGACTGTTTCACTCAGTTTTGGAACTGCTTGGTGTATTTCATAGTGCTTGCATAGAATCTCTTCCAAGTAGTAACTTCAGATGCAATGCACAGTTCAACTCTCTAGCTGGCAAACATGAAGGCGCTAGGTAACAAAGTGAGGGAAAGGGGAAAGAAATGAAATACATCAACTTTCGTATGACAGACTGAAATCCTGAGTGATATCGCAGTCAGAATGGCAGGCTCTTGTGAGCTCTTTTAAGGACAACACACAGCCCTAGCAGCAGAGGATTCCAGGTTGTATCTGGTTTAAGCAAAATTATTACAGGTCATTGCAATATTGATGAATGATGCATGTTTAAGACCCCATTGCATGCCATCAGTTCTCAGAACATATCAGCCACTCTTTATGACTTTGTATATGATGAATACAAGCTCTTCCTGGCCAGCTACAGGAACCACTCTGGTCATGAAACAATTACCTTTCTGACAGTATACATTACCACCCCTCTACTTAGTTTCCTATAGAGCTTAAACTGCATGGCATACTGGCAGAAGGAACAACATACTTGGGGAAAAATGATAACAAGCCAAGAGCACAGGTACGACTAAGCAAGCCTGTTGTATCATATCTCGAAAGCAAATTTGATTATTGAATGGTTTCTCTCTGAAGAAACCTGCTCTGATAAATCTGTATTTTGACAAAAGCTTAACATCTCCAGCTAAATATTTGCTATTAACTTTTTCAAGCTGCTGCAAAACCCTAAAACTGAAATCCTATGCCTGCCATGGAGTAAGTCCCCACACTGAACCATGGATTACTCGTGGAACAAGCGTAAGATTGCACTGCTACCCAAATCTTTTCTATGTTGTTTACTGCTTTCATTGAAGCTTAAATGCACACAAAGCTGAGTCAATAAACTACTGAAAATATAGACTATATTGGCCAGGATCCAAAGGGAACCCGCTTGCATGTACCCAGTAGAACATTGGGCTTTTCTTTCTTTCATCATCATATCCCTATGCTGTATCACAAACTAACACTTTATATATGATCATGAAGGTAAAGGCACATCTGTTGGTTCCACTGACAGTTACACGTTTATTGGAGATGTGGCATAGGGTGCTTCACTGGGCATGCAAAGGCCCTAGAAAAGTTCTTTGGGTTCTGGCTCACATGCTTAGTTATTTACCATATGTAAGCCGAAAGTAACTGCAGCATCGACAACATGCTCTGTAATGTAAATATATTTGTTCTTTTCAATTATTGTTTCCCACCCCCCTTCAGATTATAATACTCTGTTCTCTTTACCTTGGAAGTGCCTTGATTATACTTGGTAGACATCTAAAGAAATTTAAGGACCTTGGTTTTTATGGCTGCTTAAAGGTGCTCCCAGTGTTTGGTTTCCTTCTGTTGTTTTATAAATGTGTGTAGTGGAACAGCCAGAAAATGAAAAGTTTCCAATTAGCCTTGGATTAACCTCATTGACCACCATACCACCACTGTCATGTCAAAATGTCAGTACAGGATCCATTTCTAATGAAGCTCCTGCAACATTATTTGGTCCTCATATTTGACTTTCCTTATGTTACAAAGTCATTCCACTTCAGCCATTTACTGGCTACTTCTCAACACAGGTTTTTAAAACATCAGAAACAGAACTTAGTTTCTCTTTGTATTTCTTTGGATCTATTCAGTTTCAGTAGCTTTCAGCACTTACAAGGGCAAATGTTCACTAAAAATTTTAGACCAGTTTAACTATTATGGTGTCACCCAAAGAATCCTGGGAATTATAGCTGGGTAGGTGGCCTGAGAATTCACTATTAGAGCTCTATGGCACAAAACTACTGATTCAATAATTCCTTGTAGGAGCAAATATATGGTCATTGTGAGTGCAGTTATGCCCACAGTCAGAGACAGTCACCATTTTGGCATTCCATTTTGGCATATTTCAATTGTACAAGATAGTTCCATTCTGTCCGAATAATTATGTTGTATTTAAAATATTTAGTTGGCTATTAATTTTGATTTGGTTATGATTACTTATAAATGTAAATAACCATTGCTGCTGAGCAGTCTTCATTCAACCCACAATTGTACACATGAGGAAGCCCCGAAGAAGCTAAACTTCAAGGCAACTCTTTCTCTTTTGTGTGTTAACAACACGGACTGCCAGTAACAAATAAGCTTCTCTAAAGTAAGAAACACGCACTCATTTGATAATAGACATCAGCACATAGGTGTTTTTATTTTTCAAAACGTACTTCCTTACACAATTTATTTTAAGCTGGTCTAAAATATTAGTTCCCTAGAATTGCATGGCTGTAATTAGCACAGTCACTTTTCACTCTTCTCTTCATGTTTATTGAAACTACTGTCTGGGAATAAAAATAATCCTAATACAAAACCTTTTTTTAATGAAAGAAGGGTTTGTTTGTTTGTTTGTTTGTTTGTTTGTTTGTTTTTGTCCGTCTATAGTACGATGCACTGATACGCCTTAGAAATGAACTGTTTAATACTTAGCAAACATAGGCTTTAACACTTGCTTTTTCACTTATCACCTAGCAATAACATTGCCCTTCAAGTACCTAAAGCACTTGTTAGTAATAACCCCTATTGCTGTTTTCTGCTGTGATCGGGTTTTGTTTTGTTTTTTTAAGAATTGCTTTGTTTGTGAGTAAACTACTGAAGCTCTGTGGTTACAATAAACTGGCAAACAAGCTTATATTTGAAGATGTAAAATAATATTCGGTTTAATAAAAACTTCTGGCCAAACTTGTTTGATTTCTTTACTGATAGAAGTGATTTGTAGTCTAAAGAGATACTTGTGCTGCAACCCTAATGTTTTTTAAACATTGTTTTAAGCAAAAAAAAATTTAAACATTGGACCTTGGGCCACTTGCAGGTGGGCCACAGTACCATATTCTCACTTGCCTGCCCTGCCCCATATATGTATGTCATACATCTTCGGTCAGGCCAATGCCAGCACCAATAGCTCCTTAAAGGTAAAGAGACCCCTGACCATTAGGTCCAGTTGTGATCGACTCTGGGGTTGCAGCGCTCATCTCGCTTTACTGGCCGAGGAAGCCAGCATACAGCTTCCGGGTCATGTGGCCAGCATGACTAAGCTGCTTCTGGCGAACCAGAGTAGCGCACGGAAACTTAAAAGAGTTTAAGTGGGGCGGGGAGAGGCAAAAGTTCTCTCCCCGCGCCCAAACCAACCCCCCTCCTCCCTCCTGCATGTTTTCCGGCATCATAATCTGCCCAGTCCCGGGCACGGCGACACCGGGACGCGACAGCAGCACCGGAACGTGGAGAGGAGGTGGCTGCGCTCCTAGGCGCCAGACGCTGAGTCGGGTGGGCTGGAGCCTGCTCGCAGAGCGAGCGCCCTATCCCCTGCTCGGGAATGCGGCGCCCACACTGCCTCGCCTGGACAACGCTTGGGGTCGGGCTTGGGATGGGGGGGGGGGAGAATGCCAGGGGGCGGGAAGGTAAACTTGCCCAGCATAGTTCCCCCACCACATGCTTCCCTCCCCCCCCCAAAAAAAAACCCCGCCGCCTCTGCGCCCTGGGGGAGAGTCGCCAACTTCCAAGTCTCTCTACTCTGGAGTCACTTACATTCCGAGGAGCCGCCCAACTCCACTTTGTACCTAGGAAAGAGGCGCTTCCCAGCAGAAGAAAGGGAAGGAAGCTGCAGCAGTCACTGCTGGCGCCAAGCCACTCGCTCAAAACAGAAGTGTGCACTCAAATCGGATCACGTTCGGCTTCTGAAAATGTTCGAAAACCGGAACACGCATTTCTGGGTTTGAAGTTTTCGGGTTCAAAGTAGTTCGAGAAAAAGGGAGGGAGAGGAAGAGTCGTGGTCCCAGTCGCAGTGCCACTCCTCCCAGAAAATGACCCAAGTGAGGTGTGATAGAACAACATTTAACAGACAACGATTTGGATTAAAAATGGCCACAACTTTATTGATTACAGGTGTAGGTAGAATTTTTGGTTCAAGCATTGGTTATGTATTCATTTCAGTCTCTTGCCGGAGGGCTGAAACCTTTTCAGGGACGTGCCAAGGAATGTGGCCTCCCCAAGACACTGATCTACTGAACTGGCCAACCTAAGGCTGCCACTGGAAGCTCTATGGTCTATCTGCAGCATGCTTGGTTTCTGGACCCCAAGACCCCTTTAAATGGAGCATCAGGGTGTATGTACATATATCCCTACGAGGACCATGTGCAGGTGAGGTATTGTGGGGGCTTGGGACCAGCAGGCAAACACTGATGCGGACACATACCCACACACACACAAGCACACTATGTTGAAAGGTAGCACACATAGAACATATCTGCGCAGGGCTAAACTGAGGTATGGACTGAGGGCAATTTTGCTTGGGCAACTTACAGGGTAACTTCCAGGAAGGAAAGGCAATGAGTTCAATGAAGAATTAAAAGGGATTAAGAAAGGTGGGAGCATGGCTAACATGATGCAATGGAGTTGCATATGCCATGAATTTCAATTGGCCTGAGGATCTCAATGGAGCAATATATGCTAATCCTAATGAGTATGATCTCTTTTGGAAGTCAGTGATGTCAGTGGTAGTAGAACAATAGGACACATGTATAGATCATGTCACAGGGTGGATGGGGATATGCATACATCCATACACCCAAAAGCGCAACACACAACATGTTCCTAACACAGCATGTAAGCAATACAGTGGTACCTTGGCATAAGTACTTAATTCGTTCCGAAGGTTCGTTCTTAACCTGAAACTGTTCTTCACCTGAAGCACCACTTTAGCTAATGGGGCCTGCTGCTGCCCACGATTTCTGTTCTCATCCTGAAGCAAAGTTCTTAACCCGAGGTACTATTTCTGGGTTAGCGGAGTCTGGGACTTGAAGCATATGTAACCTGAAGCGTATGTAACCCGAGGTACCACTGTAGTAGATAGTGTTTGATTGGTAAATAGGCAGCTTAAGCAGCATGTACCAATTCCTGTGGGAATTGAGTGAAAGCAAAATAAGTTTTAGCAGTCAACAAAACTGGAAAAGGTCCACACATGGTGGACATGGGAAATTGTTTATAATGAGTTGAAAAAATGTTTAAATTTACCTTCCCTAAAAAACTAGAGTCCTTTTTGTTGGGAATAACCCAGACAGAAATTTCCAGGTGCCAGAAAAGTTTATTTGTGTATGCAACAACAGCGGCCTGTGTTTTGTTAGCCCCAAAATGGAAAGTGAGCGAGGTTCCTTGGAAAGAGGATTAGCAACTTAAGATGTTAGAATATGCAGATCTTGCAGGTTTAACACACAGAATAAGAGAGCAAGAAGAATGTATATTTAAAGAAGAGTGGAAAATATTTATTGAATATATGGAAAATAATTGTACACAGCTGAAAACGCTCGCAGCATTAAGATAAATTCAACAGAGTAAATAATATTTGATTGATATAAAAGTGGAAAATTGATATGAATGGTTAGAGTAAAATATGCAGGAAAGTATGATATGTAATATGAACCATGGAAGGAGAAGAAGGGAAGTCATTGGATATTTTAAAGTTTGCAAAATGTTTAATTTGAAATGTAAAAAAGGAAAACTCATATATATATATATAGTAAAGCAATATAAAGGTAAAGGTAAAGGGACCCCTGACCATTAGGTCCAGTCGTGGCCGACTCTGGGGTTGCGGCGCTCATCTTGCTTTATTGGCCAGGGAGCCGGTGTACAGCTTCCAGGTCATGCGGCCAGCATGGCTAAGCCGCTTCTGGCAAACCGGAGCAGCACACGGAAACGCTGTTTGCCTTCCCGCTGGAGCAGTACCTATTTATCTACTTGTACTTTGACATGCTTTCAAACTGCTAGGTTGCCAGGAGCAGGGACCGAGCAATGGGAGCTCACCCCATCGCAGGGATTCGAACCGCCGACCTTCTAATCAGCAAGTCCTAGGCTCTGTGGTTTAACCCACAGCACGTCAGCCGGAACTCAGTTCCAGCATCTCTCAGGTGGGTGCCATTGCCATTATAAGAGAACAAGGGAGGTGTTCATGGTGAGTTGTGGCACTTTTTCCTAGAAAAATAGCAGTGAATACAATAAACACAAGGAAGCTAGAAACAGGATAAAATAATCATAGAATAATAAACGAGAGAGCTAGAAGCTCAAATTGGGAACACACAATTCAAGGCACATTCTTTTCCCTCAGTTCTGGGTCCTGCAGTTCATCCCTCACAGAGTTACAATTCCAGCAACCCTTAACAAACTACAGGGCCCACAATTCTTTGAGGGAAATTATGTGCTCTGAATATACTTTAAAGGGATGGTGCGTATGTAGCCCTAGATTAGAACTTTAAACTCGATTTTTTCCCCCTTTCAGAGTCATCAGAATCAGATACTAGGTGAGTCAGTCTAAGATATGCCCTGGTCTTTTTCCCAAGCTCCCTCAGAAGGAGTTAATCATATCTACGTGATGGCAAATGCCATTTCTTTGGCTTACTCAGCTAGAGACGGGTGTGGCATCTGTGAATGACGATCTGCAAAAGTTTCACTGAGAATATAAGCATTGTTGTAAGCATTCAGTCACAACACAGCAATCTGCATTCATAAAAGAAAATGACTTCACCATTATGTTTGCAGTTGAGGTGGAAAGCAGGAATTGTTCTCCATGCAAAAAAGGCTCCTCCATATTAAATTTTAACCTGGGCTTGCTGGGACTGGCAAAGTAAGCCAATACAAATGGATCTTTTGGGAAAGCGAGTGAAAATATGTGGGTTTGATTTTTGTGCTAGTTTGTTAATGCTAAGTTGGAGGGTATGAGATTCAAGAGGATAGAAAAGGTGGGTGTTACAGTTAACAGAAATAAGCAGGGCCCATTTCATGAATCCATCTGAACTTGAGTTTTAAGCCCAGTCTATCAGTGGTGCTCTCAGGGTAAGACTTTGGGCAGTGGGACAAGCAGAACCTGGATTTAATGGCCTTACAGGGAGCCCCCAATTCTGGGTAGTGTAGTTTTCCCCTCAGAGTTATAATTCCCAGCAACCCTTAACAAGCTACAGTGCCCAGAATGATGGAAAGAATGATATATAGAGTATACTATATAGTGTATATGCTATAGTATATAGTATACACTATACTATATAGTGTATACAAAGCCTTCATAAGTAACACACATCCCATGTGTTGCCACTGTTCCTACATTCCTAACATTACTAAATGGTTTGTCAACCCTGACTTTAAAAAAGAAAAAGAAACAGTATGCACATATGCAGTTTTTCACTTTAAACTTACCAGGCATATCCATGGCTTTCTACATTTTCAAATAAGCAAAGTGATGCACATGGCCATCTTAAGAGTGGGGCCCTGGTAAGGCAATTGTCTAAAGTTACCTTAGTTTGCTATTTACAAATAGTATTTACAAATGCTCTTTTAAGTTTAATAACCTGTTAAAGTTCACTAATTCACTCCTATTAAACTTATTTAAGATTCAATCAATCAATTAGTTTATTATGGTAATAGATCAGCAGTATAAAAATGGGTAAAAATGCAATAATTATAACAACAAGGTACAATAGAACAAGCAGGAATAAAAACAGGGAGAAGAGAGTCACTAACCAACTAGAACAGGGGTCAGCAAACTTTTTCAGCAGGGGGCCAGTCCACTGTCCCTCAGACCTTGTGGGGGGCCGGACTATATTTTTTGGGGGGAGGGATGAATGAATTCCTATGCCCTACAAATAACCCAGAGATGCATTTAAAATAAAAGTACACATTCTACTCATGTAAAAACACCAGGCAGGCCCCACAAATAAACAAGAGATGTGTTTTAAATAAAAGGACATATTCTACTCATGTAAAAACACGCTGATTCCTGGACTGTCTGTGGGCCGGATTTAGAAGGCAATTGAGCCAGATCCGCCCCCCGGGACTTAGTTTGCCTACCCATGACCTAGAGCTTTGAATGTTACTGAAGTGATCCAGTTGAACACTTGTGAAGAAGAATCATGTGTCTGAAACACAAGATTTCGTCAACTAAATGGTGGCTAGCGGGTGACCAGGGGAGGGAGGTCACTACCCTGTCCCATTTGTCATTTACGCACCTGCAAATCTCTGAGACTGAGGCCAACCCATACATTATTCATCAGTCACTTATAAGGAGAGTTTGCTGTGGTGGTGAAGTGCACACATGAAGGAATGGCATTCATTTCCAAGCACTCAGGAACATAAGAGTGAACACACACCAAGGAACAGACACCTCAGCCCCCGGCACTTCATTGTGTTTACAGACATGCACCTGTCCCAGGCAAGCTCAAATGCCAGAATAAAGGTGAATCAGCCATGAAGTTAAAGAACTTTATCACAGCCTGCACAATTCAGGCAATGGCTGTGAGACTAAACACACTCAGTGATCACACAGGGTTCTTTGTTGTACATACTACATGGTAACAAAATGATAATCTTTTATTCCAACAGCTTCAGAGTTTATAATTTAACTGATCTCAACTTTGCCTCCTGCAGTTCTTGACTATAAGCTACTGGCAAAACCTGCCTACATAAGGCATCAGGGGTCTCTGGTGGGAAATTTGGCAGCCTTGCTTGCTGTTCCACTGTGATAACCTGCAAGAGGAACGAACGGCTGGTTTGTTCTCTGTGGCAGAAGTCCTGTGGCCCAGCAGATGGGCAGAAGGTGGCACTGCAGCCACCTTCTAACCACTCAGTTAGGATCATGTTATACAATACTTGATGAACATTTAACCAGTGTTATACATTTATCAGTGTATCCTTGATGTGTTACAAAAATGTGACATGCCTAATATCAAGCCCAGTAGTATCCTCCCATCTATCAATATTCCTCACCTTTGTCCTTTATCTGTATTTTTTGAACACCCTTCTTTCCCAGCTCCTCCTCCTCCTCCAGTCTATTCACTTTTCTTCCTCTTTCTTATATTTCCTATTAATTTAAATTGCGTCCCATACTTCCACAGATGAGCACTTAGCAGCATGCAAAGGGTTTATCTCATTTTATCCTCGCAGCAGCCCTGCCAGATAGGGTTGGGTGAGAGAGTGTGGCTGGTCCAGAGTCACTCCAGTGTTACCCATTTCGCAGCAATTTCTCTGCTGTCTTCTTTCCTTCACATCCTGCATGTTTCCTGGGACTACATACAGTCACAAAGAAGTAAACAAGCTTCGGGATTCCTCAAAACTCTTCCTCCGGCTGGAAGGCGAGGAGTGGGGAGGAGATGTCAGGATGTTTCTGGGAAAGATCAAAGTGCCTTAAGCTTTTTGTTGGTGATCTGGAATTTGGGAGAGTAATGAGAAAGAGCTGCGTGGGTTTTCTCAGAGTGAGGCTCTGCTGGATGCAGAAAGGTCTTAGGCTGCGAACCCAAGGGCGGACAAAACACCCCTTTCCTCACTTTCTCTCTCCCTCGGAAAAGATCAAAGGCGGGAACGATTCTGGAGAAAGGCTGCCTTCCGGAGCCAAAAGCCTCTGCACCGGGTAGGGCCGTATCACACAGGGCCAGAGGGCGGGGTAGCTTCGCGCACCCTCCAGGTGAACCCTCCCAAAGCGCTACACTCCGCCCCTCGACGGCTCGCCTTTCCTGCCCGAGCTGCGGCCGGCCCCATTTTCTTATCACCAGCACCGGGGGAAGGAGCAGGGAAAGCTGGACGCCCGCAGCGAAGAAGGCACCGAGACTTCTTCCTCTCCGGGCGGGCCGCTGCTTCTGCTGCTTTGGGATTCGGAGCCGGAGGGGAGCAGCAAAGGGCTCTCGCCATGGCTTGCCATCTCGGACCTGGGATTTTGCTGCTCGTGGTGAGTTCTGAAGCCCACCCGGGGTTTCCCCACGATCAGATTTGCCCGAGAAATATACCGTATATGGGTGTGTGTGTCTGTGTGCGTGTGGAGAGAGCTTAACTTTCCCAGTTTTATTGTGCACTTCGAAGCACAGGGAGGGAAAAGGTGGCACCGCAGGCGAATAACAGGCTTGGCGGCTGCTTGGCGGAAGGGTTTCTGCTCCTGGAGCGCAGGAGCGCGCGCCACGCCCGGGAACCTCGGCGAGGAGGTTGCGCGGGGGCAGGAATGGCTGCAGGCCCGCCTGGAAACGCCCCTCGCCGAGGGGCTCTCCGGGTCACAACCGGCCTGCGGGGGTCACAAACTTCGCCTTCGGGGGAAACGTTGGGAAATGGGTGTTTTTGAGGTTCGGCCGTCGCAGGGGGGGTGGGGCGGTTCCCGTCTAGGTGGCGGGAGCTGAAGCCCTCCAGGCAAGTTGCTGCTAGTTTTGGCCGTCTCTCCCAGTTCTGCCAAGATCCTTTTTGGGTGGGGGTGGAGCGAGAAGAATAATCTATTGTCTGGTCACCGCCAGGTAGCTATGAAGGAAAGTCTTTGTAAATAGGAAAGTAACTGGGGGGGGGGGGTTGTTGATGTTGTTTTACTTTGTTCTAGCTGTGGTGTTCCCTGCATGACATGGAGATCTGTTGCCAGGCATTAGACAGTGTGGTGTAGTGGTTAGGTTGTGTTAGGCCAAGAAGCCATCTGCCTTGCAGGTGAAAGGGCCCAAGTTCAATCCTTGGCCCCTTCAGGTAGGGCTGGGAGAGGCTCCTTCTGCCTGAATCCTTGGAAAGCCACGGCCAGACAGTACTGAGATGAACTATGGTCTGGTTCAGTAAAAGGCAGCTTCTTAGGGTTGAGACGACTCAGGTTCAAATCCCCACTTGGCCAGCAAGCTCACTGAATGACCTCTCAGCCTATCCTATTGCACAGGGTTGTTGTGAAAAAGAAAATGGAGGGGAAGTCTCATGCAGACTCCCTAGAGGACAGGCAGGATGTAAAAGTAAATATTTTATTTTTTAAGTGATGGAATGGCCATATTCAGAAGCAGTATGCACGGGGAAGGCACTGTTGGGTAGAAATCTGTTACCTTCATGCCCTCTCTGTGAGCTTCTTGGTGGAATCATCAGGTTGGTCACTGCAGGAAACGGTGAGTGGTGTTTAATGCTAGTCTTACACAGAGTAGACCCATTGAACTACATAAACATGACTCAGGATTATTAATTTCAGTGGGTCTGCTCTGAGTAGGGCTTAGTTGAATAGAACCCAGGATGCCAGACTAGATGATGAACACTTGATCTGGTTCACTTTGGACTTCTCTTAGGTTGTTATGGTTAAGAATCTATATGTGGGCTAGCAACCAGTGAAACATGTTAAGCTAATCATTTAAACTAATACCTGGTTTAGTAGTAGTACATATGAAAAGGGGTCTTAGTGAACCACAAGATGAGTCAATAGTGTGATGCAGCAGCAAAAAACAACAAAAATACCACTAATGCTATTATAGGCTGCATCAACAGAAGTATAGTGTTCAGATCAAGGGAAGTAATACGTAGTACCACTCTATTCTGCCTTGGTCTGACCACACCTGGAGTACTGTGTTCCAGTTCTGGGTGCCACAATTTAAGAAGGATATTGTCAAGCTGGAACGTGTGCAAAGAAGGGCAGCCAAAATGATCAAGGGTCTGGAAACCAAGCCTTATGAGGAAGGGTTGAGTGAGTCAGGTATGTTGAGCCTGGAAAACAGGAGGGAAAACTGAGAGGGAGATATGATAGCCACCTTCAAATATCTTAAGGGTTGTCACATGGAAGATGGAGCAAGCTTGTTTTCTCCCGCTCAGGGTAGGACCTGAATCAATGGTTTCAAGTTACAAGAAAGGAGATTCTGACTAAACAACAGGAATAACTTTTTGACAGTGGAACAGACTCCACCAGAAGGTAGTAGACTCTTCTTCCTTGGAAGTTTTTAAGCAGAGTTTAGATGGCCATCTATCATGGATGCTTTAGTTGAATTTCCTGCATTGCAAGGGGTTGGACTAGATGGCCTTTGGATTCCCTTCCAGCTCTGTTTCTACTTTTATGGGCATTTGCTAGATCATTGTAAAAGCAATTAGTGTTTTCTCTGGCTTATGCTGCCCAAGATAGTTCAAGATCTCTCTCTCTCTCTCTCTCTCTCTCTCTCTCTCTCTCTCTCTCTCTTAGAAGAAATAATTTTTTCCTCGCTCACCTACTGCTGGAAATACCAGACACTCAGTTCCACATCTTTTATCTTATTGAAGATCATCTTGAAATAGACAAGTTTGGAACTGAAACAACTCCTTCCTCAAAGTAATAATAATAAATCATTGTTTCTGTCAGCTTTGCAAATATTTATTTATTTTACAAAATTTATATACCTCTTGATTGTAACAAGTGGTTTACAAGAAATATTAGAATTGCCAATTAAAAACAGTTCAAAGCAATTTAAAACATTTTAAAATAATTAAAATTATCAGGAAAATACAGCAGATTAAAACACTTTGGTATCTACATGTCTGGAAACATCTCTTGATGTTCTTCTCAATTACATCACCCTGTGATGTACTTTGCATAGGGAAACTGAACCCAGGCTTGTCCTGACTCATATAAAACTTTGAGGAAATGACAAAGATTCCAGAAAACGGTGTTGGTTCCTACACATCTTGTGAAGCTAGAGACACCATGCAACCACCATTCCTTAAATTGTGCCCTGGGGGATTTGTCTGACTGGTTTCATTCAACTTGCCCTGGAACATCTTACTGATGTCATGATTCAGCCCTAGAAAAAATGATGTAATGATAAAGAACAGAATTTGCTTCCCAACATATACAGAGAATCCCTACCTGTAGACAAGTCACTCTTGCAACTTGCTGATGGGAATGATGATTCTCCACTGCCCTTTGACACCTGAAATGTGTATTTTCAGGACCCGCCTTATTTTTTGTGACTGCATTTTTGTAACTTCCTTCCAGTAGAGATTCAGCAGGTTTCATCTCTGCTTTCTTTTAGATGTCACATAAAAACAGTGTTATTTAGACAGGCCTTCAAAGCATTTTTAATACTTGGTTGGGAACCGCCCAGAGTGGCTGGGGAAACTCAGCCAGATGGGCAGGGTATGAGTAATGTATTATTATTATTATTATTATTATTATTATTTTATTATTATTATATCTTGTTTTAACATTTTATGAATGTTTTTATTGTAAGCTCTGTATGGTGTGCACCGCCCTGTATTTTTAAGGAAGTGTAACTTCTAAATATTTCAATAAAAATATTTATTGAAAAATTTAAGGAAGTGTAACTTCTAAATATTTCAATAAAAATATGTATCCATGATATGGATAAAGTGGGCATAGACTGACTGCCTCCCCCTCCCCTTACACTATAATATAATTTGTAGTAGCCCCTTGAAATGCATTGGAAGTAGATTCAGGACAGACAAAAGGAAGGACAAGACATGATAAATTTAATTGTAATTATTATCACATTCTCTGTGACAGGTGTGTTTTTGGTCCTATCTTTAGCAACTTTACATGCCAATTAGATAAATTCATGGAGGACTAGTACAGTAGCTATAACTAAATAGAGCCCACGGTTCCAGAGGTATTATGTCACGGAACAGCAGATGCTGGAGAGCAACTGCGGATAAGCTATTGTAGGGATGGAAAACCTATGGCCTGAATTAGATGGAGCCTTGATCTGGTCCAGTAGGCCTCTTCCTACATCTTATGTTCAGTATTGGAACTGATAATGCTGAGATGCCATTGACTTACTTAAGGGCAAACTACATGTTACATATTGTTTTAGGAATGGATTGAGTATCAGTTGAGAGAAACAGTATGGCCTTTTTCTCACCCGCCTCCACTTCTGCAAGCTAAGTCATAATTTAGCTTCGTGTGTCATCCAAACCCAGGCCCACTCTTTATCTCACTCCTGACAAACCATGAGCTGATTTACAGCTCATGGTTTGTCTGGAGGAGAATGCACTAAGCCAGTGCATTAAGCCAAAGCATGATTTAGCTCACAGCAGTGGCAGGACTGGAGGAGAGGAGCAAAGTGCCTGCAGCTTCCTCCCCAAGAGCCTACATGCTCTCGCATTCACAATTGTGCTTAGCGTTAGGTGCAAACTGAGCCTTTATGTAATTTCCCCAGTATTGGAATTCCCCCTTGACTTAAGAGTGGAGAGTTGGCACACTGTTGTTGTTTAGTCGTTTAGTCGTGTCTGACTCTTCGTGACCCCATGGACCAGAGCACGCCAGGCACTCCTGTCCTCCACTGCCTCCCGCAGTTTGGTCAAACTCATGCTGGTAGCTTCGAGAACACTATCCAACCATCTCGTCCTCTGTCGTCCCCTTCTCTTTGTGCCCTCCATCTTTCCCAACATCAGGGTCTTTTCCAGGGAGTCTTCTCTTCTCATGAGGTGGCCAAAGTATTGGAGCCTCAGCTTCACAATCTGTCCTTCCAGTGAGCACTCAGGGCTGATTTCCTTCAGAATGGATCGGTTTGATCTTCTTGCAGTCCATGGGACTCTCAAGAGTCTCCTCCAGCACCATAATTCAAAAGCATCAATTCTTTGGTGATCAGCCTTCTTTATGGTCCAGCTCTCACTTCCATTCATCACTACTGGGAAAACCATAGCTTTTACTATACGGACCTTTGTTGGCAAGGTGATGCCTCTGCTTTTTAAGATGCTGTCTAGGTTTGTCATTGCTTTTCTCCCAAGAAGCAGACGTCTTTTAATTTCGTGACTTCTGTCACCATCTGCAGTGATCATGGAGCCCAAGAAAGTAAAATCTCTTACTGCCTCCATTTCTTCCCCTTCTATTTGCCAGGAGCTGATGGGACCAGTGGCCATGATCTTCATTTTTTGTGTGTGTGTGTGTGTGTTTTTTATGTTGAGCTTCAGACCATATTTTGCACTCTCCTCTTTCACCCTCAATAAAATGTTCTTTAATTCCTCCTCACTTTCTGCCATCAAAGTTGTGTCATCTGCATATCTGAGGTTGTTGATCTTTCTTCTGGCAATCTTAATTCCGGCTTCGGATTCATCCAGCCCAGCCTTTCGCATGATGAATTCTGCATATAAGTTAAATAAGCAGGGAGACAATATACAGCCTCGCTGTACTCCTTTCCCAATTTTGAACCAATCAGTTGTTCCATATCCAGTTCTAACTGTAGCTTCTTGTCCCACATAGAGATTTCTCAGCAGACAGATGAGGTGATCACACACTCCCATTTCTTTAAGAACTTGCCATAGTTTGCTGTGGTCGACACAGTCAAAGGCTTTTGCATGTGTTATCTCTAGAGCAAGGTTTCCCAAACTTGGGTCTCCAGCTGTTGTTGGACTGGCTAGCGGGACCAGTGGCCAGGGATGATAGGAATTGTAGTCCAAAAACAACTGGAGACCCAAGTTTGGAAAACCATGCTCTAGAGCAGCGCTTCTCAACCTGTGGGTTCCCAGATGTTGTTGAACTACAACTCCCATCATCCCTGAGCTCTGGCCTTGCTAGCTAGGGGTGATGAGAGTTGTAGTTCAACATCTGGGGACCCACAGGTTGAGAAAGGCTGCTCTAGAGAAGTGTTGTAATTTCCATTTGCTATACGTTACTCATGTTCGTAGTTACTTCTTGTAACGTCAGTGGTTGGAACTTCTTGCTGCTCAAGAGATGTTGCTGATGATTTATTCCATGGCAGCTACTGAGGTCTGAGATGTTTATACACAGCAAGAGCATCTAGGCCTACTGTTGGTTACCATGTTGTAGGGGTTAAATTATGCTTTCTTTCACCCTGGTCAAAAACTCAGTTCGACCCACACACCCATATTTCTATACATATGCACATATACACACCTCTTTGCTCCCTTTCTTTGACATTCTCGTTATAGCAGGGGCAGCTTCCAGAGGCTTCACTTGAACTCACTACTTACTCTTGAACTTACAGTAGTGATTCTCATGAGTAAATATGCATAGATGCAAGTCCTTTCTCAGTAAATACGGAACTGTTTCACTTCCTTTTCCACAGCACAGGGTTATTTACTTCTCTGTCTGGTTTTAGTTTTCTGGGTCTAATTACCTATCATTTAGTTATCCCATAAATGCTTACATGAAGATATGTGGCAAGTGACCTTCATTTAATCCTGTCATGCCATTGATGTAAATGCTTAATAAAACAGAAACTCATATCTTGCATGGCAACATGGAAAGGTCACTCTTCAAGTCAAAGATGAAACTGCTAATGTAAAATGGCAATTATATTAATTTATATATAAAAGGTACGGTAGTTTTCAGTCGACACTAACATTTGATCTGTTTCTACAACAACCAGTGTTTTCTTTTCTTTTCTGGGAAATATATGTGTTTCCTTCTCCTGTGGTTTTGATATAGAATATCTTAAGAACCTTACAGAAGAAAGACTTCACAGATCCATACTAGACAATTAGCTTGAAAGTAGCTTCATATCCAGTAAAGAAAGGGTCCCTTTCCTCCTATTTATACCCATTAGTTTTGTTCTTGTTTTTTTATTAGCTGTTGCCATTACTCCAATTTTATTTTATTGCTAAAGTAATATGTGGGGTGGGTGGGTGTGGGTGTGGATGAATATTCGACTTTATTGCTGTAATTCTTCCAGAAGATGTATATGTCTCCTCTCTAATTTCTCCTTCATCTTGCCCTCTAGTCTATAGTTTACATCTCAATAATTGCTTGTTTGCTTTAGAAAATGTTTCACTGATCTATTATTGACTTGAATTTTTGTTTTATCTCCTAAATCTCTCAATTCTTCATCTGTAAGATGAAAGGCTAAAAGTTTTGTAGTTTGTATTCTGTTGTCTGCTTAAATCCATCAACAATATTTAAACATTCTGTTAGGCATATTTCAGCTTCAGTATTTTTTAATAATACATCACCTGCATATAGGCAGACCTTAATTTCCTGCCTCAGACAAGATTTTACCTGTATCATGTGAGGACAAGGGGCATGCTGATATCCTCATCCCCAAATGCAGGCATGATGCATAAAATGGAATAAAAGGAACACTTTATTGAACAATCATAAATCTGTAGCAAGGCAGTGACAGTGCAGATAAATGAAGGCTTGAAACTAAATGAGGATGAAGAGAGAGCACATGCTATGTGCTCCCATGACCTTATTCTTCCCACTAGGGAGGGAAAGTCAAACACACAATTTTTTTGCATTTGTTGCATAGTAACGTTTGTATTTATTGAATGGTAATTCTAGGGCTACAGTTATGGCACTATGTTAATAAAGTGAATCGGCTGGTTTGTGTGCCACCATTATGATTAGAGATCGAGGCGGGGCATGTTCTATGGTGTATAGTTAGGAAAATGGTTTAGTAGACTGATCTGAAACTTGTCAGTGTATGAGCAGTGGGTTTGAGGATGGTCCGTGCCAAATTTGGGGTGGAAAGGATAAGAGTTGGCTTATTTTGAACTAGTTAAACATTTGAGACAAGTTGGCAGATGGTGGGTGTTTTACTTCCATAGAATTTGCTGGGTTAATTTTTCCGGAAGGTATCCTCCATTTGTACTGTGTGATTTGGGAAACAAGTGGTTGTGCAAGTCAAGGAGATAACCTAGTATGTGCTTTTGTCCAATAGTAGTGTTACATGGTTGTAGTTTTTATTTAAAAGGCATTTTTGTGGTTGAGGTTAATGGGAATTCATAAGGGTGTTCCAAACACATGCTTAGTGTGAACTTGTTTTGAAAGAGGGTTAAGTCGAGGGAGAGGGTTGAATGAAGCCCTTGACTGAGCTGTAGCCTTTCAGTTGGACCCAATGCCAGCACTGGCAACTCCATGAATGGTGAGTAAAGGTGGGTAAGAGTCAGAAGTTCAGCTGGGCAGGGAAGGGAGGTCTCCTTCCTTGAGAGCTCAGTAACACAGCTGATCCCACTGGGGCAACTTGCTGTTAGTACCTTGGGCAACAATGGCTGCATTCCTGATCAGGAAATCCAGAGCACAGCCAAACCCATTGGGGCTGATTCACAATTGTTCTTTTGCACCTGCATCTCTGTCTGCCCCACATCTCTCAGGTGTGAGCCAGGTGGGTGTGGTTTGGGCAAAACAGCCTCATGGCCCAAATTGGGAATCGTGCCAAATTTGACTTATGGAGCAGAGGTGCCCCACCCTTGGCATAACACATGGCAGCATGATCCCCTGCTTGCCACAAAGTATATATGTGTTCAAGACAAAATTGTAGCCATACTGGGTCTCTTCATGCGTCTCTTTGATACATTCATTTGTATCATTCGCATCCTGCATTTGTATGCGTACAACCCTTGCTGTTTTTAGAAAGCACCTAAAATTGCTAGGTTCTGTTCAAAAATTAAGAAATAAAGACTTGTCTTGTCCTTATATTTAGACAGTAAGCCTGCAGGCATCTTAGGGAGGAAAGTAAAAAGGAAGGGAAAGAGAGGGAGAAGAGATGGTTATCTACATGGGGCATTAGAAGTTTCCTTGCATTTAATCTCTCCTCTGCAATTGGTGTTTGCATTGGAAATCCCCCAATGATGCCTTTCCTTCCCACCCATGAACAGAAAACTGGCTTCAAAAGAGGACTTTTCTGCAGGAATGCAGTACAGATAAAAGTGTTAAATTCTCTTGTGTGTCTGCTGTGATCTTCATAATTCATCAGTCCACACCAGCCTCATGCTATTTCTGTTGTTTTTAAAACATGCATGTTAACAGACACATTTAACTGCCTCTCTAGATTGGCCCTTCAAGAGCCACTTGCATGTAAAAAACAAAGGAAACGTGTCAGATTCCAGGACAGTGCATTGAAAGAGAATTGTAGTGTGTGGCAGTGGCGTAGCGTGGGGGGTGCCGGGGGGGCCGGCCGCACCAGGCGCAACATCTGGGATTAGGGCAAATCCACAGGTTAGGGGGCGCAAATCCACGGGTTAGGGGGCGCAAATCCACGGGTTAGGGGGCGCAAATTACTTGCCTTGCCCCGGGTGCTGACAACCCACGCTACGCCACTGGTGTGTGGTGGAGCTTTTACTGTTTCACTGCAAGGCTGCTTTCTGGTTTGTTTTAGATAGTGGAAATACTTCAGAAAGCAATTCTGTGTGACAGCTTACTCTGACTAGCCCATTTGGCATTGATGTTTAGCAACTGTACAAATATTATTTGCAATGTTGACTCCCAAGTTGGTTCAACATGATAGAACGCTCCTGCTCGTGGGATTAAAATCCCAATTTAAGTCTGCTTTATTTTATCTCATAAGAAATGTCTGTAAGGGTAGGTGTGCAAAGTTTTCTATGTGTGCAGAAAAGGTTTTCGTCGTCTGTGTACTTAAAGCACTTCCATTTTGAGCTAAATCTCAGAAGGCTTTACAGAACCTTCTGCTGGTTCATACCTGTACAATCCCGAGAAAATGCATGAATCAGTTTCAACTGTGTTATGACAGAACGTTTAGTAATGGAAGGGCAGGGTAGCTTTCACACAAGACAAAGAAAATGCATTTCTCACCCAAAACAAAGAAATCCACCCTGGAACAGAACCTCCCCTAGGTTAGAAACACAACTTGGGAGCGTGCTGGGACTTGCAAAACAACGATTTAATATGGACACACACAAATGTCTGCATTGAAGTTAGGGACCTGCCCAAATGAATACTTATTGTATAGGCTGCCAGTTCCTGCAACACAGTTTACAGTTGTTTACAAAGGGTGTGTGTCTTCTGATGTTAAAAGTCTGAATGTAAAGCATATTTCCCAACATTAGAAAACATTAATATGGGAATAAGCTCTTCCTTTTTATTTGGAAGTTCTGTTTTTGCCCTGGCATGTTTATGATCCTGTTCTGAAAGAAAAGTCAGCAGAACTCATGATCTGAATGAATGAATGAATGCTCATTAACTCATCTTTTTATAAAGATGCATGTTGTTGACCATACTGCCATGTGGCAAATGCGACTTGTGCATGGATTGTCTTCCATTCTCTTTGTGAAATCTAATCTTACTTTGCTGACTGGCTGCTGACACAGGTGGCCAGTACACAAACCACAAGGTTGCTGCAGGTTCAGGTGCCACACATTGAGCTTATATTGGATGAAACACTATTTAAGCAAGTATTGCTCGACTTGTGGCTAGTAGACTCTCAAACCACACTGAAAATTTCCAGTTCAAGGCTATCCATGTATCAGGAGTTGGCAGAAATGAATAAATGGATTTGATATACAGAATAGGAGAATGTCACTCCTGCAATTTAGCTGGAGAGTGTTTGACCCCACCCCTCCCTGGAGAAAGGTGAGGGGGTGTCACATGGCCCCCTGTGAGCCAATAGGATGAGGTTTTTTAAGGCTGCACCTCCACTGATCTCATCCTTTTTGCATTCAAAGTGCCTACCCTCCGTTTAAGCAGTGTGAGATGGTTATGGAACTTGACAGGAAATTATTCTTGTAAATAATAGTCTTTCTTTGTTCAGCGCGCTCTCTCTCTCTCTCTCTCTTCTCTCTCTCTCTCTCCCTCTGTGTGTGTGTGGGGGGGGCTTGTTGTAGGAAGTATACAGCCATAATACTACTGCATAGTTCAAAGTCCTTAGTTCAGATCTCATCTCTGTCATGATGATCTCCCTAGTCTCCACCTAAAAAGGGAGTAATAAAATGGCCAACTTTATCTTATTGCTCTGGGTATAAAGCACTCTGAGCTCTCCAAAACAAAACACCATCTATTTGTTTTAAATATTTCTTTCTCATCTACATTTCTAAAAGCAGCCCAATATAGAAATACAGTGGTACCTCGAGTTAAGTACTTAATTTGTTCCGGAGGTCCGTTCTTAACCTGAAACTGTTTTAACCTGAAGCACCACTTTAGCTAATGGGGCCTCCTGCTGCCGCGCCGCCAGAGCATGATTTCTGTTCTCATCCTGAAGCAAAGTTCTTATCCCAAGGTACTATTTCTGGGTTAGCAGAGTCTGTAACCTGAAGCGTCTGTAACCCAAGGTACCACTGTATATGAATGAGGCAGCTATTTTATATGTTGTTCAGTGATGAAAACAATTCAGTGCAGCCAGTTAAAACCCAGTCTAGTGCAGGGGCTTAATCTCATTCATGTCCCCAAAGCCTTGCTAAGCAGAAAGGTTTTAACCATCATCTGGCAGAAGGTCATTAAAAAGCAGCATGATGATGATGATAAATTACATTTATTAATCACTTGTTAGCAATTTGCATTTTAAAACATTGATAAATCATACCGAGGTTCCCAAATTGGGGTTGACAGATCGTTAGTGGTCTGTGAGCTTTCAGGTAGTTCACAGTATGTCTGTATGAAATACTCATATTGATTTGTAAATGTATTTTTATTCCTTCTTTTGATTCTTGTGTTCTGTCTTCCTGTGTTAAATTCAAATTGTAATACCGTAAAATATAAGAAAAGAAAAGAAGCAATAAAAAATACAGCTACATATCACACAGCATATTGCGCAGTGTATTACAAATGCTGCAAGTGGCAGGAAAATCATTAAGCATTGCTGGATGGAGGATGAGAAGTTGCCCAGGAAGGGAAATGGCCCAAGGAGAACTGCAGCCTAAGAGTGGTGCATCCTGGCTCAGCTTGTTAAGCTATAATCATTCAGTCGTGTGAAGGGGAGAGCTATCCATAATTACATCTCTATAATATTAGCATCTCTATCGTTTTTCTTATAGGAAGGAACTCTGTATAAGGCTGCCATTTTGTAAACTTCTGCAGCAGCTGTTCATTTATTGTAATATGCGTATCAAGCTTGAGTTGAGGCAAGGGCAAAGTCTCCAAAGGTGGTTTATTCATAGACTTGATAAGCCAAGTAGCAGTGTTTTGTCTCATGACTCTTTTAAATGTGGAATGAAATAAAATTAAGCCTGTTTTGAATTTGGCCATACTACACTTACCAAGACCCTGGGAAGCTAAGCAGGGCCAGCTGGTACCTGGATGGATTTTAATAAGATAATCTTTAAGCTTTACTGTTTGTTCTATTGTATTCGTTTTTAACATTACTGGGTGGAGAAACAAGGAGGAATGCATTTGCTGAATTTCTCTGACACTGTGCACAGTTATTTTAACTCTCATGCTTGTTTTGTAGCTTTTAAAAAAATGCATTTCTCTATTATTATTTTCAGAGCTGTGCCATCTTTGGGAATGGACTTCACATAGAGGTAGGAGATTGTGTGAAATTGTAATGAATGGAACAAAAATACTTCCAAAATGAAGCTGCAAAGAGGGGGGGGGGTGAATTGAGCTAGGAGGGAATGTATGTAGTGCATAAGATGTCGTCTTGAGTGGATGGTGGTGTTTTGGTGGGCAAACAAGAATGTTAAATGCCTAACCACTTCCACAAAATAAATAAACACACTGAAATAACACACAGGAAGCTTTTCAATCCTTAAGGGAAAGTATTCTTGCATTTATTTACAAAATAAGATATTCCAGGTATTGTATACAAAAAATAAAATATATACTTTTGAAAATAAATTATTTAGCACCAGATTCAACCAACCCGGCATATTAGAGGAAGCATAACTAGTACAATAGGGCTTTCCTGCCCCCCACCATGTCTCCCCTAAATCCTCTCTGGAGGGTTATGAGGACCTCCAAAACAGAACATGGGAGGAGAGGGGGTATCATTCCATCTGGAAAGCAGAAATGGAACCATCAGTAGAGTGCAACACAGAATTCCTCCCTTAAATTGCCATCTGTAGGGCTTCACTGAAAATGCAATAACATGTCAGTGAGGTCCATCATTAAATTAAAAGTGTGTTCAGTTGGGGGGGGGACCTGTGCACAATGACCCCATCCCCTCTACTCCTGACTTTGCTGCATTCAGCAGCAAGTTTCCATAGGCAGTTTGTAAGTGTGTTCAAACAAAAATGATTACAAGGCCCCTTCAGACCTTACCACTGAATACTAGAGGGTGGAGGGTACATGGCTGGTACACTTTGAAAACCATTTCATGGTATTAAAATCCAGGAAAGGCTTTCTTATGAAAAAAAATGTGCATAGGATTGTGCCGTTAGTCTGCGCAGTATGCTAGTTTCATCTGTTTTTTCTAACGAGCCCCACATTATTGTTAAATGGAAAAATACAAAAATGCACTTTTAAAATAGCCTTGTTCAGATGTTCATTCAGGATGTTGACATGCACACAGTGTTCCATCTTTTTTATATTTAACAAGATTTATATGCTGCTTAGTCAACAAAAACCTCAAAGCGGTTCATATAGAATAATATAAAATATTCACACACAAAAACTGACAGAAACAAACTTGGAAAAACTAATGGACATAAAATTTATCAAAATATATGCTTTCCTGACAGATTCCTGGAGGTAGAAACAAGCAGCTCCTTCATTCGGATGGTCACATTAGACAGAAGCGGGAATGGATTGTCCCACCTGCCCTCCTCAACGAAGAGAGTGAAAATAAGAACCCAATTGCTAAAGTAAGTCAGAGCCAAATGAACAGAATCCTGAGAAATATGGGGCAGGCTTGCTGTGGAAATGGGTATCTCATCATATAGCACCTCCTTCCTGGTCTTCTTAGCAAAACCAAATAGTTAATTTCTGTGGGTTGTATCTAATGCTAGTCCAACTCAGAGAAGACCCACTGAAATTAACATAACTAACTTAGGTTGATTCATTTCAATGGATCTACTCTGGGTAAAACTTGGTTGGCTGTAACCCTATGACTGCTTTATAGTCACCTTGTGTGGGCTTTGCTCTAGAAAGCAGCATAGGTAAACAAAGGAATAGGGAACGCAAGTCAATTGTTTGCTGATTAAATACTGGATTTTACCGTATTTTTCGCCCCATAGGACGCACCGCCCCATAGGACGCACCTGGTTTTTTGGGGGGGAAATAAAGAAAAAAAATTATTTTCCCCCCCCCCAGGCGCGGGGCTGGTGCGGGGGAAGCCCGAGCTTCCCCCAACCCCAGCCCCCAGAACAGGCTGCTGCCTGCAAGCCTTGCGCACCCGGCAGGACCTTCCGCCAGGCGCGGGAGGCTTGCGGACGCCTTCCCGAAGCACGGGGCGTCCTCCGGAGGGCACCCCGTGCTTCGGGATGCAGGCTGCCGCCCCAAGCCTCGCGTGCCCGGCAGGACCTCCCACCGGGCACGGGAGGCTTGCGGCCACCTTCCTGAAGCACAGGGCGTCCTCCGGAGGGCTCCCTGTGCTTCGGGATGCAGGCTGCCACCCCAAGCCTCGCGCGCCCAGCAGGACCTTCCGCCAGGCGCGGGAGGCTTGTGGACACCTTCCCGAAGCACGGGGCATCCTCCGGAGGGCTCCCCATGCTTCGGGATGCAGGCTACCGCCCCAAGCCTCGCACACCCAGCAGGTCCTTCCGCCAGGCACGGGAGGCTTGCGGACACCTTCCCGAAGCATGGGGCGTCCTCCAGAGGGCGCCCCGTGCTCCGGCTGCAGGCTGCTGCCCGCAAGCCTTGCGAGCCCGCGGGAACTCCCCCAGGCTCTCAAGGCTTGCGGATAGCTTCCTGAAGCCTGGAGAGCGAGAGGGGTCGGTGCGCACCGATGCCTCTCGCTCTCCAGGCTTCAGCGAAAGCCTGCATTCGCCCCATAGGACGCACACACATTTCCCCTTCATTTTTGGAGGGGGAAAAGTGCGTCCTATAGGGCAAAAAATACGGTACATCAAGCTGTTCTGTACTGATAGCATTTCAATGGTGACATGAGGTATCACATCCTCCACTAACTTTCTCCTCCCTTTAAAGCCTGTTCCTACCCTTACTTCCCAATAAATATCCCTACCTATGGCCACCATTCCTCCTACTGTCTCTCTGAGCTCCACATTTCTCCCTTCTACCTAAAGTTTTCTCTGACAATTCCCATGTAGTCGCACCTCTTTAGCCATGTTCAGGTGTTTGCCTGATAGTGTGATGGTTGAAAGCAGGAGCATGTGCTGTCCCAACCCGCAACATGATTGTGTATGTCATCCCCCTTACCTTTCCTGTGTTATTTGGGTAGGTCCTCAAGAGGCTTCTAATGTACAAGGTGCACAAGATATTCTACTTATAAAATAATTATCTTGTTTATTTGTACAGGTGCATTTAATTTCCCAAAACTCTGAACATTATTTTAATCATGTTCCTTACAGATACGATCTGATCATGAAGGTGAACCCGGGATAGTTATTACTTACACTATTTCAGGCACAGGAGTCACCGAACCACCATATAATTTGTTTGTGATTAATGGAAAAACTGGAGACCTGAACATAACAAGAATAGTTGATCGGGAGCAAACGCCAATGTTCCATGTAAGTGAAGCAATTAGACTTCCTTTTCTTATCAAGCACTCAGATTGATGTCAATTGCCATCATTCAACTTTTACTGTATTGATTTGAATTCACACCTATGGATTATTTACTTTTCTGCCAATATTCTTCCAGTTGAAAGGTTATGCAATGGATCAGTACGGTAACCACATGGAAAAACCATTAGACTTGAGAATTAAAGTTAAAGACATAAATGACAACTACCCAAAGTTTTCAAAGTCAGTTTTTATGGGCTCTGTTGAAGAATTGTCTGAAGTAGGTAAGTCCTGGAGCTTTATTTAATACTTTCATTCTAACTTGATAGCAATTTTGTTTTCTGTGCATATCCTTGTACTTTTTCCTAACTACCCTATCTCTTGGTCCCTTGTTTATGGTTGAAATCCTGCACTTAGTAGCAGATGTGTCTCTTTCATTGATTACACACAGATGTGCAGGGTCATGGTATTGCAATAGGTTAGGAACATCACACGCATTTGATCTGATGTTGGTCGTCAGAGGGGAAGATGCTGGAAAATGTAGCAGAGATTAATAGTGCAAGGTACACCTGAAATCCTTTCTTCTGCAAACTATTAAAGATTCAAGAGCCCTTTTGCATCCTACCTTGCCCTGGTCACACAGGACGAATGATAAAATAAACCAAAGCTTGCTTTCGTTATGTGACGCTGCCTCGAAAATTTTGGTAGTTTGGGAAGGGTGAGTGCATTTGCCTTACACTCTGACTGTGCAGGCTTTATTATCCACCCCTGGAGAATGAGCATGTTGAATTGTGCCACTTCCGACTACAGCTAGCAGGTCCCTTTTTGTAATGGCCCCTTGGACAAAAGAGCTCACTGCATAGTGGGGATAGGGGTGGGCTAGGACATTTTTTCAAGGTCTACTCACTGCACCCTACATGCAAGCCAGTCATTAATGATGCTTTAGAACTTGGGGCTCTATATAGTACAGGGAGTCTGTGTGCTTAGGGCAGGTTCTCTGCTTTAGACCTTTTCCCTCCCAATGCATGGAAAGCACAACAGGGACAGGACAGTGGTGGTGGGGCCAACAAGCATGGCCGTGCGGTTGCTTGAGGGAGAATGCCCAAGTAGGACAATGGTGTCGGAGGCAGGATAGCTACGCCAAATGGGCAGGAAGGAAAGACAAGCTGTTACCCACTACCATGGCTAGGGATTCCAGCTGGGGAATGGTATTGTGCTTTCCAGCCCTATCTGAGCAAACATGAAAGCATTTTGAAGTTTGATGAGATGCAGTCCATTCTACCAGATCCAGAGGCAAATAAAAAGAAAAGCCACAGTAGTATTAGCTCAGCTCTTTGGGACAGGATATTGATTTGCATCTATTTCTAACATCATTATCAGAAGGATGCTATGGGACAAGGAGCTGAGAACTATGTTGCGGGGGTGGGGAGGCAAATTGGCACTACCATGAGCACTAGTCAAACCATGGGATAAATGTTATTTTATTCAGTCTTGGTATTAACATAGTGTTTCTTTTTAAATACAATTTTAGTGCATTCTTTATCATTTATTCCAAGGGAATTTCGTCTAAAAATCTTAAGTTATACAAATCCTTAGGACTTAGATGTCTTGGTCTAGTGCAGGAACAGAAAATTTGTAGTCCTCCCGATTCTACTAGACTGTACTTCCCATCACCCCTGACCATTAGCCATGCTGGCTGGGGCTGTTGGGAATTGGAGTCCAACAACACCTGGAGAGCTATCCCTGGTCCAGTGTATGTTATTTGACCAAGCATCTGTACCTGAGCTAAATCTTTGAGTGCACCATATAAAATTCAGTACAGTATTTGGGGCATTTGGATACCTTCAGTTCAATATAATTTGTCCAATATGACTTTATAATTAAGTTTAATTTGAATTGTTAGGTGTTCTTGTGATAAAGATAGAAGCAACCGATGCAGATGAGCCAGGCAACCTCAACTCTAAAATTGCCTTCAAGATTATTTCTCAAGAGCCTAGCAATCCTCCTGCATTTGAAGTTATCAGATCGACAGGCGAGGTCCGGACTTCACATTTTCAACTCGACAGGGAGGTAAATGCTTTTTCCTCTCCTGGATTCCTCTCCTGTGTTATCCAGTTTCTCATTTATGTGGTAAAAATGCTATTGATGTCGCTTTATAAATTACCTCAGTAGAACATAATCTTTAAGACCATAATCCTGATCAACTGATTTGCTTGCTTGATTCTGATATTAGGAAATAGTATAAAGTGCCCTTCTACTCTAAAAATGCTCAAGGCAGCATACAAAAACAATGGGGGGGGAGGGTATCAGGCATGTAGGAAAGATAAAGGTAAATGACCCGTGGACAGTTAAGTCCAGTCAAAGGCAACTATGGGGTGCTGCGCTCATCTTGCTTCAGGCCGAGGCAGACAGCTTTCCGGGTCATGTGGCCAGCACGACTAAACCGTTTCTGGCGCAATGGGACACCGTGATGAGTGCCAGAGCACACAGAAACGCTGTTCATCAGGCATGTCTACTAACAATAAATAGTTTTTTTAAAAAAATTCAGCAAAATGTATCTAAAAGAGCAGTAATAATTATTGTTGATATTGTCATATATAAATGGTGGTATATAAATATTTTTATACATAAACCCCCACGACCTGGCTCTTGGAGGCTCCCAGGTCTTGGGCAGTGATCTCTTTTGGCTCCAAACAGTGGTATTTGGCCGGTGATGGTAGATACTGGTTTATTTTGGTATGCTGTTGCATTCACTTACACATAGCTGCTTGAATATCATGCAGGTGCAAAGTAGCTACTCCTTAATTGTAGAAGCAAGAGACCGAGATGGAGATGCAATAGGGCTTGGTGAACGGACAACGGTACAGATCAAGGTTTTGGATGTCAATGACAATATCCCTTATCTTGAAAAAAGCATGGTAAGTGAAGTGATCTGACTGGAAGGCTTGCATGCATTTGTGCTAAACAGCCTTTCCTGCCTTGATAACATGGAAGAGACATTTAAAATCTTGTATGCTTACAGTATGATGGAAGCGTCCAGGAAAATACAGCTAATGTGGAGATTATGCGACTGAGGGCCTTTGACGATGATGAGCAGTACACTGATAACTGGCTGGCAAACTTCACCATTGTGTCTGGCAATGAAGGAGGTTATTTCCGTATAGAAACAGATTCGCATACCAATGAAGGAGTTTTGATTCTGGTTAAGGTTAGTGTTTAGTTTGCGGAGGCTGTGTTTTGAATCATTGGTCCCAATGCAGACATGCAAAATTAACTGCATGAAAAAATGTTGAAAGGGAGGGTGCTAGCTGATGTGGATAAGCTTTCTGCACCTAAAGTAATCAGGGTATACTTCCAAACTCGCTGTAATACCAGTGGGGCCAATCCAGAGGCTTAATACTGCCTTCTAGTCAAGGGAGCTAATGTTTCACAACCCTGTGATAAAGCCTGCTGTGGCAACCATAGGTATATTGTCTTCGTTTTCATTCTACCAAGAGGACAAAATTTTAGAAATGGAAAATGCAACCTCCTCTGATCACTAATGCACAGAGCTTAATGTTTTGTGAAGAAAAGAGGGTGTATGTGGGACTTCCATGAGGCCACTGGGAATACCAAAGAAAATTGCAAATATATTTTATAATGTTCTAAATATCTAGGGACTTTGGCATATATCATTCACTTGTCCGGGAACTGGCCCAAAACCAGAGCAGGTATAAACACACACATGGAGCATTGATTGATTGATTGATTGATTGATTGATTGATTGAATGTATGTGTTCTTTAGGGTCCCAGAGCAGGATATGTGCATTCCTTGAAACATCACTTAAAACCATAATTAAGACAACAGTAGAAATCATAGCCTGTTCTAAATCATTCATCTGCCTGGGCAAAGAGGTGCATCTTGATTAACTTATGAAAAGAGGACAGTGCCATATGTAAGTCCAAGGAAGGGAGTTCTTAGCCAGGAAAAGCCCTCCCATATCCTGCTGCCCCTTGGACTTCAGGAGGTGGCGACACTTCAGCAGGGCCTCCCCTGGTGATAATGAAAGTGAAGTCTTAACGCTTATTCTCCAGCTTGGAATTCAGAGTGCACCTTTTCTGATTTGTTGCTGGGGTTTTTTTCCATTCTCCCTACAGGAAATTAATTATGAAGAGCTGCAGAACATTGACTTGAATATTGTTGTTTCTAACAAAGCTGCTTATCACAAATCAATTATTTCTAAGGGCTTCCAAGCAAAACCAATTCCAGTTAAAATTAAGGTGGAAAATGTGATAGAAGGCCCTGTATTTAAGCCCAACAGAGTTACCATTCAAGCAAATAGAACAATGAAAGTGAACCAGGTTATTGGGCGCTTTGAAGCTTATGATGAAGATACCGGAAAGATAGCACAAAACATCAGGTAAGAGATGCCTTTCTTCTTTTTTACCAAGGCAAATCACTGAAGAGTTGCTTACATCAAGCTGCTGCTGCAGCATTCAATTTGAGTGAAGACGGGCCTCAGTCTATGCCTCATTTGTGCCACTGCCTTTTGCTTGCAATATCTGTCACACACTTAAGAAATAAATAGCAGCACCCGCAAGATGCAATGATTTTATGCATAGCATGACTCTATTTCTGCTGCACCCGCCAGTCCAGTCCAGGAGCCAAATGCAGTCCTCCAGGCTCTCTGCCTGGTGCTTCGTACTCTCCCCAGGCCACATTCCTCACCAACCCCAATCCATACCTTTCTGAAAGTGTTTTCACTTGGATGGAAGGTGACCTTGAACTCTGATCATGCCTGTTGTCTACCTGGATGGAGACAGGGGAGTGAATGTGTACAGAAACTAGCCTGCTGTATAAAGGTGAATTTTTCATTCGTTTCATTGCCTACTTTTGCCCCCTGGTTACATCCCTGTAATGGGCAGGGGGCCAGAGGCAAAAGTGGCCGCCAGAAGGTTGCCCAGAAGAGGATGTGGCCCTTCTTCCCCATTTCTGTCTTCTGGCATGATGGGGCAAGCAAAAGAAATGACATGAATTCACATTCTTCCTGTGCAGACATAGGATGACATGAAGTTTCCAGGCATCTCCTATAAATGCATGACTTCCTTCAGAAATGTATGTCTGTGTTATCTTCTTCTGCTACATTGACATACATCATAAAATGTATGTTTCTATGATTTTTTTGAATGTAAAATTGACCCTGAGTTGTTGAATGAAACTAAATGAAGATGTTTCACCATTCACCAAGCCTGTATAGTAATGATAATAATAATAATTTATTATTTATACCCCACCCATCTGGCTGGGTTTTCCCAGCCACTCTGGGCGCCTTCCAACAAAACATTAAAATTACAATAAAACATCAGTCATTAAAAACTTCACTAAACAGGGCTGCCTTCAGATGTCTTCTAAACGTCAGATAGTTGTTTATTTCCTTGACATCTGATGGGAGGGCGTTCCACAGGGCGGGCGCCACCACCGAGAAGGCCTTCTGCCTGGTTCCCTGTGTGTCTTTGAGCAAAGTGTTTTCTTTATACACAAATTGTTGTGACCATTCTAACATACATTAAAAATCTGTACAGGTATGTTAAAGGCCAAGACGTTGCGAACTGGTTTACGGTAGACTCTAGGACTGCTGAAATCAGACTTAACCGAGTGATTGACTATGACTCATCTTTTCTTGTCAACGGTACTTACACTGCAACAATTTTGGCTATAAGTAAGGGTAAGTGATGCTTCTTCCATTTCTTCCTTAAGAGTAATTCATCAGGCTTTTCATTCATACTCCACATCTTAAAGCCCAAAGCTAGATTTGGAAAGTGGCAGCAACCATCTGACCGGTAAGCTTTGGCGAAGGGTGGTGGCTCAGTGGTGCAGCATCCGCTTTGCATGCAGAAGGTCCCAGCTTCATTCCATGGTGTCTCCAGGTAGGGCTAAGAGAGAACCTTACCTGAAACCATAGAGAGCCACTGCCAGTCCGCATAGACAAGGCTGAGCTAGATGGACCACTGTTCTGTCTCTGTATAAAGTAACTTCCCAAGTTTCTGCACAGGGAACAGCAGCTCCAAAAATCTTGGCTACACTTACTAGCCAGACATGAATCATGGTTGCCATCAATTGTCTTGCCTGCCTCAAATCCTCTGGCATTCACCATGGGCTTGGGAGACGTACAGGCTCTTCCCTCATTTGTGGTGGGATATGGAGAAGGCAAAAATCAGGATTCTCTCTCCATGCTCAGGAGAGACTGGTGTTGCTTTTCACGACTGGGCAGAGAGTCAGGGTCATTTACCTCTGTTGAGTAGATGGTAGGGACTGAGCCTGTTTTTCCTTCAGTTAAGTACCTGGAGCATCACTGGCATTTAGGCAAATGATGTATTAGTAGAGGCTTTTAATAAAGCCTGATGGATTACATGCTTTAGCATGATGACGTGAACATGATTCCACAAAAATGTCAATGCTCCATCACTATGTGCTGCTAATCCAAGGCCAGGAGGCAAACTTCACACACATGTATCTGCTTTTCACATTAGAGTCCTTGTAATCTAATACGTATTTTAGAAAGTTGTTTATTCGCTATGCACATGGACAACTCTTTAAGATATCGTAAGCAATTTTGCAGGATGGTCCCCAAGATAAAGGAGCAGGTTTCCGTCTATGTTTGGATACAGTTGGATGCCATTTGGGATTAAGATGGCAGAATGGACCTTTCAACATTGCACTGATATTTTTGCTTTTGTGGAGTTTCCTAGAAACACTGGATCCAAGGCTGTTAGTCTTGAATAAAGTGTCTGACGGTCCACAGAGCCCAAAGAATTGGAGTAACAGTATGGTAGTCATCTCCAGCAACTCAAATAATTGCCAAGCAAACATTTCCATGAGTTTGAATTGCATCCTATATTCAATCATTGTGTTGTTGAAATGGATTGCAAACCGAACACTGAATTCACATTAAAACCTTTTATACACTCAAAGAAGCAAATGAAATTCTGCACTGATAAAACTATGTTTTTGCATTCTTAAGCAGTGAAATACAAATGCTTTACTTTACATATTTTGCAGACCAGCCTCCAAAAACGGCTACAGGTACCATTGTTATTCAAGTACAGAATACTACTCTCTACTGCCCGACCATTGTGACTCCACGTCAAACTGTCTGTACCCATGCAAAGTTTGTTAACGTCTCTGTTACTAATCGAGGAGGTTATCTAAATCGTGGCCCTTTCACTTTCACTATTGTTGATGAGCCTGAAAGAGTGTCAGACAAGTGGAGGATAATCAGAGTGGATGGTAAGTATGAGTCACTATGACATGGTTTACAGCAGGGGTGAGGGTGTGTAGGAACTAGTCGACTGTACTAGGTAAGAGTTGCATTTGTTACCCTACCCATCTTTGCCTCCTGTGTGCCCCCGTGCATTTCCAAAACAGATTTAGGAGTAGGGGGTAGTCCCATTGTGCAAGCCCCCTAGATCCCAAGCCAGGTTGCAGCATTAAAACCAATACTAAAACCAAGCTTAAAACTTACAACCATTGGGTACAAACCTGTTATTTTAGTTGTGACTCGGCTAATCCTCTCTTGGATAACAGGCACTGGCCAAAGTAGCATTGCTTTGAAGTGTAGCTTCAGAAGTAGGGGCTTAGCTTCACCAGAGGAAGAATAAAACATCTGAAGCTGAGTGGCTGAGATTATTTGTCTGAAAAGCAGCCACCACTATGTTGCTTAGATCCTCGTGGTCAGTTCTCATGCTGGGAGAGCATCTCTCTCAAGATTTCTCTCCCACTGAAATATGCCAGAAATGCTCAGCACTTACTGCTATCTGAAAGTTGAGCGACTTCGTTTCAGATTAAGTCAGATTCTAAAGCATCCATTGAAAAGCAGTGGAAAAGTTTCAGCTATACCTGAAGAAGATGTAAGATACCACCCCTCTCCTCATTTGGGCACTAGTTGTAGAGAAAGAGAAATCCTCTGTGGTCTTTCTGCTTCTTCTCCTTGAGGCAGGCTGGGAAGGTACTCCAAAGCCATACCTGCAAGGAATTAACACACATCTAGGAAAACTGTTCTTCATATTCTGTCTGGTTGACAGACTGGGTACTTGTGGAATTGCTGTAACACCAGGGATGTTCCTTTAAAGACTATTTAGCATCCATTGATCATTTTAGCTCTTTAAACATTGTGCTGATGTCTCTGTGTAGACTTGGGGGGGTCTACCTGTGGCCCTCCATATATAAGAGGACCTATAGCCCCCACTGGTGGAAGTTGTAGACCACCATCTCAAGGGCCACATGTTCCCATCCCTGGTGCCAAAAATACAGTTGCCAAGGGGGGTTTACAACAATTAGGTACTCTAGAAACTGATGTGTTTATCTCCATAATATAACTATTTACTTCAGAACATCAAGTCGGTAGCCCTAAAGTCAGTATCTGCTGACTTTGTCATACGGTCAGCTACTTACATTACATTGCTTTATATTTATTGTTACTGTCTTTTTCCCTGTGAAGGATCTAGAGTACAGCTTATACCAGAGAATCTGAAGCCTGGATCATATGAAGTTCCACTGCTGGTGAAAGATAACCAGGGTCTTAGCTGTCCCGAGTATCAAACTCTAAGACTGGATGTTTGTGAATGTGCAGAAGGTGGTGGTTGCCGAGCAGCAATCGTCGGCTCATCGGTTTTTCTAGGACCTGCAGCGATTGCTCTGATAATTCTGGCGTTGTTGCTGCTGCTGTGTAAGTAACTAGCGTTATTCCAGAAGAATTGGCAGAGTGCCATTGTGCACTCTGACACAATGACTCCTCCTTGCGGGGACTTGCAATCTTCATGCAAGCTTTATGGGCGTGAACCAACCAAAGTTAAGCCCCTTCTGGTTTTCTCCCATTAGACTCGATAGGACTTAAGAGAGAGCTTAATGTTCTGATATTTTACATATGGTGCGGTAAAGAGTAGAGCAATACATTTAAGGAACTTTGTTAAAATTTTATTTGTCTCTGATACATCTTTCCCACTCCTTTTAAAGCTTTTGATCCTTGTTCTTCCTATCTTTTATCAAAAATTCAACTTTCATATGAGGTGAAATGTTGTTTGGCAGCTTGACCAAAAAACAAGCAACGAGCCACAAGGCCTTCCAAACTAGAAGTAGCTAGTTAAAGTCTGGACTAAGAGCACTGTTCATTTAAAATAATAATCAAAATAATGTTCCAAGAAGCAATGAATTCTGCAAAGTATTTTATTTATTAGATTTCTTACCCACCCCTCACTTATAAGGCCCCTGCTCAGGTTACAACATTATAACTGTACTATTAAAAACAAGTAAAACATTTTGTACAATTATTAAAGCAGCTGTTACAATTCCACAGAGCAGTACAGTAAAGGTTGAAGAGGTGGGTCCCACATAAATATTTTAATTGTCAAAGGCCTGGGGAGAGAGGTGTATCTTCAGCATACTGCAAAAGTTGCACAATGAAGATGGTAGGAACCACCTCTGTGTGAAGGGAGATCCACCATTTAAGGGCTGCCACAGAGGAAGTCCTTTCCCGAGGCAACATTTGCCATACTTCTGAAGATGGCGGAACTACTAAGAGAACCCCCTCAACTGAACTTAACACCCAAGACGGTCTGTAGGGATGGAGATGGTTTTTCAGATATTTGGAGCGCAAGTCATTCAGGGTTTTAAACCCCAGGGGTGGGCACCGTGAATTTGGCCTGGAAATAAACTGGTAACCACTGCAGCTGTGGGGATTGATTTACCCATGTTTGCTTATCTAGCAAAATTTTGTTTTTGCTAAAAATGCAAGGGACTGTAGCCCCTCTGCTAGAGTCTTGAAGCTGCTTGCATTCCCACATAGCTGCAAGCCTCTCTTCACTGTCTGAGAGCTAGAAAAAAACCTGAAGTTGCCAAAAATTGTACCTAAATTCTGTGTTTTCATAGTTATGTTGTGGAACATGCACAACTCTGAATGTGTGAGGCCTGCAAGCTGAAGCAAATGGAAGTTGCTTGCTGCTGTTCATGTTTGGTTCTCCAGTGCTCTCACCTCACTGGAATTTTAAAATGTGCTAAGCCATCAGAAAGTGTATATTAGTACAGGATTGGTACACAGCCTGTTGTTTGTGGTGCAATGTTTGCATTACATGGCTCTATTTTAGAGACTTTTGGAGTATTTTGTTATATTTAATGGGCTATGGACGGATAGTTAGGATTTGCTTCTGCAAGTTCAACCTTTGACGGTTCGTTGATCTGCCGTGTTCCTTTGCAGTGGTGCCTCTCTTACTGCTGGCGTGTGGCTTTGGTGGATCAGGTGCCTCAAAAGGCTTTGTGGCAATACCCGATAACAGCGAAGAAATGTTGCGAATATGGAACAATGAAGGGGCAGCCCCTGAAGACAAGGTATCTTGTGTTTTGCCCTGATTTTGTATTTGGCACCAAGGAATATTGATATCCTGCTTAATGCATGTCTGCTAAGAAGTAAACCCTGCTGAGTTAAATAGGATGTCCTTCCAAGGATGGGCATGTAGGGCTGCAGCCGAAGAGTCTGCTTTAGACAACAATGGGCTGAGTTACTTAAAACAATATGGCTCTTACTCTCATCAGTTTAAATAGGTATGGGGTAATTCATTTACATACCGTATTTTTCGCCCTATAAGATGCACTTTTCCCCCTCCAAAAATGAAGGAGAAATGTGTGAGCGTCTTATGGGGCGAATGCAGACTCCTTGGCTTCAGCGATAGCAATGCGAAGCCTCCGAAGCCTGCACTCCGGAGGCTTCACGTTGCTTCCGCTGAAGCCAGGAGAGTCTGCTCTTTGAGGCTGGCGGTGGGGGAAAGCAGCGCTTCCCCCATCGCCAGCCCCAGAGGATGGGGGGCAGCAGGAAGGCATGCGACGCCTTGCCGCTACTCTCCAACCCGGCTTCGAGGCTGGCGGTGGGGAAAGCAGCGTTTCCCCCATCACCAGCCCCAGAGGATGGGGGGCAGCGGGAAGGCATGCAACGCCTTGCCGCTACTCTCCAACCCGGCTTCGAGGCTGGCGGTGGGGAAAGCAGCGTTTCCCCCATCGCCAGCCCCAGAGGATGGGGGGCAGCAGGAAGGCGCGTGACGCCTTCCAGCTACTCTCCAACCCTCCTTTGGGCTTTTGCGGGAGATGGGGGAATTCCCCCACCTCCCGCAAAAGCAGGAAAAAGCCGTGTGCTCTTTAAAGGGGCTCCACGGCTTCTGCTGGCTTCTCTAGGAGGTGGGGGAATCCCCCCCCCACCTCCTAGAAAAGCCTGCAGGAGCCGTGCACCCTTTAAAAAGCGAGCGGCTCTTGGGGGCTTTTCCCCAAGGAGGGAGAAGGGACTGACTGGCAGAGTCAGTCCCTTCTCCCTCCTGCTGGCTTTTGTGGGAGATGGGGGAATTCCCCCACCTCCCGCAAAAGCCTCGCTCTTTAAAGGGGCTCAGTGGCTTCTGCTGGCTTTTCTAGGAGGTGGGGGAATTCCCCTGCAGGCTTTTCTAGGAGGTGGGGGAATTCCCCTGCAGGAGCCGCGCACTCTTTAAAGAGCGCACCGCTCTTGGGGGCTTTTCCCCGAGGAGGGAGAAGGGACTGGCTGGCCGTTTCAGTCCCTTCTCCCTCCTGGTTGAAAAGCCCGCAGGAGTCACGCGGGGCTCCTGAGGGCTTTTGCGGGAGGTGGGGGAATTCCGCCACCTCTCGCAAAAGCAGGGAGAAGGTCTTGGAGTAGCGCACAGGCTGCGTGCAGCCTCTCCACTGCTGCCAGAGCTGCGGGGGGAAATCATATTTTTTTCCTTGATTTCCTCTCCTGAAAACTAGGTGCGTCCTATATGGCGAAAAATACGGTAATTAAAAAGTGTGTGTGTAAAAACAGTTGTACAAACATAGGTGGGGTTAGTGTGAAGTTTCTGGGCTTGTAAATAGGCAGGATCAGGCTGTGAGGCAGCTGTTCTCAGACTACTTTTTCTGACACAGCTGTACAGAAGCATTTGGGAAGGAAGCTTGCTAAGAAGTTCTGCTATCCAGCAGATGTTCCCATTGACCTGTAAAGCTGCCTAACTACAAACTCTGTTGTTCTGAAAGGAGCTTTTTTTTGGAGGGGACACAAGTAACTGTATCTGGGGTGGTGCTCTAGCAAGGGGGACATTGTCCCCTGCTGGAGGAACCATAATCCCCAGATTCTCAGAGTTCATTTTTAAATCATAGATCTCTAGCATCTGTAGAACCTGAAATCTGAGGCAGTATGCACTGGGCCACTCCATTCTTACTTCCCCCAGCCTGGTAACATTCCTGCAGACACCTATGCAAATAGCCAAAACTTTCGGGATCTGTTCCTCTGGCATATTACAAATCTGCTCTTCCTTTTCTCCAAGCAGGAAGCAAATAAACTTCCTGAATCGCATTTGTCTCCTAGCTGGCCTCGCCCAGCCCAGCCTGCTGCATGTTGTTTGATTGTGACTTCAGCCTGCCTCCTTAAGTGAATGTAGTTTTACAGTTTTATTTTTCTCTTTGGCGTTAGGCTGCCATCAGCGTAAGCCACATGACTTCTGTGAACAACTCGGCCTCAGGGATGGGGAATGGAAATGCATCGTCAAGCTTAGGTGTGGCAGGAGGCGCTGTGGTTTCTGGCTCTTCTGCATTTGGACAGCGTAACACCACAACCATCGAAAGGCGCTGGGAGGAGGCCCGTACCTCTCATGCACATCATGAAGGCATGGATTTTGGAGGGGGCTCAACCATAGCAGGAGCAAGAGGAGGAGGAGGGGGAGACATGGCAGCACAGAAAATCCTGACAATGGATAGCAGATACATGGAACATGCTGGAGCCGTGAATGAAGAATTCTTAAGGAGCTACTTCACTGAAGTAAGATTTCCACTTTTGTGAGATGCTTCCTCTCTTGGTTGACTTCCCCTTCCCCTGTTTTCTTTAATTCTGGGACCTTTGTATTTTCCACTCCTTAGTTTATTAGGACTGGTTTGGGCATCTCTCACATGCAGTGTTGTGGGTTTCCTGGAAAATGTGAATATTTCCCTATGCAAATTATCACCATTTCCCTAACATTCTCCGGATTTTTCCCAATGTCCTCAAAAGTGATCTAATATAGCACATTTATTTTACTTGTGTTCATTAAACAAATCTAAACACTTTGAAGACTGCCATGCTTACCTTTAATTTGCAATGGGCATTCATTCATTGTTACTAAGGAACATATGAAAAGGGGGAGATTTCTATAGAAAAATAAAGCACTGGGGGAAAGAAATTCTGCCCTTCTGCAGTCTCTGATAGAGTTAAGCCAAAAATGCCACCACTTCTATTACCCAGAAGTGGGATGGCATTGTCATCAATTTCTAAGGAGGGGGAAATTGCATATTTTCCCCTGGGGCATGGAGCTTGCAAGCAGTGTCATAGCTGTCTTTCTCCCATTACCCTTTCCTTTCCAAAAGTAATGAGAGCTACCACTATGTGGGCAAACTACAATTTTAAAAAGGAGAGTGGAGGTGGGGAAGAGAAGATGCAGACATTCAGCTGTCACGTTTCTCCCGTAAATGCCCATCCCTGAAAATATGAAGCATTTTATGCCTGGCTCTCTCACCTGCGAAATGGGTGGGTTTCTCTTTGTTAAGAACATAGGAAGAGCCTGCTGGATCAGACCCCATCTAATCTAGGATCCTGTTCTTACAGTGGCCAACCAGATACCTATGGGAAGCTTACCAGCAGGGCGTTGGATAGTTTTATCTTCCACAAATTTATCTAATCTTTTAAAGCCACCCATGTTGGTAGCCATCTCAGCCTCTTGTGGGAACAGATTCCAATGTTTGGCTGTGCACTGTGAGGAACAGTTCTTCCTTTGTCTGTCTTGACTCTTTTGATGTCCAGATGCAACAGGGGTCCATGAGTTCTAGGAATGAGAAAAGGGGCTAAACTTTTCACTATTCCCTTTCTCCATGCCCTGCATAATCGTATACACTTCTGTCATGTTGCCTTTTCACTAAGCTAAGAGGCCCCAAACCACTGCCTTCTGCCAGAAGGAGTTTGTGTCACACCCAACCAAGCTGACTGCTGTTTTAATTAAAGAAAATTATATCTTCCGAAACACAAGCGCTCACAGTTCTTGTTTTTCCACATTTTTAGAAAGCTGATGCTTTTGCCGACGAGGATGAAGGGCACCTCGCAAAAGACTGCCTACTCGTTTACTCTCAGGAGGAAGAAAGAGATTCTCCCCATGGTTCTGTCGGCTGCTGCAGTTTCATTGAGGGTGACTTCGATGAGCATTACCTGGATGACCTGGGAGATAAATTTAAGACTCTGGCTGAGATCTGCATGGGCAAACGCATTGGCATGGAAGCTGGACTACACACCTCTCAAGGCCTGAAAGACCCAACTCCTACTCTTACAGCAAGTGAATCTGATGTGCAGTACTTGCATCAGCAGAATGCAGAGCACACCTATACTTCAGGCTCTGGCAACCAAATACCTGACGCCACAAAAGGCTTTGGTTCAGAAATGGTGGCCGAGGAGACCGTAACTGAGACTACCTTTGAATCTACACCTGGCTTGCAGCAAGTTAGGCGTATACCCAACCCTCTGGTTAGCAGCAGCAGCAGCAGCAATGTTGTCGTGACAGAAACATCTTATGGGGCAATACCCCCTCCAGTAATCTTTGACCCCCAGTTTAAAGAGAATGTGGTAGTGACAGAGAGAGTGCTTGCTCCAGGTTCTAACTTGCAGGATGTGTTAGAAATGCCTTCTGGAGTCTTTCCAGACCTTACAGATTCAAACTACGTTGTTGTAAGGGAAAGGGAGAGGGTCCTTGTACCTAGTTCTGAGCTAAAGGGTTCCTTGAGCATCCCCAATTTAGCAGGAGGACAGAATGTGGTAGTGACCGAGAGGGTGGTTACACCCACCCCTGGCATGTGGGGCACATCAGAGCAAGCCACCTACCCTGAGAGTGATAGACAGGGACAAATCTTGATCGCAGATGCTTTCTTTAACCAAGGCAGCACACAGGAAGCACCTCCCCCTGGTTCTACCCTGAGCAAGTCCTCAAGGGTTAAATACAGCACTGTGCAGTACACACGCTCATAGATGGTATGCTTTCATCTATAAGTTTTTATTTACATTTAACAGTGATAGGGATTAGTGGTTTGTTTTCTCAGGGGCTAAATGAATTGCTTTCCTTTCCTTGCAGTAGTTTCTGTACGAGAAAACTCACACAAAGCCCAGAGAAGAGATACCGAGATTAAGGATGCAGTCCTAAACACACTTTTCTAGGAAGTATGCCCCACTGAATACAGTAGGCCCTCTGAGTATAAGATTCATAGCATTGCAGTGTAAAAGAACTTGGCTTGGAGCAACAAGGAACTACTCCAGCTGCATAGCCAGAAAGAATGTTGCTAACATCCTGAGCCTCTGTATTCTAGGACCTGGATGGCAGTCCAGCTGGTTTAGTTGGTTATCGGCAAACTTTAACTAGCTGTGTGATCCTAAATGCCTTGCTTCAAGATTAAGTCGCTCTTGCATTTGTTCCCTTGTGCATTTAGCAATGCCCAATTAGCAAAGTATTAACTTAGTCATATTGACTTCAAAGTTAAGTTGTCAAACAGTGCAATCCTAAATGTATTTACTCAAAAGTAAGTCAGGTTGCACACAGAGGGGGTTACTCACTGGCGGATGTGGTTAGAATTGCAGCTTTAAATGTACAATACAGCTGGGATGGCTTGTTGCTCGGGCTATTTAATATCAACAGGAAATACGTATGTTCTCTAGAAGAGTAGGTATTTCACTTCATTTTTAAGGTGCTTTTCAAAATAATGTCCTTCTACATGAAAAAAAAGCAAAGATGAGTGTAAAAAGAGGTGGAGTGAAAACAAGAATGCAGTCTAATTTTCCTTCCTACACTTAGCAGACATTGTGCTCCTTTTGCAACATGTAGGCTAAGCATAGGTTTAGCCCAGGTTGCAGCTGCTGGACAGTACAAAAATGTAACTTAAAACCAGAAGCACTTGTGCTCGTCTGACATCTCTGAATCAGGATCCTTAAGAGTTCTGATGTATTCATTCAACTCCACCAGCCACAAGGGCTGTCCCATTCATTTCAGTGGAGGCAGCTGATCCTTTCACATATTCAGTGATTGGCTTCATCCATTGAAATGAATGGAACCCACCCATGCAGGATGGGTGCTTTTTCAAATGCCGCAATTGTGCAGTAAGTAATTTTGTGTATATCTGTATAGTACAGTCCAGTCAATGTGGTGTAGCAGAGAGAGTATTGGGCTTGGACCAAGGAGGACCCAGGTTCACACCCCTTCCCCACTCACCCATAAAACCCACTTAGTGCCTTATATTATATATATATATGTATCTTACATTTTCTCAGGCCCTTTGGCTAAAAGCAATAAATAGGATTGGGTGTACTGCCACTGAACTAGGTTGCATGCACACCATACATTTAAAGCACAACACACACCCTCAAAGAATCCTAGTAACTGTAGTTTGTCTCTCACAAAGTTACAATTCCCAGCATTAACAACAAATAGTTCCTAGGATTCTTGGCAGGGGAGTGTGCTATAAATGTATGTTGCCCTAGTCCCTTTTTCCTTCATCTTTTATTCTGTACATATCTATTTTATAATTCAAAGAAAAGCAAAAATGAATGGGATGAAAATGTATATAATGGTAAATGTATTTTAATCTTTTTGGACAAGATAAACTTACATTTAAGGAACATTTTATATGACAGAAATACTGCTTATTTTAAGCTTTCCTTTGGTTTTAATCCACAGTTTCACGTGTGGAGAGTTGTATCTAATGAACTGAGATTTAAGACTGCACTGGTAGCTGTCGCAGAGTTTACAGTTAATTCCCATGTACCTTTCCATTTGGAATGGGAGTATAGCCTGTTCATTTTCAAGGGTTAATCGTGGAATTTGCAGATCTCGAGCTTTGCAATATCTTTTTATTTTAGATAACAAGCTGTGGTTTTGCACTGATCTTTAGTTTGAGGTGTCGATGGATTACATTATGTATTTTTGTGGAATTTCAAATAAAAGGGGGAAATTATAATTGCACTGCTCAGTTATTTTAACTGGTTAAAAATGCACTCTATCTAACCACTCAGACAGCCGTAACTATTACTGAGGACAGTTCACCAAAGGTTAGTAGTCAACTGCTGAGAGTAATGTAATAACATGCAACCAGATTCTATGCATGTCAGAAATTAGTGCCACTGAGTTCCATCAGACTTGCTCCCAGGATTGCTGCCTTAGGAAGAATTTGTTGCTGTCTGATAGATTTGCAAATTAACGATACACAAGGGAGAAATAAATTTTCTGTTGAGAAACTAAATTGAACGTTTAGCCAATTATTGATTAAAGTGTTGAGACGTGGGTCTAGTTCTCAGCTGGTATGATAAGCCTGTGACTGAGAAAGTGTGCACAAATTTCACATTATCAGTGTAATTCAATACATTTTTGGTTCAACAGGAGTCCTGCTTTCCTCAGTGGGGTTTACTAGGTTAGATTACTACAATGCATTATATGTATATCTGCCTCTGAAAACAGTTCAGGAACTGCAGCTGGTGCAGAATTCGGCAGCCAAGTTGCTCACTGGGACGACATAGTTTGAGCATATTCAGCTGATCCTAAACCAATTGCATTGGCTGCCAATTAGTTTCTGGGCTCAATTTGAAGTGCTGCTTTTTACCTATAAAGCCTTAAATGGCACAGGACTGCAATGCCTGAAGGACTCCCTCCCCCCCATGAGAGGTCTGAAGGGTGGCAACACAAGAACAGGCCTTTTCTGCAGTGGCTCCCCATTGGTAGAATGGTCTCCCTAAGAAGTCTTGCCTGGTGCCTTCATTACATATCTTTTGGCGCCAGGCAAAAACATGTATTTTTAACTAGGCCTTCAGCTGATTGTCTTTTAATTGTGTTTATGGCAGGGGAATTACTGGTTTGTTTTGCTTTTGCTTTATTATGTATTTTCTGTTTTCATTTTGTATTTTTATGTTGTGACCCACCCTGTAATCATTGGATGAAGGCTGGTATAAAAGTTTAATAAATATTTATAATAATACCTGAGAGCAAGCCCAGTTGAACTTATAGGAGCTTATTTCTGAATTAACATGCACAGTTAATACATTTCTTGTCACAGGCAGACACTTTCCACGTCATATTTTGTCACATCACTGAGAACTAGGCAGGACTAACAATGATCAGATCAGCATAAACTCCATATGGATTATGAGTCTCAGGCATACTAAACACATCTAGCATTCAAGAGCCTTCTATCTGAAAGCATCCCTAGGGGGCAAGGGTTGCATGTCAGGTAGAGCCACCCAGAGTTGCATACAGCCCTCAAATACGTTTCCTAGGATGCCTCTTAGTCAAGCAGTAGTAGAGCAACAGCTTTCAGCTCTCAGGGTTTGGTTGCTTGTTTTTCTAGCTGGAGATAAAATAAATTAGGCCAAAGTCAAGTAGTAAGCCTCATTCACCAAAGTTCCTTGGTCTCAATACAAATCTCTGTCACATCACCATCCTTCCTAGTTTGCACCACTAGATGGCACAATTACCATGCTTGCTGGAGTTACTATGGAGGATACTAGAGGCGGACTTGTGCCTAAAAGCCTACGCAATCTGCAGCACACAGCTACATGTAAGGAATGCCCTGTTTTTGAAAGTGACTAAAACTAACACTGTCAGTATGTTCAGCCTAGGTTTGCAACAGCAACCTTTAGCAGGGAGGCAGAATAAGAAACAGGAGCTGTTCCACTGTGAAAGATAACAAAAGCAAAAAGTTGAAGCAAATAATGCATAATAATTTCATTTGCCAGAAGGTGGAAGAAGCGATCCTCACCAACAGGGAGGAACTGATTGACGAAGTGGAAATACTGGGAAGCTTGGGAGGAAGTGATCATGTCCTCCTGGGTTGTATGATACATTGGCAAGGGAAAGCTTAATATAGTCAGATATGCACTCTGGACTTTAAGAAGGCCGGTTTAAAAAGCTGAGGACACTACTGGGTGAGATCTCAAGGTCAGAAATAGTCAAAGAGAAAGGGGTCCAAGATGGATGGGAGTGTGAAATATTGAAGGCACAGACAATTCCAATTAAAGCAATGTGGGAAGCATCTAAGGAAACAGCATAAGGAGCTTACAGGTGAGCTGAGATTTAAGAAGGGCATGTATAGAAATGGAAGAAAGGGGAACTCACAGAGGAGGCATATACACGAGTAGCCAACAGTTGCAGGGAGAAGGTCAGGTGGGCCAAAGCTCAGAATGAGCTCAGGCTTGCAAGAGAGCTTAAGGCAAGAACAAACTAGTAGTAGATTTTCTACATGGAGAAGACAGCAAAATGCTATTGGATGACAGGGGAAAGGCAGAACTGCTTGACACCTACTTTGCCTCAGACTTCACTCATTAGGAAAGCAGCGTCCAACCTGGTGATAACAGAATAAATGGTGCAAGGAGGGAGCTGCAGCCCAAGATAGGAAAAGAGGTGGTAAGGGAACAACTAGTTACAGTGGTACCTCTAGATACGAACAGGATCCGTTCCGGAGCCCCGTTCGCATCTAGAGGTAAATGCAACTAGCGACGGCACGTCTGTGCGCGCATCGCTTTTCGCTGCTTCTGCACACACGCGTGACGTCATTTTGAGCGTCTGCGCAAGCGGCGCAACCCAGAAGTAACACGCTCCGTTACTTCCAGGTTGCCGAGGAGCACAACTCGAGCGTGCTCAACTTGAAGCGTATTTAACCTGAGGTATGATTGTACTTTAAATGAATTCAGATCTCCAGGGCCTGATGAGCTGCACCCAAGGGTACTAAAGGAGCTTGCAAATATAATCTCAGAGCCTCTGTCTATAATCTTTGAGAACTACTGAAGAGCAGGTGAAGTCCCTGCACGCTGGGGGGGGGGGGGAAATGTCCTCATTTTCAAAAGGGCAAGGGGATGAGACACAGGTAAATTACAAGTGAGCTTGATGTTGACAGGTAATTAAACTGTCTGTGCACACTTAGAAAAGGATTCTGTGATTACTATGTCCATCATGGGTTTCTCAAAAACAAGTCATGCCAAACAAATCTCAATTCTTTTTCTGATAAGAGTTACAAGCTTGGTGGATCAGGGTAATGCTATGGATGGTAGTGTATCTCAATTTCAGTAAGACTTTTGACAATGTCTTTCATTATATTCTTGCGGAAAAGCTGGCAAAATGTGGACTGGACAAAATAACTGTTAGGTAGATTTGTAGTTGATTGACTGACTGACCCCAAAGAGTGCTCACTAATGGTTCCTCATCATCTTGGAAAAAAGTGACAAATGGGATGCCATAGGGTTCTGTCCTGGGCCCATTGTTCAACATCTTAAAAATGACTTAGAAGAAGGAATTGAAGAGGTGCTTCATCAAATTTGCAGATGATACCAAGCTAATACCACAGAAGACAGAATCATGATTCAATATGACCTTAAATTGGAGAAATGGGCCAAAAGTAGCAAAATGAATTTCAATAGGGACAAATGTAACTTTCTGCATTTAGGCAGGAATAACCAGCTGTGCCAAAATAAGATGGGGGACATCTGGTTTGCCAGTAGTACACATAAAAAAGATCTAGGGGTCTTAGGAGACCACAAGTTTAATATGAGTCAACAGTGTGATGCAGCAGCAAAAAAACCTAATGCTATTCTAAGCTGCATCAACAGAAGTACAGTGTCCATGTCGAGGAAATTAATAGTCTCGCTTTATTCTGCCTTGATCAGAGCACACCTGGAATACTGTGTCCAGTTCTGGGCACCACAATTAAAGAAGAATATTGACAGGCTGGAACTTGTGCAGAGGAGGGCAACCAAGATGATCAAGGGTCTGGAAACCAAGCCTTATGAGGAACGGTTGAGTGAGGAAGGTATGTTTGGCCTGGAAAACAGGAGACTGAGAGGAGATAAGATGGCCACCTTCAAGCTTGTTTTCTCCTGCTCCGGAGGGTAGGACCTGAATCAATGGCTTCAAGTTACAAGAAAGGAGAGTCTGACTATATATTCAGGAAGGCCTTTTGACAGTAAAAGGTGGAATGAACAGTGGAATGAACTCCCTTGGAAGGTGGTGGACTCTCCTTCCTTGGAGGTTTTTAAGCAGAGGTTGGATAGCCATCTGTCATATATGATCTAGTAGTTGAGATTCCTGCATTGCAGGATGTCAGACTATATGATGCTTGGTGTACCTTCGAACTCTACAATTCTAGGATTCTAACATGAGCCTGCTCTGGAAACATCTTTTGTACTTAGAGTGGACAGTGGGGCAAGAGGTTCAAGAGCACCAAGGTAGTGGCATGATGCCTACATGCTGATACATCCATCTTTCTGAATGCTGAGATTTGATCCAGTGACATATTCGCTGTACATGAGCTAACAGCAAGTTGGGGCTGCGAACAAGGCTAATGTAATTTAAGGCAGCATTAATAGAATCATAGTTTCCAAGTCACGAGAAGTTATTGTTCCACTTTATTCCACACTAGGCAGACCTTATATGGAATCCTGTGCCCTGTTTCAGGTGCCGTACTTTTAAGACGACAGATTGGGAATGTGGAGGCATTTATAATCCTGTCCTTTATCCAAAAAAGTACCCAGAGCAACTTATAAAAACTTTTCCAATATGGCACTTGCCTCAGGCACACAATTAAAGAAGACATGGAAAACAAGTAAAGAGGAATTGGAGGGGGGGGAGCAAGCTCAAACACATGTTATTTAAGTTACTGTACAGTTCTTATAACTAAAGGTGGGCAAATCTGTCAATTTTGGTTTCTTTCAGTTACCAGTACTTTTTTTCCAATCTTAAGTTCGGTTCTCCATATTTCTGCAAGAGGGAGAATGACTAGCCACTCCCAGGCTCTGTTCAGTCCTTCTGGTGTTCTTCCTTCCAAAATTCCCTTTCTTCCTCTCTCCCACTCACCATTTCCCTATTGTAAGTCATGGGGTGGACTAATCTATTCTTGGCCCAGAGCATTCTGGAACCCTGGTCTTACTGAAAGAATGGCTCTGCTGTCAACATTATGCACATTTCAGATTTAAACATGCTAATAGACCATGTGCAACCCCACAAGCTCCAGGCAGGCAGCAAGTACTGTATAACAACATGCATAGAGGTTATAAGACCAAATAGTTTAACCATCCCTTTTTATATTAAAAAAAAAGGGGGGGGAGAGAAAAGCATTTTATGTAACAGTCCTTAGGGCAATGAATAGAGAAGTCATGCTGACTGCCAGAAAAATTAATCTATCCCAGTAGGGAAGTGAGAAATGTTTATTAGAGGTGGGGGGGGGACTGCAAACAGCAAATGAAATTTATAATTACTCAAAGGTACTGACTGCCAATCTAATTCAATTTATGATCTGTTAATCTTATTTGGCTGGCACTTAGGAACAGGCTTACGGATTGAAGCCGGCAAGGCGGATTTTATTTATTTATTTATTTATACATACACAGTCCCTGCAAATAAGCCAATTTCACAAGCATTTTACCTGACCGAGCATCGGTTACACATCTCCGTCCCAGAACTCACACTCTGTACATGTGGTGCAACATGGGAGCAAGGTTCAAGCTCGCTCATACATGCGCTCCACTGAGCAGTAACCGTCACATACGATCAAAGCATCCATATATAATCCATATACGATTCTGTCCACCGCAAAAAGAAAGGGTAGGAGGGATAATGCACACCATGTGCAGATAAGCCTGCCCAAGCCTTAAGATCAGCATTTGAGACCCTGCTACTGGTCTACTAGTGAGAGCTGTTAGGTTGGCGAGTTCCAGAGACAAAGCCATTTCTGTGGTTGGTCCAACCTCTGAAATACCTTGCACATGTCTACTCCCCTGGTTGCTGTCTTCAAGGAGATCCTTAAAGATGTTTTTAGATGATTGACTGAGTTTATTTCTATGCAGCCTTTCCACAGTGACTTCTGCCCGAAGCAGCTTACCACAAACACCCACTTATCATTACATTCAGAACATGGGGTCTATGGAGGCTGCAGTAGAAAGCAGTTTACAGAACGTAACAATAAATCCAAAGGCAATTTGGCAAACATAGAACAAATTCGGTATTATAAAATAAAAATTACCCGGTACTCCCTTCTTGGTTTTGCAAATCAAAATGAAAATAAAAACGCCAACCTCTCACCTCCAATGACTGTAATCCTTTTATAAAGGGGGGGGAGCGCAAGTGTGTTGCCTTCTGTAGCTAAGCTAGTTTGATCGCTTCTCAGAAGTTTAATGTTTTCAAACCAAGGTTGGGGGGGGCACAATAAAGTGCATGTAGATCGGGCACAGAAAAGCCAGTAAGAATTGGCATTCAGTATGGTTGAGGGGGCAGCACAAGAGCAAGTAAGGAGTAGGGAAGGAAAGATAAGAAAGGTGTAGCCTCAGCAATGAACAAAGCATGGTCCAAGAGAAGAAGAAGAAGAGTTTGGATTTGATATCCTGCCTTTCACTTCCTTTAAGGAGTCTCAAAGCGGCTAACATTCTCCTTTCCCTTCCTCCCCCACAACAAACACTCTGTGAGGTGAGTGGGGCTGAGAGACTTCAAAGAAGTGTGACTGGCCCAAGGTCACCCAGCAGCTGCATGTGGAGGAGCGGAGACGCAAACCCGGTTCCCCAGATTACGAGACTACCGCTCTTATCCACTACACCACACTGGCTCTCAGAGAGGGTAGGTTGGAGCCAACTACAACTCCCATCATCCCTGACCACTGGTCCTGTTAGCTAGGGATAATGGGAGTTGTAGTCCCAAAACATCTGGACTACCGAGTTTGCCTATGCCTGGTTTAGACAATGTAGATTGCACCTTTTCACACAGAAGGAAGAGGAATAACCACATGTAGGAATAAGGACAGCTGAATCTTCACAATGTGGAATGTGTTGGAGACATTCTCTACAGTCTCATATTTGCTGCTCTTTCCCTCTTTTTAATGGCTACACATGAGTAGACAAAATGGTGTCCTCCAGGCATTTGTTGGACTACAGCTCCCATCAGCCCCTGGGATCATAGTCAATGGCTGAGGATGATGGGAGTTGTTGTCCAGCCAATGGCTATCTCTGGGCTACATTGTGATCTAGAATGGATTTGATCATTTCTTAGCTTTCTGGCTCAGTTTGGAAGTTTACTTTTGGGTAAAGGGAAAAGGCTTTATGAGCTTTAGGACCAATTCAAAAAGCTACGACCAAGCTTTTTAGAAAAGCTTGTGAAAAGTCAAAATCTTTAATTGGCATTTGAGGGAAAACACATTTCTCAGATGTTTCCTGCCTCTATATTCATGTTCGTGAATGCTTTTCCTCATTAGCTTTGCTACTCGTAAATCTCAGCTCCACAACAGCAACATGCGCGTTGCCAAATGTACACATCTGTCTTAATGAGGAATACCTGAAAGGAACAGCTTGACATACTACTAATCAAATTATGAGTGACAGTCCTTCAGTTAAGGGACTTAAGTGTCACACCTCAGAAAAGTTAGTATCTGTCTTTCTCTCCCCCCAGCCACCCTCCCAGGGCCCAGCCACACTTTGCTTGTGGTTTTCTGTTTGCCCTGCCACTTTCCCTGGAAAAGCTTTTGGGGCGGAGCTCATGAGACTTCAACACCATAACATGCAGAAATTCAACAGGTGAAGTTTCCCCCAGGAATTCTATCCTCATTTGGGCCACTGAGTCCAGAAACTGCCGCTATATCTTGCTCAAATTGCCAGTGGTATGCAATAAAGACCAATAGCTTTAGAGCAATGTAGGGCAGAGAAATATTTGAGAGAAGGGTTTAAGGAGATCAACAGGGTGATTAGTCAGTGACTGGCATTCTTAAATTAATTTTAGAAAAAGACTTCTGACTTACCAGAAGACCACATTAAGATGAATCCAAATAGCTATCACGGGTGTAACTACTGAAGGTACACTGTTCAGATATTACACGGAACATGTGTACTCTTCAGACTTTTTCACATATTACATTATAAATGGGGAGCGGGGTCCATCCTGTTGTTCCTGCCCCTGCACATGTATGGCATATCCTGTGAAACAGCTTACGTACAATAAAAGTATATGCAAGTAGGCAATGTACACAAGGGATCAGGGAGCCTTTAATAGATAGAATCCCCTTTTGCACATCCAAAAGCCTACATGTCTACAGTTTATATGCATCTTGTATCTTTCACATTATGTGAATGCAAGTAGGGGCAGAAGTGGGCCTTCCTGCTATGATTTCACTCTGTCCTGCCGTGCCCCCTGCATAATATGTGAACACAGCATGTGAAGAATCCTTCTGTATACACGTCTGTTTACTTGTATATACATTCTCACTGGTTAAATGTGCATGCGTTCACTTTGTTTGTTTGTACATGCAAGCCACTTCATTTTGGCATGTTGTTGTAAATATCCGAGCCACTAACAAGTGACAGAGGGCAGCAAAAAGGCATGCAGGAATTGCTACAAGGCATGAATATTCCATAATATAGGTTGAACAAATTGCTACTATCTCTATGATGAGTTCCACCATTCACCAGACAGATGTGTGTACAGTATGTGTGTTAACACATAGTCACCAGTCTGAATTGATTTGGGTTTGCTTACAGTTTGGGTTCGGGACGCGGGTGGCGCTGTGGGTTAAACCACAGAGCCTAGGACTTGCCGATCAGAAGGTCGGCGATTCGAATCGGCGGTTCGACAGGGTGAGCTCCTGTTGCTCGGTCCCTGCTCCTGCCAACCTAGCAGTTCAAAAGAACGTCAAAGTGCAAGGAGATAAATAGGTACCGCTCCGGCAGGAAGGTAAACGGTGTTTCTGTGCACTGCTCTAGTTCGCCAGAAGTGGCTTAGTCATGCTGGCCACATGACCCGGAAGCTGTATGCCGGCTCCCTCGGCCAATAAAGCGAGATGAGCACTGCAACCCCAGAGTCGGTCATGACTGGACCTAATGGTCGGGGGTCCCTTTACCTTTACCTTACAGTTTGGGTATGAGTACACACACATACACATTATTTCGACCACTTGTACAGGTTATACATACAACATGATATAGCTTGTTCTCAGCTATGCTTTATGAGAATGAACACTGAGAACAAGACATTATCATACAGCCGAGTGTAATCTATCAGAACATTCTCTTGCACACACAGCAAATTGTGTCAATGGCTTTTAATGTGGCTCAGTATTTTTCAGCTGAACAGCATTATTTACACAAGGTCTAAAGACGCATCAAGATAAACTGCAGAACTCTGAAGTGCTAGCAAATAAGGCAGCCATTTCCACGTTGCTATTTGTAGTGGTTTTAAGCACCAGAACAGGGCCTGAGACAGATCCATTGACTAAGCAGTTTATGATCTTAGCAAGAAGCACAAACAAGCAAAGTACAAGTCTCAACACACCAAAGCCCAAATTCACTATCCATTTAAGCAGTGCATTAAGATGACTGCAGTCCAGCACAGCATACTTCTGTTAAAGAACCAGCACCAGCTGTTAATGATACAATCACTAAGTAGTACCAAGGCTACAATCCTGTGCATGCTTCCTTGCGAGTAGACCCCTTTGAATTAAGGACTTACTCCTAACTTAGGTTTACACATAAGCAAATATGCATAAGTTGAGGCTGCACACAGGGGAACCAGGTGAAAGGGAGAACAGAGCTGCCGCACCTTTAATTGTTTATTCATTTCATTTCATTTTTCCACTGCCTCTCATGTAGCTCATCACACACCAGCTGAAATTCCCTCTTGTACACAACTAACAATGGGGCAGAAACCCTGTTTGCTTTTTTCATCATAATCTAAATTTGACATTTGAATCTCAGGGCAGAAAATCCTTGATAAATAAACCTATACATGTGACTTGTGCCACATTCATTTTTATCCCGTGTTTCAAAGGGCCATGCCTGGAAAGAGTGGATAAGCCCAGAGTCTCTTTGAAGCTGATGCATCCTGATGTTGATTGACAGCACAATCCTACCATACTTGGCTAAGTGGGTACAGTACTACAGCCTTCGAGGGTCTGATACCTTATTTACTTTGAGAGCAACTTAAATCCTCAAAATAAAAATACAAAGTATATATAAGAAGCATAACTATGTTGCAACAAAACATGATGGAAACCTTACTTTGGGGGATGTCAGGTACAAAAAAGAACCTGTCTCCAAGATCTTTCATAGATGTGTAGAAGAGGGAATTTTAGCAAGTGTAGCTTATGCTATTTCTCCAGTCTGCTACAGGAGTCTTACTATCGTCATCTTAGAAACTATTCATACAAAATAATACCTTTGGAAATCAACTGCAATGAGAAAATGGCCAATAGGCTTACTTGTGGGGTGGGGGAGAGATAGGAGATTTAACTACATAGCAACAGCAAAACAGCTTTGATGCAAACAAGAGAATTAGCCAAAAGAAAAGGAAAAGAATTCATTTCAAGAACAAAACTTACTTCTAGGGAGGTCCTGTTATTAGAATTTTTTACTTTAACTAGCAGCGGGTGGACTTCAAATGCTTTGGAATCTAGATAATCCACTACGTGTTTGAATATTTGTGGATTATTTCCATAATGAATATTTCCATAAATACTCCCTCCTTGAGTAAGCTTGACTCCCGACATACAAACTAATCCTTTGCTTTCGTCCGATTCCCAACAGGCCACTGTTTTTGTCACATTCCCAGGTGCACTGATTCAAGCCACCTTTTGTAACAAGTGGACTATGAACTGACACTTCCCTTGATAATCTAGGTAACTGGAATACTGGAATCAAAGTTAGCACCTTGTAATGTTAGGGTTCCTTTTATGTGCATGGAAACTCCACAACTGAACCACAAAGGCCTCCCTGTTCACTTCAGCAGCACAAGTAACTAACTCCATGTATGCTCTCCTCTGCATGCACCAAGCCAACACAAATGGGAGCTTCATATGTGTATTGGAGCCCAAATGGAGGTTTGCTTTGAAAATATGATTTGCCCCACACAATCTGCTAAATTGCCACACTATGTTCCATGAGACTTAAACACAACTGACCTCTTCCAGATTTGAAATCACATGTACAACCTGGGTTACAGAGTGATATATTTGAAAGGAACCCTCAGAGGTCACCTAATCTGGAAATCCACCACTTACAGCAGGTGAGGGGAAACTTTGGCTGCTGAACTACAACTCCCATCACCCCTTCTGCATGTGAACCACACACCCAACTTGTTCAGCCTTTGCTTGTGGGACTTTGCTTGTGTTTCCAGGACTCCTTTGTCACCCTGTACACATTCTGCTTTGGCAGTAGCTTTATTAAACTGTGGTGCCCAGAACTGGATACAAGATTCTGGACGAGGTCTGACCAAAGCAGAATAGAGCAGCACCATTGCTTCTCATGATATAGGAACTATACACCTATTCATATAACCTAGAATTACACTGTCCTTTTTTGCTGCCACATCACACTGTTGACACATGTTTAGATTAAGCTCTGCTAAACCCTCCAATATCTTTTACGTGTACCGCCCATCCTATATTTGTGCATCTGATTAGACATAAGTGTGGACATTTACATGTAGCCCTGTTTAAGAACATAAAAAGAACCTGCTGGATCAGGCCAATGACTCATCTAGACTCACAGTGGCCAACCAGATGCCTATGTGAAGCCCACCTGAGCATAAGAACACTCCCCCTCCTGTGATTTCTAACAACTGGTGTTCAGAAACATACTCCCGCCATCTGTGGAGGCAGAGCAGAGCCATCATGGCTACTAGCTGTTCATAGCCTTCACTCCTTGAATGTCTCTTATCCTAATTTTGTCGACTCCAAAATTTAGCTAGTTTTGTCCGGTTCTCCAGCCTGTCAAGATCAACTTTGATCCTGTTTCTGGTTCTACTTGCATCAGCACACCCAAAACAAGCCCCAGTAAAAGTCCCAGTTCAGAATATGCTCACCCACATTGAATCAATGGAGCTTATGCTAGTCATAAGCAAAACTTACTCCACAGATTTCAACAGGATGTAAGCTCAGCCAGCTTTCTCTCTATCTGGTCAGTATATAGTCCAACCAAATGTGTATTTATAACAGACTCAGGAAACAAAAATGGGTCTGATATTTTTGAGGGAATATTTTAAGTGAAAAGGACTAAAGTGTCAAACTGAAGACTTACATATACGAACATTAAAGCTGGTGGCAAATACTCAGTGATAGCATATCATAAAATTTAAGAGCCCTGCTGAGTCAGCTCAAAGGCCCACCATGTCCAGCAATATATGTACACAAGCATGCAAGTGTTGTCCAGTGCTCTGGTTTTCAGAGGTTCAAAGAGCAGCAAAGGGGCTTTCAAACAGCCCTGCACTGAGTTTTGGCTGTACACGCCTGCTTCAAGCAGGGGAACAGGCATGCACAGCCAAAGGGAGCAGGCACTAAATCCTGCTGCCCTGGCTGTGTGCACTATTTTCCAGCAGGGCAACTGGTATGAGTAGCTAATGCTGAATCAATCCCCGCTACCATGCCAATCTGCCACTGTCACCCTCCATAAGAGTGATGTCGCAGGCAGTCACGGTTTCCTGAAAAAGGCATTGTGAGCCAAATTTGACCCCTTGGTGGGAGCTAAAGGTCCTCCACCCCTACATTACATGATGTGCTAAGCAACACGGAAGGGAAAAAAGAAAAGGGGCGGGAGGTGGAAAAGAGAGAGTCTTCCATACCCTCCAACATTTCTCTGATGAAAATAGGGATGTTCTATTATTTAGCAAAAACAACAATATTTTTGTTTATACCCCACGCATCTGACAAGGTAGCCCCAGCCACTCTGGGCAGCTTCCAACACATATAAAAACATAGTAAAATATTAAACATTTAAAAACCTTCCCTATACAGGGCTGCCTTCAGATATCTTCTAAAGCTTATAGAGTTACTTATCTCCTTGGCTCGGAGGGTCACATAACTCCATGGCCTTCCACATTTCTCCAATGAAAACAGGGGTGTTGTGTAGAATCCTGCAGGATTTCTGCAAGAAAGGATTGCTGTTTGTTAGCTGCAACTGATCTACAGCAGACGAAGAGAAGCTGGGCCACAAGCAGCTGTGCTGAAAGTTCAGTTCTATTGGGCCTCCCATCCCTCAGTTATCATTGCATCAGACTACAGGAGAGAGAGGGGTAAGGGAAGCAGGGTCGCCATCAGCTGATAAGCCAGCTCCATCAGGGTCCTCCCTTCATCAATGTCACCTGGCAGCAGGCTGCCATCAAGCTACAGAAGAGAGAGGGAGGGAGGGAGAGAAGCAGCATTGATCTATCAACTCTGCTGAAAGATCAACACCTGTTAGCTCTACCTTTACTTAAACCTTTTCCGTTCCAGCTGGCCATTATAAGCACTTTGTAACTAAGATCTAGTACTCAAGTTTGCTTTCTTTCCCATTCCTCCAAATCTGTTTTCTTTTTGTGCCATGTCTTTTAGAGAGTAAGGATTCTCTTATTATTGAAGCTCAGAAGCTGCTTTAGGGCCCTTTTTGGTTAAAGATTGGAGTTAAAATACTTCAAATAAATAATGTTATAACCACAAATACATATAGATTATCACTGAATCATCTGTCTCTACATGGGAGATTATAGAAGGAAGGCCTGGGACATAACTATGCTTCTTCTGTCAGGACCTAAGCAATTTGAGAAATGGGCTATGTTCTCTATGTTTGAGAATGATAAACACCATGGCTATGTACAACCGTATGATGGATCTTATTTACTGTAGCCTTATAGAAATTATTTCTTTATTGTACAATAACAACTTTTAAATATATATATATATTTCAAAATATGACAAAGGCCTAGCTTGATGCTGAGCCTTTAATAACAACTTGATCTACAAAATCATCAGCTAGAGTTTTTCACAGCATGTAAATAACCATTATCACCTGCTAGCAGCAGCAGCAGATGCTGTTAAACTGCAGTGGATCAAGAGAGTAGTTGCTAATTATAGGACATGGAGAAAGAGTTCCATTGTCCATGGCAGGAGAATCTCTCTGAGTAAGTCTCAGCAGCATTCTGCATCGCAGGCGACACATATCTTCTACATATTAGACTTCATCCCATGTGTGCTACAGATTGGCACTAATGGAGACACATGGCCACAATCAGTTCATCATTGCTTTGGTGGGGGTAACTGTCAGCTTCTGCAATGCAGACTGCTTCCTAATGTGAATGATCAGGTACTAAAACAGTTAAACATCTTGCAGTGACAAGCCCCAAGGAGAACCCCAGCATTTTATAGAATAGCAGATAGGAATCATGACAGTACTTGGCGCACTGCAGAAAAGCAAGATCTATCGTGCCCAAATGGCCCATTACAGGTAAGAATGCAAGGAAGACTGACTCCCAAGTTGGATATTTCCACAAGCAATGGACATTCTGTGGCCCGTAAAATGTAAGCAAAGAACAGTTGCTTAACAGTTCCCTGCCCCCCACAACACCAACACACACACACTTATGTCCAAACATCCTAATCCCAATAGGCAAGGTTCATGTTTGTGTGGGTTACTCATTGGCTTACTCACAGTGCCTGTGGAGTCTTTCCTTCCATATACTATAATCCCATGGATTTCTGCAAAAGGCCAATGGATGGAAGTGCTGCCCAGCTGGACTGCTTACTAAGTAAATAATCAGAATCAGCAGGTTTAAAGTCATACGGGCACTTGATAAGTAGGCTGTTTTGCAGAAGGATGGAGTATAAAAACTCAAACCTCACTGGCCTATAGCCGTTGGCAGGGTTTTGCTGATTGCACACACACATATAACACCATGGCCTCCTCCTCTCTGCTTCTCGTTTGCTTGGCTGCAATGGTGTACATCACTGAAGCTACGCCACTGGTAAGTATTGCATTAGTGGTACAACAGTTTCTCGGTGGTGGGGAGTACAATCTTCTTGCAAGCTTATTACCAAATTTGTACCACATATGCTGATCCATAGTGAACTGTCCATATCTTTTGATGGCTGCATCGTTTACCAAGGTACTTTAGAATGGCTTTCAGGTTGCTGGAGACACATTCTATTTGTGAAATAATACGTACCAAACTGCCGACAACTGGTAATTTGATCATGCTGAAGAAATTAAAATAGTAGTCCAAGATATTGTCACATGCCTGCTGCAGTGTGATACATGGCTCTCTCTCAGGAATTGCAGGCAATTTCACCTTTCAAGAAATCAGTTGTTTGCAGGAAAGATACCCATAAATCCCAAGGTCTTTTACTATACAATGCAGAAAATTTTAGCACCTGCCATTTATATTTAGAAAACTAGATCTGTTAGCTAAGTTTGTCATTAAAAAAATAATAGCTCTCTATTTGTTCTTCATATATGCATATTCTAAATGTTACCATAAAATCTTACAATGCTACTGCTTTTTAAGCAACTGTTGATGCAATTCTGTTCATACATGTCTACTCAGAAGTAAGTCCCATTGAGTTCAAGGGGATTTACACACAGGTAAGTGTTTGTAAGAGGTCTGTTCCATTTTACTACACTATTCATTATTTTTTATCATTATTTAAAAACATGCAATATGTTACCATATACAGCAAATGCCTGAAGGCAATTTGTGACAGTGGCAAATCTGATAATTATTTGCAGCTAATCTTACTCTGTAAAATGAAAATCATTTTTACTTTTATTTACAGTGAGTTGTAAAGTTTGATTCTCAATTGGCTACAGTTAATAATTAAAAATTAATAGTGCAATGCTCAAATGTATGTCAACTTCAAGAATATTGCTGTGCTAGCTGAATATTCATTAATAATGATAGACCCACTGAACCTTTAAATCAGAGTAAAGTGTGGAGGGAGGAATAAGAGGAATATCTATTTGTTAAAAGCAAAGCTTGAACTGGCATAACATTTTATTTTGTGCTTGCTTTTAAATACTCTTAACAGACCAATTCTCAAAGCTGCATCCCATGTCTATGTGTATATAAATGATGTTTGCAGTAACTCCTAGCCCAAGCTTGTTTGTTTGTTTGTTTGTTTGTTTGTTTGTTTGTTTGTTTGTTTGACAGCTCTTGGATGTGTACAGGCTGTTGAAGAATTTGTATTGTGTTCCTTATGCCCATGAAATAGGCTATGGACCACAGACACCCTGATAGATATTTTCTTCTGCCAGGTCAAGGTTTCCCATGGCTCCATTGACTCAAAGTGTCCTCTTATGGTGAAAGTCCTGGATGCAGTTAAAGGAAGACCAGCTACCAGCCTACTGGTAAAAGTGTCCAAAAGAGCTGAAGATGGCACCTGGAAGGAGTTTGCTACTGGGTAAGTTGCCCTGCATGCGAAGTGCCTTGAGGAGCAAGTCAGCCTTGCTGAGACGGCACCTCCAAATTGTGTGAATCCACAACACTACCACCAACCAAGTTTCTGTTCCAAGCCTCACTGTTATTTCCAAGGGTTTATACAGATAATATATGTTTACTCACAGCAACAGGAACAACTTTCTGCCTTATCACTGTGGGAGCACCATCACACCCATCCTGTATTTGTAAAGTGGACTTACTTGTTACATGACCTACCACAGAACGCCTTCCTAGGAACATGACTAGTACTATAGTCTGCATTTGAAAGCCATATGTCTCTGCAGCTATGAAGACTAGATGTTTGCTCTCTTAAAAAGAATCAAAACTAACCTTTTCAATATCCTCACAGGAAGCTACGTATGGAGACAGGGCTGCAAACTGCTCACCCACTCTAGAACACCTAGAGCCTTGTCAGATGGTAAGAGGGAGATGCAGTGCTTTTCTTCTAGTAAAAAAAGGTGCCGGTACTGCACATATCCCTGACATATGGCTAGTTCTGAAATGAAACTGAATGAATTTCCAAGAGAACTTTGAATTGCAACTTAAAACAGTCTTATACATGACTACACAGAAGTCTTGTTGAGAAAATTTGGTGCTCCATAACAGCCCCAACCTACTTCTTGTATAAAAAAAAATGTATATAAAAAGATACCATCCTTATTACTTTTATGCACCTGTATTACAGGGAAACAAATGAATTTGGGGAAATCCATGAGCTTACAACAGATGAACAATTTACAGAAGGCTTGTACAAGGTCCAGTTTGACACCAATACATACTGGAAGGCAGCTGGCGTTGCTCCATTTCATGAATATGCTGATGTGAGTATTTGGGTCATCATCATCGTCCCCCCCCCCATAATGTAAACCACTGGCAGTTTTTTAAATCCCACAATATAGTAAGTTTTCAGAGTCGAATATTATCATGGGAACAATTGATTGGGTAATTACTGCTATCAACTATGCAGCAGGACTGGGGAGAGAGGAGGATGAAAGCTGAAGGTTTCAGTATGTGTAGACTACAGGAGTGGCTGCATTTTAAGTGTCCGACCCCCTAAAAAAGCCACATCCAAATCTGCCCTTAAATCTATCAGAACTTCACCCTGTACAAAACCAATAAATCTTGCATTTGTATACATGAACCTCCAGCTGAACTACAAGTATACTTTCCTTAAACAGTAAACAAACTTTAAAAAAAAATTAAAACAATGTTACAAACTTCTGTTGGCTAGACATTGTAAGCTTACAGGCTTACCTTAACTTTCTCACACATGCATAAGGAAGGGCTCAGTGCCTGAAAAATGTAGACAAAATAGGCCATCATGACTTAACAAGTGGATTCTGCCAAATCAATTTTTCTGGTTCTCAAAGTGCAAAACATTAGGAAAGCCCCCAAGTCATAATATTCTTGCATTGCATAATATTCCTGTGTTAAAGGGGGTTGGACTAGATGACCCTTGGGTCCCTTCCAGCTCTAAGATTCTATGGTGCTTCTTGTAAAACAGCATAAATATTTTTAGTGCCTCTCTAATTTCACATGCATTTTTAGAAACAAACAATATTTTTATTGGTTAAAGTGGGGCACTCCTTAAAACTTCTATAAAAACAACTTGTTTTTTGTGCAATGCATTCAGTGGTTTTTTTAATTAACTAACCACATAAAAAGCATATCTTCACCAATCAATGACAAGATGATTCTCAGCACTAAAAAGTCAATGTAAATTTTGCAACCAAATTTAGCATGCTTATGGAGTTACCGTATCACTCTGAATGTCTTCCAGCATTTTCATTAACTTCTTAACTGAAATCTAAACAAAGCTGTCCCTACCCAATGATTATTTCACAAGTATGTGCACATAATGAGTCCCAAATTGCAAAGTCATTGCCATTCATTTTAACAGATGAAGTCAATCTTTATATTCTTTTTTTGTATACAGATGTATTCCTTCTATTGAAATGAATTGTCCTGTCCAAGGAAAGCAGACAAATCAGAGCACTTGGACAGTTTGTAGGCAACTTATGATGAATTAATATTTTTAATACAGGTTTTTACAGAAAAAAGCATTGTATGACTAACTTAAGTATTTTCCTCTTGCAGGTGGTTTTTACTGCTAACGATTCTGGTCATCGTCATTACACCATTGCTGCTCTTCTTAGTCCCTATTCTTATTCAACCACAGCTGTTGTCAGCGACCCAAAGGAATGACATCATACTTTATTCTCACAACATTCTCTCTACTATTCCACTTTTGTAGGATTATATTAGAGGCAGCAGTTAATTTGTATAACCCATGGCTTGTTTGCTAAAGTAGCATCTAGCATTAACATCTTGGCTAAAACTTTTTTTTTTTTAATGCATCAATAAATATTTCTTCTCTAAATAGTTTGTGTCATTTTCTGTGTTACAAAACAAGATCCAGTTTTGTTTAACAAAAGCTCATGAGGCACCCACGGTCCTTTCTCAATTTTTATAGGGTCTATACCCATTGCACATCAAGCTGCTGGCACACCTATGCTCACTCACATGTTGCAAGTCTCCAGGAAGCCTGGAGAAATGCAGTGCCATTGGCACATAAGTCACACTTAAGGCAGAGGGAAATGGCAGGGAAGGAGACATTGTACTGAAGATCTCACTCAGTGCTCTTAGTGATGCGTGTGCACACATGCACACACATGCACACACGAGAATGGAATGTGTTCTTAAAATAGTTTCCACTATGAGTGCAACTTGCCTTCTGTGAAAGGAGCAAAAATGTAGACTCCAAGCCATTACAGTGGTACCTTGGTTCCCAAATTTAATCCGTTCCGGAAGTCTGTTCCAAAATCAAGGCACGCTTTCCCATAGAAAGGAATGCAAAATGGATTCATCCCTTCCAGACTTTTAAAAACAACCCCTAAAACAGCAATTTAACATGAATTTTACCATCTAACGAGACCATTGATCCATAAAATGAAAGCAATAATCAATGTACTGTACAATAAAATAAATAAGACGGTATTGTAGATGACAAAATTAAAATTATTTTTTTCCTTATGTGCACTGATGTGCATGAAGAACAAGTCATAGTCTAAAAAAAACCACACGAACAAAAACACAAAAAATAACAAAAACATAAGCTCCAAATATCACCTCTATGTATGGGTGCTCGGGACTCAACAACCGACAGACTCAACAGGAAGCCTCTGATTAGCAGCAGGGGACTCAATTTACAAATGGAACACACTCAACAGGTAGCAGAACATGTTCAGCTTCCAAGGCAAAGTTCACAAACCGAAACACCTACTTCTGAGTTTGCAGCATTCTATATCCAAGTTGTTCATAAACTACGCTGTTCTAAAACCAAGGTACCACTGTGTTCCTATGTAAAATCAGTGCTCAAACTACTAGTAGTTTAGGAAAAGCTAACCTGAAAAGCACCTTCAGGAACCTGAAGATAGCTAGGCATTGAATGCAAAGAGGAATTGCATGAGCAATGAGCTGAATTGTATATTGGGTAATTAAGGGCATGTTTCTAAAACCAGGCACTAAGTGTTGTTGCTTGCACTGACTAAGTTAGAAATCAAGAGACTTAAGGTAAAAATGACTCACATGAGAACACATGTTTCAGTGGATCTACTCTGAATATGACTTAGTGGGAATCCACTCTAAGGAAAAATAATAATAACAAAAGATTAAAACCTCTTTTCATTTAAACTTTGTAGAATATAATGATGCAGAGCTCTCCTAAAACCTGTGCTTTAAAAGAAAAGAAATCGAAGGAATACACTGTGTAAGCTATATCAAAACTATTTCAAACAAAATAAAAGCTATATTACTAAAAGTAACAGTACCTCAATTTTTAGCACACTACATTTCAAGAGACAATGTATTTTAAAAGTACAAACATTTTAATGTGCAAAATAAAATGTCATAGCATGATTCTTTACAATTTCCAACATTAGTTTTCAGTGCATTAAATGAGCATCTCACAGCTGGAACAGTAAAATAATGTTAAGTACACTTCCCTCTGATATGCTGCAAGTACATTTTTTTAAACAATTCACATAGTTTACATGAAAAAAATACAAGCTCAACTCTTTAACAAGATTCTGAAACAGACCTAGAGATCCAAAGGGAAAAGCATGTTTTATTATCCATATATCAATTACCTCTAATTTTAGCCCAAAATATTAAAGGACCAAGTGGGGTGGGGTAAAGTTAGTATTCTCAGCAGACTTCAAAGTGAAATGATTATCATTACTTTGTTTAATTATAATTTCTTTTTTTTAATCTTAAAAATCATATTTCCAATTATAGGCATTTTTAATTGTCAACTATTGGAAATTCTTAATTGTCAACTACTGGAAACCAGAGACCAAATTCAACTTTTTTGGGGTTTTACAAGAGGCCATGGATAAAGAATATGAACGGCTCCCAGCTCCAGTCTTATGCTACTTTAAAGGCACATGGCATATTAAGATTTCCTCTAGAATGGTGTGTTCAACCAGGAAATAATGTACAATGTATCTTGGATTTTTTTTTATAGATTAAAAATGAAGGCATAATATATATATATATAAATATATACCTATATAAAAGTTATGCAACAAGCTGACAACATTTTAAAGTTAAGCATTTGCATTCAAATAATGTGGCCATATTAAATCTGGTAAACGTGTGGCATGTTTAACTTCGTAAAAGTCCACTAATAAATTGGGGGTGAGGGGAAGAAGAACACCCAATGTAGAGATCTAGATAAAGTTTAAATACTCTTTTAAATGCCCAGTTTAAATCATGTCTTCCTGACATCCTTGCTTTTTCAGCAAGAACGCTTCATATTTAACTGTGTAAAATGCCTAGTTGAATTTTGCATACTATTTAGAATGATAGGTGTCTCTTGCAACGTCATAACATAACATAACATAACATAACATAACATAACATAACATAACATAACATAACATAAGGACATAACATAATAAAAGCCTGCTGGATCAGGCCAATGGCCCATCTAGTTCAGTTTCCTGCTCTCAGAGAGGCCAACCAGATGTTTTTCAGAAACCGGCAAGTGGGATTCAAGCACAAAAGCACTCTCCCCTCCTGTAGTTTCCAGCAGCTGGCAATCAGAAGCACTGCTGCCACCAACTGTGGATGTTGAGCATAGCCGTCATGACTAGTAGCCATTGACATCCCTCTCCTCCATACATTTGTTTAATCCTCTTTTAAAGCCATTTAAGTTGGTGGACTCGGGTGGCGTTGTGGGTTAAACCATAGAGACTAGGACTTGCCGATCAGAAGGTCGGTGGTTGGAATCCCCGCGACGGGGTGAGCTCCCATTGCTCGGTCCCAGCTCCTGCCAACCTAGCAGTTTGAAAGCACTCCCGGGTGCAAGTAGATAAATAGGTATTGCTCCGGTGGGAAGGGTAAATGGCGTTTCCGTGTGTTGCTCTGGTTTGCCAGAAGCGGCTTGGTCGTGCTGGCCACATGACCCGGAAGCTGTACGCCGGCTCCCTCGGCCAGTAAAGCGAGATGAGTGCCGCAACCCCAGAGTCGGTCACAACTGGACCTAATGGTCAGGGGTCCCTTTACCTTTACCTTTAAGTTGGTGGACATCATTGCCTCCTGGGAGATCAAGTGCCACAGTTTACCTATGCACAGCATATAATAAAAAAATTATGCTGAGGCTCTAAAGAAGTAATTTCACATGGTATTAACTGCACTAATATAAGAATATACTAAATAATAGCACTTATAATATGGTGATCTTCACCCATTCCACAAAAACTGGTGAAATTAGAGAACACAGAGAATGCTCATTCTTTCTAGAGGTCATGAAGGAAAGAGTCTTAGGTTGTTGCAGAAAATGCACAGAACTTTAAAAAGAGAAGCTTTTGACACTAATGCCAATTATTATGTGAGAAACCTTCAAAACATTCCCCCTTGGGGTAACTCCAGCTCCAGTGACTTTAATGTAAATAAATTTGAACCAATGGCAAATGTTCTGAAATTTTCATTCTGCTCATATTAAGTCTTTCTGCCATCATTCCCCTTCTGTTATCACTCATTAATCTCTTCTAATGAGCACATATATCTGCACTTTCCATTGAGGAGGGAAGGAGTTGTTTTAAAAAGAAATCTACAAGCAGCAATATCTTAATAAATAGACTGACTAGGCATAAATCTGATACCAACACTATTGGCACACAATAACATCCTTGATGGATTCCCAAAATGTACATGCAATATGCATAAACAATATTATTTCAAGCATAATCAGGGAATCATGGCATTGCCTAAGTAATAAATAGAATAAAAAATTAAAGATTATTCACAGAAAAATTAGTGGTAAAATCACGTATGTAGGTATATAGGAGCTCAAAATAGTTTACAACCATAAGGAGCAAATTGGTCCTTCATTGTAAACCAATCAAAGTCTTTGTCCAGAATTAACTGCTTACATGTTATCTCATGCCAATAAACAAAATCCAAGAGACTGAACAGAAGTATTCTCAAGCACATACAGAACTCTTGAATGCTGCCATGTTCAAAAGCATGTTAATTTAAAAGATATTTACATAACATGAAAAATATTTAAAACTTCATTTTAACTGTGATTCTTGAAAGCATATTTCCTGGGTGAAAATGATTTTTCTTGGCTTCTAAACGAGCAACACGACTGTTAATTACAGTTGAGACGAGTGGTTTCTGTTGTGAAAAACGTGCCCAAACAAGGCTTGAATAGTGGTGGTTTCATGACGTAAACATTTTAAGTAGCAGCCACTAGGCGGGTTTCTTTTCACAAACTGGCACATAGTCATACATACAATCATTTGACTTCTTTTGTTAAGTCTTCAGAAATATCTGATGTGATGTCTTTAACTTGCGGTTTTAAATCAATACTTTCAAATGTTTGATCCATTTATTCTGCTGTTCCATTAATAATCTTGGACAGGAGCTAGTTCTGGCATAAGGTTTACTGTTACATTTGTATACAATTTGCTGACTAAAACAGTAGGTGTATATAGCAGATTATTCAACCCATCAATGTACTGACGCTCTCGGGAATATCTTAATAGTTTATACCTGTGGAGAGCAAAAGGAGCATTGCTAAAAGCTATGGAAAGTCATGTTTAATTGGCTACAATCTGAAAGTGGTTTTCAGCCTTTAAACAAGCAGATAATTGTTTATCAAATGTAAACATATTCAAAATTAAAAAAAACTTTGACGATATATGAACATACTTACACAGCGCAACAACTTCAACAGTGCAACCACATACATCTCTATTGGGAAGTAAGTCCTCTTGAATTCAATGGGGCTTACTTCCAGATATAGCCTAGTGGCCTATGGCTGGGAATATGCGAACACAAAATAAGCTAATGCTATCTAGTGCTTATTTTGACATCAGAACCAACCAATTCAAATCCTAGACCAGGGGTCTGCAACCTTTAAGACAAAAAGAGCCACTTGGACCCATTTCCGAAGGAAAAAAAACTGGGAGCCGCAAAACTCGTCATTATAAAAATAACTTTTTTGTCACTTTTTTATTATTTCTTTGTTTGACCCCTCAGAATTACTCCTCCTCATAGAAATAAACGTTAAATTAAGAAGTTACCTTTTTGTGTGTGTGTGTTCTTTACTCCCCTTCAAAACAGTGACCAGCGTACATGCCCCCTTTCAATGCAGTGACCAACGTACATGCCCCTTACAATGTAGCGGGCGGGTGGGCGGGAAGGTGATGTTGGGACGGTGCGTGACTAACGCACGCACCGCCCCCATGCGACGTCACAGCCAGTACAGCGCCCGCCACAGTGGGGAGTGTCGGGGCGCACAATGCGCCTCCTCCCCTCGCTAGTATCCGCCCCGGAGCCGTGGCAAAGGTGTCAAAGAGCCACGTGCGGCTCCGGAGCCGCAGGTTGCTGACCCCTGTCCTAGACCAACCATGGTGTTACTCAAGATGTAAACGCCACTTGGATATTTGTCCACACACCCAAGAGCAGGGGAGGTCCTGTCATGCCATCTTTATTGTGCCGACAGCCCTCCGTGAGTTTGAGTTCCACTCATGTGAAGAGGAGGAGGTCCTCCTCTTCTCATGAAAGATCACCACAGGAATTAGAACTGTGATCATTCAGGGTTCTAAATCATATGTTTATCATACTGGGAATAACAACAGTATATATTCCACAAGGATAAACTTGAGACATGTTTTGCATGTGAAGAAACTATATACATGAATAGTTGCAACTGTTATGTTTTGCAGCTAACAGCATAATATGCTGGAAACAAAATCTCCTGTGAGCCTTTTGACACTAAGCCATTTTTCTTACCGTCCTAAGAATTGAACTTCTCCTCGGTGATGATGAGGAATAGACTTATACTTCCCTAGCTCTCCTTCTGGTCTTGATACGTTGTATCCTACATAGTGAACCCTACAATGGAAATAGTTAACATGTGTAAGAAAAACTTAAGATTTGTAAAGCCATTTTGACTGTGGTTGCAATCCTATGAACAATTTGCACAAATGGGAGTAAATCTTGTGGATGCAAGGTATTCACCACAGTCAGACATTTTTAAACTGAACATAGCTTATCTGGTCAGCTATGCAAAACATCGGAATGTGCAAGTTTCATCCTGCAACATGTCTGCCTGTCTCTGACCTATACAGAAGATGTATGTCTTTATTTTTATTTATTTTTAAGCTGTAAGGGAAGGGTAATAAACTTTGATTTACTTGTTCGCTCTCAGATTATACTGAAATTCACATAAATGTTTTTAGACAACCGACTAAAGAGGAAATGTCATGAGAGAAACATTGGCAAGAGTCTTTAAAAACGCACTTCTTCCAATTGACTGCATCTGCAGACTGGAAAAACAATAGTGAGACAGCAGGAACACTTAGAAGAATGGAAGAGTTTTCCAACATGCTGGCATCAGTTTCATCAGGCAGATCCAATCACACTTTTCAAAACACGAGCAGGGGAGACATTTCTTTTGTTTATAGACTACTTATTAACTAAAGAAAATTCTCCCAAACATATTCTGAGTTTACTTCACTTTTTAAACTTATCCTTATCCTAGTTATGTTTCTTTGAAGTTCTTTAAAAGAGACTACCATCCGGACTGCCTAATAGGATGCCTTGTATGTAGAATGTTGTGTGTTGTGCCCCATCCTCAGATTGCTTTATAATGAAGGGCAGCATATAAATTTTAATAACAAATAACTTAATAGAAAATGCTTTGCTGTGCCATTAAAGTGATAGGAATTAGCATGATGTTAAGTGACTGTTAGATACTAATTTACAAGTGTCTAATAGGCACCTGCACATCTGAATAAATCTTCTATCTCAATGCCAGAAGATAACTTGAAAGTCACTTCCATCTAGGCGATCAACCTATACATTCTATAAACACTCACCTATTCCAGAGATCATCATCTTCTCCACCCCATCCCCAGAAAGCATTTGGAAATCCATTGATTTTTTTGAATTGTTCTATTGTTAGTCCACTTACACCACCAAAGAACTCATTGTATGGAAGACTGAAAATGACAGCAGGCAAATTTCATTTTCTTTAGTGCATTTAGGTAAAAATAATTATTTCTTCCTACAACTTTCCACATTTGACAAACAATTAACCTTTTTGAAGAAATGAATGCACCTTTTAAAATCAAAGCTTTCACAATTTTGTTAAATCAATTCAATAAACGCAGAAGCCAAGTTTATTTCTATAAGGTCACCTTACAGCTATTCCTACAAACACACAAGGAAAACACTAACCACATAGTCAGGAGGTTGGATTTAGGCATACAAGTGTAAAACAAAGCTTTGGAAATATGGGCTGGGATTCATAGAATGGCACAGCTAGCTCCATGAAACCAATGATGTTTTAGGAGCAGCCCCTATTCACATGTATTTAAAACAAAAATAAAGAGACTTTCAAAAGCAGATTGTGATATGGCATGAGAATCTACTTTACAAAGCATAGGGGAGGAAACAAAAATCATATTGGGTGTGCACCTATAGAACCCAACCATAATCTTTTGATGCTGCATTTTTTTCTAGACAAAAGCAGTGACTATCTGCAAATGCAAGAAGAGAAGAGCAAAGGAGGTATGATATAAAGCAGCTGAGCAATAAACATATGCAAGGTGTGCGGGGAAATGTAGGCTGAGAGCCATAGGAATAAAAGACAGCCATTGAGTAAATGGGCAGCTGAATCACAAAGACCAGGAGCTTTAGAAGCTAGAAACTAAATATGCCATGGCCACTGCAAGATTAAGCCATGGGAACAGGTTTTTAGGTAAGGGAGAAATGTAGTCAGAGTGCATACATCACTGAAAAGAGATACTTTTTGTGATTTCATCTAGTAAGCAAGTTTTACTATGGTAGGGTTGTTTGTCAAAGAATGATAGGGAGTGACTTTCAGCCTATTTGCACAGCAATGTAACTACATAGCTATGCCAATGCAATACATGTCAATAAAGGTAAAGGTAAAGGTACCCCTGCCCGTACGGGCCAGTCTTGACAGACTCTAGGGTTGTGCGCCCATCTCACTCAAGAGGCCGGGGGCCAGCGCTGTCCAGAGACACTTCCGGGTCACGTGGCCAGCGTGACAAGCTGCATCTGGCGAGCCAGAGCCGCACACGGAAACGCCGTTTACCTTCCCGCTAGTAAGCGGTCCCTATTTATCTACTTGCACCTGGGGGTGCTTTCGAACTGCTAGGTTGGCAGGCGCTGGGACCGAACAACAGGAGCGCACCCCGCCGCGGGGATTCGAACCGCCGACCTTTTGATCGGCAAGTCCTAGGCGCTGAGGCTTTTACCCACAGCGCCACCCGCGTCCCTTAATACATGTCAATAAGGTTCATAGAAAGGAAACTGCCTCAGTAGAAGGGCTAGGTAATAAAACTGTACATATTTTGTCAATTAAAAGTGTTTTAAAACCTTCACATTTGCAAGTTAATGTTGAACCTTTGAGATATGAGATGTACCTCAAAGTAGTTACAGTCCAAAACTTTTTCACTGCCATATCCATATAATTACCAAATTCTATGCCAAAGCTTAAAAACCCATAGTCATATATGGAAGGCATGAGCCTTTTAATCCATAGATCATCTGCATGAACTGCTTAACTTTTGTTATACACAAATACTAACTTTTCTGTTTTGTACTGTTTCAAGGAATGTCTAGTAGTACTAAATTTAACCCATACTTGTGGGACAGCAGGAGGAATGACTGACTTAAATATTTATTTTCCAGTGTTGTGCCATTTCCTAATGGCAAAGCTTTGTCTAATTGTAAACATTGGTTATAACTATAGAGATTCAGAATGAATTTTCTACAATCACAAATTAATTGAATTCATTACTTACATGTACATATATTTGTCCAGCTTTGCGGCAAAATGTCGTGGCATCTCACCACATCCATAATAATTTCGATCGTTTTCAGGTAAGTGATCCACATCATGAAAAATTACACAGTCCCAGTCACCATCCTTCATGGCTTCTTTAAAACCAATGTTGAAGAGCATTGCTCGGTTAAATGGCTGTGTTCCAGTCTTAATAAGAGGGGGAAAACAAGACGTTAAGACTGTAATCCTCAACCAGGAGTAACCACCTTTGAATTCTATGGCACTTCTAGGCAATATAGTTAGGATAGTGTAGGATAGTGCTGTAAATGTGTTAAATAAGAACTGACATAAAAGGACTGACTATTGACATAAGCTAGATATATACAAAACTTTAACATAAAAAGTTTTCTTAATATATAATGTTTGCTACTTCATAGCAAACGTTCCCCCTCCCATAAAATATTTGAGAAGTCCAGGCCCCCCAAAGCTGATGGGCATTGCCATTTGAATGGTGTGTGTGACATGTCATGTGATTGATTGGGCAGGGCAGGGCTTACCCGGGACCCCCGCCCAAATATTTTAATCAAGTTGGCACCCCTGGCTACATTCCTTCTAACAGCAGAGTAGCAGAAACATTGTTAAAGTCATAGTATGATATAATCATAAAATTGTAGAGTTGAAAGGGACCATGAGGGTCATCTAGTCCAACCCCACTGCAATGCAGGAATCTTTTGCCCAATGCCGATCTGGAACCCATGACCCTGAGAGAGACTCATGCTCTACTGACTGAGTGATCACAGCTGATTTGGAACAACCCACAAAACCAGATATGCAATGCCACAGTTAAAATTATATAAACTAAGAGACAATCTTTTGAAGCAAAAGAACTAGTTTTTAATTCACCTGATTAAAGGAAACATTTTAAGGAATTTTGCCCAAACCTTGCAAGAGTAATATTTCTTGGGACTCAGCTAAAAGGTAAAGGTAAAGGACCCCTGACAGTTAAGTCCAGTCTCGAACAACTCTGGTTGTGGCGCTCTTCTCACTTTACTGGCCAAGGGAGCTGGCATTTGTTCACAGAGAGTTTTTCTGGGTCATGTGGCCAGCATGACTAAGCCACATCTGGCGAAACCAGAGCAGAGCACTGAAACGCCGTTTACCTTCCCACCGGAGTGGTACCTATTTATCTACTTGCACTTTGACGTGCTTTCGAACTGCTAGGTTGGCAGGAGCTGGGACCGAGCAATGAGAGCTCAACCCGTCACGGCACTCCGATCGGCAAGCCCTAGGCTCCGTGGTTTAGACCACAGCGCCAGCAAATAAAACGTTTTAAATGTGTTGTAAAGTGCAATATAAAAATCTGACACTAGATGGTGACAGTGAGCTATGCAAAATTCAATGTATTTTTCAAAACATTTATTTTAAAAAAGCATTTTCATAGCATTTTTATATGTGTGTAGATTCCACCTTGGAAACCATGATTAACATAGATACAGTGCATTATTTACAATAATATATTTGAATTCATTCTAAAACAAATATAAAGCCGCTCACCTGTTCAACAACATAAAAAGCAAATTCCAGCCTTTGGTTTTGTAACACTGGTATCAGGTGTCGGAAAAATATTGGAAGATGTTCATGACGATTCCGAAAAGGAATGAGTATTGCAACCTTCAAATACAATGAGTAAGTGTGTATAAGTATGTGTGCATTTGTTACCCTGCATCTATCATACATACAGTATTACTTTTAAACTACAGTTCAATGTCAGCTTCTGGTCTGAAAAACACAAATTATACATATACATAACATATACATTCTATATCATTCTGAAGATGTATTCCAGTATTGCAAAAGAAAAACCATGTCAAGACTGAGAAAATCACCTAGCTTTATTAGATCATGCTGCACATAGACTGAAACATTTAAGAAGTATTTTTAGATGTTAAGAAAATATCATCTTCACCTTCACCTCACCTTCCACCGTGGTTTACAGTCCTTGGGCCTCCAATGACCACCTGGTTCAATGTCTAAATCTTTTGAAAATATCTTCTGAATTTCATCCAAACCAATTTCACTCATATTGACATCAATAAAGCCTCCTAAGTTGCGAAAAGAATGAAATATTAATGTGAATTAAAAAAACCAACCTGAAGTTATTCATAATTATCACTTAAAATAGAACACTATGTGATAAAACTAAAATATATAAACTCCATAGGTCAGGCATGGGGAACCTCTGAAACACGGGCCAAATTATGGTAAGTGCGGTGCAGGTAAAAATGCAGCTACAAAAGGAACAATTGGGAGCCTTTAAGAGCACTCCTTATTTTTCTTTGACATTTCTAATGTTTGGCACCAAATGCAAGCCCTGATAGAATTGGATCTACCCCAGAGCTTCCAAAAGCTTATTGCCACCAACTGCAACCCCCTTACAGCAGGGCTCTTCCTTTGCAGTCCCCATTTGAGTTCAAGATATTAGTGACATCGGCCCAGTCTTGTGGAACACTCTTCCAATAGAGATTCAACAGGATCATTCTATTTCAGAATGTTTCAATTTTGAAAGGTGGATTGAAAACCTTTCTATTCCATCAGGCAATTTCCATAATAATTAGCTGATTTCTGATTTTTTTAAAAAATAAATTCATATGGTTTTCACTGTATGGCCTTCTGTGCGTATAACTTTTGTAAACCACTCTGATATTTTTCATGAATAGTGGTTTATAAAGATACTTATTAATAAATAAAATAAATTGTGGTTAATTGCAGCAATGGGTAGAAGTTCTCTCCTGCAAGATGACAGAATCCTCTAACTGAAAAGAACACTGCACCTGAATGCACTGCTTTCAAAACATGCATTCTCATAGCCAGCTCTGAACTGTGGTATGAACTTCCAAAACTTATTTTTCTACTAAGTTTTCATTACTAAAAATAAATAAATCTAACCTGTTTTTCTTCTACTCTGAGGATTCTAGTTATATAAATTATATCTATATTCATCTAAGAAATTGTTTTAATATAAATTATATCCATACTCATCTAGGAAATAATTTTAATACACTTTATTGAAAGAGACTATTTCAAAGCAATTTGTAGTAAAACAGATCATATGTCAAGGTGAACTTACTCATGTAGGGCAACTTTTCTGGACAAGGTTGGCTAGGAGAATAAGTGAAATTTTCTGGAAGGTACATCACAGTTTGTGCAAGGTTATCACTTGAATTGTTGCCTTCAGGGTAATCTTCATAGAAAGAAATTCAATTTCAATTTAAAAGAGAAAGAAAAAACACAATTGTTTCTATGTTTATAAGGTAGCCTTGCATTCTGTATATTATTTAATTTTAAAACATCTCTCATATACTTTCTGAGGAACTCAGAAAAATACAATAGAAAAACAGTATTTCAAAAACGCCAATGGAGTGATAAAGGGTTATGTCCTGAGCATGATGTTGTTCAATATCTTTATAAATGACTTGGGTGAAAGCATTTTGACATCAATGACACCAGACTGGGAGGGGTAGCTAATACTGCAGAACACAGAATTAGAATTAATAAAATATTATTACTGACTATAGCAGTATTCCACCTGGAATACTTTGTCCAGTTCTGGGTACCACAGTTTAAAAAGAATATCAACAAGCTGGAATGTGTACAAAGGATAGCAACCAAAATGGTTAAGTGTCTGGAAAATAAGCCTTATGAAAAATGGTTGAGAGAGTTGAGTACGGTTAGCAATAGAAAATAGAAGACTGAGAAGTGATATGATAGCCACCTTCAAATATCTGAAGGGCTGTCCCATGGAAGATGGAGCAAGCATATTTTCTGGTGTTCCAAACCAATGGATTCAAATTACAAGAAAGGAGATCCCAACTAAATGTTAGGAAGAACATTCCAATGGTAAGAGCTGTTCAACAGTGGGAAAAGTTACCTCTGAAGGTGGTGGATTCTCCTTCATTGGGGTTTTTAAAACAGAGGTTAAGAAACCATTTGTCAGGTATTCTTTAGCTATGATTCCTGCATTATAGGGGGTTGGATGAACCTCGAGGTTCCTCCCAATGCTACAATTCTATGGCTCTAAGATTCTAAGATATAAAACAATCCCCAAGTGAAAAAGAATCCCCACCCCACAAAAGCCCACAGCACAATAATAATTTCAGAACAGCCAGGCAGAACAAAAAAATAATCAGCCAAGTCCTTTTTGAACAATCATGTTTCAACAACTGCCTGAAACCATATGGTGATATGGCCTGATACACAAAGTGGATTCCACAAAGTGGAACACCCTAGCCTAGTTTGCCATCAGCTGTGCTTCACAACTTCAAGAGATCTGGAGCATAGCCTCAGATGATGATTGGTGAATGCTGGGAGAAACATACAGAACAAGGCAGTCCTTAGATTTCCCAGACCCCAAACCACTTTCAGGTTAACACCAGTTCCTTGAATTCAGCCCAGAAACAAACCTGCAGTCAAATTAGTTTGCTGGAATCAAAATGTCTAGCTCCCATCAACAATTTCCTTTCTATTAATCACCTGTTTCTGACATTACAATGTTTTTGGTGCCAGATTAAGGTTTTTCTGATTGTCTGGACATTTTAAAAGGGTTACATTTGTCTTTAGTTTGTCTTTGTTTGTTTGTATTCTTTTATGTTTTGCATTTATTGGGTTTTATTCCTGATGCACTTACTCTATTCTTATTCCAATCTTATTGTACGCTATCCTAGGATCTATTTCAAGGGCATTTTAGAAATGTTTACAATAAACAAATGCATTGTAATCTACGGTTCACTCAACAGATGGTTATGAAAATGTTCTAAGATAAAAAATGAAAAGCATAACGTTCTTACCTGTGCCATTTAAAGTAGCATTTTTATTAGTGTACAGCCTGATCATATGCCCTATTGTTTTCACATTTTCTTTCAGCATTATACCTCGTGCTTGAACCATAAATAGATACGTATTTGCTGTTGAGAGATGAAAAATCATTCAAAATTGGCTTCAATTTGAAACTGAAACTATAAATGTTACTCATTATTGCACAATTACATGATTGACAAATATAATATAATAATATATATAGTCATTGCCAAATATAAATTAAGGCACTGAAAAAGGGGGGAAGCTGTGGGACCTCAATAACAGTTGGAAGTGAAATGTACAAAGTTCAATATTCAGTGTAGAGTACCTGTCTTTTTCTTCACTATCTCTGAAAAAAATCAATTAAATATGAGAACATGGTAATATATTTTTTGAACTTACTTTATGCAAAGGAAAGAAGGAAGAAGGAGGAATTACTTATAAGCCTGACATCTGGCATCTCTCTGTTTTAATAAGTGATGGATGCAGTCAGCATTGACAATGCTGGCACGTTCTGTCAAATAATATATATGCAAGCAGAGAAGAGAGCCATACCATCAGATGTGCTTCTGCATGCCCCCTGTATCACGATACAACAGTGACATTATAATGAGGAACCATGAGAATATGAAAAGAGCCTGCTGAATCTGGCCAATGGGTCCCTCTAGTCTGGCATCCTGCTCTCACAGTGGTCAACCAGATGCTTATGGGAAACCTGCATAATAAGTTTGCCAACCCACTGTCATGATTTCTTCTTATGCCATTTTCTCCTCCCAAGAGAAAAAAACACATTGTTGCTTGATATATGTGGCTACTGGCCATGCCACAGGACAACCATGCAAAAGCTGAATATGAATCAGACCCGACTGTACATAAAAATATTATATACCCAAAGCAGCCTTTGTTGTAACATAAATTCTAAGAAGAACTCGAACTGTGTTTTCAGCTAGCTGAAATGTCAATGCTAGTATCAAGAATGCAAAATATCACATAAAGTAGTTGGACATATGCAAGTTTGGTCCATGTCATTTTAGATATCCGGTAATCCAGAATTATTATCCCGAATGGAAACATGGAAACAAATTTAGGTCTGGATTCAACTCACGAGTCACGTGAATGGAAGCCTGCACAAGGACTTCCATTAGCGTAACAGGGCTTTTCCCCTCTTCCCCTGTGAGCCCCCTGCACACACACCTCAAATTAGTTTGAGGGGGTCAGGAGAACCCCCAGAACAGCACAAAGTGCAAGGAGACAGAGGATCATTCCATCTGGCAAACTGAAACGCTTGTGCTGATAGAACTTTTGCCATAGCACTACAATGAATTTCTTCCTTAGTTACCACAGTAAAACACTTCAATATGGTAACCAAATCACATATCACAACCAAAGAAAAGGTAAGGAGGTATCATAAAGTCATGAGTCTTTCACAACTAGATTATTGTTACTTAAATCAATTAAACTTGTTATTGCACCACTGCACTGTAGTTTAATCCACAGGCAGACATCCTCTAAGGAAACATATTCCCTTTGAAACCAACGTGAAATCAATTTTGTTCAATTAGTAATTAAAGGGTGCTGTATAAAGAAATGTGAACTTGATTTTAAAAATCGGTAGCCATTCCACAATATGAAAGTTCAGTGCAAGTAAATATTAGGACTTATGCCAGAAAATAAAGATTCATTTTCCTACTGAACACTATGCACTATCGTGAATACTGATACATCCTAAATCATATAGGATCTTCTCAATTTTATATTCTCCCTTTTTGAGACAAGTTCATATCCAAATCTATTTCCAGATTTCCTACTTAACTGTACCAAGAAGCATATGAAGTAATCACTTCTGTTTGAAGGTAGCTTATGTCCATTTTTTTAAAGTGTCAACTAGTGGATGTTCTTCTGATGTTTGTTATCCTCTACTGCAGGTGTGTAGTCTAATTTGTGGTGTTGGGCCAGAGAGACGGGATTTTTTTTTGTGTGCCATCCACCCCACTGCTCTTCAACCTTCCTAACTAAACTCACAGAGCTTGTCTGACATGTGGTACCCTTTTATGGTGGTGTTGGGAAACTTAATATTCAGGCTAAGGCCAGCTAAGGACCACATGGCCTCTGTGACAACCATGGGGCTGTCTCACTGCATCAGTGGTCTAACAAATGTGGGTGGGCATACTCTCAACCTAGTCTTGCCACAGAGCAGGTTGGGGGCTTGCTGTTCGTCTGTTGTCATGGGTGGATCATTCTCTGGTTGAGCTAAATGTAGTAACTCCACTCTGCAAGGGTTAGTTCACCCTCAGAGACCAATGGAACCAGATGGATTCCTGACCGCCCTGGGGGATTTTCTGGCTGACATGGCTGGTGCCCCTTTCAAGGCTCTTGTCTTACTGTAGAATGATGAGAAGTAGAACCACCAAAACAATCACTCCTGAATCCCCTTGCCATTACTTTGGGGCATGTAGATCACCTTGGTATTTCAGGTACCTATGTGTGATGATACAGGAGGATTGGTGACTAGAGTTAAAACCTGAATGTCAGAGGTGGAGCCAGTCCAATGGAGGCATCTAGAGCACTTTCAGTTCCATCAATACTAGATCAGTTTAGATTACTGTACTGTGAGAAGAATTTTAGCTTCTTAGAGCTAGCCTTAGGGCAGTGTTGGCCAAACATGGGTCTCCAGCTGTTTCTGAACAACAACTCCCATCATCCCTAGCTAACAGGACCAGTGGTCAGGAATGATGAGAACTGTAGTCCCAAAACAGCTGAAGACCCAAGTTTGGCCAATACTGCCCTAGGGGATTGACAGGGTGGATCCAGGGAGTGACAAATACTTCATTGGAGAAGGGAGAGAAAGCAATTGCCTTTAAGGAGAGAGTGGCACACCACCTCTTTAAAAAGACCCTCATCTAATATGTCAAAAGCCAGGTTAAACAGGTATGCCTTCAGCACTCACCAAAAGCTGTACAATGAAGATGCTGGATGCACCTCTGTGGACAGTTCCACAACTTAGGCGCTGCTACAGAGAATGTCCTCTCTTGGGGGACTACACCCGGAACCAATATGGCCCCTCTGCTGATCTTAACACCTAAAGGGGGTCTGTAGGGAAGGAGGTGGTCTTTCAGGTATTTGGTGCCCAAGTCATTTAGGGCAGAGCTGGCCCAGACAGGGCAGGTGAAGCAACTGCTTCAGGCAGCAGAAGTCTCCCAGGCAGCACTCCCTGCCCTGCCACTTCCACCATCGGTGCTGAATTGGGGCAAAATTGAAGCCATTTGGGGCAAGATCTTTCCCAAAATTGTGCCATTTCTCCGCCCATGTCAGATGAGGCAGGGCGTGTGGTGGCAGCAGAGCAGATAGGGCAGCAGGAGCCAAGTAGGTGGTGCCAGGAGCAGCAGCAGCAGCAAGGCAAAGTGGAACTTCCCATTTAACCTCAAGTAGTGAAACGGGATGCGCCATCCCTGAGTTAGGAATTTAGGAACTAATGAGAGTACAGTCGTACCTTGGTTCTCAAGCAGAATGCGTTCCATGAGTCTGTTTGACTCCCGGAACCGTTCGAAAACTAAGGCGCGGCTTCCGATTGGCTGCAGGAGTGTCCTGCAGCCAATCGGAAGCCGCAGAAGCCACGCCAAATGTTCAGCTTCCCAAAACACTCACTTCTGGTTTTCAATCATTCAAGAGCCGAAACGTACGAGTTCCAAGACATACGACTGTACCTTGAATTGAGTCCAGAAGTGAAATGGCAACCAGTGCAGCTGTTTAAAAACAGGAGTTATGAGAGATCTAAATGGAACCCCACCCAGTAATCTTGCTGTTGCAATTTGGACCAAGTGAAGTTTTCAAATCATCTACAAGTGGATTAATGTAGTAGATGTGGCCACAATATTTTTCGCAGGAGGAATTGTTTTTAAATGACTGCTATAGAGTATTGTGTGAAAAGGCTGAGAAGCACTCAGGCTTTATAGAAATAAAATGTAAAATTATCCAAAGCTCTCTCAGCATATTTGCATGGGCTGTTCTCATTAGAAACTATGTCACAAGCGCTGTCCAACACGCTCCCATATCTCACAAGTCTTATATATTCAAGTGTCATAATGAGCAGAAGAGTGGATGTGATTTCATCACCAACAAGAATTACCAAACAGAATGCAAGTAAAACTGGTATTTTCTTTTGTTAGAAGCCCAACTCCTGTAATAGCATGTTAGCATCTCTCACAACACAAGGACAAGAACAATCCATCCCTTTGAAAACATATGCACTTCCAAAATTTATTGACTGTGTACACACAGGAATGTTTGACCACCGTATGATTTGCCATTCACCCAACACAATGAAACTGCATCAGTGTAACATTTCAGTTTATGAGTTCACACTTGTGCATTTCTCACTCAACACCTGCAGCATCAGGTAATAATGACTTGCAAGTGTGAGATCAGCCACCACAAGATCAGGCAACATAGACTTTTTGATCATCGGCTCCTAGTACAATCTCAAACACAATGTTTTTCAATGGAGAACAGCTCCAAATCATCGCATGTGAGGAGGAAAAAAAACACACGCATGTGCACATGTATGAATGAACCAAGTCCCTGGTGAATCCTTTGAGCCGTTTTGGAACGACATGCCCTTTAATCCCACCCACCGACCTTGAAAAAACGCATGCCGGGGATCCCTTCTTACCTATTCCGGGCGCCACATAAATGAAATACAGGCAAGAGGAGGAGAAGGAAAAGAAGAAGAGAAAGACGAAAATCGAGCGGTTGGAGACTCGCAGCGCCTTCGTGAAGAGAGACATCCTCCTATTCCGGGGCAGAGAGGCAGGCCACCCCCTCCCTCCCCCCGGCTGCAAGTGGCGGCTGCGCTTCCCAGGCTTGAAGGTGCAAACCCCACCCCCACCAAAATAAAAATAAATAAAGAGCAGGCTGCCCACGGACTGGATGCCAAGCCAAACCAGCTGCTAAGGCAGACCACGAAGCCAAGAGCGAGGCCTCGGGAGAGCAGGAAGCCCCACCAGCGGGAACGGACTCCCAGGCATGGTCAGCGGGGCGAGGTTATCCCACACAGGATGGGCCAACCTGTCCGGCGCGGGGGGGGGGGGCACAGAACGGAGCGGAGGGCGGGAAGGGGGGCAGCGCGCGCCACCCCAAAGGGAGGCGTCAAGGAAAAGGGCGAGCGCCCGCAGCCCTGAAGGGAGGATGCTTCATGACGCAGGTGAAAGACACTGAGGGAAGTGTGGGAGGGGGTGTCGTTGTGGTCCCTCTAGGCCGCCCCCACCTCCCTGCAGTCCGAACTTGGCGCTCCCCCTGTGAGGCGGGAAGGAGAGGTGTTTCAGCAACGCCTCCTGAGGGGAAGCTGCTGCCGTTTGGCTCCGGGTCCTCTCAGCCCACCGGAAGCCCCCGCTGCTGGTTCCTTGGCCGACGCTGCCCGCCTCGCCATCCTGCCGCAGGCTGGGAGCGGTTGCCGTCCGGGCATCCCTAGCCGCTTTCTCTCCGCTCCGCTTGCTGCTCTTGCTCTTTTCCCGAGACCTGCCTCCTCCCACCAGCGGGTCTCTCTCGGACTGCGGCGGTGGAGCGAAAGTGCGGGGTGCCTGGGCGGGCGCGCGCGCGGGTTCCACGGCGTGACGAAGGGGAACTGCAGAACTCCGTGTCGCGCGGGTGGCGGCAAGGGATGATGGGGGGTGGGGAGCGCGCGCCGCTCACGCTCGCGTGGGTTGGAAAAGCGGGCAGGCGCGAGGAAGGAAGCGCGCGCCGGCCCGCTCCCCGGGCCAATGCGGAACCGAGGACGAAGGGAGAGCCCTTCTTAGTCCAGCATCCCGTTCTCACATTGGCGAACCCGGCACAAGATCTTGCAGAGGCACTAAAAACTACTTTAAAAAAAAGAATAGGGAAAAGAAAACCTTAGAAGGGGTGGAGAACCAAACGTCACAGTGGGGACTAAGCATACTCAGTATGCATGAGTATGCAAAGCTCACTGACTGGGGAGGATGCAATGGAAAACCAGAAGGCTTTCACATATACTACTGGCAAGCCCATCTTATATTTTTGCTGCTGGTTCTTCCAGCCTAAATGCAGAACCTTGTTTTTGTCCATATTGAAATTCATTTGGTCACTTTTGACTCAGTTCTCCAGTCTGTTAATATCACCTTGAATCCTATTCCTGTCTTCTGAGGCATTAGCTACCCCTTCCAGTTTGCTGTCATCTGGAAATCTGATGAACATCCCTTCAATTATTTCTTTTATAAAGCAGCTGAACAACAATGGGTGCAGGACAGAACCCTACGGCACCCCATTTGTCATACTTTTTTTTTACTCTTCTCATGTACTATCATCAGGGTTTCGATTTCAGAGAGATTCAACAGAACACACTTTAAAACCCTTTTCAGATCTTAGTGGTAAATATACAAAGATCTGACAAGCGCTTTGTGTGCCCAAGGATATTGGGAATAGGACTTGCATGAGTGCCTTTGCTCTCATTTCTCTTTTAACACCCTATGTGTGCAGGCGAATGCCTAAGCATGACTATAACCAACAAAAAAATGTTTGTGGAGCCCCCACAGATAGAAAACTTTCCCCACTGAAGACAGGCTCCTAACACTAGACAAGAATTAACTCACTCATTCCCACTGCCTACCTATCATGTGTTTAATTAACCCCATTTGGAACACTTGAAGCAGCGCTTAAGATGTCAATCTGATCGATCTACCTTTTCTAATTAGAAGGAGAGGGAAGAACAGACTGAAACATCACAGAAACTGGGCAGCTAGGATTGGAAGCATTGCTAATATTTGATACTACCACTAGATGTCACCGTTTTAACATACTCCAAAGTTTTATAAATAACAATATGTTTTGTTTTACCTTTGAAAACTTGCAGTAATCTTTTCTGTAGTTATCAAAGCAGTACTATTGTCAGCACATACAAATGAAGATCAGATCTATATAGTTTGATAATCATTTTCGAAATATGCAGCTCTCCTTAATCTCGTGCTGCTAATAAGAAATGCAACTGTAAGAAATGATGTTACAGGACAGGAGGGAGATAGAGACTGACACAGACAGTTCTGCAACCCAAAGTCCTCTGGTTACTCTGCACTAAGAGGAGATAATAGACATTCTGGAACACTGAGCAAGGGGAATTTGTGTTTTTCATTGAAGAAAACAGAGGTTGTATCTATTGGGATGTGAGTATGGCAGCACTCACTTTTTGTAAGGCCCTGTAAGTTCATTCAAAAGGGATGGTAATGTGCAGTGCATTTTCCCCTTTTTTCTTTTTAAAGAGGTGCCAGGACTCACCATGAACACCTCCCTTTTTCTCTTATAATGGCAATGGCACTGAAGTCAGCAGTACCTGAACTACTGCGGTCAAGCTCTCTCAGTCCAAGAACAGTAGCAGCTGTCACACCAGGCACAGCTCGTAAAGGACATTTCTAGCCACTGAGGCCACATCAGCCCTGTACACAACCTATTCCTTGAAAACCTGGAAAGAGAACCATCAGACAAGATGCACTCATTTATTCTAAGCACAGCTCTAAACTAAAGTTTCACATCTGCAACATCCTTCGTACTTCCCAACTCCACGTGAGCTTTGCAATTGGATATCATCAGCTAGTCCCTAGTGGAGTGCTAAAAAAAGAAAGCAAATTCCTGAAGGCTTTTATTTTCCACTGAGAGCAGACATCTCTGGGTGCTCATGACAGTATCCCATAATTGCCAACATGTGAGATTTCACTGACATGCAAGAGAGAGGCAGGGTATAAATAACTTTTTTTCTACCAAGAACACTTATTAATTATCCATGAGGAGAAATGTAGGTTGAGCATGTGCCTTGACTTCATAGGCTGTGACGTTCATTCAGCAGCCACAGTCCAACACAAGTGACAGGTGGCTCCACGTGCCTGCCTGAAATGTTCCTCCAGCAGAGGACACGTTGTGGATAAAAGTAATGCAAGAACCGGAAGGCAACCTTTAAATTTGTGAGTGGGAGGAGAGAAAATACAACCTTCCTTAACATGAAAGAAGCAAGGCCTTTCCCGGTAGCAAATTCATTCAGCTTTTATCCACATCTATTCAGAAGCAGAGTTTCTATTAATAGCGTTTTGTGCTCTTCGGAGCACTAGAAGGCTGGGGTCTGCTTCACCCTGCATTAAATATCTGACAGATATTTTACCACACACATAGCACAGCGTGCATAGTGAAATAGATGCACATGGATTTGTCACCTGTGTTCAGTCTTCACCTATGATTCCTGCAGTTTCCTACACAGAAGTGTCTTCACTGCAGGAAATTAATCTTATGTGAAGTGGCACACTGAAGAAACGATAAAATAATCTTGTCAGATTTCTCTTTCCATCTCTACGTGGCGCTGAATTATGCCGTGATTTCTCACCCTACCTTGTTGCATGAATAGTGGAATTTATATAAATTATGGACTGTTTGTTTGTTTCAATTGGCTACAAAGCTACCGTAAGTTGATATGAAGTCAGGGGTTTCTGGAGTTAGGGAGTGGGTGGGGCTGAGCCAGCCCAGGGTCCATTGTTTGCCAAATAAATCCCACTACCACCACATGATGGCATTAGGCAAGAATAACCTATTTCATAGGGCTGTTGTGAGGAGAAAATGGGGAGAAGCATGTACTGTACACCACTTTGAGCTCCTTGGACGAAAGGCTGGATATATATATATAATAATAATAATCTTAAATAAATATTGTTAATATTTTGCCAAAGTACTTAATACGTTTAAATCCAGTCATTCCATGCTTGTATCTTTTTATTGTTTAATGCAGGCTGGCAGGTGATAACATGTATTCCATCTGAAAGTGAATAAACAGTGTTGTAGCAGATATTACTAGATTCTGTAGCAGTTGTCTGGGTACATATGAGGACAGAGTTAGCATGTAGGCTTGTTGCTAGGTTTAGTCCCTGCGTTTGTTAGTCTGCTGTGTGACTGAGTGGCTGTTGCTTGTAAGTATTGTAAATTAGGAATATGTGTATAACCATGAGCTGTCCTAAATAAATAAATAAATAATCTATAGATCAGATCGAATCCAGCTACTGAGCTGGTAACCCGTGCCTCAGCAATGCCCCTTCAGACTGTGAAGGTTCACATGTTCCCCCACGAAAAACAGCATTGCCGCCTGATCTGCTATTTGTTGCTATGTACGCAACACAAAGCACATTTGAAGCACATTCTTTACCTCAAAGCAGGGGTGCCAACTTGAACAAAACATTGGGGAGCCCAGGTAACCCTCACCATACATAATGGATCACATGATGCAGTGCATGCACACCATTTCAATGACAAATGTCCATCAACTTTGGGGGGGGGCCCAACCCCCTCAAATATTTTATTGGGAGAGTGGAGCTCCCTTGGCTCCTGGGAGTTGGCTCCCATGCCTCAAAGAATTTTGGACAATGTAGTTTGTTGCTGGGAATTGTAACTATGTGACAGGTGAACTAGAGTGCCCAGAATTCTTAAAGGGGGTGGAGAAGTGTCTTGAATGTAATTTAAAGGTATAGTGTGTACATAGCCTATGAGGATCCCAGAACTTAGATTCAAGATACACACAAAGTACCTGATGAAGGGCCATCTGTAGATCAGAAAGGTTTGGGTTGGGGGGGGGTTGTGTGTGTTGTTGTTGTTTGCTTATTTCTGCATAAAGTTTTCTCTTTGCCCATCTGGACACTGGTGCCTGATCAAGTTAGGAAGTATATGCTCACAAAAGACACTTCTGTGGGCATATTCCTTGGTGGAAGAATAACCAGCCAATGGAGACAGGTGCCGTGTTTATAGTTCCTCCAATTATTCTGTTGTTATGGTTGTCCACATGTAGCTCTGTTAGAGAATATGTGCTAGCACTGAGCTAATTCAGGCGGAAGAGCTAGATTTAGTCTCCTCTACTCCACACCAGATTGTTTATTGGTATGAATACCAAACAGGGCTATGTGTGTATGTATCCCTTTTCCATAGATGCATACATCTGTACCAGGATGTGTCTCTTTGCAACATTCCTTTTGAGTTTTTCCCTTTCATTGGGCCAAAAAAATGTGGAAAATACAACATACAATTGTGATATAAATCAACACAGCTCCACTGAAGAACCTCTCTTTAATTTAGCAAGACTGCAGAATCAGTACATGGCAGATCAAATTAGATCAATCACAAGAATCATAACTACTGGAATTTAGGAAAGGGCTAGTTTCCATGCCCTTAGCACAATTTCTAGCACTTATAGCCTCTAACTGTCACAGTTAATTCTCAAGTTTTGATCAACTAAACATTCATGCCATATTTTTTCTGGCTTTCATGGTCGGCATCTCCTGCTTCTTAAATAAAAACAAATGATACATATCAACCTTTTTGCAAACCTCTCTCAGTTGACCATCTGGCTAAGATTAGTAACAAGTTCAAAATCAAGTCAAATGAGGCCTCACTTTCACACACAGTGCATCTCTCCAGAAAAAGGAAGACAAGCATAATAAACATCTTCTTGTTGGAAATGAGTACAGTCATGCTCCAACTGAATTCATTTTGCGTGATCTTCCCTGTTCATTGCCAAAGATAAACAAGAAGTCAAGCAGCCTTGAGAACACAAGGCAGTTTTAAGCATGATGATCTATCGGACTTCACTTAGCTGAAAGGCTTTCAGGAGTACTTGTTGGGACCTGATCAAAAGTGTACAAAAATAAATGGGGCATTTCTCATTGCCATTTATCAGACTTGGAGAATGTATATTTTGTAGCTTTCTTAGTTAAAGATTAGTGAGCTTCAAGTGAGCTGGGGAAAATATAACAGAGTAGGGGAAATTTTTGAGAATAATAATTACTATTAAGAACTTGATCCACAATCTATTTCTCAGAAGTGCACTACATAGACTGGAGATCCTGTGGCCCTCCATATATTGTGGGTCCTCTCATCACCCCTGGCCATTGGCCATGCTGACTGGGGCTGAAGGTAGTTGGAGTCAAGCAACATGTGGATCCCTCAACCCCTCTAGCTATAATACTATTTTTTAATTAGCCAGACTTTTTCATCCACAGCTGTTTCCACATGTCATTTGTGAAGAAAAAACAAGCCAGAGTGTCCTTCCCCTGACTTCAGAAGTTACAGCACAGCTAGAAGTTGGAGTTATTTCTGGTAAGCTTTTTATTGTTAATGTTACATGCTGCCCCAGTCTCCAAGTGGTGAGAGATTCCAGAGGTTTCAAGTGCATAGCCAGGGTTTTGTTTCCTTGGAATGAGGGAAAGTGGAGACTGTGGTGTCTTTAGACTATATGGTTTATTTAGACTTATAGCCAACCTAAACCTAAGGTGAAAGGGCTCACAGCGTTAACACCCCAAATAGTATTGCTTCCCCATTAGTCACGACTTTGGATCCCAGCATAAATCAAGCATGGTTCTGTCTCTCTAGTTTCTGCCTGCTTCTAGTTCAGCTCTCCCACAACACCAGCTATTGTTCCCCTCAACAACATTTGATGCTTCCCCTGGCCTCATGCTGCCTTCCAAAAACTGAGTAAGTGAGGCTCTGGGCTTTGGGAAGCAGGCTTGAGGGCTCTGACAAGGTCCTAGTCCTCTTGCCTCCATCCAAAAGCCTACTTAGCGCTTTCCCAGCTTTGGGAAGGCAGCACAAGGACTGGGGGACACCAAATTTTGCTGAGGGCCACCAAAAAAAGCACCAAGCCCCTTTGGCCACACACTGGACCACCCTGTGGTGCATCTTATAGTGCATGCTATTAACATTACATGTGCTGCTCACATCACAACAGTTTGCAACCTCCTGCTGGTTAATGCAATGCTGTATATACAAAATTGCTTGCAGGGCTCCATGCTTTGTGACTGACTACCTGATCCTGCCCTCTCATTTCAGACCAACAGAAATCTTATTAAATATTGCTACGAGTGTGGAATGTTTAATCGTTTTTTAAAAAATAATTGTTCCGCGCATCTACTAATTACAAGTATTCTGTATTTTTGTTCAAGTCCTTTACAAAGATAATTGAAACCATATTGTTCCTCCAATTCCTAAAAAAGGAAAGATATTCCCTTTTGCAACCCAAGCTACATTTTATTAGGCATGACTAATGATATATGTCATTATTATTCAGGGTTCCAATTGTCTCATAATTCTCAGCTTTAACAACAAGAACAAAAATTGGCACACTTTTTTCGGTTGTTCTGCCAAACATAGATTTAAAGGGAGAATGATGTGATCACAAATAAATAAATAATATCCCATATATTATTGGCTTGCTGAAATGGAATAGGTCAGGTGTTCCATAACTATGTATGTTAGTCCGTGAGCTTTATTTGGGTGGTACTTGACATGTCTGTGGATTTGTGATTGAAAATGAAAGCTGGAAAATCCATCACAGCAAATATGTATTATGTTTAATTATATTTGTATTGTTTATATCTTATATTTTATTGTATTACAATTTGAATTCAATGGAATTACAACAGCTGTAACAGTCGGGTGGGGATAATTTCCATGGTTCATCAAGACCCTCAGCAATTTTCAAGTGATCTGTGGGGGAGTGGGAGTTTGGGAACCACTGAAATAGAAGTGAAAAGGAATTAGGGGGTTACAAGGGTGGGAAAACCACACAGGTAATGTGCATTGGGTGGAGACACCCCTGCCCCCTCTCTGGTGTGTACAACAGTGTGCAAACCTGAGATACATCGGGGGAAATGGCCTTGCTGCATTTTAAGCTGCTAATTCATAGCCTCCGTTCAGAACCAGCTCATTATTTCTGACCTTATCTCAGCATGCAGACATCCATTTAAAAAGTCCATCTGTTTCAGAGAGCTGTCTCCGAGTTTCTAATATTGGCACATGCAAGCTGACGGTGCTGTATGCCATGTTGCCCTTCAGAATTAGAGCTCCCAGTGCCATCCAAAGCTATTTTGAAATCCACCCCCATTCCTTCCCAAAATAAATACAGAAGTCAATTCTAGATTTGGTCAAAGGTCTAGATCTGGGTCAGAGTGTGAGCTGCAAGCCCAAAAGTCTCCACTTCCCTCAGCCATGAACTAAGTAGTCTTAGGCTCGTATCCTAAATGGGGAGTACTTCTGAGACCATTTCATAGGATTGCATTGATCTCTCTTAGCTTCAGTTTTGAAATTAGGAGAACATAATAATAATATACCTGCTGTGCTGCTCCTTCAAAAGCAATAGATAAATGCAATTGTTAAGAAAGCATCTGTGACTACATAGTCATGCACCACTCTCCAAATTGCATTAATTAGGGAAAACAACTTGCGGCACTTGAGTCCTGTATATCCCGTAGGCTCTTGTTAGAATCCAGAGAATCCCAGCCTTCATTAAAAAATAAATAAACTTACATTATGTTGCAGAGCTGCAGTTGAGAGCCAGCTGGAACCTCATCAGGGTAATCTTTCTGGGAGACTCTGAGAACAAAGATAGTGAAGGGACTTGACAAGCATTTGACAGATAGCAATGGATGGGGAAGGGTAGCCCAACAAAAGAGCTCCAGGATCTGATGCAAGGGGAAAATTTATTTCACTTTGCCAAAATGCCTAATGCTGCAATCCTAGATCCACTTAGTAGAGAATAAGCCCCCTTGAAATTCAGTTATAAATTACTTCTGAGTAGACATATATAAGCATGTACTGCGAGGCTCCTATGGGCCTGCGTAATTTAATAATGACTTCTTAGTAAGGGATGAGGAACAACTATAAATCTGCTGCTATGGCCCAGACAAGAAAAGATTTCTTTCTCATGCTCCAAGTATTCATGATGTTACAAAGCAAACAAGACAATTCTGAACAACACAGATTCTGATTTTTTAAAAGTTTGTAAAATCTGTTAACATTAGGCAAAATGATACTTTTCTCTAAATTCATGTTTTCATGGAAGGTCATCTTGTCAGTTGCCTAAAGGAAATGTTGGCATAACAACAATTTATCAATGTAGTGATGACATACACAGATCATGTATGGTTTTACTAGCTAAAACTACCTGTAGTTGCTCAGGAATTTTAAGAAAAGGGGGGGGGGCGGGAATCAGTGTTTTTGAAATCAGTGTAACATTTCAATGTAATTTTAAAATGTTCAGTCTGCCATCTTGATTCAAAATTGTGTCCAATTGTAACCAAACAGACAAAAAACTTTCTCCTTGATATCAGAAACCATAATGCACACTTTGCTTATAGTGCCTTAAGTATATATAGGACAGACAAAAAGACAAATAAATTTCCAAAATATATAGTACATGAGGCTGAAAGCCTGAATGCACAAGGCTGATACGTTCCATAGGTTCACAAAATACTTTTGCGGGTCTTGTTGATAATGTTGATACGTTGTGCACAATTGTAATGATTTTTAACTGCATCGCTTTTCCTGCAAGTCTCACGTTGTCACTTCTGCATTTGTTTGTAGTATGGAGTTGATCACTGGTTCCAAGTTCCCAGGAAGCCAAATCACTGTGTCACTATCGCTTTTCTCCAGGGCTGGAACATCCAGTTCATCCATTTGTCTCTCTCCCAAGCCAAACTTACCCACACAGTAATACCATCCTTAAAGGCTAATACTACAAGCTTGCAGAGTTCTCAAGTGAAATAAGTGAAACTATTTAAACAGGTCAAGAACCTGCAGTAGCAGCTACTCCCCCAGCCCTCCTCCAGAGGTTATTCTGTTTGATGAGAATTTTTGTGCTCTGCTGGCTAAAAGTTGCTTCCAAATCCAAACTCCTCCTAATGGTTTTATGTTACGCCTATAAGGAAGAACAGAACTTTAAAATACATAATTTCAATATATTTGTGCCTGTCTAGCAGCTGCTCAGATCTTTGTCAATGGCATACAACCTTTGGCAATCCTCACAGAACTCTAGCCCAATGGTTGCCATTAATTTGATCTGAACTGATTTTATAATGAACTGATTTTAGAATGTTGTATTATTTTACTGTTGTTAGCCGCTCTGAGCCCGGCTTCGGCTGGGGAGGGCGGGATATAAATACATTTTTTATTATTTATTATTATTGTGGTACACAGCAGCAGTTAATGCAGTGTCCCTGATTAAACTGTTTTTAAAATGTTTCTGGGCTGCACCAGGAATGTCTGAGGATCCATCGGATGCCGGGCTTCACAACTGTAATTTTGCTTTCTGATATTGTGTGAGAATCAAAGTTCTGTTCTCTCTCAGGACTGGAGAAACAGTTATATGTCATCTGGAGTTCATTATTTGAACTGTGTGTGACAGGGCAGCATGGAACAAGTTCTATTTTCACATCAAACAATGTTTTGGGGAGTTTTAGCCAGTACTTCTCATTTGAATTCATGAAAGTGAGAAGGCAGATTCACACATCAGCCTCTCTACAGCATTCAGATGTGCAAGTCTCCTGCAGAGTTGTGTACTTGGAAAAATGTAACCTGCAAAAAGGTAGCACACCAATGGTAAACCTGTTTTAGAAGTCAATTTTGTACAGAATAAGAATGAGATTTCTGCGAAACTAGTTCATCTAAAATTCGCTGCTTATGGGGTTGCATCCCGTAATTGGTGCCATTTAAGCCCATGTTTAAATCTTCTATTGAAATCAGTGGGACTTGTTGCTCAGTCCTGTGCATATTTACTAAGAAGTAAACCCCACTGTGTTCAAGGCAGGAAAGTGTACATAGGACTTCAGATATATGGTACAATCCCACATGCAAGATCTCCCAGCCAATATTGCCAGAGGTGAGATATGTTTTCACTGGGAATATTGGCACAAATGCTTTTATACTCATGTGGCCCCACAATGAACTATCTCCTTTTCAATAACAGATGGATACGATTAAAGGGGGGGAAGTTCCCACATGGACATCTTAAACCAACAAATTCCTAACCATGGCTGTGCCCACTTTGCAGACTGTGCTGCATAACCTTGCTTGTTGCTGCCACCTGATTTTATGTCTTTCTTCAGTTGTGGGGTGTGGGGATGTTTTACCCATTAAGAGATTTGAATGAGTGCTGTCCTGAGTGTTTCTGTTTAATCACAGTACCACAGGGCACCATTGGTGGCAACACAACATACATGTTTCCAGTTCATATTGTGTGTGCTAGCTCATTACATATCCATGTGTTGTTTGGACACCATCACTGGCATGGTACATGGTGGTGAGCACTGGCGTTTTCATTTTGTCATTTCCCCATATTCCCACTGTATTTTGTATTCTCTGAGTTGTGGGTTTTCCCCTCCCACTTTTCTAGGTTGAAAGTCTATCAGATATGGTGGTTGTCCTACCTGGACAGCTGTGGCATATCTCTGGAACTGCTGTGAGCATAGAATTGCTCGTATAATTATGGCTGAACTGACTTCATAGTATATTAATTGTCCTTCAGAGTAAATACTGCAAAATACAACAGCCATGGAATATTTGCCATGCATTAACTGAAAGCTAAAAAGAAATTCTAATGTTCTCTTAGCAACAATGTTGGATATAGTGGTACTCCTCACGATTTGTGTAAAGATACTGCTATAGGCAATCCCAATTTCTACCCTGGAGGTTAACAGGGGGCGTTATGTCACCATAGGAAAAAAGGTGTCCTTTGAAACTAAGGTTTCTGAACAATGGTTTTCAGGAAGGAGAAAAGAGGGGCCTGAACTCCATGCACTGGCTGGGTGAGGCTACACACAGAGACCTGGGAGCAGGGCTGGCTACTGTTTTGGACCCAAGCTTGCCGGTGCTAAGAGAAGCAATGAGAGACACTCTTGGAGTTTAATGTTCTTCACTCTCTCCATCAAGCTGCAAATATGTGTAAAATAAACCATATTTCATAAAGACACCAACTTCCACTGTGCCTCATTCCAAAGGAACACAAACCTTGGTTCACTGCCAAGACTGCTGCTCAACAGAGATTGAGGTGGCCAGTAACAACACATTTCCAGAGTCTGCTTGATAAACTTGGATTTATTTTTCTTTTCTTTTTTTGCTTTATAATATAAAATTTATATCAACCTTGACAAAACAGGCAATTGCAGCAGCTAATTAAAAAAACACAAGCAGATGGAATCTGCAGAGTTATTTGAAAACAGGGAGAAATCTGCAGCATTACAAAACGAGTTTTGTATTAAATCAAGCTGATTTACCAATGATTAGAAAACAAGAGTTTGATTTTATAATTTTATAATGTAGCAAACCGTCTAGTAAGGTAAATGACCCCTGGATGCTTAAGTCCAGTCAAAGGTGACTATGGGGTGCTGCGCTCATCTCACTTCAGGCCGAGGGAGCTGGCATTTGTCCACAGGTAGCTTTCTGGGTCATGTGGCCAGCACCTCTGGCACAATGGAAATGCTGTTTGCCTTCCTGCTGCAGCAGTACCTATTTATGTACTTGCACTTGTGTGCTTTCGAACTGCTAGGTTGACAGAAGCTGGGACAAAGCAATAGGAGCTCACCCCATCGCATGGATTTGAACGGCCAACCTTCTGATCAGGAAGCCCAAGAGGCTCAGTGGTTTAGACCACAGCGCCACCCGTGTCCCTTAAAAACCATCTAGTATGCAAATGCAAGCAGATTAGTGAATAACTTGTTCCAGAGTTTTGCAGTTGCTACTGCACATATGGTAGTGATTGTTTTAAGAACAAAGACACATAATTAAGTCACGGAGCTCAGTACAAAAAAGCATTTTCATGGTTGTGACTTGGAAGTCTTCTGCTCAAATCCCATTTGATCTGCAAATTAATTTAAACACTTTGGTTAAAAGCTCCCTGCCTTCCTAATATCACATTTCTGAGGGCTCAAATATCTTCCTGTTTTAAAATTCCTCTTCTCCTTCCATCTGAAGTTAAGCATAATACCACAATTGGCTGTATATATGTTACATCAGGAATGATAAAGCCTGTGGGAATACCTAACAGTATTAAGGTTAAATTACACAAAATGCAGGAGCTCCATGAGTGGGTCTCCTGATGTTTTCGTCTTTCCCAAGTATCATTAGAACAGTAACACCGGTACCTTCCCTAAGAAACCAGAGGCCTTCCTGCTGGGCATGGTAGACCAGAAAGTGTCAAAGAAAGATAGAACTTTGTTTATGTATGCTAGCACAGCAGCAAGAATACTCATCGCAAAGAACTGGAAGACACAAGATTTACCCACGTTGGAGGAATGGCAGACGCAGTTGATGGACTACATGGAATTAGCTGAAATGACCGGCAGAATCCGAGATTTGGATGAAGAATCAGTTCAGGGGGATTGGAAAAAATTTAAAGACTATCTGCAAAAATATTATAAGTTGTATGAATCTTAAGATAGTGCATGTTATTGAAAATGTTATGCTTTAGCAAATATGATTAAGCAAATGGTAAAATAAGTCACAAATGAGAAAAGAAGATAAGTGAACCAAACATATTATGTTTATTTTAAAGGTATCAAAATTGAGATATAACATATTGAATGCGGAGACATAATAATTGAAAGTTGTAATAAGGTTTGAAATAAGGTAACAAATTGCTGATATTGTTATTACAAAGAACGCAGATTTGGAAGGTGTGGGGAAGTCCAATGGGGATTTACGGAAAGTGGAATGTTTACATATCTATAACTTTATTAAGGTTTCTTTTGTTAAAAAAATCAAAAAAAATGTTTCTTGCATTTGGTCTCTCCTGTACCATTTGGAATGTACAAAACTATGAAAAGAAACGCAATAAAAAATATTAAAAAATAAATAAATAAATAAAAAGAACAGTAACACCGGAGGAAGGTTTAACCCTTCTCCTCATAATAGATTTTTCCCATCTAAAGTGTTCTCTCTGGTTCTGTTAGCTCCACAGCAAGTGCTGAGGCACATGGCTAATAATACTTTAAACTTCCTTCCACTCAGCTACACAACCGAGTTGCTGTCCTGTGGTTGCTTAAATGGACAAAAGAAAATATTGGCCCATAGTTTTTCTATTAGATTATAAACATGGAAAAACAACAGGAGAACACTGGCTGCTTGATCACTAGTTGTGGGCCGCAAGACATACTTGTGACCCCTTTAGTTAGAGTACATTTTCTTTTTGACCAGTGCTTTGTTGTGTGATATTGTAAAATCTATGGGTGCTCAAGATCCAAAAGGTGGTGCCATAGGAGCCAGCTCCTAGGGGCTAAGTTCCCTTTGTGCCTCCCCATAAAATATTTGAGGGAGCCAGGCCCTCCCAAAGTTAATGGGCATTGCCATTCAAATGGTGGGTGGGTGCTGTGTCATGTGACTGATTATGTGGGGCAGGGTTTACCTGTCCCCCACCCCCATTATTTTATTCAAGTTGGCACCGCTGGGTAGTGTTGCCCAAATGGAAAACACTTTTGCTAATGCATGGAGGTTGCTGATTTCCCATGCCTCTTCCAATCATGCCCTGTGTCACTCTATTGCATAGAGCCCTTCAACTCTCAGGAGATTTGGAGAGGGCACACAGGGGTCTTCAGCAGGCAGGGAAGCCAAGCCAAGCCACCCCACCCCTCATTAATAATTCTGTTCTGTTCATGGGAACAAAAATTGGGATCCAAGCCATAGTCTTCATTTTAGTGCAGTACTGGAGAGAGAAGGAGCCTCAAAGCACATAGTCATATTACTATATGGATCAGTGTATAGGTATTTATTGGTATTATTTTTCCATATTCATCTGGTGCAGCACAGTTCTAGGTCACATTCACACTATGCATTTGAAGCACTGTGATGCCAATTTAAACTGTCATGGCTTTCCCCCAAAGAATTCTGGGAGTTGTAGTTTGTTAAAGGTGCTGAGAGTTGTTGGGAGATGTCCCATTACCTCCCAGAGCTACAATTCCCATAAATCAAATTCACTTCTTTATCTATTTGCCTCGGTGATTCTGAATGGCTACCAAATAGAATCTTAGAACCAAAGAGGCCTTGTGAAGCATCTAACCAACCCCTGCTTGATGGAGAAAATCCAAACCTAGAGCACCTTCAGCTTTTCCTTCAAGGTTTCTGACAAGGAAGAACCCATCAGCCCTGCAAGTAACTGATTCCACAGTCAAACTGCTCCTACTGTTAAGTTTATTTTAATGTTCAGCTGAAAACTGTCCTTAAGTCCTGCCCTCCAGGGCACCAGAGAACAAGTATTATGTATCAGTCCTTTGAATCTTTGATGTTCCTCTCAGTCTTCTCTTGTTCATGCTAAAGATACCCAATTTTTTCAACCTTCTCTGAGAGAACTTGTTTTCTACATCTCTAACCACCCATTCTTCTTCTCTGAACCGTTTCTGATTCATCCACAACCTTCCTGTGTCACAGCACTCAAAACTGAACAAAGTACTCCAGATGAGGTATGATTAGTGCAGAATATTAGCCTTGTTTGAAGCTGCATCACCTTATCAACTCATTTTCAGCAACTAATAGTTTATAATCTTGAGATCCAATCCTGGGGTCCTTTTCACATGTCAAGTCAGGTATCCCCCATCCTATACGTCTACATTTGATTATATTGCTTTTTGCCTAGATGAAGAGTCTGAATGTGTCACTATTGTATTTAAATCTCTCTAATCCCACCTTCTCCAGCTTTTGAAAAGCAAAACGGCTATAGGGGAGAGGGACAGAAGGTTAAAAGAGTAGCAGGCCTTTGGCAAGAGCAACCTTTCCCAAATAATTTCTTGCGATTAGAAGGGCAGGCACTATCTGTCTTCAGGTCAGGCACTGACAACTCAGTGACACTAATTACCTACTTCAGGTAAGTATGGCAGCAGAAAATGTTTTTAAGAGCAGGGTGCCAGTTCCAGGGTGGACAGAGTATAAAGTGATCCTCTTGTGTGTGGAGAAGCTCCTTCCCTGGCTACAGCCCAGGGGCAGCTAATATCTTCTGCACCTTGTCTCAAGTGGCTCAGCTTCTGAGTTTTGTTGTGGGAGAAGTAGGTGCCTCATTGAGAGAAGTAATGATAGCCTTATAATGCTTCTCATGCTGTAAGTTCAGAAATACAGGAAACATCTGGCCCCTCACAAGTTTGTTCTTGAAAGGCCAGGCTGGGGCACTCATGCATGAGTGGAACTGACTGTAAGTGCTCCAAGAGCAACATGGGAATGTACCAGAGAAAGGAAAATTTCCCACTCCCTCTCCTAGAAAGAAAACTGCATGAGAAAGGAGATGTGAACAGTAGCCTAAGCTGAAAATGGAAAAAAACTGTTCATAGCCTCCGGGGGGGGGTACCATATGCCTTGTGGAACTATTAACAGTTCAATGGACATTACCTCTCTGAAAGGGCTCTCAGAAAACCTAGACCAAGCTTTTTGATGAATATGCAGCATATAAAATTTATTTACCAAGCATCTGAAGAATTAATGTTTTGCAGAAAAGCCTCACAAGTATGAAGTGGTTTGCTTCTGTGAAGCAAAGGACATAAGTTCTGAAACTCAAAAAATCAGAAGCGAATGAAATGCAGTAGTACACAATTTGTTCTGAATGCACATAGGTATGGTTGTGGACATGATGAAAGTCAAATACACTTTTAAACATATTTATGCTGCATTACTTCGTCCTCCCATGAGTAATAAGGAAATAAAAATAACTGTATAAAAATAGGGTAGTGCTTAGAAAAGTTTTACATTCGTTAAGTCTGGTGCAATTAAATTATTACCTGGAGCATTTGATTAAACATACTCTAGAGGTTGACAAACCTAGTATCCATAGGTATGTTTTCTAATGTTACTTCCAAACTATCAATCTCACTGTTTTTTTCTCCTCGGACAACAACCTTTACATATTTTTCAGAAGCATGCTTTGCATTCGATTGAATTTTATTTTCCAAGGGTATGTTTTCTTGAAGTGTGTGTTCCATGGTGCTTAGCCTGTCCTGGCAGCACTTTGGGTAGTTCTTGAAGCATTCAAAGGTATCGTTGCACTTTTCACAGGGAAAATAAGAACATCCTTCTACTATCTGCATGGAGTTACTGCTGGATTCATGTCTTCCCTTAAATGATTTCGAGTGGACTTCCAGAACTGATCTGTAAGAACAGCTCTGTACATGCTTGAGACAAAAACAAGTTTTGATGCATAATTGTTGGAGAACAGCAAAATCTTTGGCAATAGTGCTTCGGAAATTAGGCTTTAGCATAAGATACATAACTGGGTTATAGAGTGTTGAAGACTTGGCAAAAACAGCAGGTACAGCAAAGGCTAGTGGAGGAATCCTCTCTATTGACCCAAAGGCTGCCCACATGGCAATGACGGCATATGGGCTCCAGGCAGCAAAAAATCCAATGCATACAGCAATACTCAGCTGCAAAGTTAAAAGAAGAAAAGAAAGTTTGTGCTATTCAAAACAAAACAGTAGGTGGGTTAGACCAATAGATTGCCTAATTCACTGTCCCACCTCCAAGCAACAACTGCCTAAGAGTGATGACATGACTGTCAGTCAATTTCAGGGCCATTAACAGATCTGATTTGGCTTTTAGTCTATTTAATTACAGTTTGCAGTTCTAACAATTACGGTGTCATCATTTATACTCTCATTGGCTTTATTGTTTTAAATAAGATGTGCTTTGTTTTTAATAATGTTAACCAGATGAATTCATTTGGTGGAGATTTGTCCAATACTTGGCCCTTTTCCACATGCATACTTGCCACCACAATAACCAAGTGGCCATAGCTACTTCAGTCCCCTAGACTTTGTGATATGGTCCCTCCCAAGAGTTTATAACCTACACTGGGCAGCCAAGATTGCAAATAGGCTACAAATGGCTATGAATATATTCAAAGAGCATAGCATCCAATCACAGTCAAAGAGATCCAGGTGCATCTTGCAAGCTAAATGGCAGACAAAATAGAGATTATTTCTATTCTTATTTATTTTATTTGTGAGTTTATTGGTTGCTTCCTATACCCTGAAGCGATTTAACAATAAAAGCACTAACAATAAAAGCATGCTTAAAAATGATTTCACACTTCAATGATGGATCCACAGCAGGAGAACTGAGACAGTCTCTGCAGTTGGCTGCACAGCTCAGGTCCCATATCTTCCCCTCTGCTAGTGCAATAGGAATCCCATCATACAAAACAAACACTATGGCTTTGCTACCAAAGCATAGCAATGGTTCTTCCATTTTCCAAGGTTAAAACCTGGAAGTAGTCAGCCTGCAAACAGCATTTCCATGCTCACAAAAGTGGTGTTCTTACATTTGATCATACATTCACATACCCATACCCACACCCACACAGAGAGAGAGAGAGAGTTCAGAGAGTATGCAAACTCTTTATTTGAGGCAACTTAAGTCTTTACAGTGGTACCTCGCAAGACGAATGCCTCGCAAGACAAAAAACTCGCTAGACGAAAGGGTTTTTTGTTTTTTGAGCTGCTTCGCAAGACGATTTTCCCTATGGGCTTGCTTCGCAAGATGGAAACGTCTTGCAAGTTTGTTTCCTTTTTCTTAACACCGTTAATACAGTTGTGACTTGACTTCGAGGAGCAACTCATAGAATGCGGTGTGGTAGCCTTTTTTGAGGTTTTTAAAGACTTTGGTGATTTTTGAAGCTTTTCCAAAACTTTCCCGACACCATGCTTCGCAAGACGAAAAAAATCGCAAGACGACAAAACTTGCGGAACGAATTAATTTCGTCTTGCGAGGCACCACTGTACTTAAATTGCCTTGTTGCTGCATCCTGCCCAACACTTTGACCGTTACAAAGCACTCAAGAATTATGCCATTTCATGCAATCTTACATTCAGTCCAAAAATGGAAGAGGAAAGAAGCACCAGTCACAAAGCCTCAAAAATTGAGGTGATCCTTAAAAGGTGCTTCATATTTTAGTCTTTATGGCAGGGGTAGCCAATGTTGGGTCCTCCAGATGCTGTGGACGCCAACTCCCATCATCCCTGAACATTGGCCATACAAGCTAGGTGCACTTTTACCATACCTGCTTCCACTTCTGGATGCATATGCAAAGCTTCAAACAACTTTGTGAGGCTCAATAAAGATAAAAGCCAATAAAGACCATTTCACCTCCACTATAAATGTGCTTTAAAATATCAAGAGAATGTCAACATCAAAGCCAGCATATCTGCTCTGTTTATCTCCTGCTGCTCTCCTCCATTTTTCGGAAGCATTTATCAAATGGGGTATATAATAGTTCTGAAATAGGAAGGTTCTTTTTTTATATTAGCACTTAAGAATATTGGTTGTAACTATAAATAAAGCAAGGATATATAATCATTTGCTTTGACAACCAATTACCTATACATATTTCATAGTGCCAGCATCTGTTCTTTTTAGTGGAGCTAAAAGCTCTCACAGATTAAAAGATTGATCAGCTGCAGTTAATCACAGGCTACCTCCCCACCATTATCTGCTGTCACAATCCTCCTAGGGGTGAAGGGGAGGTCCTAAGAATGCACTCAGTGAGTCCCAATCTTTCTTCAAAGGAGGCTTGGCAAGTCATCCCCCCCCCCCCCGAACAAGTGAGTCCAGGACACATTTCATCTGCCTACATTCGCTTTTAATAAAGCATGATGCACACCTGATTCCAATCACTCCTCCATTGAAGAATGCACTGGGGGAAAGGTACAATGAACGCCACACCCCTGGTGTGTCTCTATCACTCTATTGTCACTCTTCCCCTTTATGGCCTGGCATGAGAGACAAGATCATCCTGAGTGAGCAGGCCATAAACATCACTTCTGGCCTGCCCATGCTTACTTCCAATTGGGCCAAAACTGCTGGAGCATGGAGGCCACATTATGAATTATATGCTACTACACTGGCCATAGAAACAAGGCGGCTTCCTCCATCCTAGTGGGTGGCACAAGGCAAACTTCAGCTTGGAGATCCAGGTGTGAGCACTAATTCCCTTCCCCATGAACTTTAATGAAACGTTAACATTTTTAAGATTCCTACAAGCCCAGGTACTAGAAAATCAAGGGTCTGGTTATAGCACCAATCCTAAATCTAGCATTAGTGTAAAAGCTGGTAAGACAGTCCTGTTCACAAGCCAAAATTTCCACAAGTGTAAAATGTGGACCAACAAGCAGTCTTTGGCACCATGAAAAGTATTAGGAACAGAAGTCAGAAGAACTGGATTCTTTATTCTTAGACAGGAAACTCAGTGCCAAACACAATTCCTGTTCATGCTTCAGTATAATTTCAGAATATCATAGCCCTCTTCTCTTGCTTCTTCTATCCACAGATTCCATTAAAGGCAAAAGGCTGTCAACATAAGTGCACAGCAGCCATGGAAACTAACTTGTTCAGCACCAGTGACCACATCAGGAAGACTAGATGGCAATTATGATGCTTTGCTTATGCAGCCTGGGGATAGCGACAGGGTGCTTGGAGTGAGTGGGCACCCTGCCATTGGTATGCTCAAGCCTATATTCCAGTACAACTTATCACTTCTAAAGGGAAGTGACTTGTTGAGTCCAGGAGACAGTTAATGATAGGACATTTCCCTAAGTTAAACTAGTATTGCTGCAACAGCTGTGTATATTTGGTGAGATTATCATGGGCTCCTACTTGACAGGGCCTACAGCAAGACAAACCCTTTCCTCCTGCCTTCACCCTTGCAGAGTTTACACAAATTGCATCTATTTTTATATTTCTAAAGTATACTCATGTAGCCTTTAAAATGGGAGAGACTAACTGCTAAAGATTGCTTTAGGACTGAATTTAAATCAAAAGCTGTTTAGCAATCTGGTCATCAGTTTTACCACTCCATTGATAAACTTGATATATGTTGGACTAGATTCAGAAGAATACAAAGTGAACTAAGTTTTCCCCTCTTGCAGCAAGGCTTACCTCCTCCATGACATTAGACAGTACAATAGTACTATGCTAGCAGCATAATAACAGAAAGATGGAGGTTCCATAGACTGCATGAATTAACAGTGAACACATTGACAGATTGCAGGCCAGAATCAATGTAGTCTCTGATTGTTCAATCATTAAACAGAAACTCTGCAGGCATTAATCAACAGGACAATGAACCTTGCATCTAAAATGTACTTTGATGATATATTGCACTTAACACCTCTGGCAAACAAGTTATGGTGCTGTGATATACGGCAAAGAGCTTCATTGCCTAAAACACACCATAATTTACAGGCTATATATAATCGTGTGGCTTCATTGATCTCAGTGGAACTACAGCTGAGCAAATGGTTTGTAAATTACCCATAAGCAACTCTTAAGATTCTAGCTACCATTGGCCTGATCCTGAATAATCTCGGCCTTCCTGAAATGTTGACTGAGCCAGCAGCCCAAAAGCTAAACAACTTCCTCCCTAGAATGTCCTTGCAAAAACGTCAGATTTGTCCCATCAGGGCAATCTCTGTCCATTTGTCTCCAAAAGATACATATTTTCTAACTTAGCTATCTTACATTTTAGTACCACCTCAGTAAAGAGGTAGAGACACAAAGATATCTGAAGGATTATTTCCCTAATCTAATTTTCCAAAATGCTGCCATGTAAATTTTTAATTTGAATCAGATTTAGAGTCAACAAATATGCATAAAGTATAATACCACAACAAACTACATTAAAACTGTTTTGTTGTATTGTGGATGTCTCCATTTTGATAAAATATGTAAATAGCCTGCATTGATTCCCCCACATTTTGATTTTTAGTCATGGGACTAGTCCTGTATGTTATTCCCATGACCCAAATTGCAGAGTAGTAGAAAAAGGTCTCATCTGTTCCCCTTGCTAGAATGCCAATGGCAAGAGTGTCTTCCCCTCTGATAAGCTCTCTCCCCCATCCGAGTTCTTCATGAACTGCAGAGACTATGAGAGGGGCTAGTGCAACTTGTCTCCCTTCATGACAGGGGAAAGAGAAAGTGGGAACGGGTGCAGAAGTTAGTGGTTTAGTCATCACTGCTATTCTAGACTTTCATGTTAGGGTTCTCTGCATGCTTACTGGAGGGCAAACCTCGTTGAACTCAATGGGATTTTGCTTTTGACTATGTATAGCTCAGGCAATTAGTAATTTTGGGGTGAGCGCAAGAGCCTGTTGGACCCATTAGACTCAGGACTAAGTTTAAATTCTTTAAATTCTTTTGGCAAAGCATGTTTTGTTTCTTTCCCCTGCAGAGCTAGGCAGAGTCTCAGCAAAGTTTCATATCTAGAGTAGAGAGTCAGTCCTATCATTCCTGGCTTAAAAGAACCCCATTTTATTAAGCAGGGAACAAGTGCCAGGCTCAATTGCTGTGCCCTCCCCTGACACCTGGCTTCAGCACTTTGATCCTGATCTCTTTAAACCACAGTTCCCTACTATAATCAATTGAAAAAACCTCAACAGATCCATGGAAACATCTGGCAAGACCTATTAAATTAGAGTATTTAATATGCATTATAAACTGTTTCTGATTTTGAGCTGCTGCGATGCCTTTTCCCGAGAAATGGCAGACTAGTTGCTATTGTTGTTGTTTATGGGGCTTTGAATTATGTTTATTACATGTGAAAAAGCAATGAAATACTTTTTAAAAAACAGAGTGCAAATCTATAGGTGAAGAAAAAAGAGCATGGCTTTTTAAATACCTTGGCTGTAACAGCCTGCACGTTGCTCATCCTGGTGGGTCCCAGGACATGTTGCTCCACTGCTTTTCTGGAGTCTTTCACCGTAATCAGAATAAGAGTATAGGAGGTAACAATTACTCCACAGGGGATAATGAAACAGAAGACAAAAAGGACAATTGTGTAAGACATTGCTGTTGTGTTTATATTTGATGAATACCAGTCAATGCAACATGCTGTACCATAAGGTTCGGCTCCATATTCTCCCCAGTGAGCCAGTGGGGAAAGGGCAAAAATGGCTGCATAGGCCCAACTGCATCCTATCAAGATCCAACCATGTTCTCTCCTAAATCTATTCCCTGAAATACAAAATATTCACATTTAAGATACATGGGTGAGATGTTGCTTGTAATAATACTGAAGCTGGTTTTAAGTCTACAAATCAAAATACAGGTCTCTCTGTTTATTGCCTACAGAGAAGTGGTGACTAGCCTATGGCCTTCCAGAATTTATTGGATTCGAACTCTCATTAGCTACAACTAGTATGCCCAACCCAATAGTTGCTCAAAACAACCATGACCAGTGTGGGGAGCGAAACATAGTGTTATCTCCAAACCAAAGGAGCAAAGCAGCCCAGGTTTGCCTATACCAGGCACATCCAACTTCCTAGAGACTGCAATCTACTCACATGATTAAAATCTGGCAGTGAGCTACCCCTTTTGGGGGGGGGGGGTTCAGGTCAAAGTTGGACATCCCTGACCTATATAAAGTAAGCAAGTAATTATGTTCTGTCATGACGTGTACATTGTGTTGCTATTCAACAATCCTCCAATGCAAGTTATAACAGTATTATTCACAAAAAGGGGGGAACCCTTCTACAGAGAGAGCCAGAGAGAGAGAGAGAGAGAGAGAGAGAGAGAGAGAGAGATCACACTCCCTAACACTCCATTTTCTGAGACTTAATGGCCATACTAGAACTGCCACAATGATAACCTTGCTAAAGCATTTAGTACCAAAATTTGTGTTGCATAACTCTTGGTTCTTCTAAATTTGTGCAGAAGGAAAGAAAAAAATTATTTACCATAAGATGGGAAACAAATTTTTAGGCAGCACACAGTACTCAGTAATGTTAGCGTAGACAGACTGCAGATTCCAAAAAATACTCCACAAAATGCATAGAACAAGCAAACCTGTTGGCCAAATAACCACCTAGGAAGAAAAATGAAACATTAATATCAAAAAATACTCTTTTCGCTACTGTTCAGTCATATATTCAAAAGTAACTTTCAAGGGTCACTACTGTACTGAGATAGCAATACTGATTATAGTCCATGCTCATTCTGAGCCAAGAGGGACCTTAATGTATCTTTATTTGTCTATAAAAAATTAATGAACGTAAATGCTTATAACCATCCCATGAAAGAAATTATGTTGCTTCAAATTTAAATAACGTAATTGAAAACACAGCATGCATCTGGAAGGATTCTGAACAATATATAAACTCATTAAAGAAATAACACAAAAGCGTTCAGTTTCTTGCCTGTATCTCTGGCAAGTAGTGTCTGCTTGATACAATTTAACTTGAAAAATGGCTATTTGAAGTTGGGTGGAGAAAAGGCACATTTGCAAATTGTGGATGTGCAGATTTAATATTCTTACATATTGAGATAGAACTGAAGTCTAAAGAAAAGGAAACTCCAAGGTAATGCTCTCTCACACAAGTTACAGGAGTACTGCAATTGTTTGCTTATTTGTCTATTTATTTTATATATCCCATACATATACTAAATTTGACACATTTGTTCCAAGGAATAATAAACATACAGTAATTTTTTTCTCATTTATGAGTTATGTTTTCTGTATGTATCGTTTATAAACCAATAAAGATTGAATTTTTAAAAAAGAACAATGCAACATACTTACCAGCATCACTTAGTATCTAAACTCTTTCCTTAGAAAGGTTTGAATGAATAAGATTCAATAGATAGCTACGACAGACTTAATGAGCCCAATAAGGTTCAACTAGTTTTTTCTAGCTTGTAACATTTAACCTTTCTTATCTGCATCAGCTAGTAAGAATACTGGCCTTTATTTATCAATCTAAAATAGTTTTGGATTGCATGACACACTGAGATGGGAAGTATTTTCCCAAATCACTTACCACATAGGGCATGTATTATTGTGCCCTAGATGACGAGCGACAACCTCAAAAATTGAATTGGGATAGGAGAGCCATTGTGTTTTGATTCCAGCTCTCTGACTCAATGACATTGTAAGACTTTAGTGCTGAAGATCCACATGGCTTCCTGACACCATCATCAGATACTTTACTGGGCCCTTCCCATTTTGACAGCAGTGCGTAGAAGAACGATATATTTAAATTAAAGAAAATTACTTTTATAATAAGCCATATTAATGATAATATCTACCTTGTATTAACTGCCCCCATCAACTTGAGTCCCAAAGATGAACTCTTAAATCTGTGTCTATCTCCTGACATAGACCATCCAAGACAGTCTCAGTGCCAAAAGCCTGACTGAAATTGATCTCACCCAAGAGTACCTAGAGCTGGTCAAAAGTGGCATGAGCAACTGTTCAAATCTTCTGAGTACAAGGGGGGATTTTTCAACCACTCATAGGCTGTGCAAAAGATTTACAATTACAACTAATGGCAGGGAATACTGGGGAGCACAACTCTGACTTTTTTTCAAAGCAGGACTGATGTCACCATCTGCAAGTGCCAGGTAATTAAGAGAAGCCTTGCTCTGGCAAGTGAATGAGACAGTAATGAGGCTTTTACATTTCTTTGTGACAAGCATAGCATAGAGGAAGCCAGATAATGAGGAAAATAACAGAGCAGATGCTGGATGCTTCTTTCTTTTTCTTTGATGGAATTCCTACTTTTCTACCAGTAGTTTAAACAGTAACACTTATTTGCAAATTGTATGCATTTCAACTGGGACGCGGGTGGTGCTGTGGTCTGAACCACTGAGCCTGGGGCTTGCCGGTTGGAAGGTCGGGGTTCCCCGCAACGGGGTGAGCTCCCATTGCTCGGTCCCAGCTCCTGCCGACCTAGCACTTCAAAAGCACGTCAAAGTGCAAGTAGATAAATAGGTACTGCTCTTGCAGGCAGGTAAACGGCGTTTCCGTGCGCTGCTCTGGTTTTGCCAGAAGTGGCTTAGTCATGCTAGCCACATGACCCGGAAAAACTGTCTGCAGACAAACGTCAGCTCCCTCAGCCAGTAACGTGAGATGAGCACCGCAACCCCAGAGTCATTCATGACTGGACTTAACTGTCAGGGGTCCTTTAGCTTTTTATGCATTTCAAATTAAAAGCTAAAAGTTTTATTTCTGCTGGATAAATATTTTTAGTTAAAGCTCAATGTGTTTTACAGTGGTACCTTGGGTTAAGAACTTAATTCTTTCCGAGGTCCATTTTTAACCTTAAACGGTTCTTAACCTGAGGCACACTTTCGCTAATGTGGCCTTCTGCTGCCACTGGCTCACGATTTCCGTTCTTATCCTGGGGCAAAGTTCTTAAACTGGAGGAACCACTTCCTGATTAGCAAAGTTTGTAACCCAAAGCGTCTGTAACCCGAAGCATCTGTAACCTGAGGTACCACTGTACAAGTTAAATGTATACAGTCATTGGAGCTTACTCCCAGGTAACAATGTATAATTGCACGTGTGTGTGTGTAATGGATCTGCACAACTGCCTGTAATTTTGGATTCTCCTTGGAGACATGGCTAGGGATTATCCCTGGGGAGTGGCTACAGCAGTTTTCATGATGAGGTCATGAGCGTCAGAACGCATAACCTTGAAAAAGAAACATAAGCAATTCCACTAATGTATTCCTTTCATTTCAATTGTAACTGAATTTCACTCTGTAAAAAAAAATAAAAATCATTTGTAACTAAGTAACAATGACATGTATTACTGTAGAAAGGGAAGCTGGATCTTTTGTTATTCCTTCCACTGAAAATTAGGAAACCAGGTGGAGTAATTGTACTGAATGAATGCAACTTTTCTCCAAAAGGTATCCTAGTGACAACAGTGTTGTGCAGCTCAGAATACTAATTACTGCCAGGAGCTTGAAAGACTGCTTTTCTCAGCCCTTGGAATTATTCATCACTATAGTAATAAAAAAATGTGGAAGAAGAAAAGTTTAGTTACTGTTTCCTACTAACAGAGAACTTCAGTGGATGCACATTGAACACACCTGTGTGAAAGGCTGGATGTAACAGCTAGAGGGTACAAGGTCAGAGTCATACCAAGGTCACTGATGGCCAAATTGATCATGAAGTACTCTGCTGGTTTCAATATGTTCTTTTTCTTGTAGGAAACATAGAGGAGGATACTGTTCCCACAAAAGGAGCATATGCCTGGAGGACAAAACAAAAAAGGGTTAACTGTTTTCACTCTCATTAGCATTTTGACTTTGCATGAAAGTAGCATGTTGTCCCTTTCTCCAGTGGCTTTAAAGGGAAAAACATACAGGGCAAAGGGATGACTAATCATGATTTTTATATAGGGGTTTTTACAAAAAATAATAATTTTGCAGCATGATTTCCAAATTGTTCTCTTTCCTTCAGTGCCAGTTTATTCTTATCACCCTTGCCTCCAAAGTGGTTGAGCACTTTGTAAAAATTAATGAATATGACCCATATAATAAAAAGTATACTATCTGTATAGAAAAAATTAGACATAAAACAAGGCAGCAGGGAACTAATGGCACCTTACCATGAACCAAATTTAGTTCAAGTTAAGCTGACCCAGACTGCAGCCCACTCCACAAAATGCTAAAAAGCCACTCAAGCTTTTTATATATTGCCAATCAGGTTTTCATGATGACCGCAGCTAACCTAGCTGACTGCACTGTTAAAATGAGCAGTAGCGAATTTATTCAAGGCACTAATTGAGCTCAAAGCTAAAGGCAAATATATCACATCCAGATCAGTCCTCTGAACCATAATGGCTAGCATCTTCTTTTGTGCACAGATGCACCATATGGAAAGGCATTATGCTATATCTTTGTGTTTCTGTAAAACAGGGTAAGAACAGCTTTTGAGGCACAACACTGGAGAAACCAAATAGAGGAAAAGGCAAAACAGTTTATATCTCAGCACCTCTCTTCCAATTAAATTTGGAACTCCCTGTGCCTGTTTTAAAGAACACATGCCAAAAGATCCCAAGTCACATGTGATTTGGCCCTAAAACACTACGAACCTAGGCCAGGGGTGACCAATGTGGTGCCCTCCAAATGCTGTTGAATGATACAAATTGCAATTTGGCAACATTTAGAAGGTACCACATTGGCTGTCCCTGTCTTGGACTGTCTCAGAGATATTTAGTCTTAATATTTAGTTCATCAAGTACTTGAGTTAGCTGATTTGCCAGGAAAGTCACCAGATTCAGATTCAGTAAAGCCCAATATAAATTTCTGCTAGCTTGCCAGGAAACAATAAACATTATTCCCACAGTAATTGTAATCTGTATTCTTTATCTGTGAAAGTTCAGCTTAAACACTGCTTCCCAACAACACATCAATATGTCTGTGAAAACCGCAATGTGTACTTTGTGCATTATATCATCATTTAACTCCAACTTCTAGATTTCCCCCCACCTTAACACCCATGTGTATCTATGCCTACCAACTGAGGATTACACGTCATGCATCTGATGGAATGGGTGCTAGTCCATGATCGCTTGTGCTATAATACATTTGTTAGTCTTCAAAGATGCAGAAGACCCTATGTTGTCATTACTTAAAGATTATTTCCTTCACTAGAAAACGATTCAGTCTCTAAAGGTCTGATGGCACATGAAGGGACCACCTTACTGAAGCTAAGCAAGTGTGGTCAGGTGATAGGAGACCTCCTTGGAACCACATGTATTTCACCTTGGGTTCCATGACGCTTCTGTGTAAAAATGGAGTGTAAAATATAAGAAAATACAATAATAAAAAACTAAATTGGTTTCCATAAACTAATTTAAACCAATGCAAATGTAATTATTTTATTACACTTACTTATTTAAAAAATGAAATTTTGCATATTGCTTTATGTATTCCAACTACAATACTGTGAAGCAAGTCACTAAAATTCCCATTGTATTGATGGGCGAAACTCAAGACAGTAATTTGCCCATTGCTGTCCCAGGAATTCACAGCTGAACAGAAATCTGAGTCCAGGTTTGCTGGGGTCCAAGTCCAGCAGAGGCCTCCAGTATATATATACTACAGTTGGATTCTCCTCTCTAGCAGCTGGTCCATCCAGTTCCATATGTACTTCACACAGAAAAATGTGGCCACCTTCTGGGTGGGTCATATTTCAGATTCTGTCACCTACAGCCTTTGCAGCTACTACCAAAGCACACATAAGCAATACAAAGCTCAGATTGGGCCGGGAATGGGAAAACAGATACGTGGGTAAAAGGTAAGGTAAAGGACCCCTCAACAATTAAGTCCAATCTAAGGCAACTATGGGGTGCGGCACTCATCTCGCTTCAGGATGAGGGAGCCGATGTTTGTCCACAAACAACTTCCTGGGTCATGTAGGTAAACAGTATCACACACATGCCAGTGACAGAGTTATAAAATCATCTTTTGTTTTCTAGAATGTGAAATACAATCATCATCATATGTAGAGAATATCACAATCATATGTAGAAAATAGCAAACAATCACTCTTACCAAATATAATATAGAAGATTCCAACAATAATATCAGCTGCTTCAGTTATTTTGGAATGAAATGTTGCGTTCACAAAGTAAGAACCCATCTGGGGGGGAAATAGGATGGAAGAAGAGAGAATTCAAGGTAAGTGCATCTCAGAACCCTCAGTTTTCAGGTACAGTGTTTTCAAGCGTTGATACATAAATGTGGAGGCATTTTCTTAAGCCTCACAGTAATTTAAAAACTGACGTTTTGAGACTTTAAGGAAACATGACCAGATTCAAACCCTCTGAGAATCTGGGCTCTCCCTCACTACCTGGTTGGGCAAGCACAAGTCTATTTGCCCACTATGCACAGGCTACTTGGAGCAGGGGTCACAAACATGTCACTCACAGGTGCACATACAACAACAGGGGCTTCCCCTTGTGACCACAGCTTCCCCTCATCCACTGAAATTAGGCTTGAAGGAACCATTTTATTGCAGTCAATAAGAAATAGAATAAGATGAGGCTACAGCGTATGTGTGATGCCTACAATAGTTTTTCCAATTTGCAAATGTGCCAAAGCTTTATCCACACCAATCTAAAAGATGCCATAGAATGGCATTGGATTTATGTGTTCCTTCGTGGCACCGCAAACATAACGGTAAATGTTTAAAAATAAACTATAAAAATCACGTGTCGACATTATTCATTCAAACTTTATTAAGAATGCCCTTCTCACAATTCATCAATTTAATACTGCATACTACGTGCTGAAAAAAATATTTTTCAAGTCACAGTAAAAGTATAAATAGCACAGAATATATTCTTCAAAACACAGTCCTTATCAACAACCTTTTATTATGTTCATAATTCTAATTTCACAGGGCTCAATGCAACTTCTGTATGAAGTCACTATGGAAAAATTGCCCAAATAAAACAATCACTAAGTTATCCAAAGGATACTTTAACAAGATATTTATAACATGAGTAAGCAACCTTGCACTACCAAGGAAAGATTAGCAAAAACAGAAATCTCCATCACAAATTTTACATCAGTGATTGTGAACAGCGGATTGAGAGCCTTCACAGGGACACACAGACTTCAAACACGTTTCACCAAGCTACTCAACACAAGGTGGTCTTGTTGTCTTGGCGGCCCAGGACCTCCATACACACGGTCCGTGCTTGCATGTCAAAGAGGTCACATTGATGCTGGTAACGTAGTAAAAACAATGCAGGAGGCAGAAGTTATGAGTTACCAATTTCTGCAGCCCCAGCAAGCACTGTGAATCTCCAGCTGTTTGACTTCACCCCTGGAAGCTCACTCCATTGTCTCTCAAGACAGATGGATGCCAACAACACTTAACGGTGCTTCATTTACTTACCACCCAACCTATTCAAATATTTAGTTAAACTACTTTTGACTAGGGCAAAAATTCAGATGCAGCTCCCCCCCCCCCAAAAAAAAGTCCAGAAAAATGAAAAAAAATCCAAAATTTCCATGATTACAGTTGGCCCATGAGTGGTGACTAAAGTTTGGCTTACATCTGCGGTTTGTTCATGGGGCAATTGGGGGGGGGGGTGGACTATGCACCCAGGTTCAGACATACAGTAATGCTAATTCAGATCAGGTATTGTTTCCCAACAGTGAAGCAGGAACAAAGGAAGTGTGAGCCACCTGTGGTTTCAGCAAAGAGCACCGGGCATGCTGTACATTCACATTTAAGTTTTAGTTTAACTATGGTTTTAAATTATGTGTGGACCAGACCATTGTGTGGGTGAGCAGCCTTCAGCAAGGGATCCTTCGGGGGGGGGGCGCCTTCAGAGACATGTGCGGATCCGTCACTATACTCACTGACCCTTCCACAAAAAAGGATCACTTGATGAAGGCTCTGTATGTGTCTGTATGTGAAAACAGAGCTTATTTTCTTATTTTCACATACAGACACACACACACACACACACACACACACACACACACCACCTGCCATGATGGTAGACTTTTACTAATTTAATAGGTAATTTTAACTTTCTCTTTTCCCAGAACACATGCTGTAAGTCACTAGCTATTGTTAGTGTTTACTAGGTGATTATTATTATTATATATTTATTTATGCCCTGCCTTTTCCCCTAATGGGACTGAATTACTAGTATATTAAATTTATATAATATTAAATGAAACAAAATTTTAATTGACAGATATATACTTAAGTTAAATATATAGATATATGAACTTAACTGAACTTAAAAAAATGTTGACCTAGGACCTGGGGAGACTGGACAATCAGTTCTCAATTATTTTAATGGAAACAGGTCAAACTGAGCCAAAAGAATTGGAAACACTGCTGTGTTTTTATTGGAGAGACCTCATATGACACGATGCTGAACAGTTTTATTAATCCCTTATTGTTTTATATCTGGCTTGCACTAGCTACATCATTTTTGGCTTGCAATCAAGAGATATTTATAGCAAGACCCAACAAGCATATGCCAAAAGTTGATGTCTTCAATTGATTAGGACAATGGGTGCCAGCCAAAGTATTCATAAGATATCACCTCTACTTCTCTCTGTAACTTTATGTTCATAACTTTGTTAGAGTGCATCATACCTGTTTGTCACTACCTTGAAGGACTGCTGACACTTTTTTTTTTAAAAAACCTTCCTTATTGTGTTGATCTGTCATGGAACAAACCCAGTGAAGAAAATAACAGTGATTACTCAGACCTCATCTCCATCCTTCCTGTTCTCTCTCTTCCTTCCATCACACTTGGCTGACCACTTCATCAATCATCAATTTCCTCTCTTTCCTTCCTTCTAACTTTCTGTACTAGAGAGTAATTGCTCTCACCTTACTCTCTAACCCAGGGGTCACCAACTTGGTGCCGTGGCACCCACAAATGCCTTCATTGGAACCCCTAACCAAGGGACTCAGGAGGGAGAGAAGATGTGATTTCTGTACTTGTGTTATGCTATGCCCCACACAGCAGCCATTTTGTGACTGGTGCCCACAACACTATCTCAAAATTTGAAATGTGCCACTGGTCTAAAAAGGTTGGCAGTCATTGTTTTAACCAGCTCCTGTTCACACATATGCCTATGCATTATGCTAGAATAGCTGCTAGCTGGCTGGCTTTTGTGCAACTAAAATGCTACACTGCAGAGGCAACACTCAAGTCCACTTGAAAGAATAGAATGGGATTGACTTCTGAATAAATATTACTAGGATTGCTCTCAGACCTGTGCTTTTGCTCCCAGGGAAGCATTGGGGAAGAAGTGAGTATATGACTCTGTGCGTGTGTTTGTTTTTGAGTCTGTCCCCCTTTCTCCTCCAGGTGTGGATGTGTGCAGGAAGGATATGTATATGTGCACTGCTTGTCCTCCACCACCACACACACGTATGTATAAGCTGTGTGTGTGCTTTTTGAGTATGCAAGTCCGCACATGTACACGTGCATGCACATGGGCTTCGAAGGGGTGATGAACCCTCAATCTGGCCCCAAGCCAAAAAAAAAAAATTGCCATCCACATTTCAGAGTATCAAAATCCTTCCAGCATTACTGTTATGCCTGGCAAATGTTTATATTTAATGTTCAATCCTTCTCAGGCCACACGCTTCACAGTCACTTACAAGGTACTCGAATGAACCACTTCATCTGATAAATGATTTGCATGTCTAAGCACAAGGTACTTGGAAGTACGTGATAGCATGCATGCAGAAGATGACTCCATAGATTCTTATTTTTCTTTCTGCAATGCAGCTTGCTTCTACTTTCCTTTTTCCTCTGCTGGGAAACAGGACATCAAAAGGCTTTCAGAGCAATTAGCAACATGAGGAATCAGAGAACATGCCCCAAAGCATAAGTTTTTAATGAAAGTTTGTGTGGAACAAAAAATATTTTCCCAAATTTTATTATGTAATACAATTTACCTAATAATTCTAAGAGTGGTGGTGGCCAATATTTCTCATAACTGGAATTTAATAGAAGAACCACAGTCAGTTTTGGATTGAGAAAGCAAGTTACTGATAGACTTGTATCTTGCATACATGTTATTATTACCCTGCAATATCTGAAACTGCTCAGCCTGGATAAAACAAGCAGACTGATAAAGCCCCAACCTTTTGCTTCTTTTGAGAAACCATGAGTCAAGGGGAAAGTTTGTTAAAAATTCCACAATCACAATCCACCAGAAATGTGTCTGGCACAAGCTTCAATGAAACTGTCGTTTCTACACACACAAAAAACAACCACCACTTGTAATATACTACTCAAACTCTTTCCTCTCTTCATAATAGGAATTCTGTTGATGTAAAGGCTGCAAATGATGGACTACAATGTCAAATGCACCATCTGCCCACAATCTGACTGCAACTCTCACATATGTAAAAAGAGTTACATTTGAATGACCAGTAATGAAACCTAAACGTACTCACACATTGTGACACTGCTACCTGCACACCCAGACTGTCTGTATGAATTCCTGTCACACATAAGAATATTTATTAGAATTCATTCCAATTATTTATTTTTGACCCAATGAGTCAGATCTTTATTTCCCTATCCCCTATCCCCACTTTAAGGGCCAACTTTGACATGTGGGTGGGGCCAATGACCTGTCAGTCATGTGATGCCATGATGACATCAGGTGACTGATAGGGGACATACCCATAGCTGTCAACTTATAGATTTGAAAATAAGGGGCTAGCAGCCTTGAAAATAAGGGACCAGCAGCCAAAATAAGGGGCCTGCAGCCTCACCTGTTCCAGGCACTCCAGTCTTACTGTCCTCCTGCAGTCTGGTCAAACTCATGCTGGTAGCTTCGAGAACACTGTCCAACCAACTTTGTAACCAGAGGTTCAACTGAATAGAATCTGAATCACATGCACCACATGGCCTATGCAGCCTCAACTTAAGATGGCTCCCCGGCCTGGCTTTGCACTGCAACGTTTGCAGCAGCACGTGCAACAAAATGGCGTCCAGCATTCAAAAAAACCCTCCGCTTGCATTAACTAGCCACACACAAGGCATGCAAGCTCCACCCCCCAGTCATTCTTAGACTTCTTATTGGGCAACACAGCCAAGCAACACAGTTGGAGCCTCCCTCCTCCCTGGCCAGCAGGGAGGGAGGGAGAGGAGCTGCTTCCTTTGAAATTTAAGGGACATCATTTAAGGGACATCCATCAATAAGGGACAGCAGCGGGACATGGCGCTGGAATAAGAAGAAGAAGAAGAAGAGTTTGGATTTGATATCCCGCCTTTCACTCCCTTTAAGGAGTCTCAAAGCGGCTAACATTCTCCTTTCCCTTCCTCCCCCACAACAAACACTCTGTGAGGTGAGTGGGGCTGAGAGACTTCAAAGAAGTGTGACTGGCCCAAGGTCACCCAGCAGCTGCATGTGGAGGAGCGGAGACTCGAACCCGGTTTCCCAGATTATGAGACTACCGCTCTTAACCACTACACCACACTGGCTCACTGGCTCATAAGGGACTGTCCCTTCAAATAAGGGACACTTGACACCCACCTGGCAAAGTATAAATAAACAGACAAGTATAAATATGTATAAATGAATAAATAAATGAAATAAACGCCCATCATCCTAGACTACTGGTCATGCTGGCTTGAGCTGATGGGAGTCCAACACAAAAGGGCTGCACATTTGCCGTTCCAGCTCTAGATGTTTAGAGTTCTTGACCTTTAGAGACCTCACTGAAGGTGGAAAATATGTTTCCATTGTACCATCTGCCAAAAAGCAGTATATGATGGACACCTGGGAAGCTGGAAGAAACTATGCAGAACATATCATTGGGAAAACAACCACCTTGGTGTTTAAGCATACCTAGGTGTCTTTGACTTGTTATGTCTACAGAGAAAGACAAGTACATTGGATTATAGAACAGCCACAAAGATTTTGTCACACTCCAAACACATGGTTGGAAACAGGCAACTAGCTACTATCCACTCCATCATCGTTTTTAAATAAAGCATCTACAATTAATAACTGTTGTACAAAGATTTTTAAAGACAACTCCCTGAACTTACTTTTGAAATTAAAGCTCACCAATAGCAGTATAAAAAAATAGACAAGGGTGATGTGATTGAGGAACATCCTTTTCTTGCTCATAGTAAATGAAAGTTCAAATAGTTAAGATCTATGGAAAGGAAAGGATCCTCCAGAACACCTTGCCCATATTCTGTGTACTCTGGATTTAGCAGGAGCACGTAGCACTGCCTTCTTCTAGAGCAGAAGCAGGGGAAAAAGAGCTGTTAGCTAATTTGGTGAGAGATGCGGTTAAAATGAAAGAGCTACACTACAGAGAGCAATTGGCTCCCTTTCACACTACATGAGTACTTGCAACAGAGGGGCCGAAGAACCATAGCTTCACAGCTTGACAGATTCTAATGAATGAATACATTTTTTAAAAAGACCCCAGTCGTGTTGCCTGTCTCAATACGCACAGAAAGTCTGAGCTGTGTTGAGCACCTCTGCTATGGCATTACCTCAGATGCTCTTTGTTGCAGAGTTGCCCCTTATCACACAGCTCAACAGTTCCAAGTTCCCAGCAGGCTAAAAGTAACACCAACTCCCTCAAAAATTAACAGAGCAGGCATTGCCCCTTCAAGATGTCCTGCCCTGAACGTTCTTTTAATCTTCTTTTGCATTCTTAAGAGGACAGATGAATCCACAACAGCAGATGTAGTGTCAAAGATGTTCAGAATTAGCAACTGCTGTTGGCAGTTCTTTGTCACAGCAGATGCTGGATAAAGTAGCTTGTGGAATTTAAGGCAAGGTGACCCTTCTGCAATCTTGCATGGCACAAACTATATAGTAAGATCTACCAAACTATATAGTAAGATCTACCTCACAGGGATCATAAAAGGAGGTTGCAGGCACCCTGCCCATTTGGATTGCTACTTGACCCTCTCAGAAGCTGGACACCTTCACAGCCAAAAGGAGTAACAGCACAGAGTAAACTGATAACAACATATAGTTATTGGCCACAACTTTCTTAGACACCACATTCTTGTACCACTGTTATTTGCACTTACTTCTCATTAGGCACAGCATAGCTAAGCCTTCATTTTCCACCAGTACCTGACCTTACCTCTCTGAACCCACTACTTTAGTACTGAACCTGAAAACCCAACAGGATTGCCATCTGAATTTCATTGTTTTTACTGGCAGAACCTTTCTGTCCAATTATAACTGGATGCCTGGCAGAGATTCAACAGGTGATGCTCTCCCCATCAGGACATCTTCATTTTGGCACTGGCCCACCTGCTCAAAATCTAGCCTGGCATGAAGCTCTTAGATTTCAGTCGGGCACGCAGCGGCTATAAACAGGGGCGTCCTGGCAGAAAACTGGAGACAGATTAAAGGAAGGGGGGCTGGAAATAAATAAAAAATCAAGTCATCAGGAACTTTAGAGTCGAGTAGGCAACAAACAGTCCAAGGTTTAGAGGCTGCCAGTTTCCCTTCCCACAAGGCGCTCGCTAGAAGCTGCAGGTGGACCAGGTGAGCGGGCGCGCAAATTTACCTTGGCTCCGGGCTGGCGCGCGGGGAAGTCGGCGCAGCGGCGCGCGCTCGCATTCTCCGCCGCCGACGCTGCCGCTCTGCGAAGCGCCAGAAAGAAACGAAGTGCTTTCGCCAAGGAACCTCCAGTGACTGACGAGGCGGCAGAGGCAATGCCCGCGGGTCTAGAAGGCGAAGGCGCGGATTGGGGCGGGCTTGAGCCGGGGCTGAGGCGAGGGAAGCGCCTCTGCCGCCGACGCCACTCGTTGCTCCAGCATGACGCTACTATTACTAGCCCACAACTCCTGCAGGCGCGAAGCACAAGGAGCCCCTTGCCCTGAGGCGACGGCGCCAAGTTGGGGAGCTCAGGGAGCAGAACTTTCCGCTTCTTCCTCACCTCCGCCCGCTTCTCCCGCTTGCTGAGAGGCCGGAGGAAGGGCCATGGCAACGGCTAAAGGGAGCCGCTCTCTCGGGGGGCTCCCTCATCTTATAGCCACGGGCGGGGAACTCGAGGGAGTTTCCCTTTCCTCCACCCCTTGATAGCGACTGGCCCTCCAGCATGAGGCTGCTTCCCAGCAACCTTCCCGCCTTTTGAGAAACTGGATTGGATGCGGGCGGAAAGACCCTGAAGCGGCGCCTCCAGTGAGAAGAAAGCAGATCTGCTCCGCATCTTCCCATTGGCCAAAGAAATATCGGCGGCGTCTCTCCGACGGCACAAGGGCTCTCAAGATCCTGGCGCTAATTGGGGGGGGGGGATAGGGGGAAATTGTATTTGATTGCTTGTGTTTGATTATATATTGTTCCTATATCCAACTAATAAAATATTTAATAATAATAAAAAAGATCCTGGCGTGCGCCTTGCGATTGCGCCAGGGCGAAGCGCTGGCGCTATGTAGGGTAGAAAACCCGGAGCCCACAATCTAAACTGAAACCAAGTAGAATTGTTCTTACTTCGTTGAAATCTTGCGGTGGGGCTGCTGGGCGAATTTAAATTCTGGGTTGATTCAGATTTAGGGACAGGCGCCTTTAGACGGCCGCGTCTGTTACTTCAGTTGTGAAGCACATAATGAACGTCTCTCTCATACACACACAGAGCGCCTTCCCATGCCTTACCATTGCTTCAAGTAAATAAATTTCTTTTTATTTTATTTCCGTCCACATTTGTATCCCGCTGTTCTCCCAAGGAATGGATCCTAGTTTGTTCTCATAACAATCCTGATTGGAACTGTGCGGTGGAGATCTGATTTGCCCAAGGCAACCCAGTGAGCTCGCTGGCCGAGACAGGTCTGGGATCCAGGCCTCCTCAATACTTAGCAGCTCACGGCCCTCTGGATGGGTATGCTAGACACTGCAACACGGCAGAATAGCCACACCCCTCCATCCACTCAGCACTGATCCTGTGGATATTCGTCTGCTCATGGTGAGAGCCTAAAATAGGATCATCTGTGTCCTAGTGGGAAACAGCAGTTGCATGCAGAGAATGGCTGTTCTGCAGGGGCAAGATGGGCGCGCGAAAGGTGCTCTGCACGTGCTCCGTTTTCCCACTGTTCACATCGACGCTGACAGCTCAAAAGTGGCTTCTGCGATTCGCCGCCTCGTCTCCGATGCAGCCCGGGCAAGCCGGTCACCACCGCTAGGTTTACGTACCCGGCGCAGCAAACCGAGCAGAGAGAGGAAACAGAGAAGATGGTCAGATTCACCAGGATGCTTTCTGCATTGGAGTCGGAGAAGTGCCTGGTTTTGGAACGGCACGTACTTGTAATATGCTAATGCAACAATAAAACATGGGTGGTAATTGCAGACTTCCTATGACATGATCGCCCTCTAGGGGCTGATATGTGGCACCGCGACTAAGGAGCACGGCGCTAACCTAACTGTGGACCAGGAGAGAGTGCCGGTTCCTAGGGCTTCCCGCTTCCCACCACCACAACCAGCTGCGTCGCTGCATCGTTGGAAAGAGTAACTTGGATGGCTTTGAGAAACTCGGCGGTTCATATTTCATAAAGGATACTATGCAAAGGAACCACAATGGCTGTGGAATACTATCCCCATAAAATCACAGTTAAGTGTTGACTTTCAGAAGCTTTGCCTAAGAACGCATCTTTACCATTTCCTAGCAGTCATGTGCAATTTGACACCCCACACCCACACACATTAATCCACTTGTCACTTTCTAAATAACTTTTTCGCCTCTGCTTGCTTTTAAAATAAAACTGAACATAGCATCCTTCAACCATGCTCACATTCATTACAACTAACAGTCTGAAACTTCTGTGGGGCTTATTCCCTTCCTGCAAGGAAGGACATGCCTATATGGGAGGGGAAGAGAAGTTCACTCTCTCCCCCTCTCTGTTTTTCTCTCCATCCAACAAACTCAGTGCAAGTTTCTCTTTTCTTTTACTGAATGGAGGCAGTATTTGTGTTTCAGATGTGGCTGCATCTTGCTGGCAATTAGCCAGGGCTAAAGCTGAAAGCCATCCTCCTCCTCCTCCTCCACTTTTGTGCCCTACCTTCTGTTGATTCCTCTACACAGCATTGGGGCAGGCAGACAAAACAGCATGAGCTCTCCACTCTGCCCTTCACCTGCAAGGTCCCAGGGACCTTGCTTTCTCCCAGTTCTGAAGCCAGTCAAGGAGCCAAACATGAGGATGGCTGCAACTTGTTCCTAAGCAGATTGTGTATGATGAGCCTCCTCCACATGCATTCCTTTAGCCTGTTCCTCCTCTTCATCTTTGATTATGCATCTCTGCAGCTCCCTCCTGTCACGCTTACTACAAAGCAGGTGTCAGTTTACAAGAATCTTTATTTTTGTTTGTTTGCAAAATTATATGTTTTAACCAAGGAGAAGATGGGAGTTCAAAGCACCCAAGTTGAATAGGATAAGACTGGGGCAGGATCATCACTCACTGGATCATGACACTTGTGAGCGAAGCCATCCTGAGTCTCATACTCCCAGCAGGTTCACCTAAGGTGGTAAGGTCAAAGGGGAGGAGCTAGACAAAGAATGATCCAAGAAGTTCTCAACGGCAGACCAGGCAGAAGGTATGTTACAACAGCTGTGAAGGTGGATGAAGGCTGCAGCAGATAAGAATCTACCAGTCATTGTGATACTCATGCTATCGGAACAGAGCCTTACTGTGAAGACTGTGCATTGGTCAGCGTGTGCTGATCTATCCACATAAAACAAATTCACACACAGGCATCTTCCAAAAACCCATCCCAAACCCAAAAAAGGCCCATGACGATCAGCAAATGGTAACGGAGGCAGGACCATGAAATCTGGAAGCCCCTAATCATGAACCAGCTCATGGGCAGTGGATACAGATTCAGTCATTCTGACTCAACGAGACAGTTGAGTAGCTCAGCAGCTGTATCCACAACTGAGCAGCCCTGTTTAGGATCTACTCTACCCACCCCAAAAAGGCGGAGGGGCTAGAAAAGGTGCCCTAAACATAGTCTGCCTCGCTTTTTCCCCTGACTGGATTACAACACCCAGTGGGGTCACCACCTAGCGGTTGTAAAAGACAATTGAACTTTGGAACATGGAATATATGGACTTTGCTGGATAACACAGATAATAAGCGTCCCAAATGCAGGACTGCCATCACTGAAAGAGAGTTGTGACATTTTAACATTGATATTGCAGCACTTCAAGAAACTCAAAGAACAGGAGAGGGACAACTGAAAGAATAAAAAAAAACCTCTACACATTCTTCTGTAAAGGTCTACCTGAACAAGAACGTCAAATACATGGGGTAGGCTTTGCTATCAAAAACTATCTTGTAAAGCTCTTGTCAGAAGTCCCTACCGGCATTAATGAGCAACTTTCAACCCTTCAAATAAAACTTACCAAAAACCAACAGGCTACTATTTTAAGCGCTTATGCACTGGATGCCAATGAAAACATTAAAGAAAAAAAAATTATCGCCTGGATGCCATCCTATCAGATAAGCCTAAGGAGGATAAAATTATCCTCCTGGGTGAATTTAATGCAAGAGTTGGGTGAGATTTCGATCTATTGGGAAAGAAGGAATTGGCAACAGCAACCAGAACAGAATCTTACTTTTGACTATATTTGCAGCACACAACCTTGTTATTACCAACACACTATTTCGACCAAAAAAAAATTAAAATATCATGGAGGCACCCACGGTTGTACTACTAGCACCTCTTAGACTACAGTGGTATCTTGGTTTGCAACCGCTTTGGATTACAACCGTTTTGGATTACAACCACATCAAACCCAGAAGTGCGTGTCCCCTTTTTTGGATTACAACCCTTTTTAAAATTACAAACAATTGGGGGGGGGGAGGCCCCAATGGCGAAAGCCAGCCTTGGGTTACAACCTGTTTCGGTTTACAACTGGACCTCCGGAACAGATTATGGTTGTAAACCAAGGTACCACTGTATGTCTGAGCTGAAGATCGCCGCGATGTACTCCTTACCAGAGCTATGACGATGACTGATGACTGATGGACAGATCACTGATTAATACATTCCACGATGGCGATCAAGATTATACCTCAATGCAGGCTTCAAGGAAGGAAACCAAGGCGCAAAATGACTACTCAAGCCCTTAAAGATCCTATTAAGCGGGATTGCTTCCAAACAACTCTTAAGGACCATCTGAAAGGAGATAGGAGAAGCAACCACTCAGCAACTTAATAGAACAGTTGTCTTTTAAAGTAACAACCTAATCGGAATAGGAAAGGCTAGAGCCCAATAATGGAGTAAGATAAAGGTTAATGTCTCTGGCCTGCCACTGGGTAAAGTACACATAGTCCTAGTATCAAACCATCCTAAATAGCTTCACATAAGCTTATGGAAAGCTTGGCCCATCGCTCAACATCCAAGAAACCAAAGTGCTGCACCAACAAGCACAAATAAACCCACTGCAGCAACACAAATCCAACTCAATGATGTAACATTGGAAAGTGTCAACCACTTCTACCTGGGTAATTATCTTTCCACAAGGGTGGACTTTGATGCTGAAATCCAGCATTGCCTGAGCTCTGCAAGTGCAATGTGTTTGAGGACTTGGACATTCACAGGGAAACCAAAATGCTTGTTTACAAAGCTATTGTACTACCAACCTTACTATATGCTTGTGAAACATGGACCACTTATAAACGCCATCTCCAGCTCCTCAAAGAGTCCATCAACGGTGTCTCCGAACAATTTTACATATCACTTGAGAAGACAGGCAAACTAATGCCAGTGTACTGGAAGAAGCAAAGATCACCAGTGTGATTCTTCAACATCAACTTTGTTTGACTAGTCATGTTTTGTGGATGCCTGATTATCGTCTTCCAAAGCAATTACTCTATTCTGAACTTAAACATGGAAAGCATAATGCTGGTGGTCAACAAAGAAGGTTTAGTGATTCTCTCAAGGCAAATCTAAAAAAAAAGTAAAACAAACACTGACAATTGGGAAACACTGGCCTAGGAGCATTCCAATTGGTGAACAGCTTTTACCAAAGGTGTCATGGACTTTGAAGACACTCAAACTCAGGACGAAATGGAGAAACAAGCTAAGAGGAAGGCATGTTTGGCAAACTCTCACCATGATCAACTCACCCCGAAACCTACGTTCCCACTGTGGAACGGCCACCTGAATAAGAGCTTAGGAAGAGAGGGAGACAGATGGAGCTGGTCTCTCAGCCAATCCTATGTGGTGGACCCTGCAACCCTCCCCATCCCTCTGGTTCAGCCAGGTACAAAAACAAGCAATAGAGGACGGTTCAGGGAGTGGATGTGATATTTTGCATGCACATGCTTGTGGGTGTAGAGAACGAGAGTGGGGTTTCACTGTTTCCTGGTTAAAAGAATCCATTTTATCATCTTTTATTCAGGAACAAGACAACACAGAAGCTATAATGAGCATCATGTGAAATCTCCTCAGGTACCCCATCCCATCTAACAGCCAACTGCCACTTGGAATTCAGAATAACTGAATTAGAATCTGGAACAAAACAGACGTTTAAAAACACTACAGCTAACAGCATTCACACTGAACACATCTGTTCATGCATTGTGGGGTTGGCTTGAGAGAATAATTCAGAAATCAGCAATGCGGAAGCCAAGCAGTTCTGTAATCATATTAGTGATTTTTTTGCTGTGTCTGGATAGGGGTGATTCTTGGCCATGCACTCATGAACTACTGATTATATCAAGCGTCTCCTTCAATTCAAGTATGGTATCACACGGCACTGTTCTCTCATACAAATATAAGGACCCTCGTCTAATACCACACCCATGTGAGGCATTCTACTTTGGAGGACAGACTCCTCCAGCCATATATCTTGGGGAAAAGGTTTTCCTCAGCCAAGATAATTTTCAGAGCAGTCTTTTGCCAATGACCATTCCAACTATAATAGAAAGCTCACCAGCTGAAGTCACTAGTGCTCTTTTTGTGCAAAACAATCGAGCGCTTTTCGTAATAAATGGAAAGGTCTATGTGTATTTCTATAGCACATGGAAAACTTGGAAAGTGTCAGCTGGCATCGATAGCCCCGTTACAGATATCACAAACATGGACTGCTGTTATTCTTTGAAGGACATTAATTGTTACGATACCAGCAATTTCATTGTGGCTTATACAACTGGAAAGCCTACTGAATCCACTGATATCTTCACCTCCAAAAATGGGGGATACAGATTTGTAAAAACAAGCCCTGCTGGTTACGAAAATGCACTGATTGGTATCTACAACTTTGTTTCCTTGGCACAACTTGGAGTTATCCTCAACAAAACAGATGGTGATGGGGAAGCTTATTTTACATATACAGATATGAACTTAGCCCATCAAGAACAAGGTGCAGAATTCGACATGAAACTCTATGCAGATGAATCTGTTATTGGCATAATTCCCCCTGGCCTGAGAGGTTTTATTCTCCTTTGGACAAAAGACACTTTCGTGTTCTCTTTCAACCACGGCCTGAATGTTGCTCTGATAACAGTGCATCCCACCGATAAATATGTTAATGTGACATTACCTGTGCAAGGCCTTTGTAATGTAGCTGCCAACAGAAATGAGATTGCAGCCCTCACCAAGAACCAGAAACTTTTCTATGGAACCCTGGACATGGAATCAACACAGATGGTATACATTGGTGATAAAACCAAGGGCAAACCCACTGACCCTTGTGATGCGATGATGTTTGAGAATATTGGGGTGCTTTTTTTTGTCAGTCTTATTCCGAGCACAGATTCTGCATTGTATCATTTTCAGAAATGCATTATTAACATACAGGACACACTCATGACTTTACGGCCACCGCTGCAGCCCTGTCCTGTAGAGATCCTCAGTGGTAATTTCCATAACAAAATATATTATATTGATATGAAGCAGGAACTTCATTTTAATGTCACATTTGTGCCCAAGCCGGGCACTGGGACCCATCCATATGTAACTGTGAGCAATCCCCATGCACTGGCATTTCAAGCACAAATTGATCAGGATGGCTTTACCTTTGATGGAAACACTAAATACAGGCTACATATTAGGCTGCTTCAACAGGCTTTCTCGGGCATGTCTCAACTCGAGTTTCAGGATACTATTTACTCAAGCAGGATATCCACCGTCACGGTGGATATCTACAACAAAGCCATATTCTGTATTGACATGCATCCAATTACAGCCCTTATTGTAGTGGGCTGTTCACCTAAGAAACATATCAAAATTGCTGAGAGTACAACAGCATGCAACAGAGGTCTCTTTCAGGATATTGTGCTGCAGAATAATTTTGTTTATTCAATTGATCGAAAGGTATATGACCCACAGTTCCTTGGCAGGAAAAAATTGTCACAGCCAAACCTTAACATTACCTATCGTTATGATCTTTGGAGATGTCCTATTCTGTTGTACTATGACAGCCCATGGCTCCCCGTTCTTGAGCTGTGGGACAATGATGAATTCATAGAATATGTTTCTGCTGATTTTGTACTGTATGAAATACATGGCATGCATAATTATGATTATCTCCTGAATGAAGTAGAAGCCGAGTGTAGGACAGCAGCGCAGAACTGGATCACTATAATGGCAGAGGATCCTGGAAAAGAGCCAAGTGATGTGTGGAACAGATTGCTTTATGAAAATTGTAAGATTCCCCAAGAAAATGGGCCTTTGCCATCAGCTTCCAGGCCGTATCATGTTCTAAACAGGAATGAGAAGAACAGAATATTATTTCCACAGTACAATGGCATATATGTCTTCAAAGCCATTGTTGTAGATACACACTATAGCTACTGTGACCTAACAACGGTTTTCAGTGTGTATGTACATGGCGCCCTCCCAAAGTCTCAGATCAATGTTGGTAAAACACTTATTAGTTTTCTGGTTATCATATTTGGCTCTATTTTGATGGTATACTACTTTCCTAAGTTAATGAAGGAAAATGCAAGAATGAAAACAGTTTGGGCGTAATATTTTAGTCCTGTAATGTCATGCTCTGAGGAGGGGTAGGTTAATTCTCAACAGCACTGAAAGGAAATACCATTTGGTTTGCAAACCAGTATTTATGGATAAGGGATGCTTTAAAAATGTATGAGTTTTAATAAATACAAGTTGTCAAAAGAAAGTGCTTTGTGGATGGTTCTCTGACTTTAGCAGTATGAGTACCTGCACTGAGCAAACTCACAACTCCAAATCCACAGTGGGAGAGAGTAATGCACTGTTGTTTCCACAGTGTCTTACGCATCCATGCGAGGAGGGGGAACAGGGGGGGGGGAGGGCACAGACTCAAGAAAACTTTTTCACATTTCCTTTTTCTTTCTGCACTATCCAAATATGAGCAGAATAGTGCTTCATAGGCAGTAATCGGTGTTAGGTTTGTGGATGTGTGTGTGTGTGGTGGTTTTGGTTGTTTTTCAGTGTGGGTGGAAACAGTTGTCACATGGGCTTTGGATTTGGGGGGGAAAGCTCTCTAATGCACTCTGATGCTACATGGTATGCTGCCTTGAAGGCTGAAATACTAAGCAAGCAGCCCATGTTACTCTCTTTTTGCCCCACTATTTTTAAAAAGTACAAACTTCTCAGTAATTTGAAAAATTGGGGAGAAAAATATTGGATTAGATTTAGATAGAATATTTATATTGGAGATAAGCGTGTGCTCTCTCTCTATGTGTGGCTGCCGTCTTGATAACACAACACACAAGTTGTAATTAGCTTGAAGATTTATTGCAATACAAACAATTAGTCTCGGACATCTAACCAAGCGTCCATGCCGGTGTTTCTAAGGAGTGCTTCCTGGTTCTGCAGAATATGCTGAACCTATTACCTTTCTCATACGTCTACTCCTTGGGCTCAGGGGATTGCTTGCTTGAGTGGGCTGATTTCTCTCCCTCCCACTCTCTCCTGACACCTTATCTACATTCCATTCTGTGTCAGGCGGAGGGGGAGGGGAACTGCTCACAGCTGTCCGACTGCTTCCAAACTCATGCTGCATTTCTATACTTGGGGCAGATGTGTTCATGACATCCTGGATCAGCAGTGCACTGCAGCTCACAAAGTCAGAACTCTGATTCTCAAGTGCCTTACAGAAACATAGTTACACCTGCATTACTGAAGACTCAAAACTGGCTTCAAACTAATCCTGAAAGTCCCTTCTTGAGACAATGTCGAAGGTAGTTTCTGCTTCAATTTGAAGCAGTGTTTTGGTGTGTGTGTTACTCTGATTTTCCTCTAGACTCAAACAGAGAAGGGAATGTCTGATTTGTTTGACAGTACTTCTGGCTCATTTTGAAAGGGGTGTTTTGTTTTGTTTTGTTTTGTTTTGTTCTTTGCTTTGCTTCCCTGGTGGAGAAGGAATTGTTGCCCAGGTGTTGTTCACATTCCCGTTTTATTGTGCACCTGCTGCATTTCCTGTGCTGAGATTTTAATCCATGATCATACATTATCCAAAACGCATATGCATCCTGTTCATGTTTGATGTGTTGTTTGTCAAACCAGCTTCACATTGGAGTGCTTTAGATGATCCTAATTTGTCTCCAGCCAACTTGTGAACCCCTTTGCAGAATCCTACTTTTTAGCTGGGGGTGGTCCTAAATGGGTGAACTGGGGCTCCCCACTTCAAACCCCAAACCTACAACTCTGTTTCACTTAACTTATTATTATTTATTAAACTTGTGTGCTGCCCTTCATCCAAAGATCACAGGGTGATTCACAACATATACAAAATGAAAACACAAAATACATAAAAAGACCCAAAGAAACCAATAACACCTCATCCCACAAACACATTTAAAAGGCTATAGAATGTGTAATCAGCCAAAGGCCTGGTTACAGAGAAACATTTTCACCTAGCACCTATGCAGTGAAGGCGCAAGGCAAGCCTCCCTGGGGAGATCAGGCAGCTACCACAGAAAAGGGATTTTCTCATGTTGCTACCCTCTAGAACTCTCGTGGAGGGCCTCTATGATGATCACGGGGTCCAGGTCAGTTCATATGGGGAGAGGTGGTCCTTGAGGTACTGCAGTCCTGAGCCATTTAAGACTTTATAGGTCAAAAACCAGCATTATTAATTGCACCCAGAAACTTGCAGTCAGTGCAGCTGGACTAGGATCCGTGTTATATGCTCAAACCGTCTTGTCCTGGTGAGCAACCTGGCTGCCAAATTCTGCACCACTTGAGGCTGCCAAACATTCTTCAGAGGCAGCCCCACATATTATGTGAAGCAGTAATGTAACCTAGAGGTTACCAGAGCAAAGAATATAGAAGTTAGGCTATTTCTGTCCAGATACTGGTGCAGCTGGGCCACCACACAAAGCTGACGGAAGGCACTCCGCACCACCGAGGCCACCTGCACCTCAAGCGACAGCAGTGGATCCAGAAGGATCCCCAAACCACATACCGTATTTTTCGCACCATAGGACGCACTTTTTCCCTCCTAAAAAGCAAGGGAAAATGTGTGTGCGTCCTATGGAGCGAATGCAGGCTTTCGCTGAAGCCTGGAGAGGGAGAGGGGTCGGTGCGCACCGACCCCTCTCGCTCTCCAGGCTTCAGGAAGCTATCCGCTAGCCGTGGGAGACCCAGCTCTCCCACGGCTAGCGGAGCGCTGCATTAATCCCGAAGCTTGGGGCGCGCGGAGCTCAGCGCGCCCCAAGCTTCTGGGTGCCGGCAAGGTCTCGCTAGCCCTGGGAGAGCCCCGCGACGTTGCGTGGCTCTCCCAGGGCTAGCGAAGCGCCGCGCTAATCCCGAAGCTTGGGGCTTCGGGATTAGCGCTCCGCTAGCCGTGTCTAGGCTGCGGATAGCAGCCTGCTTCCCGGAGCGCCGGGCGCCCTGAAAGCAGAGCTCAAGGCGCTTCGGGAACACATCCGCAGCGTGGGGAGCCTTGCAGGAATTCCCCACAGGGCTCCCCACGCTGCGGATAGCAGCCTGCTGCCTGGCGGGTGGGGCGCCCTGAAGCAGAGCACCCCTCGCGCCAGGCATACATCCGCAGAGTGGGGAGCCTTGCAGGAATTCCCCACAGGGCTCCCCACGCTGCGGATAGCAGCCTGCTGCCTGGCGGGTGGGGCGCCCTGAAGCAGAGCGCCCCTCGCGCCAGGCATACATCCGCAGAGTGGGGAGGCTTGCAGGAGTTCCCCACAGGGCTCCCCACGCTGCGGATAGCAGCCTGCTGCCTGGCGGGTGGGGCGCCCTGAAGCAGAGCGCCCCTTGCGCCAGGCATACATCCGCAGAGTGGGGAAGCTTGCAGGAGTTCCCCACAGGGCTCCCCACGCTGCGGATAGCAGCCTGCTGCCTGGCGGGTGGGGCGCCCTGAAGCAGAGCTCCCCGCCCGCCGGACAGACATCGGCCAGCCCCACAAGCTTGGGGACAGCAGGGAGGCGCAGCGCCACTATCCCGCTGTTCCTCGACCTGGTTCGGTTTCCCTGACCTGCTTTTGGGGGGGAAATAAAGGGGAAATTTTTTTCCTTTATTTCCCCCCCAAAAAACTAGGTGCGTCCTATGGTCCGGTGCGTCCAATCGTGCGAAAAATACGGTACCCGTTCCTCCAGAGGGAGTGTTACCCCATCAAGAGCAAGCCACCTCCCATCCATCCGGTCTAGGGTACCGCCTACTAACAGTGTCTTGTGTCTCAATCTTGATCTGGACTGAGCTTCAATTTCTTGGCTCTCATCTGCTTCATTACTGAGGCAAGACAACGGTCCAGAACAAACCATTAACAGGCATCTACTTAATTTCTGTCATCATTTCAGAAACATTATGAAATAAATCAATACAGTGAATATGGTGCACATTTTATTCTATTTACAGCACATTTGTTATAAATATAATACATTTATCGAAAAGCTTAATTAACTGGTAATTTAAACAGATCATCTGAATTGTTATAGTTACATAATAAAGTGGATGTGTTTACATGACAAACTTTAATGGTTGTGAAATAGTGCATTTTGTACTGAGATGAATGAGAACATATCTAAACTGGGGTTTTCTGTTTTTAAAGGATATTAAGTGGAGTTATATGCAGTTTGCAAAGAGGACTGGCTATCAGAATATGAAAGAAATCCCAATTTCACTTTTTTAAAAGTGGAAAATGAAAAACTGTGTAGGATTTATTTTTGTATCTTACTGAACTTCACAGAAATGTTATGAAAAGATGGTTCATGAACAAACAAACAAATAAAAATGCCAGCAGGGTTCTGTGCCCTAAATTGCTTCCTAATGCAGCCACAAATATTAACACCGGTTTTAACAGCAGTATGGCTGCATTTGACAGGGTCTAAGGTATACAGGAGTTTCCAATTCTGATACGAGGAGGATGATACCCAATTAAGTTACATGAAGTAGACCCACAGAAATTAAGTCAATTGATTTCATTGGGTTTGTTCTGAGCATGACTAACATTGGATATCACCAGTAATGTTGTGTATTTCCACTTAATTTATGGAATACTTTTTAAAAAATAAATGTTCTGTCAAGTCTAATGTACCAGGCATTATGAAACAGAAGGAGACAAGTACTTGTAATAGTTTGGAATTTTATCTACACTATTTTAACAGTTCATATGCCAAGGTTGCAGGTTAAAAGTAATGAAGTAAGTAACAGTACTCAAAACACTTCTTTTCTTTTTGGTTTTAAATAAACCTGCAGCAAGTCAAACATTGCCAATGATGATCAGTGCTGGCATCGAGTTCTGCTGACTTGTTTCAAACAAAGTAACCTGGTCCGAAAGCTTGGCAAAAACTCGCGGGGTTCCAAGATTATAAACTCCTGTGTGGACGAAACAGGCCTTTAACTGCAGGCTGGATACTTCCTGGCTTTTCAGCTGAAGCTTGTATTGTGTTTGCCCAAGCCAAGTAAAGGAACCATGGATTTCAAGTGTTTCTGGACTGGAAAAGAGAAAACATGTCATATTCTTCGGCTCATGCCCCAAAGTGTTAGTATAAACCTATGAGTAACTTAGCCAAAGTGACAGTGATTCAATAATTTAATCAAAGCATACTGGGATATAATAAAACCAGTTATATTTATACTAGCTTTTTGCTTATTTATCCACACTACAAGGAATTTCAGTTTAATGCATTCCAAAGTTTGCAGCCTATTATTACTATTTCAATTCTTACCACCTTTCACCACAAGGTTCCAGGGCAGGTTACAGAAGTTTAAAAAGCAACATTGAAATTTCCGAGTAGTTTTCAAGAGTAGCCCCACATAGAGTGAATGGCAATAATCTAATCTGGAAGTTACCAGAGCGTGGACTAGCATGGCCAAGTCATTTCTGTCCAAAAGGTGTTGTATTTCATGAACCCGCTGAAGATGGAAATAGACATTCCTAGCTACCTAAGTTTCCAGTGATGACGCTGGATACACCCAACCTACAAATCTGCTATTTCAAGGGAAATACAGCCCCATCTAGTTCCACCTCCTAAACTTGAGAACTTGAACACATCAGTAGTTTTCATTTGTTGGCCAACATCCAGCGCATCACTGCCTCCAAGCACCAGTCTTGGACTTCAGCCCCCTCTCCCAATTCAGTTGGAACAGAAATATAGAGTTGGGTATCATCTGCATACTGGTGACACTTCACTTCATATCTCCTTATGACAGCCCCCAGTGGCTACAGAGAGTTGTGAAATATCATGGGGGACAAGGCTGAACCCTGCAGGACACCACAGGGAAACGCCAATGGTGTTGAGCCGTGCCCCTCACTCCAACCACTTTCTGGAAATGGTCTGGGAGGTAGGAGAAGAAGCACTGAAGTACACTGCCCCAAACCCCACCTTCCCAAGCCTTCCCAAAAGGATACTGTGGTCAATGGTATCTAAGGCCACCAAGAACTCAAGGAGAACATGTACTTCCTTACTCAATTCAAGGAGCATTAGAGTCGACAACCATTTAATGTGGGGGTTCCGTTCCTGGCCCCTGCATGCATCAGCGAAGCACATATAAGTGTGCCCTGCCCCCCATTTTAGTGACGTTTTCTGCCACTTCCAGGTTCAGCACTGTGCACACAAGCACAATAGCATAATTGGTTGTCATCTATACTACAAACAACACACAACCTTTTTTATATTATGAATTTGGTAAGGGGAAAAAGTAGGGAGGAAAGTTTAGGTGCATGAAATAATATTTATGCCCAACATGTTTCAGAACAAATTCTTACTCAGAGACATGTTTTAGCAGCAATTCTTAAATGCAAGAGACCCTCCAAGCAAAGATTTATTCCAATATGTGTTGGGCTTGGAATAAATCTCATTTTAAGCACTTGGGAGTTCCCTCCTCCCCTTTTCCTGCCAGTGTTGCTTTCCCAGTTTTGTGGTTGAATTTTGCAACAGTACACATTTATAATTGCTAAGTCCTGAAACATCAACAGTGTCCAATATGTGGAAACACATTCTGGAACTGTACTGGTGTCACTGTGTGTGTGCATGTGCCTGCATGTTAGAGAACCAAAGGAAATAATATGAGGAGTAAAACCAGACACATCTCCCCCAACAGATTATGAATGTCAGAGTCAACAAACTGGATTGACTTTCCTCACAATAATATTTCATAGTAGGATCTAACAGGGAATCCTCTGAATCACTCCTACATAACACAAAATTATAAATTGGAAAACATGTGAAGTACTTAGTTACTGACTAATTTATTACACTGTTATCCACCACCACCCCCTCCAAGGTCTGGGCTGCAAACATGATTCCCAACTCTTTTTATCCTAAGTTTGTGATGAGAGATACTGGCTGAAAGATACTGCTTGCAACAATATCACCCAGGAAGCTTTGCAAGTGAGTAGAGATTTGAAACTGTTGAGCTGAAAGTTTAGATAACATTTCTCCTTCATCATTTGTAACTTTTCCACTGCCTTCAAGAAACCTTTAGATTGAAGTAAGTGGTTCATACACGGAGAGCAGGTTTCCCTTTTAATTAAGATATGTTGTCTAGAGGTGAATATCTAAATTTGATTTGCTTCATTAACATAAAATTTAGCTTTAGAATATTACCTTGTTGTTTTATGTCGCAAGTCAATGATCACATCAACATCGGCCTGAGAGCAATTTGAAAGTAGAAGAGTGACTGGTACTATACAAAGGCTACAAAAGAAAAGTCTCATTAGAAGCTTTGTCCTGATACTTCTGACTTTGGAAAACACAACTACACAACACAATATGCACCTTTATTAACAAGAATGAAAAAGACTTCTGTTCACTTAAAATCAGCCAGAGGCCAAACCCTTCAGTTATAATTCCAAAATAAATCACCATCTTAGCTATGTTACCTGTGTTTGTTCACAAACATCTTTCAATTACAAGGTCTCTGGAGCAGGGATTGTCCACTGATGGCAGAATTATCTATAGCACATTATGCTCTTGTGCCAAAATGCTCAGGCAACCTAGCAACATGTGGGGCTACTTTTGTCTCATCCACAATTCTTAATAAAGAAAGGAATCATTATTCTTCAGCTAGATGGGAAATTATAATGAAGCTGCTCTGCAACAGCCTCCATTCTCCTTTCTGGGTTCAAATGCAAAGTGGCAACATGAGGCTAGAAACAAGTGTTTAACCAAAGAGAATGCAGCACTCTGAAGCAGAGGCTGCTGTACCCTTCTTTGCTGAACTAGACACATGACCATATCTTCACCCCCACCTTACATGGGGTGTTAAAACACAATAAGAGAAGGCAACATTTTGAATGAGGTTGTTCTTAGTTTATGCTGGCTGAAGTTTTGATTTAAAAAAATGATCTTTAGCATGAGAAACTCCCATGGTTCTTTCAGCTCTTGAATTTATTCAAAATTTGAGAATGCAAAGGATGGAAGCCTAACCCCAGATCTAATTCAATGAGTTAGTTAGGATGTGGTGGATCTTCAGCCAGAAGGACCAACAGAATTTACACCAGTATAAGTCCTGAAAATGGGCATCCTGGGGGAGCGGTGGGGGCAGGACCAGGCAGGGTCGACTTATTGTGGATCCTTACACCATTCAGCTTGATCATGTGACCTAGCAACCCAGCAGAATTTATGTCAGCAAAAAAGAGTTACACCAGCTTCCCATACTCAAGATCCCTCCCAAATACTCTGCTTCAAAAGAGGCCTTTGTGATATTATTTAACAGTGATGAAAAATAGCCTTTAAATTTTAAATAACTATTAAAATTAAAGGCTAACTATTACAATGGTCATTTCTTTTCGTTCTTTGTAGTTCAGTGTTGCACTGCATAGTTCTTCCACTGAAGACTACTTGCATCACATTCAACAATATCTAAATTCCTTAAATTAGAACAAAGAAGCATTCAAACCTTTTTTGATGAAATGGGTGGTTATAGGTTTCTGGATAATGAAGACTAGTTTTAATAAGGCTGGAAAACTGATCCAGAGATGGCCTAGCAGGTACCGATGTGTTTTCCGGCCGAAAAAAATTGAAGAGCCCTATCTCCGATGACTCCTGGAATACAAGTGTTAAATAAGCAAAGTGGTATAAAATCAAGAAGAACTCAATCCCGCATGTGAGAAATACATAAGAGATTTTATTCAAATCATGTAAGAGGAAAAAAACTGTTCATTTATTCTTTCCTTAAAACAAATGCAGAAGAAATGTCCAATACGATCAAACTTCTGCAGGAGATGGAACAACCAAGAGGGCCCCCTCTGCTGATCTTAACACCCAGGAGGAACTATAGGGAAGGAGGCAATCTTTCAGTTATTTGGAGCCTAAGTCATTCAGGGCTTTAAACACTAGCATGAGCAACTTGAATTGGACCCAGAAACAAAGTGGCAATGTGTATGCTTAAGAAAAGTGGTTAGATGATGATGATGATGATGATGATGATGATAATTTATTTATACCCCGCCCATCTGGCTGAGTTTCCCCAGCCACTCTGGGCGGCTCCCAATCAAGTGTTAAAAACAATACAGCATTAAATATTAAAAACTTCCCTAAACAGGGCTGCCTTCAGATGTCTTTTAAAGAGAGGGTAGCTGCTTCTTTCCTTCACACCTGAAGGGAGAGCGTTCCACAGGGTGGGCGCCACTACCGAGAAGGCCCTCTGTCTGGTTTCCTTACTTCTTGCAATGAGGGAACTGCCAGAAGGCCCTCGGCGCTGGATCTCAGTGTCCGGACTGAACAATGGGGGTGGAGACGCTCCTTCAGGTATACAGGACCGAGGCCGTTAAGGGCTTTAAAGGTCAGCACCAACACTTTGAATTGTGCTTGGAAACGTACTGGGAGCCAATGCAGATCTCTCACGACCGGTGTTATATGGTCCCGGCAGCCACTCCGTCACCAGTCTAGCCGCTGCATTCTGAATTAATTGCAGTTTCCGGGTCACCTTCAAAGGTAGCACCACGTAGAGCACATTGCAGTAGTCCAAGATGAGTTCTAAAGACAACCCTACCCACTGCATTTTGGACCAGTTGAAGTTTCCAAGTTATCTACAAGGGCTGCCCTGCATAGGATACATTACAATAATAATCCAATCTGGAAGTTACCAGAGCATAGGGATACCATGGCCAAACCATCTCTGTCCAAAATGGGCCACAGCAGGCAAAACAGGCAGGGCTGGAAATGGGCACCCCTCACCACTGAGACCACCTGGGCCTCAAGTGACGGCACTGGATCCAGGACTACCCCACAAGCTCCAAACTTGTTCCTTCCAGAGGACTGCAACCGTGTCCAGTATTGGCTCTCTTCATACTTCCTCAAAACACCTAATAACTTTGCCTTTTCAGTGTCACCTTGTGAATGAAGGCCCAGGTGGTTTCAGTGGCTACAAGTGCTTTTTACCAACTTGAGATGGTAAGACATCTATGACCCATTTTTGGACTGGGACAGCTTGACTACTGTTGTTCATGTGCTAGTAACCTCCAGAGAAAATTACTGAAAGGCACTTTATGTGCCTTTGAGGTTAACCTGGAAGTTGCAGATAGGGGAGAATATGGCACCTCTACTGCTCACTGGGACAGATTATTGTGTTACACTGCCTTTGAAAGAATTGCACAGGCTACCGATAGTTAAGCCTTGTGGGGGGAAATGACACTATAGTTAAGCATAAGAACAACCTAACCCCAAATACTTTTACTCATGAAAGAACTGAATTCTTATTAATCTGGTGTAGGGTCATTCTCTACATCACTTTATGCACAAATTGGGGAGGAGATGGGAAAAGAGTATATATAAATTTCCTACATGGAGAATAGAATTTTAAGAGCAGTGTGAGTGTCAAGCCTCCGAAGAATTTATTCAAAGGCAAGGAAGTCAAAAGCAGAGATCAAGCTATTTGTGGTGACACCCAGCTTGTTTGGTGAGGAGGGAGGATGAGATAACAGCAGGTTATTAAAACAGATAACAGAAATGGTGACCATACAGCACTATAGAAATGTATCTTTCCCCTGGATTCCCATACCTGTTCCAAGTCTTCCCAGTCAGAATTCCCGAGTATTTTTTTAAAACCCTAAAAAAACAAAGGTATCAGAGCAAGATAATATATTCCACCATCCACAAATATGCTAATTAAAGTTAGTTAAAGATCCTTTGCTACGGGAAATCCTGGCTGGCCTTAATCGTGGTTAATATGTGCACCAGGGAGGAAACATTTTCTGAGGTTGAGTCATGATCTATAGTTGGAAGGAAGTCATCATTATGTTTGCACTTGACTCAAAATAACTTTTATTTAGACATGCTTCAAGAAAACAGGTTAATACAATAGGCCATCTTCACATCCGCCCCCCCCATGCAGCACCCTACTTCAACCTTCATTCCAAGCGTTTGGCAGTATCTCAGTACTCCTACATTCATTGTGTTCTTAATAATGGAACTTCTAATATATACTATGTTATAGAATTCTGCCTGAAATCCATCTGGTCAAGGAGATTTCCTCCCCCCAAATATTTCTCAAAGTTCATCTATTAAAATGCTAGCAAGGCAGATTTTACACCTTAATAACTGTTGATATATACTATTGTTGTACTGTGTATTTTGGGGTCTATGGACTGCAATAAAGCTTGTGTGTAAAAAACAAACCCTTGCTTTTCTTAAAAACAAAAATAAGTAATTACTCCATGATACCTGTTTTTGAGGGAAAGAAAATGCCTCCTTCCCTACTGTATGAAGCACAACATGATGCTGCCCTTCCAAAATGAGTTGCTTGTTATCCTCCACCACATATGCCTGTTTGAGGAAAAGGTTGAAAAAGATCACAACATAAACAAAATTGTAAGGTGTAAGTTGTAACAGGAATTTTCCAAATAGTGACAGCTAAGAATGGACACAAATATAGTGAAAATAATAACCTGTTATAGATCTATTGTAAAATATATTGTTGAGTAGTGTTAACAGAGTATAGCCATCCCGATACTTTTATTTGGTTATTAAACACATTTATAAAGAACCCTTAAAATGACATATTTAAAAACATGTAAAGTACTGGAAACAGGGTGTTCTCTGTTGAACTTCATCTCCAGACACATTCACCAGGGGCTGATACTGCTATCCTTTAGGAAGTGTTTTAAAATGGCCCCGGTCTCCTAGGTCTGTGTCAGTCAATAACATTAAACAGCATCTCTACTGTTTTGTATGCTTAGGTTGTACTGTTTTGCTTATCTGTGGAAATATATTATATTTTATACATACTTTCCAAAGTACAATGATGTTCAAATCCACTTCACTGCACTTCTGTATTAGTCTGACAGCATTGTCAGGAGACGGTTTTGCAGCTCCTTGTGATGTGTGCACACTTTGCTGTGATCGAGTTCTTTTTAAGTCAGAATATAAGCTTCGGAAAAAGAAATCTGCACATGGACTGGTTGAACTGATTATCTATGGAAAAAAAGGAACAGAGGTGTTGTTCTTCAGAAATAGCCAGTAAAATATTTGTTTGAAAAACAAACTATAAACTGTAATCCAAGAGTGATGTGCATTCAGAGGTTGCCTCTCAAATTATAATTCTACAGAAACCCCAAATGGTTCATCATGTTCCTCCAGTTCCAAAACAGTCTGGGGATTTACCGCAAGAATTTTATTTAAAAAGGCAAATGGTACCACTGTATGCTTGTAATTGCGCACTCGCACACTGCACTTTTAAAAAGCAGTTCAGTTCAGCAGAGTTGTTCTGAACAAAGGCCAAGAAATATTCAGACGTGCACATTGATTGTGGTCATATTCTGCTTATGTCTAAAACTGCGTATACAATGTGGAAGAGAGAATGTGATTGTACTTGAGTAATTATCACATGTTTTTAAAATGCCTTTAGGCACATTAGCGCTCCTGAGCTTTGTGAGTAACTACATCAAACATATAAATACTTTATTTTTATTTTATTATTCAGTACATGGGTACTTGGACCATTGACTTTTCTGTGTTTTAGATTTAGCAAGGTTTTTTCCCATCACCCAAGATCATTTATTGGAATAAATGCTTTGCTCATGTGGTTGTATTACACCACTGTATAAATGCATTAAAAAAAATGACATGTATACCTGTTCACTTCCAAAAACGATATCTGCAAATGTATAATTTTCTACAAATGAAAAGGGAGAAAAATGTTAGCCCATAAAAATGAATGAAGATTTAATTATAGAAATATTATACTCCAAAAAACTGAATACTTACCTACTGAATGCTTGCATCTTACTGCTTTCAAGCACAATTTTCCTTTCTCTCTGTTAGCCAGCTTAATATCTGCTAGAAGGAATGACCAAATATGGATTGCTTCTCATGTCATATAAGTTTACACTTTAACATCATAACTGCTAAGCTCACATATTTTACACACAGCAGCATAATGACAAACGTGTGTGTGTGTTTTAGGGTAATACTATTTTTCTTCTTCAAGTACTTAACAAAAATTCTTCTTGTGCTTCTTAATCTTTTACTTGTGACATGTTACAATTTCTTGTCCACAACTTTTCTGGCCCAGAACTTTCCCACCACTTCCCAAGCACAACTACTGTTCCCTCCCTCCCACCCCTACATTAAATAATGTCCTACAGACCCTCAGGAACAGTTTTGGGGGTGCAGGGAGCTGCAGTCAAAAGGAAGCAGGAAAGTTCCATTTGATGAGCTGAACTTGCCGTTCTTAGGATCCAAGCCTAAACATTTATACAAAACACAATTTGAACTACCATATCTACTTCTGCAATTCACAAACCTTTGTCTTCAGACAGATTTATGGATTCCTGTAATTTCCAGTTCTTGCTGTTACTAGATACTTGTACTATGTGAAATTCTTTTACACCAGCTTCACTCTAATAAGCAAGCACCAAAAAGAGAGATAAGAGATGAAATTTTATTTAAGTCATATATTAGAAAATGTTCAATAGCTTGATATTACTCAAAATATTTAGTATTTTTATTCATGCATCTTTCTGAAAAGGTTAGATCAGGACAATTCACAAAATGGTGCTTCCAGAACAGAAAAAGGACAGTGTAGGGACAAAAAAAAAACCTCCAGAAACATCCCATCAAATTTCACCCACTAGTATTGGACAGCAATCTATGACTGTGGGGTAAGGAACATGTATGTACACAATCTAACATGCCAAACATGCACACAGAAAAATCAAATCTCAATGGCCTGCTTGCCATAAAAGGCCCTGTCAGGAAGCACTTTAAGCCGGTGTATACTTTAAGGATACCTAATTGTCCCTAATTCAACTCTGGCTGCATTTGCTCAATAGAATTTAATACATTGCAAGAGTTAGTAACTCAAGTAAAGTTTTCATATAAAAAGAGAGAGTGTGAGTCGTGGCACCTGAAGATCTTCCAGATTTCATTATTCACATTTTCCACACCTATTTTAATCTGTCCACTGAAAAAACAAAATAAACGAAGCCCTACTTAAGCACATTATCTCCACCTTGCCAGGTTCATGCCTGGAGAGAGATTAGAAGTGGGCCTTAAGGTTGTCAGCTTGTTCCTCTACTCCCTTCGTTGTGGATGAAAGAAAGTAACTGAATCAGAAGATCCTGCATTCATTTGAATGTGGAGATCTCTCTTAACACTGCAAGTTTAAACCCTCTGTATAGAGATTTTAATCTCAGAGGAACAAAGGCACAGAATCTCTTAGATCTGGTTATTCACTTCCCTCCATAGCAAACCAAGTGAGGTACAGATGTGGAGGCCCATTTGGCAGAAGCACACTCCAATCTCTCCCAAGCTAGACCCCTAGAGAGAAAAGGACGTCTGAAGAGGTTCAGAACAGGCCAATTATTTTAATTATGCATAATGAAGCTGAATACTACAAAGTGACATTTCTAAATTTACCCTACCCTAGATGCTGTTAGAAGTTAAACGTCTGCATCGCCAAAGGTTCAATAGAACAGGGAATGATACTAAAATTACTTTATTCTGAACCAGGCATAGGCAAACTCCAGCCCTACAGATGTTTGGGACTACAATTCCCATCATCCCTAGCTAACAGGACCAGTGGTCAGGGATGATGGGAATTGTAGTCTCAAAGCATCTGGAGGGCTGAGTTTGCCTATGCCTGTTCTGAACTTTCAATCCAGTAAAATTAGTTTTTGAAAATTAGTTTTAAGAGACTATGCACAGATCTATAAATATATATTAAAAAGTCAAAGTTAGAGAAGACAAAGATAAGCAATGTGCTCTGAGCAAACTGAAGCTCCAGGGGAAGGAACAACAACTTCCTTTAAAGGTTCTACGATCCTGCCTTCAAGCAGGGGTGTGTGCATTCTTATCCCACCTAAGGATATCTTACACACTCCCCAACATTTTGAGGACAGCAAGCTTCAATTTAAAAATACAAACACTATTGGACCAAGTTCTAAGCAGACTTACGGTATTGATATTTTCCACATCCACAAACACTAGCATGTTGTCACCATCACCTTTTCCATCCTCAAGAGCATTGCTTCGATATACGGTAGCTCGTACAGTCAGTGATCGACTGGTACAAATAACGGCAGTATGTCTCAATACTCTGTGACTGGAAAGAGAAAATATGTAACATTTCACCACCTTTGTATTTTCCTCACATGCACTTCAGCACCAGGAAGTTGTTCACTAACAATTAAGATGGTTTGCATTAAAAATGAGGGGAAATTCGCTCTGATGCATCTACATGCCCACTGAAACGAGCTTTGCATCAAGTTTCATTTCACTCTAAAAAGTTCCACATATCTGATGCCACCTGCCTTACTGGACTCCCTTCCTACTAATAGTAGGCAAGAAATAACAGTTTAGCTTCAGGTGCTTGCTTAATCCTTTTTAAAAAAATCACAGAGGCCTTCCCTGAACTGTGATCCCAGTGGTGTGTACTGTTGATCATTGTGATTTACACTTATTCTGAATTTTATATTATTTTATGGTATATTGTTTTTCTATGTGGTACACTGCTGTGTAGTCCGCCATTTTGTTACAAAATAGTATCCACTGGTATCCAAAAATAGACAAAAACCTACTCCATGGCCTCATGCCAAATGTAGCTGAGGTGTTTTGAGAGGTGTCCAAATGTATAAGTGCATAGAATTCTTTTATTTCAAAATATATAGATTTTTATGTTTTCATTGTGAGTTTGCTTTATGACAACTTTAAAATGCTAACTTAATATAATCAAACAGTTATTTGTTGGTTTGCCATGTTATGTTTTGAAATGATTTGTCATTTGTGACTGTAACATTGTATTGATTTTCATTTTTGTTCTGTTGTGAGCCACTTTAAGCATATGTATATGGAAAAGCAGCATTAAAATTTAAATAATAAATAAATCCAGTTTTCCACGTAGTACATTCATCTGCGTGCTTAGAATCAAACCCAATGATAATACTCAGGCTCATCCAGAATCTGAAGACTATAAGCAGTCATTTGATTAAAAATGGTACAAATTTAATTAAGTATTGAATCTGTTCTACCCCAAAATTTTGTAACCTACCCAGACATGTAATTTAAAGGAAGTACTGGCTTTACACATTGAATGAATGAAAAGGATATAGGTTTCTGCCCATGCAAAAGTGTCTGCATATAACCAATTGAATGGGATTCAACATTACAGCCAATAATAAAACTGTTGTTATAAGCTAATACTCTGCAGAAAGATCTTCTAGTCTGACATCCTGCTGTTTGTGGAAGGACACGTCTGGATCCACCCCAACAAAACTCCACTTAACTCAGAAGTAAGGAAGATAGTTAAGCTTACCACATTTTTGAGTGTTTTCTAATACTTTCATAGTAAAACAAGAAGTTTATTTCATGGACACCTTCTTCATCTGGACCACGTAACCACATGGGAAGCTGTACTGAAGCTCCGGGGAGCAGTACAGAATCAGGAAGGGGGACATCTATCACTTCTGGCTGACATCCTGTTCCAACCCCAAAGTCTGAAGAATCGGCGGAGGACGTCAGAGAATATAGGGAGGTAGAATGCTTAACAACAGTCTTGTAAGCGCTACAGTGTTCAGATGCTGAAGGGCTTAGTGGTGTTAAAATAGTGCTACTGCCACCAAAGGTAAAGAATTCTGGCCGTTTAGAGACAACTTTCACTCCAGTCAGAGGACACTTGCCTACATTCATAAACTCTACATATGTCTTTCGGATTTCTCCACAAAGCAGCCCTGTAGGAAAATTTATAAAGAAGACCTGCATTGGAAGAGAAACATAGGAACACGTTTTGACAAACTGACAAAGTTCATTAAGGCAGGACTATCTTATTTGTCCATAATTATCAATAGAAATAATTTTTGCAGAATCAAGCCCACGTCAAGGTGGTTTTCCAAATTCCATTTTCACCTTTACTAAAATTAACATGAAAAGAGTACCACGTAGAAAGTGACAAGAATTCAAAATAGTTTTTCTTTTTCTCAGAAAGCTGTTATCAGCCAACGTTAGAAAAAATACAGTGCAATAAGTCTGGGGAAGAAGATGCATCATGCTCTTTTACAGTTTACAGTCTTTTCCACTTTAACACTCTTTTACACTTGAATTGATCAAACGCATCCATTCTTAAGGAAATCAGCCCTGAGTGGTCACTGGAAGGACAGATCATGAAGCTGAGGCTCCAATACTTTGGCCACCTCATGAGAAGAGAAGACTCCCTGGAAAAGACCCTGATGTTGGGAAAGATTGAGGGCACAAGGAGAAGGGGACGACAGAGGACGAGATGGCTGGACAGTGTTCTCGAAGCTACCAACATGAGTTTGACCAAACTGCGGGAGGCAGTGGAAGACAGGAGTGCCTGGCGTGCTCTGGTCCATGGGGTCACGAAGAGTCGGACACGACTAAACGACTAAACAACAACACACTTGAATTAAATTTAACCGGGCTTCAAATTTCAACTCTATGCACTATAACTTAACAAGTTTAATCTGATACAGAGTAATAAAGGAAAAACTGGAAGAAACACCTATGTATTTCAAAAGCAGCTGTTACATATTTGACAATGTTGTCAATGATTAGCTGTACCTCTAGCAAAGGCATTTCCTCTGTAATGATAGGATCTAAACGTCGATCAGGTCCATATTTAATAGATGTTTTCTCTTCTTTTGTGCTATTCAAACGAGGGCCCTGTATTTCTAAATCTTGTCGACCCCGTACTGACATTCCATTAGAGATAAATTTTCCTGAAAAGAAAACCAACAGGATATTGAGGAACAACAAGTAAGCAGATAATAAAAATTTGAGCTGGTTTTTAAGATCACATTGAGTTGAGTTTACAACTGTTACAAGTGAATTGGACACTGAAAGAAACCATCTTCATCATCATCCCTCCCAAACAGGTTTGTTTAATGATGAAACTAAATATAATGAAATTATTTTGTTGACATAAAAGGTATGTGTGCCTGGCTGTTAAAATGATGAGGTTTTAATGTTAAACGTAACTTTACAACACGATCAACAGATTGGCTTGGATCCCATATTGTATAAGCAGGTGGTGGCTCACACAACAAGGCTTTTACACCTCCTTCCTCCACACAACATCCTGTGCCAGTCCTCAGAAGCAGCTTTTAATGGGAGCTGGAAGAGGGGGCAGGATAATCTCACTGCACAGCACCCTGCTGCTTGTACAAGTCCAGATCCAATGAGCCATTGCTTTCTGGTGACTTTCTTGGTGGCAACCTTTTCATGTTACTTCTGGTAAAGGTGAAGTTGGAATTTGGAAAACCCTTTCTTTCACTAAGTAATATGGGAGTTCAACAGGCAACACTGCAGCAGTAAGAAAATCTCTTTCATGTGATGTAGCCATCTCATGATGTCGACACATATATTTACAGGTAGTATTTTATTGCCATGTTGGTAATAACACATAAATCCCAGTTTAGCACTATGCACACAATCCTTGGGATTGTATATTCCACCATCCCCTTCCCTGCACCGGTTTCATCAGTGAAAAGGAGATCAGAAGCACTTGCTGAGTTTCCAAATAAATGTGATTTGTTATTTCTAAACCTAGACTGAAAACAAGTCAATTTGTAACTGCGATTAATAATTCCATAAACCATTGTTAACCCTAAAACCAGTTGCAGGATGGGCCATAAAGCGCAGTTAGTTGAAAATGGAAGTGGATGCTTCTGCGCTACATCTTGTGCACAGGAGTGCATGAACCCACACTATGGTCTAGATATTACAAGGGAACCAGAACTCTAGCTTATCACCCTCATATGGCCTAGGGAAGTACCAAATTTGGTGTTAAGACTATGGTCTAGTCATGATAACAAATCATGAACTGAAATACCTATATCCCATTAGTAGTGGGCAAAACTGAATGAACCAGCCCTATGGACCACATTCCATGTGTTACTAGACCCTGTGTTAGATATAAAAATACAACAGGCATACCTGTTTGCAGTACAGCAGAAGGGTCTACTCCATCTAGCACTGAAGTACTCTGAATGGTGCCAAGATTGTAAACGACTCCCAGAATGTGTAGCTCCCCTGTTTGATGGGGAAAGAGCTTTAGTCTTGCCTGTGGAGATATGTTAAATTTTTGTTGTTGCTAGTGTAGTTATTTTACATTTAAACGCCATTTTAGTTAAACAAAAACAAGCATCTACATTTACCATTCTAAGAAGCTATCTGCAAGATTAATACAATTTACATATTTCTACAGGAGTGTTTCAGAAAATAAATGCAACGTTGTAGCATAGGCAAACTATTTGCCATCGCTTTTCTTGTGTCTTTACAATTCTACAGCATACTTGCTCAGATATTGTTAAAGGGCTGCCCAGATGCCCTTTACATGGAAAAGAACGTCCCCACTGCAATGCTTCTCTACTGCCAAGTATCATCTTAAATAATGTAAGCACTATTAAAGTAGGAATTAAATTCTAGTGAGTTATTTAAAACTGAAAAATAATCCCTCCCCCACAAAGTGCCTCCCAAAAGAAATGTTTAAAAGCATTTTATGTCTAACTCCTTTTGTGAGGTTCTCGAAAAGTTTTTGCTTTTAAAGCGGGGGGGGGGGGGGGGAGAGAATTAGGTACCCACCATTTTAGTTTCTTCACTGTTCATCAAAAACTCTGATATTACTTCAGCTCCAATCATATCTTTTCCAGATGTTTCCTAAAATAAATTATGAAAACAATGTTCAATTAAGCACACCATTATTTCTCAGTAGCAAACTGTTCCCAATAGTGGTTCTAAGAACATTATATTTTAATGTATTTCAAGCTTGATAGTTTACGAAAACAAAAACCTAAGTATAGCTGGGGGGGCAGGTATCCTATGTAACGGGTTTGATTGGACACAATGTTAAACCAAATTTTGCATTATGAGAAAGAGCCTAGTGCTCTTTGGGGTACTTATGTGCTCCCCGCTTCCTCCTCTGGTGTAGCCGTATGTTTGAAAACTTTTGCTTTCTTTTTAGATTAACTACAGCTTCCTGTGTTGCCAAACATATGACTAAAATTAAGTATGGTTAGTGGAAACAAGCCAACTTCAAACCATAATTTATAATGTTGGCTTGTTTTCACTAAGGTATAGGATTTGGATGACACAATAAACTACAGCTAATATAAAGCAGAAGCCTCCATTCTCCACTGCAAGGTGATGGTGGGGAGTCTCAGTCTCAGTAATTTCAACTATAGTCATTGTCTCTATAATAATGAGAAGGTAAATTTCCCTTTGATGAGGTGGGACTCCTAGTTCCAAGAGCAGAGGTCATGCACAATTCTAAACCTTGTCCTCTAAGAGGAGGCTGTGAATAATCTCTGGGGGATTAAAAACTAAGTAGAATGAAAATCAACATATGAAAGTGTGCACTGATTTACTTTTCAGTAAAAAGATTTTGAAAGATACAAATATTGCTAGTAGTGTTTGAAGTCTTTTTAGAGGACTTGATTAAATCACTTACTACTTCCTTTGTTTCTCCATTATTCTTTGAATTGTAATCCTTTGGTTGAAATTTCCAAAGCAGTGATAAGTCGGTTAACAGAAGTGGAACTTTCAATGGATTTCTAAAAGCTACTTCCACAGTTATTGGCTCTATTAAAAAGAAAAGTCAATGTATGTATTTAGGGAGGTTATTCTTATAAGATGTGAGAATAAACCAAGGCATTTATAATTTAAAAGCTTATCACTGCATTTCTATTCCATAAACAACTTTGCTGAAATAATATTAGTTTTATGTGCGATTTTTAAAAATCTGTACAAATTTTTTACCTTCTACTACACCAAGTGGAAACCTAGAGTTATCTGAATACTTATTCAGACAATACTGTGTTGGCTGGAAATTAGAAAGTGCTGTGCCTTTGTTAGCTGCAGCCACAGCTTGCTCTTCAAGTTCCTTCCATTGATAGGAGAATTCAGAGTCATATTCTTGATCAAGGCTTATGTGTGTTGCTGCCTGTTTTTCACCTAGTTGTGAATAATAATAAAAAATCACAATCACTTCAGTACACCAGAGAGTACCAAACAAAAAACTTTTTCTGTTTTTATTACAAATGGTGAATCAACTTTCAATTGGGAGACCATACAATTTTCTTAAAATGCCTGTTTCATACATGCATTTTCAAGAGATGGTATGTGTTGCTGGGAGCAGAACTCCAAAGGACAGACAGTGAGACTGAAATCCAGAACAATAAGTGGGTAGGGACATCAACAAACCAGTGGGAGGGGACCAAGGTTCACATATTGAACTAGCCGGCCCAAACTTTTGACTGCAGAATCACTAATATTTTTTTTTTCTTTCTAACTTATGAACTAATTCTAATCTACAGTCATACATAGAAGGCTCAAAATAGATTTAAAATTCAGTAGCGACTGGTGTGAAGCAGCAGAGATGGAAACTGCTCTCATGACATCAGTGTTGCTAAGCTTACCAGGACGGGGTTGGGGTGGGTCATGGCTGTGTGGACACACAGATGAAGCCAAGCTTTAAGACAACTGCAACTCCTGACTATAGTGTTTAGTGCAAGAACTGTTCTAACTCTTGGACTGACTGTTTATAGTTCAAACACTTTAGGAGAATGAGCATGATTAGCATAGGAACTGTGGCAGAAAAACTAGCAGCAAGAGGAAAAAATGCCCAGGTACTATTTATTGTCTGGTGCTACAACTGTTAGAGCAGCTTACATGTGAAAGCATCCAAACCACAGCAACCAAAGGCGGCTCGGTTTTTCTGAATCTGTCCATTAGCAAGAACTCCCATTAATCTTATATTTATTAAAGTGCATTAAGGTGAGGAAGGGAAATGCTGAAATCATTCACTTTCTATATATTTGAATAGCACAGAATTAGGCCTTAAAATGCAACAGAAATTATTTATTTATTTCATAAAACTTATATACCATCTGATTGTAGGAAAAACCTCAAAGCAGTTTACAAAATGAGGAAGTAGGATGCTGACTTGGTAGAGTAGGTTGCAGCATTTCAGAATGTATTTTAATGCCCATCTAAACTTAAAAATAAAAATTCCTGAAAACAGGGGAAAAAACCCCAGCACAACAGGAAAAGGGCTGGCCATCAACTTTGCTCCCTGATGTGCTAGTTCACTGTATGCAGGAAGTTTCTGATGCAGAGGTATATACAAAAGCAATATAATATCCACCTGTAGTATGAAGTGGTACAGTCTAGTCTACCTTCTCATTCTGTAGCATGTACAAATCCAACCTTATGTTAAGGTATGCTATCCTAATGAACTCAAATGGCTTAAGAACAAATCCCCTTTTTTGTGCTAACCTTCTGATGGCCGTCTGTCATGTCCAAAAAACACTCGTGTTGCAGAACTATTAATATAAGGTAAAGGAAGTTGTGGTAACGGCCCATCAGGTGATAGCTGACTCACATTCTGCAAGAAAGAAAAGCAGAACTTGGTCAACTTTTGGCAAGTAAAACTAGATATTGAGAATTGGAATATACAAAACTAAAGATTTACTAAATGGAAAAAGAAACTCTTTGACACACCAAAGTCCACTTCGATACATGAAATTAGTCATGCAGTGCTTTGAACAAGGACTAGCATTTATAGCAATTGACAAATACTTATTACTATATACAAGTTTTGAGTAGTGGGATAGAATTTAGAACATCATATTGTGTCCATACTAAATGACCATCTTTTTTGGAACAAACTGCTTGATACAGAAGCCAGCTGACAGGCATCAGTGAGATGCTAGCCAGACATGGCCCTACATAAAGTAACATGAGCTGCAAGCATTCAATATAGCATTTCTGCGTACGTCATCAGGTAAGGTTAACTTACATTTTAGTATCAAGCAGGGAAAAGTTAAAAGACAATTGCAGAACACTGAGGATAAAAACTGACATCTTACCCTATAAACATAAAGATATTCTCGGAGGAAGGCCCCTTGCTGAGCAGCACTTTGCTTGCTGTCATTGATCAAAATATGCCTGAATGCAGATACGGCATTGTCAAGCTGCCGAAGTGTAAAAGACTGCCGACCAATAGTGAAATTTATATGATCTTCTGCAAGTGACCATCCTTTCCCTTTATAAACTTGCATGGCTTGACAGTAACATCGTAAAGCATGCTTCTTCTGAAAGATAAAAAGTGAAGTACGGTAAATACAATTCCACCTGCTGATGTATTTAGAGCTAAAGAGTAAAAACCCAAAAAGTTCAAAAGGATATTTTATGTCAATATAAGAAGCCATTACCTTAAACAGCTTTCTGAGATTACTGAATACTGGGGAAAATAAGGGCAGGTCAACACAAGCCAACTGTGTCCCTAAACTGATAGTAAGGGTTGCATCAGCAGAATGGCTAGGAAAGCAATTTCCGATAATTTACCTTTCCCTTGTACCCCTCCTAATCTGCTCTGAAGGGTCCCCCAATATCTAGCATAAGAATGGTCTTGGTAATTCAATACAGAGTGCTAATCCCACCTGCATCAAGGTAGCCAGCACTTGAGATACAACTACCTATGTTCTCTTCAGTAGATGGAATCGGAAACATTTCATTTCTGAGTTTCCCCTCCCAAAGATGTAGAATAAAACTTTCCACTCAACTCAAGCAGTATTTAACAATGATCAAGTATTTCAAAGGTGCTAAAACACTATCAAGAGAATTGGAAAATTACAGAATATGTACTTATTTCCTAACACAGAAAACTTACCTGCCCTGCTTTACTATACCTATGGCCAGCCAGTATCATATGAAAGGCAAATTTTCTAACCATAGGACTTTTCATATTTATAAAACAATGTGCAGCTTGCTCGAGCAACAGTGCACTCCGCAGATCTGAATCCTATTAAAAACAGTGAGTGATAAGAGACAAGTTACAATTACCCAGAAAGCACAGTGATGTCCATATTCTTAAATATAAATTCCCTATTACCAGAGAAGGCTCTGAAGTCTGAAACAATGCAAGGCTCTATAGTATTACTGATGCAGTGAATATATGCCAATTTTATAAATCTTCACTAGCCAACACTGAATACGCTGCATCCAAATTTCACTGCAAAGAGCTACAACAGTACCCTTGATGATTTATTTCTCAAGTAATAGCAAACCATGTTTTCTGTACTGCATGTCAAAAAGTGAACTATTATCTATTTCACTGGTTCTGCTTGACTTTTTAAAGATCAAAGTGAGCTGGTATAAAAAGGACGTTTTATGGCCTTTGTCCTTGGTTCAGTACTTGTGATGCCTCAAACAAAGGAGCTGAATAAACCCTATGGAAAATGCTTGTAGAAACAATATAAAAATGAGTCAAAGCTTAAACATTTTAAGAAGCTTCCTTCCACAGAGCTTGTTGCAAAAATGTAGTGTTCCTTCTAAGTCTCATTTACCAATAGTTCAGCAAATGAGGAGTGTTCTCCAATGAGCACAACAGTGCTGTGATGTTCATGTTAGTATCCAGAACCACACACAATCATCAACATGAAAAAATTCTCTTACACTGGTATTTTAATCAATATCCAGATATCAAAACACAGTGGCATACAGATGAGTAAAAACAGATTTAACGCACTACCTAAACCTCCAGCTACTCAGGCTGACATTTCTAACACTCACCATTCCCATCCAAGCGCTCTGCTGCCATTTTTCAACAGAAAAATTAAAGAATAAGAATATAAGCTTTAACATATTTCAATTAAACAAAAAGCAAAAAAGACATGGAACAAGTATGGAATATTACAAGCTAACTTTGAGTTGTAATTCTGGAAGACTAAACAGGAGCTACGTTACCTTTTTAATTTATAACTGAAACATCTTACATAATTTCGAAATGGTTTCAAAATAATTTCTGGACAATTCTAAAATGACACAGGAGTAATTCCTCTTAATCAGTTACCTGTACAAAGTAGCCTCACACAATCTTAACAGATCCCCAACACGAAATAATTGTATTCACTATTGGTCTTTCTAATCTCATGTCTACTAGACAGGGGGGGGGGGGAATCTTTATATTGCATCTTGGGAGTTTTATACTTCATTTTAAGACTACTCTGCTGCTATCTAAAAGTGTGATTCTAAGAGACACAAGAAAATGTGAAGAGCAAAACTGTAGCTTAAAGTTTCTTCAATACAGTGGTGCCCCGCAAGACGAATGCCTCGCAAGACGAAAAACTCGCTAGACGAAAGGGTTTTCCGTTTTTTGAGTCGTTCCGCAAGATGAATTTCCCTATGGGCTTGCTTCGCAAGACGAAACGTCTTGCGAGTTCTTGCGAGTTTGTTTCCTTTTTCTTAAAGCCGCTAAGCCGTTAATAGCCGCTAAGCCGCTAATAGCCGTGCTTCGCAAGACGAAAAAACCGCAAGACGAAGAGACTCGCGGAACGGATTAATTTCGTCTTGCGAGGCACCACTGTAGTTATACTATCCTACTTGAATACATGTGTGCTTTATAATCACAGATTGTAGCATACTGCAAACTATACATTTAACCGCCTGTCAACTTTCCTTCAAGAAAGGCTAGCAGAATGTTCAAAATGAGAGTTTATTCCAGCCTTCATCAACCTGGTGCTGCCCAGATGTTTCAGAGTCCAAAACATATTGAGGGCATCAGGCTGGCAAAGGCTTCCTTATTTTGTGGTCATAACAAGACTTCTGTGGGTTTCCCATAAATTAACAGATGCAGAGAAGAAGCAGCAGAATAGTTTTATTCAATGGAATGCAAATAGTTAGAATCAACATCTGACATGATAATCTTTTCCCCCCAAGGGCCATTACAACTTTCTATCTAGAAAGCTCTATTTTATAATTTAGTTATTTATTAGAAAAAGTTCAAAGAAAGCCTGTCTCATTTCAAAGCACAAGACCAGCTAATAGAAGTCTTCTTTACCTCACTGGTTAAACGTATCAGGAGAGCAGCTGCCTCTGAATATTTGCTTTGGCTTTTTAATACTTCAGCACTAAGCAGCACACATCTCTCTGCCAGCATCATGTTCCTAAAAGACATAAAATCAAGCCCAGTTACATATATCTTATAATGCATGTTTTATCAGTGGTGCTTGACAGATCAGTATATGAATGTCAGATTAGTATATGAATGGCACATTTTAATTAAACAGAATTACCACGGCCCTGCCTTTATCAAAGGTGGTCTCATTGTGTTCAGGGCTACAAGGACTAACTAGCACTGCAATATATAAGTTATATGGAGCATCTGCGCAGGATTTAACCAGGTTTCTTCTTTGATAAGTTAATTATAAAACTTGTGAGTTCTTGTAGAACTAAATACATGCTTAATTTTAGAGTATTTGGATTTTCCCTCTGGTAGACCAAAAGTAACTTTGTTGCGGCTGGACTCTGCCTAGTCAACCAGAGCCATTTTATTCAAAAGTTGAACTACAACACCACCACCGCCAGCACCCTATATTACTGGTATTACCCAGAGTAATCATGAATTACCCATTGAGGAATGAAAACAATATTCAGTAAGACTACAGTCTATCTTCTACCAGGAAGAACTGAAAATAAATAGCCACACTTACTTGCAAATATCCCTATATGTTTGAATTGCAGTATCCATGTAATGGGCAGGATATGGTCTAGGTGCTCCTGGCTGAAGAAAAGCAGATACTGCTGCCATTTCCTATAAAACAACAATTGGTCATTATCTACTATTTTTGCTACAAAGCTTTTATTACAAACAAACTGTATTCAAGTAAATTTCACATACACACTCTATTATGATTCAACTGCATTTTGCAGCAGGGTGATTTGTGTTTTCACATATGCTTGTACAGTGGTACCTCGCAAGACGAATGCCTCGCAAGACAAAAAACTCGCTAGATGAAAGGGTTTTTTGTTTTTTGAGCTGCTTCGCAAGACGATTTTCCCTATGGGCATGCTTCGCAAGACGAAAACGTCTTGCAAGTTTGTTTCCTTTTTCTTAACACCGTTAATACAGTTGCGACTTGACTTCGAGGAGCAACTCATAGAACGCGGTGTGGTAGCCTTTTTTGAGGTTTTTAAAGACTTTGGTGATTTTTGAAGCTTTTCCAAAACTTTTCCGACACCGTGCTTCGCAAGACGAAAAAAATCGCAAGACGACAAAACTCGCGGAACGAATTAATTTCGTCTTGCGAGGCACCACTGTATAAAGTTTAAATGGTTCACACAAAAAAAACCCCACAAATCTTCAAACCCTCAGAACTTACAAGATGATTCTACAAGGAAATAATGATGGATACTCAGCAATGATGCTCAGGTTACCTTTAAAGTCACTTTGAAAAAACTGATTAAAATTGAGTCAGTTTTGTTTTGATTTATTTAACCTGGGCTAGTAACAGTCACATGTAAGATCAAACCAAGATAGAAGGGAACGTGGGGATTTTGGAAGGGGCCATGTGAAATCTGCATCCTGCTTCCTAAATTCTGATTCCCTTCTCTGATTGTTCATTTTAATTGCACCATCTAAAATGCCAACAACCCCCTCCTCCAACTCTGGTCACATGCTACAATTATATGCTTCTCTTTCACAATAGCAGATCAAATACTCTAAACCGTAGAAGGACTAGATAGCTTAGTTGGTAGAACATGACTCTTAATCTCAGGGTTATGGGAGCGGCTGCCAAGACCACATAATACCGGTCTTGAAAGACCTACATTGGCTCCCAGTACATTTCCGAGCACAATTCAAAGTGTTGGTGTTGACCTTTAAAGCCCTAAATGGCCTCGGCCCAGTATACCTGAAGAGCGTCTCCACCCCTCTCATTCTGCCAGGACACTGAGGTCCAGTGGTGAGGGCCTTCTGGTGGTTCCCTCGCTGTGAGAAGCCAAGTTACAGGGAACCAGGCAGAGGGCCTTCTCAGTAGGGCCATGTGGAACGCCCTCCCACCAGATGTCAAAGAGAAAAACAACTACAGTGGTACCTCAGGTTACAGACGCTTCAGGTTACAGACTCCGCTAACCCAGAAATAGTACCTCAGGTTAAGAGCTTTGCTTCAGATAAGAACAGAAACTGCGCGGCGGCAGCAGCGGGAGGCCCCATTAGCTAAAGTGGTGCTTCAGGTTAAGAACAGTTTCAGGTTAAGAACGTACCTCCAGAACGAATTAAGTTCTTAACCTGAGGTACCACTGTACCAGACTTTTGGAAGACATCTGAAGGCAGCCCTGTTTAGGGAAGTTTTTAATGTTTAATAGACTACTGTTTTTTAATATTTTGTTGGAAGCTGCCCAGAGTGGCTGGGGAAACCCAGCCAGATGGGCAGGGTATAAATTTATTGTTGTTGTTGTTGTTGTTGTTGTTGTTGTTGTTGTTGTTGTTGGCCCCACATTGGGCAAAAGATTGCTTCATGTGCAAGGGTTTGGACTATATGACCCTTCTGGTCTCTTCCAACTCTACAGTTCTATGATTCTATGACAGATGATATGCAACATGACCAAAGGTGGGTAAATGCCAACCCTACAAATCACCCACATACCCACCCAACCTGTTTGAATTAGAAACATAGAAACATAGGAATTGTATACCGTTCCAAAACAATCAATATTAATGAACTAACCAGTGCTCCTGCTGCATAAAGCATTGCTTGATCATTTAAAAAGTCTTTCTTTGCTGTATGGTAGCAATTGTATGCCAGTTCATAATGTTGCACCAAGAAACACAGATCTGCCATTTTCCTGATCTGAAGCTCTGGCGCTTCTGGAGGATACCTAAAAACGTAAGACATTATGAAAAACAAAATTTGAGGGAAACAGAACATACCGCATTCTTAATAACACAAGACTTAAACCAAGGTACAGATACTCCAACATTGTGCTTCCCCGAATTACCAACCTCTGAATGCTCAAAAGGGCACTAAAGTGACCACAATCCCTGGTTAGTATCTAACAGCTGTTTCCAAACACATGGAATGGATGGATTCCATGGATGCAGATGAATTCATCCCATGAACAAAATGAGAGACTCCATGGAAGAAGTCCTCCAGTGACAGGAAGCTCCTTCCAATCACAGAGCAAAAACTTTGGACCCAACTCAGTGATCAAAGGCAAATTGCGTAATTTTTGTAAAGTGTTAAACATCACCTCTAATTTCAACGGTAATCTGAAGGACTGAGTTTTTACAGGCATGCTCAAAAATACGATACAGATTTCCAATGTGGATAAAATAGCAGGATTCTTGTCAACTTTTTTTTAAAAGTTGCAATAGTTGTACAAGTTAAAAAATGAATAGTTGTTAAATCAGCAGTCCCAGGGCATGTAGATGAACCACACCTACTTATTAAAATGCAGAAGTGTTATGCTTTATATCTAGAAGACATGCAATGGAGGTAGTTAAGAACACGTATTTAACTGGTGTTACTAGTGTTAATCAATACCTTTTAAGACAATCTTCACACAACCATCACCACTAAAAACAAAAATTATAAGCCTATAGTGGATGCAAGTTTTTAATCTTTGAACAAAGTAGGATACAAACTTAATTGCCTGATGCGAAGGATCATATCTCAGTTTAATAAGCCAAGATGTGCACAGGCCTTCTGTCAATGCATGTAGCCCCTTTCTTCTTAGATGTGCTGCATCTAAATATGGAATTTTTGATTAAGCATAGTTACATCCAAACTTGGAAATTGTTGTCACCAGCTTCTAAAGAAGCCAGGATCTTAAACTACAGTTCGAAGCACGTCTAATACCCTGATTTATTCCAAGCCAGTAATCATAGTTTGTTGGTTCAGATATAATGAGAAACTATGGTTAACTGAAGACTTCCTAGTTTAATCTCAGTGTAAAGTTTATTCTCTGGTTTAATCTCAGAGGGACATGGTTCTGTGTGCTAACAGAAGGTCTATACGCATTTGAGCTTACTAAGAAGAGATATTATTGTCTGAATACAACCAATGTGTGAATCAATGACAAAAGAAATCACAAGGAACATGTGGAAATCAGCAAGCCAAAACCTAATCGAAATCAAGTACTTGACATTTTTATGGCGAGTAGATCTACTCACAACAAGCCAGAAGTGCTTTTTAGCTCATTTACACTTTTCTCTGGAACTTTGCTGCCACTAAACCATTTTTTGGTTGCAGAAAATAGTGAGCGACTCAGGCCTTTCCTGGATATCAACTGAAAAATAAAATGAGAATCTTATAGTATCACAGAATTGCAACATAGTTTATTATTTTATGAGCAAATAATGTTACAAAGATTTTTAAACCAATTTAAAGACTGCTTCTCTTGCAAAATCAAGAATTGAAATGTTCAAGTACACTTCTGATGTAGTCTTCAGAAAACAGCTTTTAATGTTTGTGTGTTGGTATGGGCACAATCTCTAAGTTCAATTAAAAGATCAGGAGAATGGTAACTATCACACAGTCCTTTCCCTCTCACATGCAAATTCATCCCACTATTCCCCAGACAGCCTTAAATATTACATCTGCACCACCCTTCAGCATGGTTAACAAAGCCAGTGTGGTGTAGTGGTTAGATCTCAGCAATGAGTGTCAGTTAGTCTCTTAGCCTAACCTACCTCAGAGGGTTGTTGTGAGGATAAAATGGAGAGAAAGAGAATCATATAGGCCACACTGAGCTCCTTGGAGGAAAGGTGGGGTATAAAAGTGATGACTAAATAATAGAGTCAGGTTTACCAATGTAAGTATGACCAGAAATTATGGAGTGAGGGGCTGGATTAGCACTCACCATGCTTGAAGCTAGTGCTGATGTAACCCTTCAACATGCTTCAGTCATTCAGGGGAATGGTGGAGAGAACTGGCACTGGAAATGGGAGGGACTGGGTGAAGGGAGCCGTAAATCTACATGAGGCTCTTCTGATCAGGGTCAAGAGACCAGGAAATGTTACATTTCATAGCTACTGCTAAGGAAACGAAACTCTTTAGAATAAGCTTTGAATGTCATGCTCTACTCTATGGTTAAGGGTAAGTCTGCAAATGTGAACACAACTCTGAACCCATTTTGCACATGCACTGCAATAAAGCTTTAGTGAAACAACCAAGTGTTATTTTTTAAACAGAGATCTGAGCTGAATCAAAGGTTGTTGTTTTTTAGAAGTCAACACACATTTTCCCTAGTAGGAAATAAACACACAAACATTTTTTATTTATGTGGGTCTTACCTGTCCTCCAAAGGAACAAGATGGTGATTTTTCCTTTGAATGTGGTAAGATTTATGAAAAATTTCCTTTGAATATAAAATATTGAAAAGGATAGCTCTAATAAGGCTGTGTTTGCCATTTTTAAGGCACTTGCACTGCGACTGTTTCATGGTCCTAGTGCTAGAAGCCATTCATGGGCAATTGTAAAGAGAAAGCAGGTTTTGTAGAGTCAGGCCCTATATTATGAAGTTTTTAAATGTTATGAAAAGCTGCAAGCTATGTTCAGAGCTGTATAGATCACCCCCAAAAATGAAGTGTTGCACTTTTTAATACTGAAGCAGGCCTTCATCTAAATATAGCTTTCTTCCTAGAGACAAGCTAAGATGATCAGAAGTTATCAATGTCTGTAGCACAGTGATGGAAAACCTCCAGCCCGGGCAAAATTTGGCCTGCCAAGCCTTTCCATTTGCCCTGTAAGTCCAGTTTCCAAAAACAAAGCCTACCGCCCCACAACTCATATCATATGTGATGCCATGTGCAAGGTAAAGATGCAGAAAAGTATTACAGTGGTACCTTGGTTGTCCTACTTAATCCGTTTTGGGACTCCGTTCGACTCCCGGAACCATTCAAAAACCAAGGTAAACTGATTGGCTGCAGGAGCTTCCTGCAATCAATTGGAAACCGCAGAAGCCAAGTCGGATGTTCAGTTTCCAAAGAACGTTCGAAAACCGGAACACTTACTTCGGGGTTTTCGGCTCTCAGGAGCCAAAACATACAAGTACCAAGGCGTTCGAGAACTAAGGTATGACTGTGTATGGTTCAGATGGGCACACCCAAACCTTGTAGAAAGCAGGCCTGAACTTCCCACTCATCAACCAATACTTAGGCTCTAGCTAACCACACCCAGACAGGCCAACCTTGACAGGTAAGCAGGACCACCCTCCCTCCCACCCATCAATCACATGGCATCATTACGAAATCAGAGGATTACAAGTGGGTGAGATCACCCATCTGTCAAAGTTAGATCCTGGGTTACGGGAAGATAAAGATCCAGCCTGTCCAGACAAAAAAGGTTCCCCGCCTATGCTGTAGCAAAACACAGGAATTTTTCATCAGACAAGGCGTACTGTGCAGTAATGCTACAAAAATCCCTCTTACTACAGAAAAAAATTAAGACGAATTCACAAATTTAAAAACCTACCAGCGGGATCACTACCAACTACCTCAAACTGTCTTAATGGAAGAAACTAGCAACAACCAGATTAGGAAACAGGCTGAAGTAGACGTGTCCCAAGGAGCAGTGTCATTTGTAAACCCCAACCCTCATTACTAATTTAGCAATAAAGTTCTGGGATCTGTCTAAACAGGACAGATTTCTGCTGCTGCAGTAGCAGCAGCGGCACTAATTCCTTTTTTTTAAAGTAACCCCAAATGGTACCATGGAGAAAGCCTTCCACAAACGGCAAGCCACCGCAGAAAATGCTGTTTCTCGTGTTGTCACACACACCCTGGACCCCTTGGGGAGGGGGCACACCAAGAAGGGTGTCAATATTATTATTGCAGGGTCTGGGTCAGTTCATATGGGGAGAGGTGGTAGTATTTAGCTTCAAGGCTCAGCCTCTGTGTCTCAAGATGGTGATTTTAGAGTATCTGACCACCTCAGTCTTCCTGATTCCTTGATGCATGTGAAAAAAAATTATCCAAAAGTAGTTCTAAGCCTGACACAGGTCCCCTGAGATGGGAGAAGGAAAAGCAAATGATTCACATTCTGTCAGATGGGTTTGGGTTCCTACAAAAAATAACTCAGGGCGACAGATGATCCCATCTGGAGGCCAAAAGCAAAAATGACAAATGATGGTAAGATCAGAAGCGCCACCCAGAGCCACCAGACCAATAGGAGTAACACAAGGCTTTTCTGAAGAAAAGGCTCAGTCTTTTTTCCAGACAGCCTGACTGGAACTGAGGCAAGGAGGGAGGGAGTATCAGGAGGGCATTAACTCCAGAAAACAGGCAGACCACTTTGTTGTAAGCAAACATAGACGTTGACTACATGTCTGTTACATCTACTATAGATAAAACAGATTAAAGTGCATATCTTCCTGAGTTTATTTATCAGCTAGGCAAAAAGGCTTAGAGGGTGAATGACTTACCTGGTCATTAAGTTGCCTGATTGTTTTCTCTATATGTGGCAAAAGCCCTCTAAAGGTAAATTCCTGTATGAACTGTCGAATTCGATCATGATCTGTGAGTGTCAAACAGGTGCCATGAGGTGTCCATGTATTTGACTTCTTCGATTCATGCATGGATGAATTTGGTTTCACATAATCAGTGCCATCAAAACAACCACTCTCACTAGTGTGATCCAATTGAAGTGGATGACTCTTAAAATTATTTGATAAACCATCTACTGAAAAACAAAATATGTAAACAATTACCCATTTAAATAAGCTCTGATACTAGGGATTGGAATTTTAGCAAGTGATTATGAGTTAACTGATATCCCACCTTTCTAAAATGTACTGAAAGTTACTATAATTCAGAGTGGTCAATCCTCTGTATACAACATATTTTACAGCTACTATTACTCCATTCCAAATTAGATTAGTTGTATTTTAATCAAATGATTATACCAATATGCAAAATAAAATATAAGTGTATGTTAGATTTTCCCAGTCTACATGGATACTATTTAATGACATTTTGCAATGGTTATGCCAAATTATAGTGCATAATATGAAAGTTTGCAAACAAATAATGTACCAACTTACAAGAGGAAAACAATAGAAAATGAAAAGGTATATCTAGGTAGCCACTACCTCTCATTGGACTAGCCTCCCTAGCCATTGGCCAACCTAATATGATTCACAGGAAGTCAGAGCTGTCATGACCTCAACATGAAGGAAACATGCAAATTCTATACATGGCATCTGAAGGTAACATGGAGATTCCAAGTAAGGGATAAAGTATAAACTTAGAATTCTGACAACTTGGAATTACAACTGGAAAGAGACTAAAGCCAGCTCTCAGCTGGGAGCCAGTGAAATGTCTCTGAGGGAAGCACCAAATCAAATATTAACTAATAAACAAATGTGGTTTTTAAACCCATATATATGCAATATCAAACAACTAGAGAGACCCAAGACCAAACTCAGCCAACAATTGCCAACATTATTATAGTCTCCAGAACAGGCATAGGCAAACTCGGCCCTCCAGATATTTTGAGACTACAATTCCCATCATCCCTGACCACTGGTCCAGTTAGCTAGGGATGATGGGAATTCTGGTCCCAAAACATCTGGAGGGCCGAGTTTGCCTATGCCTGCTCCAGAAGTACCACCACTATTTAGGTAGGGCAGTCACATTCCTACTCTCTTCCCCACATTCCTACTCACATGTTCTTAAGCTCCCCTCCTCTCCAAGAAAACCAGAAATCTGAAATGGCACCATCTGCAAAGAACCCTATGGTGATACCAAAGATATATAAACTAGGAACTGTATAACAACATTAAAGGTAAAAGATAGGTAAAGGTAAATGACCCCTGGATGGTTAAGTCCAGTCAAAGGTGACTATGGCGTGTGGCGCTCATCTCACTTTTCAGGCTGAGGGAGTCAGTGTTTGTCCATACAGCAGACAGCTTTCCAGGTCATACGGCCAGCAGGACTAAACTGCTACTGGTGCACAGAGGACCGTGACAAGTGCCAGAGCACATGGAAACACTGTTTACCTTCCTGCCACAGCAGTACCTATTTATCTACTCACACTTGTATGCTTTCGAACTGATAGGTTGGCAGGAGCTGGAACAGAGAAAAGGGAGCTCACCCCGTCATGCAGATTCAAGCTGCCGACCTTCCGATTGGCAAGCCCAAGAGGCTCAGTGGTTTAGACCACAGCGCCACCTGCGTACCATAACAGCATGAAAGCATGGTTTGCCCTACAAAATAACTGAAGCAAACAAGTGTCATGTATTTGGTATTTATTATTTATTATGTGTTAATGAAACACATTTAGCAAAAGAGTATATTTAAGGGGGTGTGGTAAATTGTGAGATCTACAGTACCTGAGGTAACTATAAAATCTCAGGACATTCACTAATTCTATTTAGCTTAATTTTAATATGCATGCATTTCTGAACTTCCTTTGCATTTTTGTAATGCAACACAACAATATTTGCTTGTTTGCTCCACCTCTGCAATACATTCTTATGAGCTGGCTATGTTTCAACTAGGAGAGGTCTACAAATAAACTTCCCATGTGCCTAGTGAACACAGCTTAGAAAGACAGGGGCTTATCTCTACAAATACAGTGAGCTTCAGAAACACTTCAAAAGGAGCTAGACTTTTACCAATGATTGTAGTCTTTTACTGTTTGCTTAACAACTACAACAAGCTTTTATTTTATTTTTTAACGGCACCTGACTTGTAAGGGGGAAACTCTTGGTGGAAGGCTAGGGTCATACTAGCTGATCTGATCAGATCACTTTCAGGGGATGGGGAAAGTCACCAATCAGCTTCACTGTAATGGAGTTTGTAGGAAGAGCAAGATACTACTTGAATCATCACTGATACTGCAGCAAATACTTTTCAGCTAATCCTGAAGGAACAAGCATCCCTACATAAGCACTTGATACTTTTATGAAAACTCAAAACCACTTCATATATGTTCTTAATAAGCCTTAGAATAATTATGCAAATTTTGCTAGTATTGTTTCAAAAGGGGACTGAGACAATGAGTTAGTAGTTTGTAGGCGGCCATCAAAAGAGCTCATAGGAGAACTGAGATTTGAGGTGGGGATTTGCAGCTCTTATCCAGTGCTTTTTTTCTTAAAAAATGTTTAGGGATATGCTCATTTTCCTACTAATATTGAAATACTACCCCTCAATGAGGCCAAACTTAGATTCAGAAAATGTTTAGGGGCATGCATGCCCCTGCATCCCCCAAGGAAAAAACACTGCTCATATTACACAATTTTGATGGCAGTTACCTTATTATACCATGATGAAATAAGGGCACATTCTGGCATGATTAAAATGGGACCTGCAGTTGCAGTATTCTGATAAACCACTGGTTTATTTTTATTTTTTAAACTAAGTTGTTATAAAAAGAAATATACCTTTGGAATCATTACCTAACCCATCCAGTGGTATAAAGTGATCAGAATTCTTATTTGAAATTACTGTATATGGGCCATCTTCATAGGGTTCCTGTCAGGATAAAACATACAAAAAACAGTTTCAACTTTCTGAAAATGTAACATATTTTACACTTCTATAAATCACTAATTTATTTCCAACAGAATGTTGCTTGGATACTACTGCAGAGTATGCCTTGCACTCTCTAAGTTAAGCTGCAGTCTTCAGAGGCAGAAGGGGACATTGAATCTTCATCACCGGTGATGAGGCAAACTGCTAGTTTAGTCAGCTTATGTATGTTGAAAGGGGAAGTGCCTTTCACTTTTCCACTCACCTCAGGCAGCAAAGTGTCCTGGGCTAGCTGTGTTGGAAGGTAGCAGCCAGAAATCAATCATATTATAAAATAATGCCAAGAAAGAAGAAAAGAAGCTGAAACTTTAAACTTCAACTGGTATGTGGATTTGCTTTCTCAATCAGACATTTAAAAACTGCGACAAAATACCGTATTTTTCGCTCTATAACACGCACCCGACCATAACACGCACATAGTTTTTAGAGGAGGAAAACAAGAAAAAAAATATTCTAAACGAAACAGTGGATGTATGATTTTTGTGGTTCATGCTGTGGCCACAGACATGTGATCTGAATGTGAGTTTGGGGTAGCCCAATGCAAAAATCCTGAGGATCCATGTGGATCCGTGCTTTGTAACCATGTTTTAAGTGGGGAGGGAAGGAAAAGCACTCAAGGGACAAGGAACACGCGTGGGGTGGGTGGAGAAGGATGCTGTTAATAATGCAGAAGAGGGGTATAAGAGGAGAAGCAAGCAGGCTCTGCTTCTCTCCCTCCTCCCCGGCTTGCTGAAAAACTTTGCTTTAAAGGAGCCAACCGGACAGGAGCCACTTACACTCGTGTAAGCGGCTCCTCTCCTCTCCCGCTTTGCTCCTTTAAAGCAAGCAGGCTCTCTGTCCCTCTCTCCTCCCTACTCAGCGGCTCTTCTCCCGCTTTGCTGTTTCAAAGCGAGCCACGGAGGAGGGAAGGAAGGGGAACCATGGATCCTCTGCTCACGACTGCAGCAGATTCCCCCCGCCATCTGTAGGCATTCGCTCCATGACACGCACAGACATTTCCTCTTACTTTCTAGGAGGAAAAAAGTGAGTGTTATGGTGCAAAAAATACGGTAATTTATTAAAAGAAATAAACAGACTCACATACAGCAAAAGGAGTGAAGAGAACCTTCAGTATAGTACAGAAAAAGTTTTAAGTAAAAAAATATACCTGGGTTTGGATAGTGTTTTTCTGAAGATACTGGCTCCAGGGATCAGGAATCTGTTCGTCTGCTCCTCGATTAGACCCACGAGAATTTATCTTAAGTAAATAGCACCCCTGAGTCCCATACCTCTGTTTCATTTCTTCATAAATTGAATCAGCCCTAAAAATTGTAAAATATTGCAGAATATTTTCAAACATCATCCTTCTTGACGGGTAATGCAACTTCACCTTTATTCCTGGCATGTTCACGTAGCCATTACCCTGCCCATCTGGGCAGCTTCCAGCATGAATAAAAACATCAAAAGAGGACAGATTTTGAAAACAAAAGAAGAGGGCAGATGAACATTTAAGAAGAGGCAAACATGGTACTGATAGAAGATTTTGGGAATGTAGTGCATAAAGAACAAGGGTTGTTTATGCTAGCTCCACTGTGCATGTTTACCTTAGATCTAACCCATGGGTAGGCAAACTAAGGTCTGCGAGCTGGATCAGGCCCAACGGCCTTCTGGATCCGGCCTGCGGACGGTCCGGGAATCGCTGCGTGGATCGCCAGCATGCACATTCTTTCCCTCTCCTTCACATGGCGGCAGCAGCGGCACCTCCCTCCCTCCTCCTGGCTTCTCCCCACCCTGCCTAGAGGAAGGGGGCTGGGCTTTGTTGGTGCCGGCAGTAGTAGCACTCAAGCAGCAGCCGTTTTAAGCAGCCCCTCTCCAGAGCCCTTTCGCATGCCGTTCATCATCCCTCCACCGCCGCCAGCCCCTGCTGCTTGCAAGACACAGGTAAGCAGCCACTGGGGCTCATTGTGCTCTTGCATTATTATTATTTTCAAAATATAGTCCGGCCCCCCACAAGGTCTGAGGGACAGTGGACCGGCCCCCTGCTGAAAAAGTTTGCTGACCCCTGATCTAACCCATTATGTTCAAGCCAATTCTAATGTGAAATATCTGTAGGAGTCAGCTTCCATGTAGCATCCATGTAATATGTCTGCAGTGCCAGGACAGCAATAAACAGCATAAAATTGTGTTGGCACATGCCATTTTGTAAATCGCCCCACCCTGAGCACTTATTTTTTTTAAGACAGAACAGAGTTCTTTCCTAAGGTTACTCTTGTAAAGTCAGGTTAAGAGTAGCAACACATTTGCAAAAAAACTCTTTCACCAGTTTATGTTTTATATTGTTACGGGCTAATTCTGGTCCTAGTGACTAACTGCAGACAACCATTTGAAAAGTCCAATTTCCTATTTAAAAAATGCACACATCCCAGTTGTACACAATGGTAGCAGAAGGTACTAAATAACAAACTTTTAGAGTGTTTTGCAATATCAAGCACTTGCATTTCTCCTGACTGCTTCATGGAAGAGGTCATGAATTTTTCTGAAAAAGCACCATTTTATTCTAAAGGAAAAAACATGTATGACTTAGAACACAAAACCCTAAAAGAATTTCCTTAACATGAGCCAGAGGAATCACACTTTATCTAGGAATCCTCCATGACCAAAATATCTGATTTAACCTACTTACTTTAAAAGAATACAGCTCTCTCTTTTGGGTTATTTATAGCGGCATAGTCCTACATGATTTATGCTTGTTACAGCAAGTTATATTAGACACATAGTTTTTGTACACCAGAAAGAATTACACCTGTATGTTCAAGAACTGAGAACAATGGAATTATCTTAAACTATGTAGACATTAGCAAGTTTTAAATCGGCATTTCAGAAATCTTATAAAGTGTCAGAGAAGCCACTTAGACAATCCTACTCACCTTTGTTCCTCTCCCAAACTCACATCATGCAACAACACATAGTATTTGAGGGTGTTTGGAATGAACCATTTTGGATAAGAGTATTCATTACTATGTTGAATCTGATGCTGCTCTTGTGAAAGCTTTAAAAACTGTTCCACAGGTTCAGGTTCACTAGATGACACCACGAGCATACCTTAGTTGACATTAAGGATGAACCACAAGTTCACAAGTTAACCAAGAACTAGTTAATGCTTGGGTATTGTTCCAGTAACAACTTCAGTGCTTCTTTTAAATCTATGCCTAAATTACATCTAAAGAAAAGCTACAAGTAAGTCACTTGTGAATAATAATAATAATAATAATAATAATAATAATAATAATCCATCTTTAGCAAGACAGGTGGCAGCTAACTGAAGATAAAATACTGTCTAAAAATAATATTGTACAAATGATGGGCTCGTTGCAGTCTGTTTGCTATGCTACCATTAGCTAAATGACTGCAAGATTATTCTTTGATAAAGTATTAAAAGCTGGTCTGTACCCAAGAATCCTCACCCAGCTACAATCCTCATATTGCAAGCAGTGATTAAACCAGGAAGCCTCCAATTATGTTTATCAGCATCGGAACAAGCCAGGATATTACAAAAGTTCAAACCAAGAATTAATATCCTGGCTTGTTCCAAAGCTGAAAACCACAGTTTACCATTTCAGATGAAATGTGAAACCATAGTTAATTAAGGGCTTCCTGGTGTAATTGTGGCTCGTTCAAAGGGAGGTGCAAAGGGGTTCTGTACAAGCAAGAACACATAAAAACCGAGTAATTTAAGGTTCTGAATAATGCAGGTTTTTGCTGCAATTATTAGCAATTCAGTATCAAACAATTCAAACACAAACAAAATGACCTTAAGCACCATATACTCCCAATTAATTCCGATAAAGATTTTGGAAACAGAATTGCTTTGTTGCAGTTTCCCACTTTTTTAACAAGCTTCTTTACTAGCAGATGTAGGACAGAAGCATCTTATATACAACATACATTTATCTTTCTGTTCCAAAGGATACAGGCTACATAATGGTTTAGGAATTCATGGTCTGATGGTGGCATAGACTGAAGAAAGCTCTCTCGATAAGCCTCAAACCATGGAGTGGTAGCTGAAATAAATTAAAAAGATATCACAGAAACATTTAAAATGAAGAGACAAGCTACTCTGCCATTAAAAAAAAAAGTAGACAACTTAACTGCCAGCAGGAGAGGTCTTGGAAAAAGTTATCAAGCTTAACAGCAGTAGTAATTAGTTATTGAGCACTTCTGCAGTATGATTTGGACAAAGATTAGAAGAAACTATTTTCACGATTGCAATTCATAAGGAAAGGGAAGCTAATGAAGATTTCATTCATATGGTTCACAATATATCCCACGGCATACTGCAACATCAGAAAGATTTCGCCCCTCTGCTACAACTACAGCTTATCAGTAGTATGGTTTTGGGAATTTTTCATTTATTTGAACGAAAACAGAATTCACGCTAAAAAAACAAACACAATTTTGGAGTGTCCTGGTTTTTACTTTTTGAAATATAGCAACCCTATCTGTAAGTTACTCAGAAGTCAGCTCCACTGAGTTCAATGAGATGTAGTCTGATGTCTGTAGTCTTAAGAGTGTGTATACATAATTTTTATTCAGTTTTCAAATAAACAGAAACAACTAAGACTAAGCAAGACATTGTAACATACAAAGGAGTTGAGGAAATGGCTGGGGAGAAAAAAGGGGAGGAGAGAATTAGGGAGGAGAGGTGACAGCAGGGCCCCAATACAAGATTCACTGATTTTTTAAAACTACAGAATAACAAAATGTAAAATGGATTGGTGAATTGCATTACAATGCAAGTGTATATATGATTGCAGCCTACATTTTGTTAAAATTCTAAAATCAGTTATATCATTTTTTGCAATTCAAAATTACAAGTAAGCTCCACTTAAGAAACCTGATCTAATGCTGAGGTTATTCAGAGAACAATCAAAATATATTAAACAAGAAGCAATATAGCTAGCATACATTGATCTAACACTGGCAAAGGGAACCTCCAGGCTGCAGAACTCATTAGGCCCGCAAGGCTGTTTTCCCCAGGTGCTAGGTATGGGTCTAGCAGGGTCACAACTTGTCATGTATATTCAAAGTTACTAAAATCACACGCTCATCATAATGAAACTGGTTATAGGTATAGTATAATTCTAAATTTGAAAAACATAGAACAGGAATTTGTTTTGTTGTCATGGTTGTGGTTAGATGAACACCTTTCAGGATTTGTTACCACCACAAGTATAGTAACCAAGACTACTATTCCCTTCTAGTAAACCCAGTGTATAGATTTCATCTTTTTTTCTTTTTTTAAGACTGTAAATGCATTGTTTTCTTAGAAATACCATTATAAGCTCACAGGCACTTCACATTCAAGTAAAGGCCCAATTCATTTGTTAAAGCATAACCCAGTATTTTAAGATTTTAATTCTGGAACGTAAACACCACTTTTGTACCATTCAGCATAACCATCATCACTTTTTATATCCAAGACACAAAATATCAGAAAAAGAAGTCCTCCTATGACTTTCAAAAGCAATATTGTTAATCACTAAAGCATCATACTGCTCCTCATTCGAGAAAAGGTATTGTAGCGGTTTCTAATCTCAAAATTTGAATACGGTATATTTTACTTACGTATTTATATACCACTTAATCATCCATAACTTATAAGCAGTTTATGTAGAATAAAGAATGCCCGTTAAAATATTGATCAAAGTAAGTTAAAAGCAAGTTTTTGTGTCCTTTTATTTGTTTTTCTGTTATATCGCATCGTCAACACATACTATGTTACAGTCATACATAAAAATAAATAAATACCATGGATATAGGTCATAAACATATGATAGTAATAATAACATAGCTATATTTTTCCAAGATTCTTTAAATCACATATATCTTGAGTTAAACTTCCCTTCCACTCTTTCCATGGTTTCCTATCTACTATCCTTTTAACTGTGTTTTATTACTCTACTAAATTATTTTCATTAGTTTACACCAGGCATGCCCAAAGTCCTTTCAGGGGCCTAATCCAGCCCAGTGTAAGTATTGAGATCGTTTGGAACAGAAATAACATTTTTGGGAGGATATTCATTTTTATCACTGAGATTCTCACTATTAAAGATAAATGCATTCTGCCCCATATATCTAGGTCTTTTTTCATTTCTTTCCAAGTCTTCATATAATTGGCCTCGTAAATATTATGATTATTTGCCATTAACCACACTCCTAAATACTTCACTTTTTTCTCTATTTTCCAGCTGGTAATTCCCTCTAATTTCCTTTTAGAGCGATAATCCATGTTCTTAACTAACATTTTGGTTTTACCTTTGTTTATTTTAAAGTCCGCCAATTTTCCAAATTCATTTATCTCTTTTACTAACTCTACTACTCTTTCTAAGGATTGTTCCAAAGTTAAGACTATACTGTCTACGTTTTGTTTTAGAGTTTTGTCTGCCCACTCTTACTCTACTAATTTTATCATCATTTCTTATATTTTGCAATAAAAATTCTAGGGTAAGAATACATAATAGCGGGGAGAGCGGACATCCCTGTCTTGTTCCTTTCATGATATTGCATTTTTCTGAAATAATATTATTTACTATAATATTTGTCCTTTGTTCCTTATATAAAGCATTGATACTTCTTAAGAAAGCATCACCTGGTTCCATTTTTTTAGTATTTATTTCATAAATACCCAGGAAATACTATCCAACACTTTTTGTACATCAAGGAAGATCAGGACAGCCTGTTTTTCACTATGCATGTCTAGGTAAAAGGTAAGTTAAAAGCAAGTTAACCTTGAAGTGTCATATTTGGTAGCTACTGGTTCTAATTGGGAGCTCTGATTGGGAGTGTCCAAGTGGAACCAATTCCAGTGGACATGCATTTGGTGCCAAATTTAAAAGGTGCTAAATACAAGCCCAAGGGACACGGGTGGTGCTGTGGTCGAAACCACTGGGCCTAGGGCTTGCTGATCAGAAGGTCGACAGTTCAAAACCTCACGACGGGGTGAACTCCTGTTGCTCAGTCCCAGCTCCTGCCAACCTAGCAGTTCGAAAGCACACCAAAAAGTGCAAGTAGACAAATAGGTACCGCTCCAGCGGGAAGGTAAATGGCATTTCCGTGTGCTGCTCTGGTTTCGCCAGAAGTGGCCTAGTCATGCTGACCACATGACCCGGAAAAGCTGTCTGCGGACAAACATCGGCTCCCTCGGCCAGTAAAGCGAGATGAGAGCCACAACCCCAGAGTCATTCGCAACTGAACTTAACTATCAGGGTTCCTTTACCTTTACCTAAATACAAGCCCCACTTGTCAAGGAACAATTGGAAGCACAGTTTAAAGCTCCCAATTGTTCCTTTGCAGTTGCATCTTTACCTGGCCCAGCATAGAGAAAAATACCTCATAGGCCAAATTACGACCTCTGCTAAAGGGAGTTTCCCCACTGTGAATTATCCAATACATTTCCAAGATATGTCTCCCAAAGAGATTTCAACAAAGGGGAGAGAGAGAACTGAAGACCTAATAGCAAGAAATATAAAAAAAGAGAAAAATCCTCTGCACATTCTGGATCTAACCAAAGTCTAAAATGAATTCAAATTCCTAGTGCCTGCTTCCTCCATCTGAGACAGAAAAGAGTGGAATTGCCAAACACATAATCAGTTTAGGGAAGAGGAAACCAGCAGACTTCTCCCTTAGTTTCAGTACCAATGCTTCCTTCCATGCAAGTCCCCTTTGCAGCCTGAGTGGTTTGACAAGGGAGAAAATAGTAACCACTGATGTCTCGAGCACTGTCAATTAAGTTTCTGTTTATCACACAATCACATTCAAGATTAATCATAACAGCCTTGTTAACAATGAAAAGAACTAACTTTTCCCAGGAATAATGTGCTGGGCAAATGCAATATATCACAAACAGGAATGCTGTTGTAGTGAAAGACATCCAAATTCCATGCAACAAATGAGCAACTATACATTTGTTAAGCTATAAACTACAAGACCCTAAAACAAAATATGATTAACAACAACCCAGCTAAGAAAAATATGGTGGGTAGTGAACAGCAGCTTACAACTCATCTGAACACTACTATTATTTTCAATTATCACAAAAAAGTTATTGTTTAAAAAAGGAAAAGGAGGCAAGCATTTCTGGAAAGTCAAGCAATTTAAAATTCAGCATGCTCAATCAAGTCAATAGAGAATGATTTTCTCTTCATTTTGATCTATGGAATAATCACAATTGGATTTAAAAGAAAAGATAAGATCTCAGCAACCATCACCAATATTTATTTCTAGGAATGAAATCTATTCTAAGAAAAGTGTAGTAGGGTGGTAAGAATAGATGGATGGGTTGCATAACAAAGGAATAGAAAGGACTATTTAGGAAACCCACACCAGTCACACAAAATACCTGAATAAAACGTGGATGTGTTCAGTCCCATCAGTGTGTCTTTCCAACTACTGTACCAAGGAACACTAGCTTTAACTGAGAGATCTGACAGAGAAAACATGGAAGTATTAAACTAAGCAGGTAGTTTGTATACATTTCATCTTCGTTCAGGTTTAGGAAGCCTCCTTCATATGCATGTGAAAATCTACTGGATACATGTAAACCCTTAAGCTTCCACTGATGTCTCTGGACATAAGACACTTTCAGAACCAAACATGAAAAATATAAAACCAAGAGCAATTTGTCTGGAGCGAACTGCATCATGCTCATTCTCTTCAGAATTTGAATATTTTAAAGCTCCGGAGAAAGCAGGTGTATTTGACAGAATTTATTCAGTAACATTGAATATTTCAAGCATTTGTTATAGGGTAACTGTGTCTTACTAAGAACATAACTAGGTTTAAACATATGGGATATTTACAATATCAATCTACAACAGTTGCTTACTGAAAAAAATACCCAAGTAGCATTTTTATTTTGGGGCTTATTACAAAAAAGACTTATGCTCATTGAAATATTCACACACCCCTAAGTCTTCATCTTCTTCTTTAAATGGAGATATTGTTCAAAAGAGAAAATAGCATTTCATGGGGGTGGGGGGAGCAGGGAAAATCAGCCAGACAGAGAACATCACTTCGAACACACTTTTAAGACAATCCCAGCACAATCACTAAAAAAACCTACCTAAACAATATTAACAATCTATATTAACTATATTTTTCTCCATTCAACAGGTATCATCAGTCATGGGAACACACACATACACTCATCACAAGCCTAGCAACTCTAAAACTATACTTAATGATATGATAAAGTTGATAGCCTTTCCTTGGACTTTGTTATTTTAACTCATGTGCAATTTTATAGTTTTGTTTTGCATCTTTTAATTTTTGTCTGCTGCTACAATTTTTCTGTTTTTTATACATTATAAAATGAAATAATATTTTTTTTAAAAATTAACTGGAATACAGAAAATAATGTACTTGCAAAACCGAGACATACACCTAACACAGACAACTGATTACCCAACTAACTATAACAAGAGACAAGAGTTTTTCAGGAACAAATAATGAAACATCTCACATGGTCAGTAGTCATGCCTTTTGACATGTCCAAAGCATTTCCATTGGCCATGCATTTTTAAATATATTTAATACTCTGAGTAGGATACTTCAGACATGTCAAAGGGCATATAAAATGTCTTTTGGGGTTTTTTTAAGTGTTTAAAATACTGGGTGTATTTTAAAACATACTATTCAAAAAGTCTGTTCACACCAGCTTTCCCCCCCTGAGAAATATCTCAGGAACACGAGTTGTAGTTCACACCATATCCTCTAAGTGGAGAGTGACATATTAGTGCTCCAGTTCTGGGTTTTACTGGAGTCCTACTTTCAATAAAAGATCCTTTCTCTCCCTCTGTTGGGGTCCCTCCGTGATCTGTTCTTAGCCCCCTGCTATTCATTCTCAATCAAGCTCAAGGCCAAATTCCATCACGACAAGCCTTCCAGAAGCTGCATGCCAGTGGTGGGTCCAAAGCCAAAGAACAACAAACTGTTACAGTAGGCTATATTCCAAACAAAATCAGAGGTTTCACACACACACAAGCATCTCTCCATTTGGCAAGCAAGAGACATGATCACAGTTGTAGAACACATTCCAGCCGGGCAAAAACACTCAAAGATAATGAGCAGCAGGGCTGGGGTGAGGGTATCCAGCATAGGTAAAGTCCTGACCGCCAGAAAGGAGCCTGGAGAAATACATTGGGCCCAAGTTCCCAATGCTGGCTCTACATAGTCCTTTGGTAATTTCATCAATTTCTATGTATATCAGTCCTATTTATATGCAGACAACACCCAACTCTCTCTCCCACCCGCAAGCTGTCCCTCCCCACTCCAATCCAATCTGCAACTGCCTCTTTGATATTTCTCATTGAATGCTTTGTTATAGCCTCAAACTTTTTATGTTCAAAGACCAAACCTCATATTTTCCCCAAAGCCCTACTTCTTCTAACCTTTCCTTTCTCACTGGCATTATTACCATCCAGTCACATTTTGATGCCTAGATCATCTCTGTTCCTCATATTCAAACCATAGCTTTTCCCCTTGCAACACTGAAAAATTATAATCCTTTCCTTCTGCAAAAACGAAGTAGACTAGTCCTGACCTAGTTTGCTGCAATCTTTTCCTCTCTAGACTTTAATTGTCTCTCAGTCTCATCATATCTATCTAGTACTCTGCTGCCTATGTCATTAGCTCTGATCATGACAAAAGATGGTACAGTGGTGCCTCGCAAGACGAAATTAATTCGTTCCGCAAGTTTTTTCTTCTTGCGAGTTTTTCGTCTTGCAAAGCACGGTTTCCCATAGGAATGCATTGAAAATCAATCAATGCGTTCCTATGGAAACCGCCTTCAGACCAGGTCCGGGGACAGTCTGTCCCCCGACCTCTTCTGAAGGCTGGGGGGGGGGGACAAGGGCTTTTCTTCCCACCCCCAGCATTTTAAAAAACCCCGGGACAGCGGAGACTTCTCCGCTGTCCGGGGCGATTTTAAAATGCTGGCGGGCGGCAGCGAAGCCTCCGCTGCCGCCCGCCAGCATTTTAAAAAACTTCTCCGCTGTCCGGGCGATCTTAAAATGCTGGCGGGCGGCAGTGGAGGCCCCCGGGAAGGCAGGCAGGGGGGAGCAAAGACTTTTGCCCCCCGCCGGCCTTCAGAAGAGGTCCTGGACCTCTTCTGAAGGCCGGCGGGGGGCGAAAGTCTTTGCTCCCCCCCGCCTGCCTTCAAAAGCCGTCCGGGATAGCGGAGAAACGAAGGCTGGCGGCGGGAGGAGGTCTCTCCGCCCCGCCGCCAGCCTTCAGAGGAGGTCCGAGGACAGTGGAGAAGATGCGCTGCGCTTCCCCGCTGTCCCGGAGATTTCCCTATGGGCTTTCGTCTTGCGAAGGAAGCCCATAGGGAAATTCGTTTTGCGAAGCGCCTCCAAAAGGGAAAACCCTTTCGTCTAGCGGGTTTTCCGTCTTGCGAGGCGTTCGTCTTGCGGGGCACCACTGTATATAAATTTAATAAATAAACAGATAAATAGATAAAACACTTCTTAAATCCTATGTCGGTTACATCTCCGCTCCTAGATCCAGTACAAGTTCCTTGTCCTTTTTTTCATGGCCTTGTTCACCCTCACACCCCATTACATATTCTTTTTTATATCCCAACAGCCCTACCCATGCTCTTTCCTTCTAAAGCTCCACCATTTTCTACCACCTGAAGGTCTCCTGCAGCCTCAGAACATGTTGCCCTTTCTCTCTCATGCTGCTCCATGTGCTTCAACAGCCTCCAAGAACATCTGTATGATGTTACATCTCCTTTCCTTCAAATTACACTTTTTCCATGAAGACTTTGGCATAAAGTGTTGGTAGATAAAGTGATAAAACACTTGCTTACACTTTCAAATTTTCAATTGTAGCTAACCTGATGCACTAGCACAAGCCAGTGCAAGGACTTCCACTAACACAATGGGGTTTCCCACCCTCAAAAAAAACTGCTCTGAAGGATCGTGAAAACCCCCAGAATAGCACATGAGAGGAGAGGAAATATAGTTCCATATGCAAGTAGAAATGTTTGCGCTGACAGAACAATTGTATTACAGTAGCACTGAATTCCATTCAAAGTTTCTTGGGTAGACTTGTCCTCATATACTCTGAAAGGTCATGCACACTGGTTACACAATATAAATAAACAAAGAAATAACAACAATTTTCTCTATGCTTCATTTGCTGCTTATACATACAGTATGATTACATAAAGACATGGGGTAATCTAGAAAAGTGATGCATGTACAGGAGATTTTCAAGCAGAAAGGTTCAGGTAATAAAATTATTTCCACGGAGCTTAATTTCTAGCTAGGTGTTTCTAGAAATACAGCCTTAAAGACAGCCTTTGCAGGATTTTTGTCTTCAACTACCAAAATACTGACCATGCAAAAAACAAAAACTCAATAATTTTACTTAGTCAGCAGTCAAGTGAATACACAGAACTAAACTTGAGTCATCTAAAGCAACTTACACACATTAACTGGATTTCAACATAGTACAAATAAAGAATGAGGATGTGTTGTATATGAACAGCCACAGACAGAGAGCTACAGCAATACAAGTGTAATAAAAATGATAGGATGTATTTTAATTTGTACAGATTTCACTCCACACAAAGAACAACTATGATCTGCTTTCACTTACCGTACATGTTACAAATAGTATGAATAGGAAGGTTGCATTTCTAGAAATATGTTTATATTTTAGTTTTATGAAACTTCACTTACCTCGCCTCCCTTAATCCAGACACTATATAATAATGTTTTTTAGAAAACAATTTTTACTCCCATTAAGCAAAAAGCAGAGAACTTTTAGCTAAAGGGAGTAAGATCTAATGGGCAACATCCAATGGTAACCATCCACCAGCCAAACAAACTTCCACTCAAACAACAAGACTTTCCCTTCCTCTCCTTCCCCACACCCGTTCCAGAATCCCCTCCAAAAAATGTGCTCCAGTCTATTTTGGGGGAAAGGGAAACACAGGGAGCTGCAAGGAGAAGGGGAAATCCCATTACAAGAGTAGACATCCACTTGCACAACTTTTCTACAGAAAAGTAGTACAGGTTTCAACACTTTTTCCATAAGTAATTATATCTAAGGGCAGAATTGTATGTTACCCTAGAGTTCTCACCCCTTTCTTAACATACAGTAAAAAATTGTGGCCTGACATAAATGCATTCTGCACTTCCTGGACACTGTCAGTGATGTGGACTGAGGAATCTCATTACATAATACCACATAGGTATGCATAGGTAATACCACATAGGTATGCAGAAAGCTTATGCTGCCTTTTGGAGGGAGGGGCAGAAATCAGGCAAGTTGCTCCTTTCATATCTATGGGGTGCAAGCTTCTCACAGAACCAGAACCCTTCCTCACTACTGACAGCCACTTCACTTGGAGAAATGATGGGGGCTGGGGCCTGCAGCTGCTTATTTGTCCATCTGCATTCTATGAGCCAGATGAATATTGATGAGAGGGCAGTAATGGTGAGAAGCAATAGTGGGACAATGCTAACTTTGATGACAGCACTAAGTATATGGTTAAATGTTACAGGGTGGGAAGGATAAAGCTCAACATTTTGGGCAACAACCATTTATCTTACAACATGTACCTCTGCCCTTCAAAGAAATTTGGCTGGGATTAACAACTCCAAAATTGAAAATAAGTAGCAATGGAGAGTGGAAATCAAAGTAGGAGCATTTCTAACACTGTCTGCTGCTTTTAAAAAAACCCCAACTCCAACAGTATATATGGAATTTTATCAACATAGCAATAGGCAACGAAACTGAAGAATTCCCACATTTCCTGCACATGCAGTATTGTATTGTATTTTTATCCTGAACAATTCCCAAACTACCTATGTGTGCAGAACAGTACCTGTTATATTATATTGTATTTTTCTGTAGTAACTAATCACTGTGCAATATCAAGTTTTCAAAGCTGCAAGCTGTATGTCTCTCACTGGGAAAATATAAAACAAAACAAAATATAAAATCTTTAACACATTTCAATGTCTTGTTACATACCACTAATGTTGAGATCATAATCTCCCGCAGTAATCACATTAGCTACTAATCCTTCAGCAGGCTGACTAACAGTCACAACATCATTCAGAAGCTTCCGAATGGCTCCTTGTTGAGGCGGCTGTGTAATAATGTTGTTGACAGCAATTTTCAAGTTTTTGATTATGTGAAGTTGGTTGTTGGGATCTCTCATGTGCACTAAAGTAAGAAAATAGCTGTGTTAGACTAGTCTGCTTTGAAGCAATGCTCAATACACAACATTTCTGTAAAAAAAATCAAAACATATAGTATCTTCAAAATTTTTGAAAAAACAAGCAAGATCTCCTCACAAAATATTCAAAATGAGAACATTCCTTTAGACTGCAATCTCTCTTAAGAAGTAACTCCCACTGGAGTTAGTAGGGTGCACTTTTGATTAAACATGCATGGGATTATACTATTTTACATTATTGAAAGTGCTAGAAGCATTCAACATGGAACCAAGGACAGGGTATTCAGATGTGGGGGGGGGGGGACTTCACAAAGAAACATAATTTCATTTTTTTTTTAATATAATTTTTATTGGATTTTCAAATTTTAATACAAAGCAAAAAAGAAAAAAGAAAGAAAGAAAAAAAGAAAGAGAAAAGAGAAGAAAAAGAAAAAAGGAAAGGAAAAAAAAAGAGAGAGAAATAATCACAAATAGATTCTTTCATAACCCTCTTTCATTGACTTCCCCCCACCCCCGCCCATGCATCCCAATTTTCAAACTTAATTCAGCAAGTTCTTGTTTCATTCCTTAAACCTCTTCTTATTATATTTAAACTTAATTCCCTTTATTAGGCCCAACTTATTTATCCCATTTTCTTATATTCCTTAAATTCTTTTTCTAAGATCGATCGAGGTTCTTATACCATAAATTTCCCCATTTTCATGTTAAAATATAAGTCAAAATTATAAAACTCAAAGGTCATAAACTAGTTTTAAAACTTTCTATTTTCCCCCTCCCTCCTTGTCCGGATATCTGTCCCTTCCTAGGTATCTGCCCTCTTATAAGACTCCTAGCCCGGATTCCTCACATCTGAGGCCTCTAACACCATTTGAGTCTCTCTCTGCCTGTTTTGTTGATAATCCTTCTTATTGATCTTCCAGTCTCGAGGGATGTCCAATACAGTCTCTTCACCTTCTCTCCAGTCAATCCTAGTTGAAAGGACTTGCTGCAGGGGTTCTGCCAAATATTCCCTTAAATCACGTTCACCAATGCCAGAAAAGAGGAGGAAGTCCCAGTTATATTTCTTCATTATTTCAGCTTCCCATCTGTAGTGTCCAAAGTCTTCCTCCTTTACTTTTCTCTTTTCAAAATCCATAATCCAATAAACTTCTCTGTCCCCTTGCTGCATGAAGTCCTGTTCCTGTACTTTTTGCCCTCCAGACTCCTTATCCTCCAACTTCAAAGAAACTTTTTCCAGTTCAGCTGCAGAATCTTTCAAGGTCAAATCCTCAGTTCCATCAGTAGAGTTGCTTGTTTTTGAAATCAAAGCCGTGAGCTGTTTGTCCATAACTATCTCTTGCTCTTGTAGAATTCCCACGAGAAAAAGGGCTCTTTCTATTTCCGCTTGTAATTTTCCTCCTGCAGCCATTGTAATGTCTCTGGTCTCCCCTAGGGGGATTGCCATTTTTTTCCCCTTTACCAACAGTCTATTACTTTGTTATTACTTGTTGTTACTTATTTTCCAGCCACTTCTGGTTAAATGTAACACCTTTGGATCAGAGAGATATAAAGATACAGTTCTTGTCTTGATTCCGCTGTTTGACAACTCAGATGACAGCTGTCAAACTCCCTTTCTTTCAGGCTAGGCTAGTACGGAACACTCCCGGATCCCGGGTGGGGGTTCCCAAAAATTTTCCCAAGTACACCTCTTCCTCCAGCACAACTTAAAAAGACAAAAAAGAATAAAGAAAAAAAAAACTTATTTTCACAAATCGATGGAATCTTCTATCAGTCCCAAAAGACAACGATCTTAGGCTTTCGCTCCTTGCTTCCGATCGTGCATGCAAGGGGGGGGGGTGCGGACTTCCTTTTGACACAGCCCCCCCGTTCGCCAAATTAAAAAAGTTAATTTCTTTTAAAATCCAAATTTCGTTTTACTCACGAGGGTGTTTGTTTCAGTCCAAATGTCAGGAAGAAAGTTGACGCTCTCCGGCAATGGCTTGCGGCTTCGCTCCACCGAGGTAGCGATCGACTCTCAGCACCACTCCACTCCTCAGACCTTCTCCGCAGCCTTTAAAAAGGCTCTTCGACTGTCAAGGAGGGCGCTTAAGGTGCCCACCGAGTCACCAAGTCCACAGGTATCCGCACCTGTGGTTTCTAAGGGCCCCCGCGTCGCCGGCGCGGCAAGACCCGTCCTCGATGGAGCCGATTCCCTCCGGAGCTCGGAGGGAATCCGCCATTAAACCGATCGCGTCAACCCGGAAGTCTCCAAAGAAACATAATTTCAGTTGTTGCTGTCAGCACAGCATTCCCTCTGAAGTGTTCAAGTCATTTTTAAAAGTGATTTATGTTTTCAATAGTAGAAATTTCTGTCAGTGATGTCAAGCACTGGAAAATTTTCTCGTGCTTCTTTTTTGTGGAAAATTTTCTGTTTGAAAAGCTCATTAGTAACAATGAGTTAATGCCAAAGGTAAATACTATTTTAGGCATTCCCATTACAATAAACCTATACTTTATAGGGATAACCAAACAGTCAAAATATCTTTAATAAACATCCTTCTCCTATTAAAAAGAATCCTATATCCCTAGCCCTATCTACAACATGCCCTTCTGTTTTGATAAATTTAATGCAGGAAACTATTATGAGTATATTATTTTGCAGTACATATTGTATATGTTATAATAATGGCTTGGATCCATATGAAGGTTGCAATGGCAGCAACATCTCATGATCAAGAGTTCCACTAATAGGATGCTCTGTCAGTGGAAAAGGAAAATCATTTTTGCTGTTCTTCACTCCCACCTGAATCCCCTTGAAAATCTTCTCCAAAGAGTTGGAGGAGCCTTCAGAGAAGTAATGCAGGGACTGCAAGGGAAATGGGGTTGGGGGGGGGGGGAGGCCACTAACCTCTGCACTCCACTGGAAGCCTCCAATGAGTAAGAACATAAGAGCCTGCTGGATCATGCGAATGCCCATCTACTCCAGCATCCTGTTCTCACAGTGACCAACCATGTGTCTATGGGAAATCTGAAAGCAGGGAACTGAGTACAACAGCACTCTTCCCACTTGTGATTCCCAGCAACAAGGACGCAGGCACATACTGCCTCCAACAGTGGAAGTCCCTCAACAAGCAAAAGGAACCCTTTGGTTGCAGTTTGGTGTGTGTGAGATCTACGCCATTATATTTCTCATTTTACAATCACTATATCTAAGCAGTTTTTACCTGTCCTGAACACCTTTGGATGAGTTATAAATCATAAGAAAAACTGGTATTCATATTCTTAGTTTGTAACTAAACTTGTCACTTTGACATCCTTCCATTTCTAGTCTCCTATCTGACACTTTTCCAAATTCACAGAAATTGCCCTCAACTTTGTATTCCTGTTCATTATGTTTCCAAACAAGCACATCTGTGAATTGCAGAAATTCTTGGTAGATCTCCAGCTGAAAAACTGCCTGCCTCTAATTCACATTTCCCAATTCTGGACACATTAAAACAAGGTGCAAATGAAAGGAGCAACTTAAAATACAGTTTGGTAGGCAGTATGCCAACACCCCTGCTTAACATACTCCTTACCTACAAATTGTAATTACTTATTGTTTCCATCCATGAAGGTTCAGCACAGGTAAGAAACATAATTAAAGACTGCATCGATACAGTGATTATAAAATGAGAAATATAATGGTGTGGATGTCATCCCCACCTGCAACTAAAGGGCTCCTTCTGTTTGTGGAGGGAGCTGGGATATCCCCACTGTACTTATTCACAAAAGCTGGTATAAAATACAGTACAGTGGTACCTCAGGTTAACTACTTAATTCATTCCGGAGGTCCGTACTTAACCTGAAACTGTTCTTAACCTGAAGCACCACTTTAGCTAATGGGGCCTCCTGCTGCTGCCATGCCGCCGGAGCACGATTTCTGTTCTCATCCTGAAGCAAAGTTCTTAACCTGAAGCACTATTTCTGGGTTAGCAGAGTCTGTAACCTGAAGCGTATGTAACTTGAAGCATATGTAACTCGAGGTACCACTGTACTCAGAAATGCTGGCAGGAAGTGGCCATCACTTATCCTAGAAGAGTGGTTAAAGAACTTATGATTTCTTTGGGGCAGCAAAGTTGTCCACATATGTGTATATTTCAAACGAGCCTAGCATGTGCACAATTAGAATTCCAACAGCTTAATCCTAAATGTATCGGCATTTATTTGTTACATTCACATCCTATATTTCTTTCATGATAACAGAATACACTGAGCTCAGTGATGGTCCCCCATCTAAGCTCTGACCAGATCCAAGCCTACTTAACTTCAACAAAGTTGCTGTTTCATGTGCCTTTAAGCAATGTCCTGCTTACTTGGAGTAATACATTAGCAAAGAAGAAGAAGAATACAAAAGCAGTTCTTCTGAAAATTGTTGTTTTCACCAAGAGCCATTTCATTACTATCTAATAAATTATTATTATTATTATTATTATTATTATTATTATTATTATTATTATCATCATCATCTATAGATGCCATTTTACAGCAGCAGAAAATGTGCATATTTAATAAAAACACTGCTTGACCAACTAAAAATGTATTTAATGTTTTTAATGTTCAGATAGCATAATAAATACAAAGCAATAATGTATAAAACAAACCAAAACAAATTAATAATTACTTGATGTTTCTAACTGATTTTCATTTAGCAAAGGTGAGCATTTTGTTAAATGTGCTTTCCTAGATTGTAACACCCAAGTTAAAGTAATTTATTCCTTTTTCAAACATCACCTATGTGTTTGTTTGAGAAACATATGTAATATTTCTATTGGAACAAAATTATATAATCATTTTGTCAAATCAGCCTAAGTCTCACAGGGAGCAATCTCCAGTACATATAACTGAGGCTACAACTGACACATCCATTGTTAATAACCACTAGCATGGCTCACATCAACAGGGTTTAATTTGAGCCAGCACTTGTAGGGCATTCTGTGTCATCTTTTACCTCTGAAGTGTGGAAAATTGGTAAAGGACACCACTTTCACAAAATACAACCAAAATATTGATCAGCAGAGCGTAATTCTGCCCACGAGGGTCCTAATGACTTGCTGTCCCTGTTGCTGCAAAGGCCCCTGGACATCACACTTCAGAGACATTTGCCCCGCTGGAGTGAAAGCATAAGCCGGATCCAATGCTCCCCCCTTCAGAGTAAACAAGATGCCATCACCCACGTGAACAAGTACCCTCCTGGCTTTCGCAGAAGGGAGAATTTGGCAAGCGATCTGTATGGGAAGCAGCTGCCTGAAGTCGGAACTTCAGCAAAGGGAGAAGTCCACACAGTGAAAGGGGCTCCTGCCTCGGAGGGCTCTGGAGATGTACATACTGCCCCCGCCCAGCTGCCTCGCAGCACCCACACCCGGAAGGGACGGGGCGGCGGCGGCAGGGGTGCTCCGGAGGCGGCTCTCCCTTCCCCTCCCACCATGTAAACAACCCAGTTCCGCTCCCGCCAGGTGACACCGACCTTCCGAAGTGAGGCGACAGAAAGGCTTTATGAGCTCGCAGAAGCCCAGGTTGTTCTTGCGGGTGACCTTCTCCGCCTCCTCGCTGCACAGCGCGGCCACCAACGGCACGAACGAGTCCTGGAGGAACTCCTGCGCCGACTGCACTCGCTGGGCCATCGCTCCGGCCGACTGACAGGGCGGCCCGCCGCGCCGAGCCCAAGCGATGGGCCGGCCCCCTCCGGCCGGCTTAGCCCGCTCCTTTCCTCCTGGAAACGCTTCCCGCCTCGAGCGCTGAGGCCGAATCCCCGCCGCAGACGAGCGCAGAGTTGGGCTGCCCGCGCTGACACCCGCCGCCCCGCCAAGCCCCTCAGTGACCGCCCAGACCCGCCATATTGAATCCGGAGAGCCCAGACAACCGGGTCAGCCTGCTCCCGGCAGCCTTTGCGGCTAGTCACGTGACAGCGGAGGGAGAGGGAAGAGGCGAGGCTCTAGGAGGAGGCCGGGGGTGGCGGGGCAGTGAGACAAGTACGCATGCGCAGTGTGCATTTCGCTGAGCTTTTGGGAAAGGCAGGAGGGTTGTGCAGAATCAATGAGCAGAAAAGCAGTCCGGGGAAAGGATCTGGGTCTGCCGGTGCTACTTTAGAGCTGCGCATGCAGGCTGATTTTTCTACCAGGGCTGCGCCTGCAAGGATAAGACACCGCCCAGGGGCTTTCCTTCCGCTTGTGCTCACGCTATATGAGTTCAGTTCCCATTTACAGGGATTCCGGGATATGTTTCTGCTTTTGTGGCCAGTTGGCCCTCTGCAGAGTGTAACCAATCATAAAACATTGCTCTGAGCAGGTCCCTCCCAAAAATGTCTCAGGCGGAGAACCTGAGCACTTTTTTAAAAACTGGCATTTTGCCTGGGCACCAGATCCATGCAATTCCCTGAATGCCAGTTCCTGGGATTCACAAGGGTGGAGAGTCCTGTTGCGTTCAGGTCCTGCTTCTGGATTTCCCATAGGCAACTGGTTGGACGGGATGCTGGACTAGATGGACCAGTCGCCTAATCCATCAGGCTTTTACGATCCTAATCTAGCTCTCTTGGTTGGCAGTAGGGATGCCAACTTGAATAAAACATTGAGGGGGGCAGGTAAGCCCTGCTCTGCATAAGCGATCACAAGAGTTGGTACATTCACAACATTTGAGTGGCAATGCCCATCAACTGGGGGGGGTGTTCAGCACCCTCAAAAAAAAATGGGGGGAGGGAGGGATCTCAGGCCCAAGGAGTTGACTCCTATGATTGGTAGTACTCGACATTCAGGACAAGGGAATTAGCATATCAGATCACCCACCGTGAACGAAGGTAATAGGGCTGAGCTATGGCCATCCTATCAGCAAGTCAGAATCACGTGTTCTGTTCTGCTCTGGTTCTGAGCCTGTGTAGTGTTGTCCTCTCTCTGAGTTTATCAACAGCAAGTTCTGAAAGTCTGCCAGGCCAGCGTGTCCTGAGCAGCCTTTGCTCTACTGTTGTATTGGATTATGTTTGAGGGGAGGCACCTTGGTGTACTGTGTGAGTCTGGCTTATTTACTAACTAATCTATTTTTTTGCTCACCTGCCTGCTCCACACACCCCTTGAATACTTTTGGCGGGCTAGAATGCATCGTTGAATTGTGATAACAGATCTTGAGTTTTGTATGGCTGGAATGTAGCCTACTATACAAAAGTACAATCATTTCCCATTAATCCATCTACCTTTGCCTCCTGCCCCACCCACAACTGGCATGCAGGTCCTGCAGGAGGGAATGCAGTTTTAATGCTGAAAAAAATTTCCCCATCCCAGGTGTAGAATCAGGAAAGGGGTAATATAAAAAAACACACCCCATAGCTCCTCCATGATACCTGTGATATTGATGTATATTCCATATGTGAAATCTCATAGGTCTTTAGCTGGGGCCTAGGGAAGGGTGTTTCATGTCCAGCAAAATGTAAGCTCTTGCTTCAAAATATTGTATGCATAGTGTTCATAACATTAAAAGAATAGGTGCTAGAGGTGAATTTGGCCTTTTATTCTGAAATGGAAATGGGATGTGGTGAAGCTATTCACAGAGTTTATTTGCATATCTTAGTTCATTTAGATTTGACACTTTTCAAATATGTTCTCTTTTAAAGCGAATTTAATTAAGGATGGGGACAAAGCCCTGAAGCATTGCAAATCCCTGGTGACTGGGACTTTAAACAATCAGATGTGACTCTTAGGATGCAATTTTGTAATCCAGGTTTATAAAGATTGGTATGGTCTGGATTTCCTTCCTTTGCAAATAGTATTTTTGGCACATGTGTTCCCAAAGTAATTTTACTTTAACTACCCTGTCCATTGAAATGTAGATACCAAAAGGACTGAAGTCACAGGACACTCTTTCTTTACAGTCAACAAGGTAAAAGTTAAAGATTACACCTGCATTCCAGGAAATTTGGCAGGAACTTGCTCTGTGGCAACATATGTTGACTTCAGGTTCTAGGCTTAAAGAAGCAAATTGCTACAACATCCTTTGTACACTTTGCTTCCTGAGTAGGACCTTGTCCTATGTTTTTCTGCAGGATTATATATTTGTTTTTAAGAAGGCAAAGAATCAGGTAAGGAAACTTACTAAAACTGAGTTTCAAATTAAAAACAAAACTAATTGCAGAAACACCAACACCTTGTTTTTATTTGAGGGTGGGAGAATTTGCATGTTTGTTTTGCAACTGCAAGAAAATGGTCCTAAGAAATCCCCTGGTGTATTATTAGCCTTTTGTGTTGTCATGGGGAGCTGGGAACAAGACAGAGTGGCACCTCAGAATGTCCTGTGTCAGTCTTATCACCAATTGTTATTTGAATCTTTGTTGATACACAGATTACCATGTTACTTCTAAAAATTATCTGACTGAAACGCTAGTTGGAAGTTTTAGTAGACATGGGAGAAGAAATAGGAAGTTTTAAAATACTGAAGTTCTGTTTGAAATAAGAATAATGGTGTGGAAAAGCCACCACAAATCAATTTATTTTGGTAGCTTATTAACAGCAACCCACTTACAGGATCACTTCAAAAAGTCATTCCATAAGATCCAGTCATTCTATCAGAATGGTTTATAGATCTGAATTTCCACATACTCATGTTATAAGAATTTTAAGGTCTTACATATACTGTATATATAATAGATGTTCATAAATGTACCAAGCAAACACATACAAATATGTAAAGCACATGTCTGAAACCCACAGAAAAGTCCTGAAACCATTTTGTCTTTCCCAAAATGACCTCAAATATTTCTCTGCAAGGTCGAAGGAAATGGGAAAAAACCTCCCCCTTGTCTCTGTGCTCACAAATCCTACCTTAAGGGCACATTTAAGGTGTGAACAGGGTGAGTCTGTGACCTGGATTCTGGAATGTAGTAGTTATAATAACAAAAGAGTGGCCAAAACCCAGATACTGTAATGCAATCAAGTAACCTGCCACACAGAAGATAATATACTCTGTATGTATGATGCATTGGGGGAGGTGGTCCTGGGCTGCACCCCTTCTGTGATGTATGTATGAAGTTTTTAGGGATGGTCTGGAGTTTGAGGGTGGGCAATTTCAAAAGTCTATATGAGGGCAGGCACACCTTTGTTCTGGGTTCCTCCTCTTTCCTGCTTGTGGTGAGTGAGGACCCTGTTGCAACTGTTTAATAAAGATCAGGCTTAATAGCTGCTTTGCTTCTCAATATTCTCTGGTTGGCCTCTGTTATTTCTCCTACTGATAGAGAACCTACAAAAGGACTCTATATGGGCTCTTGGGTACCCCATAAGGGGAAAGGAGCAGTTTTTTCTTATAACACTTGTTATTTCAGGGGTGGGAACCTGTGGGCTTCCAGGTGCCACTGGCTTAGAATTTCCACAGTCCTTGTCTGAGGCTGAGAGTTGGAGTCCAACTACATCTGAAGGGCCACAGATTCACCAGCACTGCATTATTTGATTTCAATAAAATCCCACAAAAGATTCAGTAAAATAAATTCTGGCTTTAAATTCTGCTATGTCATTCATTTTGCTGTCATCCTTTTATTTATTATTTATGAGCATGTTAAAGGTAAAGGTAAAGGTACCCCTGCCCGTACAGGCCAGTCTTGACAGACTCTAGGGTTGTGCGCTCATCTCACTCTATAGGCCGGGAGCCAGCACTGTCCGGAGACACTTCCGGGTCACGTGGCCAGCGTGACAAGCTGCAACTGGCAAGCCAGCGCAGCACACGTAACGCCGTTTACCTTCCCGCTGGTAAGTGGTCCCTATTTATCTACTTGCACCCGGAGGTGCTTTCGAACTGCTAGGTTGGCAGGCGCTGGGACCGAACGACGGGAGCGCACCCCGCCGCGGGGATTCGAACCACCGACCTGACGATCGGCAAGTCCTAGGAGCTGAGGTTTTACCCACAGCGCCACCCGTGTCCCCTATGAGCATGTTAGTCACAATATAAAGCCTATCTGTATGGCAGCCATCAATATTTACCAAACCTCTCCTCAGAAACTCCTGCACTCCCATCTGCATGCCCAACATCTTGGGTGCTCTGACCTTTTCTCACAATTTTTGCCCTGCATCTACTACTACATGTTAGGCACTAAATCATGATGTGCAAAGGGAGGAAAGATGAAAAAATAGGCAGAAGGAGTAATTTCCAAATGTGCACAACTCTGTCAGGGGGAGGAATTGTGGGTGGAGGACTAGATGTGTTTCAGATGGGACATATTTGTTCACTGCAACACCAAAAGCAGGATGGCTGAAATGCAGTTGTGACCCATATTTCTGCATGGCCATCAGATGATAAACTGCAGGAGAGATAGGCTCTAAAACACTTCAAGTGAATTCTGCCTTGTATATGAGTCAACTGTGTATCCCTGTGATATCAGAAGTCTTTACGCAGGCCCAGGATGCCATTTGCTCAACTATGCTTGCACAACTGATGGCCTTGCAAGCCTTCTCACAGTTGGATCCATTGGAGCAACAGGAAAAGGTTTTGAGTCATGGAGCAAGACTTAAATAGTAAAGGTAAAGGGACCCCTGACCATTAGGTCCAGTCGTGACTGACTCTGGGGTTGCGGCGCTCATCTCGCTTTATTGGCCGAGGGAGCCGGCGTACAGCTTCCGGGTCATGTGGCCAGCATGATTAAGCCACTTCTGGTGAACCAGAGCAGCGCACGGAAACGCCATTTACCTTCCTGCTGGAGTGGTACCTATCTACTTGCACTTTGACGTGCTTCCGAACTGCTAGGTTGTCACTTTTTAAATATAATTTCAGAATTCACACTGGTTTTAATAGTCTTCATATTTATGTGTATAAACATTAGGTGTGGAGGGGGGAAATATCTTGTAACTTTAGGGTAAGAATTTTATATGCTACAGAGGTCAATATAAAGATATAGAATCGATAGATTGCAGTGTGATCGTCCCATATAATCTAGGCGCAGGGACCCTGTGGCTCTCCAGATATTTGCTGGACTACAACTCCCATCAGCCCCAAATAGCATGGTCAATTGTGGGAATTGTAGTTAAGCAACCTCTGACAGGCTGCAGGTTACCCATCCCTGCTATAACATGTCAAACAACCAAAGGCAAATCTGCAGTCCTATGCACATTCACCCAGAACTAAGTCCAACTAAACTCATTGAGACTTACTTTTGAGTAGACATGCTTAGGATTGCTGTGTAGGCTAGTGGGACTTCTGAGGAAACCTGCCTAAGTTTGGAGTATGAGTGAAAAAAAGTTTAATATTAATTGAACATCTTGAAATCTATTGCTATGAGCACACCAAACTTGAAGTAGTAAGAAACTTCAGGAGTGGTAGCACATACATCAGGTTTGGTTTCCTTTGAAGGAAGGACACTGGAGACACTGGTGTCTTTGTAATAAGGTTTTAGTTACACAAATATACAGGCTGAGCATAAGGTTGAAGGGCTTGAAGCAGTGGTTCTCAAACTTTTTTCTCTGGGCCACACTTTCAGAATAAAAATTTGCTCACACCACACCAAAATTTTTATTGATAAGAAATATGTCAGAAAACACAACTAGGATGTCCTCAGTATCACTTGACGCTCTTGTTCTCATTTTGAAAATATATCCATATTCTGCAAATAATAATTATTTCTGAATATACTATACTATACTAAGCTGAAATATTTAAATGTTTACAGTGGTACCTCCGGTTACGAATGGGATCCGTTCTGAGGCCTGGCCATATCCCGAAAATTTTGTAACCAGAGGACCGCTTCTGCGCACACACGCGGTGCCACAGAGCACTTCTGCACATGTGCGAAGCACACAAGTGCTTCAGCACACACGCGAGTGGCAAACCCATTTCCAGGTTTGCAGTGGCCATAACCCAAAGATTCTGTAACCTGGAGGTTGAGCTACACGAGGTATCACTGCATTTTAATGCCCTTGACTCTTTCTGCCACACTTGCGATCCTCTCCTGCCACACCCAGTGTGGTGCACCTTTGAGAACCACAGACTTAAAGCAGTAACACTCCCAACAGAGACTGCTGTTCCCTTTGGCTTCCAGGGGGCTTCTCAATGCCATAGCTTGGGTTTCTGCACAGAGAGCAAGTCAAGCCTCTGTGTCTACCCAGCTCCAGACAAGACTAGCCCAAACTAGCCCCCCCCCCAGCCTATTGTTCTTCTAATGCTACAGAGATGTAGCCTCCAGCTAGGTAAGCAAGGAAGGCCTTCCCAAAACATGCACACACAAACAGGGAGGGCCTACTCTTTGGTCATGTAAAAAGATATAAAAAAGACTTACCTAGGCCCATTAACATAACAAAGAGACTGGTTTGTCCAGTTCAGTAGTTCCTTCCATTACAGAATCCCATGATATAAAACCACAGGCTTGTAGAGGGTTGAAAGATGGCAACCAAAACAACCCCCGCCAATCCCATAACAGTATCTGTATTTGCTAGGCTCCAAGCGATACTGAACACAGTTTGGAAATGTTAAAATACTCAGAATTACTAGCTAATGAATGAAACAGAACATACACACAAAGGAAGTTGCCTTATACTGCTGAGTAGAACCATTAGTCCATCTTACTCTCTCACTGTTGTCTACACCGGCTGGCAGCAGCTCTCCAGGGTTTCAGATAGGGATCTCCTAGCCCAACTTTGAGATGCCAAGGATTGAAGTCAATTGATTCTTGTGTTACAAGATTCATCCTAAGATTTCCTACTCAGTTTTCAGAAGAAGGAATGTAATCCACAAAGTGATCATATACACTCAGACTGTAAGAGTCTGTGTTCTGATTAGCACTTTACTGGTGGTCACCGTTATTACTGCTGAAAGTGGTGCTGTCATCATCATCCCATATAGTAGTCTAATTATTCTTATGTACCTTGAGACTGTGGTTTAGGCACAGTGATTAATACATTAATTGGAAGAAGAAGATGCCAAAACAGCTTAATCCACACACAAGGTGGTAGTATGGTTTGGAAAGCCAAGGTTTCCAGAACTACAAAAAATATTTAGAAAAAGAATATTAATGAGAAGGAACTCTGAAAACAGCTGAATTGAGTACTGTTCAGTGGTCATGGACCATTGAAGAGAGAGAGGTAAAATAGAAAAGAATATCCTGGCAATGGCATGGTTGGTTGTAACAAATCCCGAACAGAAGTACTCCTGACTGCAACATTTTGTTGTAAGTCCCACAGGTATATACTAATAGCGAACTCAAATGGTGGCTTGTGATGGCAGTAAGATGATGGCAATAAGAGGCTACTGAAAAACAAGAGGGAAGTACAGTATCAGCATGCTAGAGGGAACCCCAAAGCTAGCAGAAGTAGAAACAATCATTAAGCAGGTATGGGGGCATACAGTCCATAACAGTCCAGTGTGAACTGAGCATATGGACAAGGTACCCTGAAACTATCCAATGAAGGTGCAACAGATCAGGCATGTCCAAAGTTCATTTTGGGGGCCTAATCTGACCTCTTGGCCGGTTTAATCAGGCCCCTGTGGCAGTCTATTTCTTGGGGTCAAATCCCAAAAAAAGTTCAACAACTCTGGCCGGCCCTCACACATGTTCACTTCATCAAATCTGGCCCTCTTTGAAAAAAAGTTTAGGCACCCCTGCAACAGATGCTCAGAAGCCAGACTGACCAGCATCTGTGTGGGAGGAGGAAAATAGAATGGAGTATTATGGAGAGGACATGGCTAGCTAAAACCTGGACATGAGCACTCTAAATTTTGTTGTAGTCTCCTTGGTTGCCTCCTAAATCTCAATAAATGTGCAGGTGCTCCTTTAGAATCTGCTCTCTTAGATTTCAATGGAAAGCCAAAAGATTGGCAAAACAAATTAATGGAATACAGTATGTGGAAATGGCTAAATTTATGGAGAAACTTTGAAATCAAGACAATAACAAATTTAAAAATGAATGGGAAGTTTTTATTGCATATATATCAAAGCAATGTATACAAGTTAACACATTGGCAGGATTTTAAGAAACATTTGCAATACGATGATAAAAGATAGAATTGGATACAATAAGATGAATAATATTACACAGACATGCATGAATTAATGATGAAACAATGGAACCAGAAGAAGGGGCAGAGGGAAGTCAAGGGATTTGAGAAATCCCACATTTGAATGTTTTATTGAATGTGTAAACAGTATTGTAAGGTTTTTAATTTACTTTTTTAATGTTTATTTGATGTGTTATTTGTTATATTGAAAATTAATTTTAAAAGTTATAAAAAGATTTCAATGGAACGCATGCAATGTGTTTTCATTTTACCAAAGTAGTAGTAGTAGTAATAATACAGATTAATGATACAGATGTGTATTCTTGCTTTAGTATCTTACAATGAGCCTGCAAGAGTGTTTCTGAATGCCTAAGAGACGCGCTCGACAGTGAACTGCCTATTTCGTTTTCTATCGCTATTTTAGGGATACCTGTGACGCACGGCTACTGCAAAGTGCTATCCTACACAGGAGTTAAGTTCCGCCGGCCACCGTGGGGATTACTTTAGAGTAAACATGCATGGGGCTTGCCCTGTGGATCAGGGTCAAAGAAAGAAAACAGCGCATCAGCCAGCGAACGAAGCCACCGATTGGCTAGCTGGCCCCCTTTGTCCGGCTCAGGGTGTCAGGTTTCCTCGCGCCGGCTTGGACTGGTCCTGCATCCGCCAATAATGTTTTTGCAGGGTGTCGCCAGTGTAACCGCCACAAACGGCCCCCAACGTGGTCTCGGAGAGTTCGTTGCACGGAACGGGAGATCTGCAGCTCGCGCGGCTTTCCTTTTGCTGCAAGGCGGAATCCTGCAATCGCAATACAATACAATACAATAATTCCAGCTGCAAAGCTTCATAGCGCGTTGCGCGCTCGGCCACAGCAGGAGCAGCCGGCGCAAAGAGCCTTGATCTCCCAGGAGTGCCAAAGTTTAGGCGATGGGATCCGCGTTAAGCAGCGACAGTCGGGAGGTGGCCAACCCTCTCCAGGTAGCAGAAGAGGAGAAGCAGCCGCAAGTCCCATCTTTTGACTGCTCCATCTGTTTGGAGGTGCTCCACCAGCCCGTAAGGACGCAGTGCGGCCACGTGTAAGTGAAACTCCCCTCCCGGAACTGGCTCAGGCGGGTGTGGGAAGAGAGTAAATCCCCATTCTTTGCAATGCGAGAATATGCTTCGACTTTGTTAGCTGCAGTTCTTTCCATACTTATGCTGGGACCAACCAACTTCCGTTTAATTCTCTTTTCTTTTTTTAAAGAAAGGGTATTTGGCTTCCGTTTGGGATGCGATCATAAAACGACATATTTTTTTGTGGTAATGCTCAAGATGCGAGCACAGAAAGAATTAGCGCACGAACAAGTAATTTAACTTGACATTTGCATGCGGTGGATTCAGTTCAGAAACAGAATCCGAGATCTAGGCGATTGGTATTAAAAAGATGTACCTAAGTTAAGATGCGTTGTTCTTTCTCTTCATTCCCTTTAATATTTTGGGGAAAACAAGCTTTAAGTAAGATATTTGGGTCGGGGAAGAAGGGATGTGTGATCCAAATTTATTTATATTTGTGAATTGGTGTAGTGTAGTGGTTGAGCCAGTACAAACATTTCTGATCTACACTACACTGATCAACACTACACTTCTATCAAGATGTGAATACCTTAGTTGTTGAAAAAGTTACAAGAGAATAGATGTGATGTGCTTGGAAACTTGAAAGCACTATAAAAGTGCCACATACATTTTGGAGATTTCTTTTGAGTTTCTGGACCTGTTTTAACTTTCCCCAATGGAATTGCTTGCATTCTATTTTATCAAGGAACAAAGGATCCATTTAATCGCATTGTCCTCAGTGTGCTGATATGTCTTAAATATAAATTAATATGCATGTGGGTATAAAATACCAGTATGTTTGTTTCTTTCATTTGTATATTTTGAGAAGGAAGCATCCCGAGTTCTTAGAAGTATCCTTTTTGTAAATTTCTAATGGCAAAATTCAACCACTATTTCCCCTGAGAAACTTTGGTTGAAAAAAATTCTTTTAAAAAACCATGATATTCTAAAACAAGGGAGGAACACTCCCAGTTTTGGAATGTCTTCCCCCATATTTTTATTCAGTGATGATGATGATTCTATGGTGCACATATTGGTGCAAATCTGTTCACTGTCAATATTCCAAAATATTGGAGTTCTCCCAATGTAGGCAAAGAAAAAGAAAAATCAGAGTTGCCCGCCATGCCTGCCTGTGGATGGACTAAAATTTATTTTCCTTAACAAATTTAGGTCAAGCACATACAAGGTTGAGACATTGTTATTAATGTATAGATGCCCCTTTCCATATTAAAGGAAAGGCCTAACTGTTGAATCATTAGCAGCCACAATTGCATTGTTTAACTTTTTTAACTGTACTAAAATGTTTGAATCATGCACATGCTGTTAAGCATTCAGTGGGAGATATTCAGGCAAGAAACAAAACACGTTCTGAATAGCTTTTTTATATGCCAAAACCACCATTTTTACTCCCTAGTGAAGACTGGATATCGAAAAGAACAAATTTGTAAGGAAAAGTTAGCACTTGGCTTGTGTCTTCTTTACATTCCATCTGGGGGCCTGGTTCAAATGTAAGAGCCATCCCATGGTTTGACTGTTGTGAATGCCTTTCATGCTCACAAGCTACAATTCCTCCCCCTCTCATTGATTCAATCAAGTACAGATTGATTCAATCAAGTACAGATTGATTCAATCAAGTACAGATCCTTTGCCAGCCAAATTGTTCAGGCCATCTTGTCTCAACCTGCCTAGTATGAGTCATACAAACTAGGCACACTTGTATTTATTTATTTATTTACTGTTCTTGCATGCCACCATTTCTCCTTCTGGAGCCTATTTTCCCTGGTGGAGTAATGGATGGAGTGACAGTATGAACAACCCATGGGGTGATGGAATTTGGTGTCTGGCAGACCCCAATAAAAAAGTTTTAGAAATCTTCACTCCGAAGCCATTTTCAGAAGCGAGCTTGTAACTTGACTAAGACCTGTATTGTTGCACATTTTTGTAGCACCCACCTACAAACATGTTTAAAATATATAAATCTGCATATTTCAATGTATGTGGTAGCAATCCTGGCACCAATACATAGCGAAACAAGGCAGCTGCTTGGAGCAGAATTATTCAAGGGGACCTGCTGCCATACCAGAAACAATGAACAAATGTGAGATTTTGTGTTTCTTCTGGAACAGCTAATTCAATCAATCCATCTTTATTGAGGTCAAAGACCAGACAGCAAAGTTTACAATAACAATGCTAATTCACAATGCAATGCTGCAAGGAATTCTGCGGTACATTGTTACTTCCTACAGAGACACTTCATTTCATGCTGCTAAAACCAGCAAAAATCTTGAGTCAGTCCTGTATACTAAAAAAGTTGAAAGGTCTGATGCCCTAAGCCAAGAAGGTGGATAGTCTACCAGCTACAGTTGAATGGTATGCCTCTGTGTCGCTTCTGTGTTATGTGCAAATTCAGATACATATAAACAGCTGGCACTTGCACTTGATCTTTGTAAATAGCATTTGCAAGTTCAGAATGATGGATGTAACCCAAGAAGTAGGTTTTTAAAATTGTATAACTCTCTCTAACTTTGCTTAACTTATTAACTAGGGTTCATTGTTTAAAACCTTGCACGTGTTTGGAAACCACAATGAAACTTTCCTTTTGGATTAATCTAAGATAAAACTTCTTTTCAGCTATGGCTGAGGAGAAGGATTTGAGTTTGCTCGACTAATCCTTACTTAGTACAACAAAAAGCCCATGGCAGCATTTCCTTTACAGTACATGTAGAAATGTTGCAGGTAAAAACAAAACATTAGCAGGAACTTGTTATTTGTCTAAAGTCTCACATGAGCAATTTTAAGCCCATGTTTGTAGAAATGAAGAACATTACCTATAGGCAACAGAATGGTGGAATACTAAAGCTTAGTATTTAAATGCACAAATATGGTTGGTAGTTAAGGAGTTAGCCCCATGGAACTCTGTAGTACCCACTTCTAAATAAATATACCGTATTTGCCTGAATATAAACCTAACTTTCCGCCCAAATTCTGACAGTGAAAAGTTAAAGTGCGGCTTAAATTCACAACCTTACGCCACCAGCAAAGCGGCATGGCTCCCCACCCCCAAGCAGCCTGGGAATGTGGGCCATGGCACACAGTCCTCCTGCCACTCGCAGCACCCCTCTAGCTGTCAGGGGGAAGCGGGGAGGCCACCAGCAAAGCGGCACGGCTCCCTCCCAGGAAGCAGCTCGAGAGTGTGGGGCAACGGCACGCAGCCCGCCCGCCACTCCCAAGCCTTCCCCCAAGCACAGGTCAGTTGCAGACCATGGGACTTGCCCTGAAGCCAACACAAGTATTTTAAGCACAACATTTTTTCGTGTTTCGAAGGCACAGATATCTGTGTTTGTTCAATGTGAATGTAGCCCTAAGGTTATGGCCTGACCATAGGTTGCAAAGCAATGATGGGTGACTCCCAACTCCTCAGACAGGGTTGGATCAGAAATAAGCCATTCTATTCCTCATCCCGTCTGAAAAAGTGAAAAAATAACTTGGCTTGTTTTTGAGCCAGTCTGAATTTGGACTGGAGGCCACCAGCAGCAGTCCTAATCCCCAAGTCTCCTTCCCTTATCTCCCCATAAGCCTCCTTGCTTGCCCCCTGCTCCTCCAAATACCTCCTTCCTTCCTTCCTTCCTTCCTTCCTTCCTTCCTTCCTTCCTTCCCACCCACTCACCTACCCTCCAAACCCCTTTTGCCTGCCCCACATGCCTGGCTGCTGCTGCTGCTGCTGCTGCCACTCCTAATTTGAGGGGAAGCAGGAGCAGGGAAGAGAAAGAGGTCTCTTTGCACCTCCCTCAGGTGCCACATCCAAGAAGCCCACAGGGAAACTACTGAAACACCCCTTGGAAGAAACTACATTTCACAGGATCTACTTAGGGACACATTTATTCAGGTATTTATTCGGTTATTGTCTTTCCCCCCCTTGAATTTTAAAGGTGTGGCTTTATATTCGGGTGTGGCTTATATTTGGGCCAATACAGTACATAGGATTCAGTTTCTAAGGTTTTTCAAGAGTGATGCTAAAAACACCTTTTCAGTTTGGAAGACATTACTCACCAACTGTTTTATGGATTAGAAAGTGGAACAGAATGAAGCTGTTTTAAAATGAAATACATGTTTTACATTCAGATTAAAGACGAAAAATACACACAAAAAAGTTTTAAGCTACAGTCCAACTTCACTTACTTGGGAGTAACTCCACGGAATAATTAGGACTTACTTTTGAATAGGCCTGGTCAGGGTTGCACTGAAACCAACCTTTGAAACTTTCATCACAGATCCAACATGTTATTCTGCTGTATAACTTAACAACACAACTTTTCTATAAGTAGGCACTGGGTGAAAAAACAGTTAAAAGCATGGGCGTAGCCAGGATTTATGTTGGGGAGCAGGCTTTATGTTGGGGGGGGGCAACCTCAGTTAGTTAAGTATTTTGTATTGATTTGCTTGATGGGGGGTAGCTGCCCCTCCCTGCCTTTTCTTGGCTGTGCCCATGGCTAAATGGCTAAAATAATGCAGCCCTTTTACCTGTTCTTCCTATCTTTGTTGTACATGAAGGATGAATTAAGTCACATTGTTGCAAACTTTTAATGGAAGTAAATTGAACCAACTTCTGATCGTAGGAAAACAGTCTTATGCTGAGTCAAACCATTGGGCCTTCCAGTCCTGTATTGCTGATCCGGAGTGGCAGCAGCTCTCAGTTTCTGGCAGAAATCTTTCCCAACTTTGCCTGAAGACACCAGAGATTGAACCTGGCATGCATATCACGTGGTCTTCTAGGAGAAACAGCCTTTCCCCTCAAGGCAACTGGTTAAGAATATGTCTCATTGGCGCCAATATTGGCGAAAATGCAGAAGAACTGTTTTGCACATATTGGTTTTGCTGGCTGCAGTAATAATTGTGTTGTGTTTTGATGCAGCTGGGTCGCCACAAACAAGGCATATGTCATGGAGGAGCAAACGGTACAGTGGCAGGAGAGAGAGAGACAGAGATAGGGCACAGAAAGGGACAGGTGATGTGCCAAAATAGATGGATGGGTCAGAGCAGTGATGCCCTGGTGCCCAATGTGCTTGGAAGACAAGGGAGGCCAACAGCAGGTGGAGTCAGAGCCAATACAGTGGTACCTCTGCTTAAGAACTTATTTTGTTCCGGAGGTCCGTTCTTAACCTGAAACCTTTCTTAACCTGAGGCACCACTTTAGCTAATGGGGCCTGCCGCTGCCACTGCACCGCCAGCACACAATTTCTGTTCTCATCCTGAGGTAAAGTTCTTAACCCGAGGTACTACTTCTGGGTTAGCGGAATCTGTAACCTAAAGTGTTTGTAACCCAAAGTGTTTGTAACTGAGGTGTTTGCAACCCGAGGTACCACTGTAATGGGCAGAACTAATTCTAGTTTTGTCCCCATCTTCCTTCTGAATTCTACAAGAGCAGCACTGAGGCAGAGGACGAAGCTGACAGGCAATGCTACCAGCCTGGATTGGTTTTCAGTAAAAAAAAAGGCACACCAAGTACTGTTCAGGCTCCTGTTTAATTAGCATATGCTGCTATTGCTGCTGGGAGTAAGGGAACTAATGCTGCTCCACAGCTAGCCCACCTTTTATCTTCTCCACCTGCCAAATATGCACGAACATTTTATTTATTAGGTATATTTCAGGGAAGCTTATGTGGTACTAACGCAAGCAACTTCTTTAAAAAAGAGCATTTCCCAGAACTATGTATTGATTGAGCACTGCTAAGAGCCCCTTTGTTCATTGATGTCAGCACTTCCCAGATCAACCTAACAGATTTGGTGTAGTTCCTTAGTCACACACTTTGTTCAATATTCAAGGCTACAGTGGTACCTTGGGATACAGACGCTTCAGGTTATGCATTTTCGGGTTGCGCACCACGCTGAACCCGGAAGCAGTGGAACAGATTACGGCGCACGCGCAAAAGTGCTAAATCACGCTTTGAGCATGCGCAGAAGTGCCAAATCGTGACCCGCGTGTGCACAGACGCGGCGCTGTAGGTTGTGAACGTGCCTCCCACATGGATCACGTCGCAACCCGAGTTTCCACTGTATTTCCACACATTGTGTTGCATTTTAAGCTTGCACAGAGGTGGGAAAGGCTGTGGGGGTGAGGGAAGCCCCAAAGGTGTTTTTTTTTGTTTTTTTTAAGGGCTCAGGCTTGTTACAGTAGGCTTAGACACAACATCAGTAAAAGCTTTAGTCATTTTCCCGACATTATCTCCAGAGCCATGTGGACACTCCTGGCAGTCTGCCACTGGTCAAACATATCCCTGTCAGCTCTTGTGTGCATGGTGTTATAGCCATCGCAATGTGATTATATCCACAAGACTGGATTTCATCCCGTCATTTGTGCAATAATTTCATGAATAAGTAATTGGCTTCAACTTTCTGTCCTCTACTTTTATTTTCATGTACTCTTTATGTCTGACTGAAGCTGGGAATAATTACTGAAGATGTATCTGACGACTACTCTTTCAAACCAAGGATAATGATACTCTGCACATGCTCAATTTATTCCTGTGTCTTTTTTTTTTTTGTATATATGTGAATCAGGTTAGCACAACAGAATCTTGCACAAATATTTGCAGTGAAACAGCTACAGGCACAGTTCAGCTGATGTTAAGCACTTGTGAGTTCCATTGATTTCAGTAAATGAGTAAAAATGCTTTTTATTTACTCTTCTCCATTAAATTCAGCAGGACATTAAAGTGCTTAACCTTTGGCTGAATGGTACCTCTCTTTTTTTGTTTGTTTGCTTGAAGTGCTTGATCTCTCCCATAGTGCTTTACTAATACTTGGCAGAGTTTGCAGGCGCTAGCAAGTAGGCGCTTGCATGTTAATGAGTAACTTTAGCTAATGCACAGATATCCCCATAACAGAACACACTATCTTCTGTAGCCTCACTTTATCAGTGGTCCTGTAGATTGGGATTCTCAAGTAAACAAAATGATTAACACAAGAACTGTGGTAGAAACCAATCTTCCTGTAAGGTCATGTTCACTAGTGATCATAACTGTGTGACTTTTCAAATTGCTTTCTTTAAAGTGGTGTTTTGCTTGGAAACAGTATTTATTTTTATCTCTCCATTAGATTTTGCCACTCCTGTATTGCTGCAAGTATAAGGAATAACACATGGACATGTCCCTACTGCCGGGCGTTTCTTCCTTCTGAAGGGATTCCAGCAACTGATATTACCAAGATGATGAAAGATAGACACCAAAATTGTACAGAATGTGGAACACAGGTAAATAAGTATTGGCATTCCATAATTTTCTGCCTCATGGATTTAGGCATTCTGAAATGCATGGGGATTTGAAGTTAGCAACCCTAAGCACATTTACTTGGGAGCAACGCCTATAGAATTCTCAGTGTACATTATCTCCAATTCAACAAATCCTGATCTTACATTTGCATCCTTTACCTTTAGGAAAACTATGGTAACCATCACTTTCCCTTTTAACAATTTAACCTGTAAATGTTGAATTTTAACATATTGAATCACTTCATGTAGTTTAGAATGAAGAAATACAAGGCACTTCCATTTGCAAAGGTTGGGCAGCCCAACTACAATCCTAAGCATACTTTGTTTGGAATTAAATGTGACCTACTTCTGTCTACTAAACAAGCTTTAGGGCTAGTCTGCTAGTGAATAGCATTCTGTACAGCAAAATACTGACACAATGTTTCTTAAAATGAATCTAGGTGCTCCTCAGTGAAATGCGAGCTCATCTGAGAACTTGTGACCAATATATAGAGAAATATGGGCCCCTACAGGAAGTTGCATACCCAGACACAAGGTAAAGTGTATCTTAATAAAATAATGGTGGGAGAAATCTACTCTCAGCTTGGTTTATATATTTATTCATTCACAATCTTAGCCTTCCCTTATCCTAGTGACTTAGGGTGAATGATGATACAGTTTAAAATCAAATTATAACTCACCATTTTAAATAAACCAAACATAGATCATTTAGCAGATACTAATCTAAATCTTAACTACTGATGCCAGGTCAACAGTCTTTACTCGCATCATGTCCCCATCCCATCTCCAGTAGAGAGAGACTTGATGCAGAATCCCATTTAGCAGGAGCAAAGTGGCTCACCATCCAGTTCAGTTGCCAGCTCTAGAATATATTGGCTTTTAATATGTAACTACTACACCATCTGTAAAATGTAAAAATGTAGCTAATATATAAATGGTACCTTATGTGATTTCAGATATCCGTGCCCTTTCTGCCAGTATTCATTGGATGAAGAAGATTTTCTGGACCATTTTCTCACTTTCCACAGATCTGACAGGAGAGCTGTGGTAAACACCTTATTTTTTAGGTTCAAACCACATTGTTGTTTAAATCAATTGACTGTTTGAAATATTAGGTAGCAGCATAAACTAGAATATGCATATTTATGGTCAGCTAATAGGTGATAGATGATAGATAGATAGATAGATAGATAGATAGATAGATAGATAGTTGCTTCAAGGCATTCTATGTAGTAAGTGACAAATAAATATAATGATAAATGAAAATATATGACTTTGCTGCTATTACATCCAGATGATGTTTCCAGTATTCCATGTCACCAAGTTTTATGGAATCAGTTTCAGTTGACGCCATCTTCATTGATTAAAGCTAGCCAGAGAGGTTTGACCACATGACTATGTTGGTTCAGACAGTAGTGAATGTCTCATTACAAGGAGGAGTGGTGCTTCTGGCTTTAAAAGAAGCTCTGATACAATCTCTCCTAAAGAAGACAACTTTGGATAATTATTGACCAGTTGCTAATACTCTCTTGGGTAAGGTGATCAAGAGAGTAGTGTCAGTGCAACTATAGGTATTATTGGAAGATATCAGTTTTCTTGACCCATTTCAGTCCGGCCTCAGGATTGGTTTCAAGAATAAATCAGCCTTAGTTGCCCTGATGGATTAACTGGGAGAGGGAGAGGGAGAGTGTGACCCTGCTGCTGTTACTCAACCTTTTAGCATCAGTGAGTTCTACGATCTCCTCCTGGGCCAGCTCTGTCAGATAGCATAAAAAGAGCATACAAGAAAGAAAGAAAAAGCACTCCATAGCTAGGAATGTGTACCTTATTTATGCAAAAACAACAACAACAACAAAAACAACAACAACAACAAAAACCCCAAAAGCAAACCAACAACATCTAAGCATGAGAGACTGGTTTACAAGGCATTTTATTAGTTGTATACAAAACAGAACAAGGAATTATCTGAATTTACTGCTAACAAACAGATATGGAGATTTTGCTTTCTTTAGCAATAATCATTTCTTTTGCTACTGTGAAAACACTTTCTTTTTTAGTGCATTTATTTTTCCCCCTTGAACTATTTACAGTACTGTCCAATTTGTCGCTTATCGCCTGGTGGTGGTTCAAGTTATTGCAGCAGGAATTTCTTAAGGCACCTTCAGCTCAGACATACGTTCTATTATGAAGACTATATCGTGAGTAAATTGCCTGGTTGTTTTTCCTAACCCCCTGTTAAGAGTCATTTATTTACAACTTCCACCTCCCCCATATCTCCTTGATAAGTCATATGAGGACATATGTAGATTGCAAGAATGTCATGGTTGGGGAATTAGAAAGGTTACAAAGCCTTAAGAAACTTCAGTGGAGAAATAATCAAATAGCTCAAAGGTGCTACACTCATGCAGAGAAGCCTAATTTCCTGAATACCAGTCCAAGAATTAGTGAAGGAGTTGTTCCAATCTCTCTTTCTGATCTAATCCTTCCCCACCCCAGTTTGAGTATTCTTTTGAAATAACTGCAACAGGTTTCCCAGAAAATTAGGGGACCAAGTTTGGGTGTGGGGGAGCAAGTGAGAGGCATTGTTCTTAATAGTTTAGGGCAAACATTAGAGCCAGAGGTCTAGAGCTGTAGTCTCTCACTTCCACATAAGCTCCAGTAAGTAGTATATGATAGGGGGAATACAATAGAGAAATAAATGACATTAAATACAATGAAACATAAAATGGAGCATAGTACAAAAATTAAGCAACCATGCTAACTTAGACAAATCATTCTGTTTTTCTTGTTTGCCTATTTCTGCAAGAAAGGAAATCATATTGTGTAATAAGAATATTATAGTTGTATTCAGAGAGTATAATTGCATGGGATAATAATTCACTTAGCTCAACCCTGATTTTCTTGTACTGGTTCAACTACAGTTGCAGCCTAATAGGACTACTTTTATTGCTAAGCAGGATTTTGTTTTGTTTTTGCTTTACTTGCATGTCTGACTATCTTCCCTTCTTATTTCAGGATATAAGTATAGTGGAAGAAGCTCTTGTTGAAAGAGTTCTAGATCGGTCATTAATCGAGTATATGCATGTGCCCAATCCAAATACGGCGTAATCCTATCGGAGTTTGGAAGACATACCAAATGGATTCATTACACTGTGAATTAAAATGTTGCTTGTAAAGTATTGTTGTCAACTTCTTTAGGATTATAGTTCAGCCTCCCTAATAACAAATTATTTTTAGCATTGTCAAAATTCATTATTTTGTTATATTGTATAGGCATGACAATCTTGAATGGTTAGGACCTTCTGAGAAGGTAATCTTGTTGAGTTGTGACCTACTGAGCTGAGCACACCCAAGGATTCTTCCTGCAATGTGCACTGATTAGAAGCAGTTAGGGCCATCTTTCTGGGTGGGCTGCTACTGCTTATGAGTATTTTTCCTCTTCTCAGGATGTCACTACATCAAGGATTCTCAGGAGTGCATAGCCATGTGAGAGCTGAACCAGATTTCTACCTGCATTCACTTATTTAGTTTCTGGGAAACATTTATGCTAAAAACTTGAGCAGGGATAGGAAACCTTTGACCCTCCAGATGTTGCTGAACACTCCCATTATTCCTAGCCATTGGCCATGTTTGCTGGGACCGATAGGAGTTGTAGTTCAGCAATATCTGGAGGGCCAACGGTTCCCCACACTTGTCTTAGGTGGCATCTAATAAAGGCTGAAAAGTGAATAGGGCCTAAATGAGGATCAATTGGCACATGAATTTGGTGTGGTATCAATGCAGTATAAAGATGAGCAAAATAATTAATGCAGCATAAAACACACCTCAGGGTCTGTTTCTACAACATCTACTGGTGTTTTAGGCTGCAATGTAACAATACTTACCTGGGAGTAAGTCCCATTGGACTCAGCAGGACTTGTTTGAGTAGTCAAACATAATTTTTTGCTATTAGTGAGTTATGATACAACATAGCATTTTACAGATAACCTCCACTTGATTTATATAACCTAATCCACTACCAAATTTTCAAAACATTAAAGGCTGAGAAAATTTATCTTCCAAATTAGCCATCAAAAAGATTTATTTTCAATGTACCTTCAAATTTGTCATCAAAATTAGAAATGGATTTTGCCTTGCCTAATTATGTTGTTTAAAGAGCTACATTACATTGAGAAAAATAACCTGTCACTCTTTTGAATATTAAAAATTATTTTTACTGCCTGTTTCTTTTGCAGCAAAACCTAAGAAGCCTCTTGTCTGAAGTTTTTTTTTTGTTTGGTTTTTTTTTTGGTAAAAAAAGAATGACCAAAGCTCAGAGCATCTTGTGACTATGCTTTCAAAGGGCAGGCCAGAGTTTTCATGATCATTTAGATGTTGCAATGCCAATGAGGGAGAGCAAACAACTGTTTACTTTCTGAAGTGTCATAATACAGATCAGAGTTCAAAAAGAGAAGCTACAGTTAATGTTTGACAAATAGTACTATATCATTTTACAGTTCTGAGGACTTCAGGAGAATTATTAATAACAGCATATTTTACACTGATAGAGCAGCTTGAAGATAAGGTGCAATTTTTTAGTGAGGGAAAGTAGTAAAGCCAAAATCAGCAGCTCCTGATAAGAGATTGGTTGTGCCTTCCTATTTTGTTCCATGCTGTATTCAATTGTTGTAGCAGACTAATATGACATACATATATATTGGTTAAATAATGCCTAAGTGTTTTTCATTGATGCAGTTAACTGTAAATATATTTTGTAAGAATTAAAGTGCACATTTGTACATAAATACATGAAATGGTGTAAATACTTTATGAGAAATCTGTTCTTATATATAGATATATTAAATGCTCTGATGGATTCACTCACTCATGAAGGCATCAAAATGGTTAGGATCTTGCACAGAACTAGGAAGACTGGACATTTGGTACATAATGTTGCACACCACCCTAATCTTCAAGCACTGCAAGATTCCAGGGGCGGCAGGTGGTTTCCCAGGGTTTGGATTCCTTGGAATGATTATGGATTGCTTACACCCATATACAGCCCTGAGCCTACAGCACCCCAGAAGGTCTTGCTTCTCCCATAGCCACAGCCTTGAACTCAAGCAGAAATAAAGCATGGTTTTCCTTCTCAGGCCAGAAACCTGCCTCCAGCTTCTAGCTCTCACACACACAACTCTGCCTCTGTCCTTCTCACCAACAGCTGGAGAGGGGCCCACTCATTTGCCTTCTGGCACAAAGCCGCTTAACTTTTTTTACCCTAAGGGGGCCTTAACTCACCAAGAAGCTGGCCTGGCTATTCCAACAATTGAATTCTTGCTGGATCTAGGAATTAGAAGGGACTCTGGCATACAGCCTAACCTCCACCCCACCAAATTACGACACACCATTGTCTGAGGTGCTCCTTAAATGTTACCTAACCATGCCACACTTCATTACTTAACCATACAGATGGGATGGAATTGCATGGGTGCTAACCTCAGACTCCATATTCTGGGGGGATGCTGATTCTATGGGAAAGACGCATACAATTGAGTTAATAAACATTTTCCCAAGTGCACTGCATGTGCTCACAGAAAAGCAGTTCCCTCGCAGCTAGGGTAACATTTTTTAAAGAGACTCTTAACAAAACTGAACAGAGTTGCAGATTCAAAGCAAATAGTGGAGACACTTCTAGGGTCCATAGAAGACAAATATTTGACATAAACTGCAGTCCATCACACTCTGATTAACAGAAAAGTCTTAATTGGTGACAAGATGACAACACCCCAGGTGGTCAAGGTACTTTCAGGTCATTCAGAATACCAAAATGTATTACACACGCCGTAGAATGTTATGAAAAGCTAGACATTTTCCTAGCCTTCAATCATATATGAAAGTTACCTTATTTTAACCAACATTGCGGCCCAAAGCAAGCCAATCCAAACATCAGATGAAATGCAGAGTCTCATCAGGTTTGGATTTGTGGAAAAGGGGAACAAAGTAGCAGCCATGAATGTAGGTCTTTTAGCTTCATTTGTTAGTGTAGATACATAGACAGCCATTTTTAAGGGCTGATGACCATTATTCAGATCCTGGCTACTGTGTCAAAAGATTATTGTGAAAAAGCAGTAGTTTGGTGATGCAGGGGTGGCCCACATAAGTAACTTAACAGTTATCATCCCTCACAATAAATGAGAATTATTTGGAAGCCTTGTCAACCAATGGTATTCACTATGTAACTTACAATTTATAGGGTCAAATCACTCTGATTCATGGGCTGCATTGAGTAAAACTACTGCAAATTTAATACTGAATGTAATACTGAAGTAAAAGTCGTACTATATGAACAGTAGTGCAATGTATGAGCTTTGGGAGAAAGTGTTGCTGACCCAGCAACACCAGTGACCATTATACTGGGTCCCAGGTGTTACGGCTAAATCTGGGTGCAGGGCTATTCTGCCACCCAGCTCGTCGGACTAAGTAAGTCCGCGGGTCCCTGCGGAAGAAAATGAGCTCAGCCGGACTGGAGCAAACTGCAGAAGATCCAAGTTTATTGCGCAACAGGTTCAAGACGAGATTGAACCCCGAGAAAGGGGTGACATGAACTTTTGAAACTCCCTCCAAGTCCCAGAATACAGTGCAAAATCCATCCCAGTTACGTCATGAATACATTAAGGAAAGGTTGGGTTACACAGATTACATCATGAATATATTAAGGAGAGGTTGGGTTACACCGAATTAACATATGGAGGAGGGAGGGGGAATATGCAGAGCTGGAGATATGCGCAGATAAGCGCTTCCTGAGTGCCGGTGATGGGAAGACAATGGTCCATGTATGCATGGTCTGCCACCTGGCATTGCCCGGAGGAAAGCCTTGGCAGAGTGATTGACAGGATTAGGGTCTTGACACTTTACTTGGGGATTATGGAGGACAGGAGAGGTGTCATGGAGTCCTAGAGAAATTGAGCAAATTGGCACGTTGATTTTCTATGGATTTTATAGATTTTAGTCCCTTTTGACATTGACAATTGGGAATAAATGGATATATTGTAGCAAAGAAGAAGGTGAAGAAGACATGCCCCCCCTTCCGTAACACAGGGAAGCAGAACCCAACTGCTCAATCATGTGGGCCACTCGCCAATTCTGTAGCTCAAGATCAAGGCATTAAGCTGAGGGCCTATGGAAGTATAGAAGTATATTCTATTTAAATCAGTGGGAATTTGTTCAGGACAAGTATGTCCAGGTCGAGTATAAAACGTATTTCTATTTCTTCCTGCATTGAATTAAAGAAGTTTCAGCAGCGGAAGGTAACTTGAAAGGCAGAGATATACAAATAAATATTTATCTTAGAGATAATGGATAATTTCAGAATAAGCAGTATGTGTAAATTATGTGTGAAGATTTTGATGAAAATCATATTAAAATATATTAAAATGGTGGGATCCTTTATTGTCACTAAATGAGTGATTTAGAATGTTTTACTTCAAATAATTTTTCTTCATAAAAATTTGCTGCCTGTGTTTCAACACAGCACTTATTGCAAAAGATTAACTTTTAAAAATTCAGTAGCCCCATATTATCAATATCAACTATGAGAATCCAACATGTACTCTTAAACTAGTCATGATATACTTTTTATATGTCTGTTTTAAAATGAGGGGCATATATCCAACTGTGGGACATCCACTATGTGTGTGTGTATAAGAATGAAGCCTTAATCCTGCCTTTTTCGAATTTAACAAGTCTTTAACATCCTTCCATTTTGTCACACACTTTGCCCTATTTACAGTCTTTCGTTCCTGGCTGGCGCTTCAAGATCCTTTCACACCCGATCTAAGAGTGGCTGTACGTGAGTGAAGGGAGCAATGTGTAATCCTGGCCCCAGGACTTATTGTCTTGGGCATGCCTCTCTTTCCTGTGCACTGACGGGATAACACCCTAAGACTTGTTTCAGCTGACATGCTTTGATCAGCAATCTCTCCATTCCCTGATGGGTCCATCTCCCCCACAATGCCGGCTAACGCTCTTAGCAAGCTGACATGTATCATGCAAGCAGCCATTAGAGGGCAGTCGCAATTCAGGAAGCAGAAGGGCGGTGAGAGCTGCTGCAGCTGCTGGGGAACCGTGCGGCTAACTTCTCAGAAGACCGTGTCTCTTCCGCTCTCCTAAGCAAGAACCCTATTTTGACACCCATGCAGAGACTGGCCGCCGAAGCACAAATTTCTGAGGTAACAATGGGAGAAAGCAACATGTTAGAAAAGGAGAGAAGGAGCATAGTCCACCTAAATGGGGCCTCTCAAGGTTTTTTTTCCGCCCTTCCGGACAAGGCCTCAACATGGCACCTACGTTATAAGGCGGGCCTACTGTGGTCTCAGGGCTGATAATAACCCGATATCGGGTGTCCTTTGAAACTCTATATCTCCTTTGTCCAGTGTCTGTTAAAACGGCTCAATGCGATTTACACCGAAGGGGAAAAAAAGCATACAAACATAATTATGCTTGAGACACAATGGCCCAGCTCCTTGCCTACCCTACACAGAAAGCTAATTCAATCGCTACCCGCAAGCCACACCTAAGAGAAGTGTTTGCAGAAAGAAGGGCAAAAGATGTGCAGGCATTTAATGAATTAAACGTTTCCGTCTGCGTTCAGAACAGTCAGGAATCCTGTTTCCCCCTGATATTTTTCCTCTCCCCAAACCGAGAGGACTAGAGACTTCACAGTGTAGTTCGTTCTCTCTCTGTTTTTTTTAAACTAGGCAGCAAAATCTGTGTTCCGTGGGGTTTTATTATGGCCAGTTAAGCGAGCAGGGTGCGTATATGCCATTCCACAAGGGAGCTTCGGAACTGAAGGGGGTTGTGCTGTGCATATATCCATTCCCCACAACCCGTCTTAAAACTCTTGCTTTGGCGGGAGCTCTTTTGAGAGCCCAGTTCTTTCACCTTCACGCGACAGGAGGGCAACGGTGAAATACTAGGTCTTGGCGAGCCCCTCACAAACGTGCCACTTTAAGCCTTTCTCGAGGAGGCCTGAAAAAGCGGCTTCCGCGTCGCCTCCAGGCAGCCAGGCAGGCGGAGGGAAGAGGAGGAGGAGGAGGCGGCGACGACGACTCTTGTTCAATAACAATTCACGCCGGAGGGGAGGGGGGGACTATTGCCATGGCAACCCCGGCCTGCCTGTTGGGAAGAGGCCGCCGCGGCGGCGGCCTAAGACCTACATGGAGAGCGGCGGCGGTTTGACCGGCTTGGCCTCCGGGAGCCCTGAAGATCCCGGCCCGGCCCCGAAGCTTGCGACCGACCTTCCCGTTCTCCCGAAAGGTAGTGGCGGGGCTCTAGGCCGCACCTCGAGGCGAAGGGCGGGCGTGGTTTTATTTTTGCGAGGTGGGGGCCGGGATTCGGCTTGTCGGGGACGTAAACGCCGAGAAGCCGGCGCGGGCTGAGGCTTGAAGAGTCGCCTCGCTCTGCTCCTCTTCCTCCTCGGGGCCCTTAAGGCCTTGCCTCCCTCTCGCGACGGTGGGATTTCCTTTAATTGTACGTAATATAAATATGAAAACACGTTATTATTTGCGTGCCGACTTCGTTAAAGTTTCCGAAGTGGTAACAAAAACCAGCACCGGTACGTTGCTTTCAGTGCATTAAGAAAACCACAAAATAATGGCCTACAATTTATATTTTGCGTGAGGCTCGCCGTGAATAAATTCCTTTTTACTCCAAAGTAAGCCCTCCTGCGTTACATGGGGCAAGTAAGACTTGTGTTGGGTCGCAACCTAAAATGCCAAAGGGCAGGTGAATTAGGCCACCAATAGATATGTATTTTTTTTTAATTCATAGCAAGAGGGGCCATCTTGCAGGAGGGTGTAGCAGAGCTATGGGGCCATGTGAAAAAAGGCCTTTGATGGAAAATAACCTGAACAGAATGGAGGATACAGAAGGAAATGCTCCTACAATCAAACCTCAGACAAACCTTGACCACCTGCCATTATGGCTGGAACGGGTGCGAGTTTGAGGCCAACAACACCAGGAGGGCCACAAGTTCTCCATCCCATTTTTAGGGCATTTTACTGCACCAATAGCAGCAGGGGCAAAACAACACTAGGTACTGGTAGGTAGCTCCCATGCAGTACTGCAAAAATTAAATGTACCTTTTCCACCACCAGAAGTCCATTCTTCACTTCAGGCCTTTGAATCATCCTCATCCATAGTGTAGACAGCTATAGTTTCGCACATAGTGAAACCAAGCTGAGACGTGTGTCTCCCCAAAGTTTTAGTCACACTTGCCAAGTCATATATGTCAAGGGGTCACAGCACTCATTCTTTTGTACTCTTAAGGGGCAAGCTTTCATGGCCTTCTCAAATACTGTACTCAAGGAAGTGAATAATTAAGTGAAGACAAAAGACAGGATAAACACCGTCTTGTGCTCTTGTTCCCAGTACTTAGGGTGATAATTGTTCTCTATATATTGTTCCATTGCTCTTTCAGAAGTACAACAGTTTGCTGCCATGAATGAGGAACCTGCCACTATTTGTTTCAATGAAGATGATTATTACTGTCCTGTTTGCCAAGATGTGTTTAAAACACCTGTGAGGATTTCTGCTTGTCAGCATGTGTATGTATCTATGTCTCTGGCCCATTTTTATTTGCCCCTCCCTTGTTAATTATATATTTTCTCCCTTCCCTCATACTCTTCCTATCTAACTGATCTCAGTAAACATTTGTATTTTTTAAGGAGGATGTTCTCTTGTTAACCCCACTTTTGAGGAGGATGAAACTACTTTTACGTATGCTAAACAAGTGCCAATTCATAAATTTTTGTAAGTGCTTCTACTCTTGTATATGCTGCATAAGATACTTTTTCTTGAAAAATCACCACAGAAGCCCTCCATGAAGTTTGTGCTTGCTTGTTAAATACATGTACTGCATCCTTTTGAGTTCCATTTGTTCCCATGCACAGCACAAATTCGAACATTTGCTAAGCTTTACTAAGCATCTTCAGTGTTGTAACCCAGATAATCTTAAAGCTACTCAGAATGGAAATAATTCCAGTTTTTGGATGTAGATAAGAATAGGCTTACTGCACAATATCTCATAAAAGCAAATTCCATAAATTCATTACATGCTATGTGATAAAGTGTTTTTTTTTAAAGAATGTATTGAATCTTCTGTCATTCAGTTTCATTGGATGACCTTGAGTTCTAATATTATGAGAGATGGAGAAAACTTCCTTTCACTTTTTCAAAATAAGCATAATTTTATAAACCTACACAATGATTCCTACCCATCCTCCCTCATTTGCCTTTTTCTTCACTATTAAAAGCCCCAAATGTGATGACTTTTCTCATCAGAAAAGTGCTCTAATCACTCTGGTAGTTATCTGCATCTTACTATTTCAGATCTGGCTCAAGTGCAGATCTATATAAAGGTGTTTTTTTTTGAAAGGCGGTTTAATTTTGAATGTATTTTGTAATTATCCTTGGTGTACAGTTTGCCCTTTTCACAGCTGGTGTGTACTGGGTTCATTTTTCATTTTGTACTCTGTCATAACCCCTCAATATCTTTCTTTGTGAGTAACTGGCAGTTTTGATCCCCTGAAGTTAGGTTTTTTTTTGTCTCAGTGTGCTTCACTTTGAATCTCCTTTGTCACCCCCACCTCCCATTCGCACAGTTTTGATATGTTTGGGAAGTCTGCTTGGATTTTGACCATCCCCAATATATACCGTAATCTGCAAATTTCACTGCTTCACTGCTCTCCCCAACTTTAAATCATGAGTATATGAGTTATGAAAGACTGGTGAAAGTGGTATGCTGTAGTAATAATAATGGGATTAGAATAACTATTAATTGGTAGAGCAGAACATTATTTTTGTACTCAACTTTATATTTGGGTTCAGGTTTTGCAGGAAATGTTTCTTAATGGCTATGAAAGAAGGTGGAACACATTGCCCACTATGCAGAGGCATTGTCACCCGAAAAGAAAAAGCACGTCCTAACAGAGCCTTAGATGTTGAAAACAACATGAAGAAATTGGTGGGGAGCTGTAGATGCTGCGACAAACAGGTATAGTAGATGTAAAATAGTGTTAAAAGTGGGTAGAGGCTGAAACTCTGTATGCTTATCTAGAAGTAAACCCTTTTGAAAACATGCATAGGATTACATTGAAATAATATTTATTGCAGACAGGTGGGTAGTGCACCATCATCTGCTACCACATTTTACATTATGAAGATTCTGAGAAAAAGCAGACTGACTTTGAATAACAAACAAGTGTTGCAACTAGGCACTGATAGAATGTATTCCTTCACTTTTTTTTGTTGTGATTTGGGAGCACTCTAGTAAATTAAAACTGTTAATAATACTGAAGAAGATGTGGAGGTACAAGAATGGCTTGAGCAGTGACTGTAAGACTATCTTAACCAGTATACACTTTGAATTACCTGATTGAAGCTAAAGCAATCCCCAAAAGAAGCAGCTAACCATATGTGCATTAACTTTTTATCTATCTTAAGGTCTTGGGAAGCTCAAACCATAGAATACTGTAGAGTTTTATGATCTGTCACCTGATCTGGTTGTTTAACTCCTGTGTTGAGCTCAGTAAAACAAAAATATTTATAAGGCACGTAAGAAAATATGTGTTAATGCTTAGTTGAATGAGCTTTCAGTATTGCAAATCAAGGGAATTTAGAAGAAAGTTTTGTAAACTAGTTGACATGATTTTCCTCAACTAGTCACAGGAGTAATTTTTTTAGGCAACTATAGGATTTCCCATAAATGAGATTCAACTCTAAATGAGACACAACTTTATTTACAGATAAGATTCTCGCGTATGAGACAGCACTATAAATCGTGTAAAAAGTATCAAGATGAGTATGGTGTTTCTTCTGTAATTCCAAGCTTAGACATATCTCAGGATTCAACAGGAAACAGGTAAATACCTATTTGCGAGCAGCTTTATACATTTTAATGCTTGCTTTTTAAAAAAATGTCCCAAACTATTGTATATTGCGTTCTTTAGATTTGGCATGGGGGAAGTTGTTAAACAATGTAGCTTAGAATTTATTCACAGGGTGGTTGAAGTGTGACAGTAAAGTACACTTTATTATGTTATATCCAAATGAGAACTTCCGACACAATGTTATAATTATCTTTTAGGCTTTGGAACTTAGTTCTGATTATGAAATGCCAAAAATCACTATTTAAATCAACAAAAATTACTTTGTGTGTTGCAAACCTTTGTTTTGTTTGCAGTATGGGCACCAGGCTTCAGCGGCCCTTGGGATAATGGTGATAGTGCCCCTCCTCAAACAAAGGGCTCAGTCCTGCTTTAGGTGGCAGCTACATCCTTCTCTGCTGCTTTGGTGGTCCCAGTGCCACTCACTGTCCTCCACTCAGATGCACTTCCATGGACATGCAGCAGCACTTTTGAATGGGAGCTAAGCTCAGCTTCATCCATGCTGGCCACCCAACACCTTATGCAATGTTTCTGAAGTAACTTAAAAAATAATAATGTTTATTTAGATAAGAACATCTATAGTCCAATTCTAAACATGCATTTTTTGAAAGCAAGTCCCACTAGTTATCAATGGGATTAATTTATTCATCATACTGCTTTGAATTGCAACCTCTTCTGTATTTAATTTGAAAATAAATTCTCACGCTTTGTATGAAGTTTTAGAAGTGACTCTTCTACTTCGGAAGTTGGAGAAAATTCTAATCTACATGTTCCTGAAGAAGCTACAAGGTAGGACTACCTTTGAAATAAATAAATAACTGTGGTTTTAGGTATTGGTGGGAAGGAGTGCCAACAAATGAAGGGAATCTTCAGTAGAAGACAAATTTCAAAACAAATATCATAGTCCAGTGGCTCTGATGTATCCTCATGCAGGGACTTTAATGTGTGGATCCCAAGCTTTGAATAAGAGATGCTTCCTTACTGATTTCAGTGTCAGGTATTAGATTACCAGGTGACAAAGTAAATAAAAAAGCTATTTCTCATTAGAACTTTATGCATGCATTGACTGCCTCGTGGGGTTTGGACTGGGGCCCAATTGGCTTTCTTTATCTACCCTCAGGTCTTTTCACGTATGTGTCAGGCATGGAGAATTATGTATCAGTAACCTGAACTCCTGTATCAGTAACCTGAATATTTTGTATAAAAGTGGTTTTCAGCCATTGGAAACCACTAATGTGAAAGTAACACAAAGCACATCACGCTACAGTTAAACTTCAAAACAAGGCAGAATTTTGGATTTTATCAAAATTTGAATTTTGGGTTTAAAGTATTAAAACAGATTTGTGTCAAGGGGAAGTATAAATAGGTATGTGATACCTTATAATATATTTAGGTCAGGTAAAATCAGGAAAATGGAATTTGATTTGTTTCTTAGAAAAATATATTCCAAAGAAAACAACTTTTTATATTTGAAGCAGTGCAAAGTATTCCTGTGATTTACTGCAAAAGCTGCTGGTGATAGATGAAAGAGATCCTGTTGAAAGACTAGGTAATCTTAAGAAAACACCCCCCAAAAGCCTTAAACTGAAAAATACATAGCATGACCTCTCTTCCATTGGCTTAGTAGATATTCTGTTATTCTTTTGTTTTAAATCTCATTGTAAACTGCCCTGGAATATTAGGAACAGACTATATACAGTGGTACCTCAGGTTAAGTACTTAATTCGTTCCAGAGGTCCGTTCTTAAGCTGAAACTGTTCTTAACCTGAAGCACCACTTTAGCTAATGGGGCCTCCAGCTGCCACCGCGCCGCTGGAGCACAATTTCCGTTCTCATCCTGAAGCAAAGTTCTAAACCCGAGGTACTATTTCTGGGTTAGCGGAGTCTGTAACCTGAAGCGTCTGTAACCTGAAGTGTATGTAACCCGAGGTACCACTGTAAATACCTTAAATAAATCAGCAAGCTGCATTCAAATATGTTAAATTTTGACTTAGTGCTATATGAATTCACTACAGCAAGCTTCAGTGTGTTTTGGTCTCATTTTATGCATTTCCTCCTTTTGCTGAAATTAATGGGGAAATGATTGTGGGTGACAGAGTTCCTTGAACATGTAACATGCTGTTGCAGGGATTTTCATCCATCTGTGCCTCTTTCTCATATTTGTTTTCAGTGGACAGCCTACATTCAAATGCCCTCTGTGTCAAGAAAGTAACTTTACAAGGCAGAACTTATTGGATCACTGTAATGATAGGCACCTTTATCAACTAGTTCCAGTAGTGAGTATGTGTATATAAAAAAGAAAGTTTGTGAAGATTTTATCCTAGTATGTGTGAATTAAGCGCTCTTTTTTAAAAAAAATTATCTTAATTCTATGACAATAGCAATATTTTCAGAAAGAATGAGCCACCCTCTTCTCCCTTCAGGGATGGATCTAGCAGTTACAGCATTTTCCTCAGTTTTATACTGAATGACATTTTCCCTTTTCCGACCTTTTTTTTTTTAAGTACTTAGATCTGTAATTACAAGACATGTTTTCCATTTTCAGTTTGGGATTATTATTGTTTTATTTAGTATTCAATAAGTTTTCTTAAGGGACACGGGTAGCACTGTGGGTTAAACCACAGAGCCTAGGAATTGCCGATCAGAAGGTCGATGGTTCGAATCCCCTTAACGGGGTGAGCTCCCGTTGCTCGGTCCCTGCTCCTGCCAACCTAGCAGTTCAAAAGCATGTCAAAGTGCAAGTAGATAAATAGGTACCGCTCTGGCGGGAAGGTAACCGGCGTTTCCATGTGCTGCTCTGGTTCGCGGCTTAGTCATGCTGGCCACATGACCTGGAAGCTGTACGCCGGCTCCCTCAGCCAATAAAGCAAGATGAGCGCTGCAACCCCAGAGTTGGTCATGACTGGACCTAATGGTCAGGGGTCCCTTTACCTTTACCTTTATGTTTTCTTAAAGGACTGCCCGTCATTCTATTTTTTCTCAATCTGTCGCACAATACATTGCTATTAGACACATTTACCGCATTTTTCGCACCATAGGACGCACCGGACAATAGGACGCACCTTGTTTTAGAGGGGGGAGAACAAGGAAAAAAATTCTTCCGCTCTCTGCCCAGCGCCCCTTCAGTGAAGCGGCAGGAGGCGCTGCGCAGAGAGTGTGAGAATTTCCCCCCTCTTGTTTTCCCGCTCTAAAACAAGGTGCGTTTAAGGTGCGTTCAGGCTGCTACCTTGGAAGCCTGGAGAGTGAGAGGGGTCGGTGCGCACCGACCCTTCTCGCTCTCCAGGCTTCAGGTTCCTTTCGACCTGCTCTTTGGGGCTGGCGGGGGGAAGCCCACCACCAGCCCCAAAGAGCAGGTCAGGGAGCAGCGGAAAGGCGCAGCAGAGAGGCTGCTGCCATAGGCGCGCGTCACCTCTCCAGCCGGGAGAGGGTCACGGGGGGCTGCTTTAGCCCTGCGCGCACTCTCCCAGTGTGGTGTAGTGGTTAAGAGCGGTAGTCTGCTAATCTGGGGAACCGGGTTCGCGTCTCCGCTCCTCCACTTGCAGCTGCTGGGTGACCTTGGGCCAGTCACGCTTCCTTGAAGTCTCACAGCCTCACTCACCTCACAGAGTGTTTGTTGTGGGGGAGGAAGGGAAAGGAGAATGTTAGCCGCTTTGAGACTCCTTAAAGGGAGTGAAAGGCGGGATATCAAATCCAAACTCTTCTTCTTCTTCTTCTTTAGCCCCGCGCGCGCTCTCCCAGCTGGAGAGGTGACGCGCGCCTATGGAGGCTCCTGCCATAGGCGCGCGTCACCTCTCCAGCTGGGAGAGGGTTGCGGGGGGCTGCTTTAGCCCCGCGCGCGCTCTCCCAGCTGGAGAGGTGATGCGCGCCTATGGAGGCTCCTGCCATAGGCGCGCGTCACCTCTCCAGCCGGGAGAGGGTCGCGGGGGGCTGCTTTAGCCTCCCGGGAGAGGCTGCGTGGGGCTAAAGAATCCATAGCCCCGTGCAGCCTCTCCTTGCCGGAGGGGTTGCGCACAGCTATGGAGCAAGCCAAGGCAGGGGGCGGGATGGATCCCGCTCGCTGTTTTGGCTTCCCCTTTAGCCCCACGCAGCCTCCCCCTCCCGGGAGACGCTGCGCAGGGCTTTCCTGGCTTTCCTGGGAGGTGGGGGGATTCCCTCACCTCTCGCAAAAGCCCGCAGAAGCCGCCAACTCCTTTAAAGAGATCGCGGCTTCTCCTGGCTTTTCTGGGAGGTGGGGGAATTCCCCCACCTCCCGCAAAACCGGCAGAAGCCGCGCGCACTTTAAAAGGGCTGCACGGCTTCTTCTGGCTTTCCTGGGAGGTGGGAGAAGGGACTGATGCGGCCAGTCAGTCCCTTCTCCCTCCTGTGGAAAAGCCCGCAAGAATGCACGGAGCTTGTGTGCGGCTCTTGGGGGCTTTTCCTGCCTGCCTCCCCCTGCATTCGCTCCATAGGACGCACACACATTTTCCCTTGCTTTTTAGGAGGGAAAAAGTGCGTCCTATGGTGCGAAAAATACGGTAGGTCCATTTGAGTTCAGTGGAAGTACTAAGCACTTAAGGAGTGCCCAGCTGGGGCAGGATGGTGCCCTGTTTTACAAGTAGTGCGCAGTATTGTTTACATGGAAGATATTAGAGACATACACTCTTTTAAAAACTTTTTGTCTTAAGTCCCATTTTCCAAGATTTGTTTTGTAAAAAGATTGCTTAAGATTAAGGGCAGAAATAGACAAGGAGTATCTTCTTTAGAAACATAAATGTTCAGTGTCATTTCCTTTAAAGAATTTAAAGTATGTGTAGTTAACTTTTAAGTTTAATCTCTTCTATTCACATTCTTCCAGGAGTATCCTTTTGTTTTAAGAATGTGTCTATTTTAAGGCATTTCTACGTAGTATGACGTAGTATGATTTTCATAGAAACTAATGTTGATCTAATATCTAGTTATGTAATTTATGTGAGCAATTGTCTGCCTCTTGATTCTCTCTCTCTCTTTTAAAGATCTGTCCTATTTGTGTCTCTTTTCCATGGGGAGATCCTAACCGGGTTACTAGAGATTTTGTTGGCCATTTAAATCTAAGGCATCAGTTTGAGTATGGAGATTTTATGGTAAGAGCTTTTCTTTTGTTCTTGCTCCCTATTTAAAATGTTGACATTTTTTAATCTCTATGCTGGAAGACTAAATTAGAGCCTTATTCATCTTGGATTAATTTGGGTAAAAGCACCTTCTATATTAGATTGCCAGATTTAAATTACCTAGAAGCCTTGCTTTACCAAGTTCTACAGCTGCCCTGGTAAATTGTGAAATCTCTTTCCTGGGTAAATTTGGAGAAAAGGCTAGAAAAGCACTTAGGGGATTTTGTGCATTTAAAACACTTCTACCCTGCTTTAGGCATAAAGGTTCCAAAGTCAGTTTATACCTCAATAAACCATGCATATACTAGTCTCTACCCTGAAGCTTACAATTTAAAAGATAGGACACACAAGGAAAAAGATGGGAAAGGACAGGAAAAGCAGACTTGGTCACTCTTCTCAAAAGTTACAGTTCATATAACAACCAGCTAAATTGGAAGTTGTTCAGGCAGCTTCATGGAATGACTGCTGTTGAGAGAGAACCAGCCAGTCTCAACAAACCCGATGAGAATAGATAGCCCTGCTTCTCTCCTCTCCTCTGTAGCCTGACAGCATGGCTGTGGTGATAGTGAAAGGCAGATGGTGTCTCAGCAGGTCTAGTTTCTCCCCCTGTCAAATGTCAACTGTTTACTTCTGCTGCCTGGCTGGGGAACAGTCTGTGGTGCTGGGATGCCAACAGGATTTCCTGGACCTGTTACACTTTACTTAGATTGGGTCCTCTGCAATCCCCCCAGCAGTCTGTTGGAAGAATTTAGGCTTAAGTGCATATATTACCTTAACCTATATCTTACAGGGCCATTACAAAGATGAAAGGGAGGATAATATACACAACCTTGAGCTCCTCACTGGAAGAGCAAGATATAAATATATATCACAGATCATGTAAACAAAAAGAAACATGCTCAAATCCAGAAAAGCCGTTCCCATCTTGCTTTAACTGCAATGTTCCATAATCTAGGGTTGCCATATGTCCAGAATTTCCTGGACATATCCAGAATACTGCAGCTGCAAGCAGTGTCTGGCTGGAAATGGGTGAAATGTCCTGGAAAATAGGAAGGGGGGGGGGGAGGGAAATCCATTTTTTTCTCAGTAAGTAGGAGGATTCATTTATTTCACCGGAGTTATTTCTGAGTAAAACATCAAAACCAATTCTGTTTTATGCCCCCTAAATTTCCACTGAATTAATACCAAATAACATAACTAATAATTGCTCCTTAACATTATCTCAAGTAAAAATACTGTTCCAAAACAACATTGCTTGCTTTTCCTTTAAATGTCCTGGTTAGATGTGAATCATTGCCATAACATCACTCATAATCAACATTTTGCAACCATTCATTTCTGGAAATGTTTTGGGGGAGGTTCCAGTTTTTAGTAATTTATTTTGCTGTTACTAGCATGTTAATTGCTGGAATGACAGCCTTCTTTTCTAAAGGATCACTTATATCATTTAGCAGACTATTCATATACATTTTCCCATTGTGTGCTCTTTGTTGTAGTAATTAATGCAGAGTACATGCTGAACTGTAGAGTGTAATAACTTGGTCTGGGGGAAAATTCTAAACCATTTTTGTTGTTGTTTGTATTTAGAATCCTCAGCTGGATGAGGAAACTCTGTTCCAAAATGCTGTTGAGGAATCTTGTCAAGAGAACCTTTGAAATCTCTAATTTGTTCACATCATTGCTTTCTGCGAGGGGAGAAGCTGCATCAGTGGTCTCAGTGTTAATAAAAGGGAACCCTTGTATCCAGTTTAACTGTATAGCAGTATTACTTTCCTTTGAATTTATTTTAAAATGCTTTTTATTTAAACTAACAAAAAAGCATGTTATATTATAATACTTTAATATGGGGTGTTTTTTCCTCCACATAATATTAGAAATATTTCAGATATCTGGCAAAAACGTTACTGTCTTTGAGATAAAGCTATTAAGAGCCATTTTGCATCATTTGTTTTGTTATTTTTAAAGAAGTGTTACACTATAGAGAAAAAAATTGCACTGGGACAAAGTAATGACATACAGATAGTAAGGACAGGGTGGTGTTTTTTATTCTTTTTTGGATGAGTTAAATAACTTTTCTTCTATGCTTACTAAATCTAGGTTAAAAGCTAAAAAAACCCCAATAATTTCTAGCCCAATACTATTCTAGCCCCAGCTAGTGTTTACATAAAAGAACATGCACACAGGGGTTTTCCTCAATGCTGTCAAGAATCTCTTAAGTAGCCACAGTCTGGAGGCTTCCTAGCTATGGCATACTTACTACTTGGCCATTTTCTAGACACCAGCCACTTGTAAAGTAGCCTATCTTAAATTGATAGGTTTAATTTATTTTATTCAGAGATTGGTTACTTACTGGTTTTTGGATTGTATCATTATTCACTTGAGAAAATTTATAAAAACTTTTTCCAGTTCTTTAACAAAATTTGGGATAAAAAAGTCAGAATAATGAGCTGCAAGTATGTTGAAAATACTGACTAAGGAAGTTTTATGGTAAGAAATAAAGAGGTCTTTTATTGGAAGTGCTGTTTTAGGGGGAAATTGTTCTTGGGCCAATACCAGCTTAATCTGATTTTAGATATGAGCTTTCTGTTAAATTATCTACTGAACACTTGTTTCAAAGCCTAGTCCTGGAAACCATGGGAATACCTGTGCTTCTTCAAAAGCCATTGTACATTTGAACACTCTAAACATGGGGTTACCACTTCATGAGTCTCAGTGCCCAAACAATCCTTGTCTAGGAAAGGGTGCAGTTGACATTCCACACAAAGCTGATGGTAGGCTCTCTGCCATGGAGGCCGCACGGGCCTCATTGGACAAAGATTCTTCCATAAATACTCCTAAACTCTGCATGTTCCTTTAGAGTGCAATCCAATCCAGAACAGGCAAGTCCCAAATTCTCAGGCATGGGAATTGGTCATCCAGAGCATCCTTGTCTTAGCAAAATTCAGCTTCACTTTTTTGGTCCACATCCTACCCACCCTGAGTCCAGGCACTGCTTCATCTTGTGCATGCCCTCTTGACTGAGAACTAACAAAGAGCTGGGTGTCATCAGCACATTGATGACACTGCCCCAAGTCTCCTGATGACTGCTTCTGTTGGCTTCATATAGTTGTTTAATAACATAGGGAATAAAATAGTGTTGTGCAGTACCCCACAACTAAATCACAAGGGTACTGATACATAGTCCCTCAGTACTGTTATCTGAGACTGGCCCTACAAATAGGAGTGGAACCACCATAGAGAAGTTCCTTCAACATCCAACTCTCAGAAGGTACCATAGTCAGTGGTATCAAAGCTGCAGAGAGATAAGCAAGAGCAACAAAGTTGCACTCCCCATCTCTCCTCTGGGGAATATTATTCATAAGAGCAACCAAGGCTGATTTTGTGTTAAAAAACATCCTGAACCCTTATTGGAGTGGAGGCAGTCAATAGTTTTCTTCCTAGAGTGTCTACAGCTGCATTGCCACAGTCCTGAAGCACCTTGCCCATAAAGGGTATTAGACACTGGGTAGTAGTTGTGCTATTGGTATAATTAGGAATGAGCAGATTCCCTCAGTACCATGACATTGTTGCCTCTTGTGTCTGTAGCCTAATGCAATATTAGATTGCTTTAACAAAAGCTTAGTATGCAAGTCATGTGTGGTAATAGTTCTGCTCTATTCTGTGCTGGTCAGGCTGCCTCTGGAGAACTGAGGTCAGTTCTGAGTGTAGCACAGTGTGATCAGGTCAGTCCCCCCCCCCTTAAATTAATTTTCATTTTTCGCATCACACATAAAACAACATATTCACAACACACAAACCATGTTGCTTAAAAATATCAACTCAGATTCTTACAGTACACTCCAAAAAAATCTTTCCACATATTACCATGCAATCTGGGTGTGTGTGTGGGTATAAATATAATCTTGATGCATATACTCAAAAAATGGTTGTCACACACGGGGGGGGGGGGGGGGAAGGGGCTAGAATTCCCTTTGGTTGCATGAATCTGGCACACCAGCTTTTCAGCCAGGGCTATTGTCCATGCTCTGAGTACCATGCTTTAAAGTTCAAGCTCAAGGTAGTACACCTATTTCCGCTGAGAGGAAGAACATTAAGAGTTATTTATGAGCAACTGGTGGCGTAGACATGGTCTTTATTCCAAGTAGGCAAGTTGAGGGGAAGGTTGTAGCTCCATTTTGTATATTAAAATCAATTCTTTAAATACCAAAACCCAAAACTGATAAACATGCCCCAAACTTAGGATCTTCCAATTCTATAGCCACTGTTTTCCTCCTGGATCTTGAATCAAAGACACCCAAGACTTGGAATGCCTTATAGTATATAAGCAAGTGGGGCACTCCCAGACCAGATTGTAAATTTATTTTTGCCAAAATTTAAAATCTTAGGCATTATAGTTATTGGCAGGACCTGAAATAGGCAGAGAAACTTCAGAAGGATCAACATATTCATAGCCACAATGTGGCTCAAGCAAGAAAGGTTTAGACTTCCCCAGGATTTCAGTTCCTCTCTAACTTGAGATAACAAGGACTCAATATTTGCTTAAAGAGTGCAAGAATTTTGATATAAATATTCCCAGATATTTCAGCTTTTGAGGACAGATTGCAAAACCCTCAATGCTTTGTATGAAAGTTTGAGACTGTTAAGACCACAATAAACATAATTTCAGATTTGGTTTCAGAATTATTCAGTTCTCTAATAACTTCAGGTATTGCCAATTCCGGTTTTGATAACATGAGAGCTATGCCATCTGCAAAAAGGTTAGTATGCATTTTACTTTAAATTTTTTCACTTTCTATATTCACATTGTTTCTAATGACTGTTGCCAATGGTTCAATAGACAAGGCAAATAAAAGCAGAGACAAAGGACAATCTTGTTTTACTCGTTATAGAGGTTTCTGAGTTGAGACCATTACACAGACTGTAGCAAAGGAACGTTTGTATACTTCAGAAGTAGTTAATAAACCACTCTCATGTTAAGTCTATACATCAGTGATTTAAAAAATGACCAACTCAGCCTGTCAAAGACCTTGTAAAAATCCCATGAGATTATTGCAAGTGGCTTATCTTTCTTTTTACTATAATAAATGACATTCAATAGGTGTCTTACTGGATCCACTACGCCAGTGATACAGAAAGCCTACCTGGTCTGGGGAGATAAAATTTGTAATAAACACATTTAATCTGTTTGCTAAAATGGCTGTATACGTCTTAGCTTCTTGGTATAACAGGGCTAATTGGATGCCACAATCCCTCTAGATCAAGGTTTCTTCTAGCTTTTAGTAGTACTGTTATTTTAGATTAATGCCAGTAATATGGTGGAAGTTCCGCCAAAAGAACTTCATTAAACAACTTGACTAGATGGGGAGACAGTTCATTTCTAAAATGTTTATAGAACGTTTCTGTAAAACTGCCAGCCTCCGGTGCTTTGTATCCTCATAGTTTTTTACTAGCCATTTGCACTTCCTTTAATAGATTTATTTGAAGACTGCATATGATCCATTTCTAACTGTGTTAATGAAATTTATCTAAATAGTCATTGATGGCAAACACAGACGTTGATGGTGAGCTGTGTAATTCTGAATAAAATTTATTAAATAATCCACATTTGTCTTTTTTTTGTACTGAAAAATGCCAAAAAAACATTTTATGTGTAGCACTCGTCTATAGGCAACCTTTTGTTTGTTGGTTTGTTTTTGTTTTTATTAAAGATTTTCTTGGTTTAGTACATGCCTTGTCTCTCTTTTCAGGTTATACAGTCTTTCTTGCAAATCACTTACATTTGTTGTGATACATTAAGTGTTGATACTGTATATAAGGTTGGGGAAGAAAGTGGGAGAGGGTGGGGTGGTGAGGCTTATGTTCTTTTATATAGTGTATGTGTGAGGTTTTGTGTCAGTGTCAACTGGGTAGGTTCTCTTTCTATTTATTTATTACATTTCCCTGCTAGTGAGAGGTATTGAGGGGCAATGTTATTTCTTTAGTGGAGGATGTTAGGTTACCGTCTTTTTTAGTGACAGTGTATTATTGTTTTGAGTGATTTCCCCCCTGCATCTATTTGCTAATAGTCTGGAGTTCTTTCCTCCATATTCATAAAAGCATTGTTTAGAGCATAAGATATTAATCACTGCTTTATTGATTTCTAGAGAGTCAATTTTTGTTTTTTTGTTCTATGAGTTTAAGGAGTTGAGTTTTTTTTTTTTGCTCCTGCTTGTTTGTAGTGTGATGAGAGGGTTGTAATGTCTTGTTCTAATTCACCAATTTTTGAGGAGGTTTGTTTTTTAAGAGATGCCCTCTCCTTTATGCAGGCTCTTCTGGTGACCACTTTGATTGTCCTTAAAAGTAGTTTTCAAGAGACTCTAGCTAGTTGGTTTGTGGTTAGGATGGGGCTGAAGGACCATGCTGGGGTAGTTTGTGCTTTCTCTTGAGGGTAGCTTCTACTGGGGCATGATCTGTGATTTTAATGTTACCAATGTTTGTTGTTTCTGTGTGAGCAGAATGCTGTCCAGTCTGGACATGGTGCTGGCACGTCCAGACTGGAATGTGGCTGGTGTCTCCCAGATTCTTTTCTCCCCAGATGTCACAAAGGCCTCTGTTTTTAGCATTTTCAGTAGTTGGTCAGTGTCTCTAATGGTTTGGGGTTTCCCTCTGAGGAAGGTTACCCAGGGGGTTGTAGGATGGATGTCTTTTAGGGATGCCTCTCCTGTTGAGGTTGAGGTTACCTCCTAGGATTGTTTACCCTTTGGAGAAGGAATTTGTTTAGTGTTTCCTGGATGAACTGTAGTTGTTTTGTGTTTGGGGCATGGAGCCAATTGTCAGTTTAGTTTTGCCATTAGCAAAAATGAATCTACCTTTTTGTGTTTTAGCACTGTTGTGGCTTTAAAATTTAGGCCTCTCCGCAGGCCTTTCTGAGCCAGGTGCCACTCATTGTTGACTGAACCTGGGTTAGCTCAGGCTTTTGCTACCTTTGTTGTGGGTTGTGGAAGGCAATGTGTGGTTTCACTCACCAGAACAGACACTTGTGGAACAGAAGTAGAGGTCAAAAACTTTTCTCCACAAAGGTCATACTTTTTCTCCCTGGCTTTTTGGCTGCATATTTTTTCTGGAAATGATCACTACTTAAAACATCTTTGGTTACTTTATAAAGGCACTGCTGCCTTTATAAGGGATTGAGAGGTTTGGTAATTTGACACGTGGTAGTCCACCAAGTTTTACTCAGAGTAGGTCCATTGAAATTAATGGCCCTAACTTAGTCATTAATTTCAATGGGTCTATTCTGAGTCAAACTTGTTGAGTACCATCCTTGGTTTTCTTCTGAACATCACATGTAAAAGTTTGATTCTCAGCAGTTGAATGCTATAGTATTGACTTTTCCTTTTCTAACTTCCCTAAAAATAATATGATTCAGTCACTAGGGGGCACCAAGCACTTTTTAAAGACATTGCTCTAAAATACAATTTAAAAAATCATTCTGAAAATGTTTTTGTCCTCTACATTCATTCCACAAGTGTTTGTTCTGGTTTTGTGGTGTTTTTTAATTTGCACATTTTTCAGTCAAATGTGTGTCTTGTACAGCTTGTGAATATATGTGCATGGCAGTACTGCAAATGATATGTGCTTTCCAAGAGTGTTCACAGTATATAGAAAAGAAGGAACGTTTGAAGCCCCATATACAATACCATTGATCCATCTAGCTCAATATTGTGTACACTGACTGGGAGCAACTGCAGGATTTTCAAACGGAACACTCCCAGTCCTAGTGGTAGACGTTGAGGCAACAAACATTGCTAGTTTTTTCTATGCAGGATAAGACTGCAGTAAACTGGATTTTAACGCATCTCTGATAAACGGAATTTCCCTTTTAGTGTTTTTAGGTTTTCTTAATAACCTTTGGCATGATCATAGAAGCTGCACAAATGTTCCGCAGGAAACAGCCACCATAACCAGAAACAAAATAATTGTATGTGGCAGAACCGGGAAGATTCAAGGCATGCCCATAGGCAAGCTCTCCAACCCAATGTTCTAGAAATACAACCAACAATCACTCTATGTTGGCACATTGCAACTTACAGTCAACTTAGCAAGACTCCTGTCTTGTTCATCTTGGTAAGGCACGCTGCTATATCTGTGTCAACACAACAATATCAATAGTGTAAAGCTATGTATTGTGTTTAGACTTAATTTTCTTTCTCTCTTGCACATATGCGGGCACACCACTATGGATACATAACTAGATTGCCCCCTGGCTATTCCCCCTCTCCCAGCCTTTCCAGTTTCTCAACATTGACTTGGAACTTTTTATGGGAATGAAATGGCCAGTAACCTGAGTCGTTTGGGGAATCCTCCCATCAAAACTGTTGTAACAAAGGTCTCACAGATGATGAGGGCAAGAATCAGCCTGTTATAGTGAGTACAAGCCTTTTCCCTCACCAGTCTAATTCTAAACACTGTGATACTCCTAGAAACTGCTCCAGAGGTGAATTTAGGGCAGCATGGCTGGTTCTGCCACACTGGGTGCCAAGCCTTTGGGATGCTGCAAAGGATCGCAACTATGATGTCGTGAATTGAGCAGAATGGAAGGTGAGAGGCAGTGTGTGTGTGTGTGTGTGTGTGTGTGTGTGTGTTGGGCTGAACTTTGTCCTCGAACAGGGCATTGCTGAAATTTGAAAGACCAAAGTCTGCCCCTGACAGCTCTGCCACAGCACATCTTTCTGAAGGTTTGGGAAGGTGTGCTTCGTTTAGTCCAGGCCCCCCCACGTTCCAAGGAGCAGTGCAAAATTGCCTGCGGGAAAAGAAAGTAATGCTAAAACTTCACTTTAACCTTTTGTGCATACTACAAAGCAGCTTATATCCAAGAAAGCAGGCAATCCGCAATATATGGCAATGACTAATATAAAAAAAATGCACTGATGCAGTTTGCAGTTTTTGTATTTAATTCCATTTCATTCGACTGGTTTTATGAGCAGAAGTCTAGCTATGTGCATTAGACTGATTGCATGGATTACATGTGCCTATAATTCCATTTTCAGTTTTATGATCCCATTTACTAGTTCTCTGAATCTGGTGGCTTTCTCTTGTTAATGTGGGAGAAGTTGATTGGAGAAGGTTATTGATTGCCCTTGTAAGTTTTTCTACCGAATTATGTGGCTTCTACTGTTTAAAAAAACTATACAGAAAAAGTACAAGTTGAGAGCTGAGTGTTTTTCTTTCAAAATACGGTAACCATGCTGAACTCACTTCATAGCTGCTGGGAGAGAGAGGTAAAGAATGAACAATTGGCTTTTGAGTAAGGGAGAAGTACAACATAGGTAGTAATAAGCAGTATAAGCAATAATTTCATTCATGTTATCTCCTTGGCAACTGGAATTTATTCTGTTCTTTGTGGGCTATTTGGTCTATAGATATATATTTTTAGCATTTACTTTTCTCTCTAACATAGCAGCCTGCTACTTCATCACACACATTAAGGTTGCAATCCTATATATACACTTACCTGAGAGTAGGGATGGGGGAGCAATTTCATTCAGTTTCCATTTCAAAGCCAACCTACCCTATTTCATGCTTTCTGAAACAATATGACAACCAAAACACAAACATCCTTTGAAAGTCGCACTTTGAAAGGTCCAAAAGCTGGCATTGAAGATGTATGCCTTTGTAATGAGATGGGCCCTCTTATGCTAGACATAATCTGTGTTTCTCATACCTAAGTGTGAGTACAGCTTTGGATGCTGTGCCCACTTTTTTACTCAAGAGACAAGGTAGGATTGGCAGTTTCCATTTTGCAAGTGTTACGATAGCCATAACGGCAAGGGTTCTCTTTCCTTCCTGGGAGATGCTCCAGGCTAGGGCTAATGTGAGCTCCTCTTCTAGTCATTGGCAGGAAACAGATTTATTTCAGTGGAGTTAATGAAAAAGAGGGTCACCACTGAAAAATCATCAAGGTTGATGAATAGTTACCCCATAACTCTATCTGGATAAGCCATCACGTAATAGTACTGATAGGGGTGGAGTCAATTGCAGTGTGATCCTGACCAAGGCGTTCCCATAACAGTAATTGAAGGGAAATGTAGGCAACACAGACAAAATCTGATGAAGGATTTTAAGATTGGCTTCTAAATAAAGATCTTCACTTCTACAAAGATTAGCAGTGATGATCAATGCCATTGGTTTGGACCTATAGAGGTCATGGATCTGATATATAGGATCCTGGAACTAGGCTGATCAAGGTAACCAGAGAGATTTTGAGGAGGGGAGAAATTAAATGTACTGTGTCCAAAATTCTGTCAGCGTAAGCATTTCAGCTTCCCAAATGGAATGATCCCTGCTCTCCTTCCCCTAAATGTTCTGGGTTTCCCCCCCAAACTTAAGCTGAATGTGGCTGTGCAAATAACTGAGTCTTTGTCTAGGTTCATCATGAAGATACCTCGTTTGAGGCATTGCATTTGGTTACTTCCACCATCTTTATCCAATGAGAAGTATATAAAGGTAGAAGAAGACCAACCAACAGTCGTTTTATTCTGGCACTGATGTTCGATGAAAAAGTTGAAATGCCCTCTTGCTTCATTCTGTCAAAAGGTATATATCAAACACCTGCAATACAAAGGTCAAAGTTTTCATTTATGATGGCACTCTAGATATAAATGCACAAAAATTAAAAGATTACAGCTCTTACTGAAGTTGTACATCATGGATTTGTGGCTATTTTATGTGCTGCTGAGCGGGGTTATTCTGCAGATAGTTTGCTGTCTGGTAAGACAATAAAAAGCATACTTTAATTCTTAAGGATTAGAGTGAATTAGCACATTTGTATTTAATGTGCATATTTTTTAAAAATGCCAATAGTTTCTGTAAATCGGGGCCAGGGGTCATAATTATTGGGGTTGCAGTGGGGAGAGAGAGTTTAATCATTTCCTCCTTGGCTGTGGTTCTGACAAAAATCACTCTTTTGGAGTTAACTTCTGCCCAAGATTGCATGCTTCTCCCTCCCTTCACTTCTGGTGCAGCCACAAGGTTGAGATCAGAAGCTTTTACTTCCAACTTACACAACAGTTTAGCATTGTGGCTTAACCTAAACTGTGGTTAATTTTATCTATGCCAGAAAAGAAGGGGGATGTGCATGAGCCTAGGGGCAGGTTATGTTGGTTCCCATCACAGTAAATGCAGCCTCTGTCTCTGTGTGTTCTGTCCCCTATTTTAGAGTAGTTGTTTTATATATCAAAAGCTAAAACAATTTTAAAAGTTTTCAAAGTGTAATTATACAAATACAAAAAAAGAACAACAAGCTTGCATTGTTATAAGTTGTTAATGAATAAATATCTGAAATAACATTTGTACCATAGTGTTATTTCTACTTGTATCCTCTCACTTATTATAATGGTATGTGTTCTAATATAACAAACTAGCTAAACTGTATGGTCCAAGAGGCTACTATAAACCACAGTGTTGTATCTATAGAACAACATGATAGACAAACGGCACACCAGCTATTTTAATATCCTTATTATGAAGTGTGGGTAATGAATATATTTTAATGATCCAGTATTTTCATATATGCTAGGTTATGTGTAATATCCCAGTATCCTACTGACCAATATTTAATTTTGTTTAAACACCTAATCCAAGCTCTAGTGATTTTCTTGAGCTGAGGCCTGGGAAATGATGCTGTGTCTTTTTTTTGCACCTCCATATGCACACCATTCTCTTGTTTGGTACAACACTAGTTCCTCTTCCTTTCCAGTTGTGCAATTGTAGGATTATGGAAAAAGAAATTCTCTTAAACTGTTCTGTGATAGAATGAGTATTAGGGATTTTAATCCCAGCTCCAGGCAATTGCTAAGCACACCATCAGGAATATTATCACCACAGTTTCTAGTATATAAATATATCAACAAGAGAAAGCAATGGTTAACCAATATTTTTAAAATATAGCAAGAAATGGGGTTTAGTCCCATGTCTCAGGTAGAACATGTTTTCATTTGTGCACAGAAAATCATAAGTGTGTAGTATTGCATTGAATCTGACTTTAAACTTTTGATGCAAAACTTGCCAAATGAATTTGGCTGATGGCTGCACTTGCCATTAGGTATCACCTGTACTCTACAAAGAACAGATTGTACACCTGACTGTTTCCTCCTTTCTTTTATTCTAGCCTGTTCAAGAACTACAGGGTGAGTTCTATTTTGTATCTTACTAATTGTGACAAAATAGGGGCAACAAAAGCAGCTGCTCATGAACACAGCAGACGCAAAAGCTGATTTATAATTATGGTTAGCACATTGACATTCTGATCCTAAGCGTATTTACTTGGAAATTAAGTACCATTGAGTTGAGTGGAACTTGCCTCTGAACAGGTATGCTTCTAGAACAATACAGAGGTGGGGAGAACCAAAGGTGTGCACTGACCAGATGGAAGGTGGGGTCTGTTTTTCTTCCTCTGCCCTTCCTACACCCCAGTTCCAGGAGCTTTCCTTCTGAACAACTTTTGCCCTTCCATTTATCACCGTGGAGGGGCTACATCAGTTCCAGGACTGGTGTGGTTTGTCCCTGGTTCCAGAGTTGTGTTGGGGGAACAGAAAGAATTAGGATCTGGCAAATCCAAAACCTCTCCTAGCATGACTTCCGCATGCTTCCTTTTTGACCTCTTGACATTGGGGCTCTATTGGAAAAAAACACTGGCTATGCATCTTTCTGCAACCTCATACTAGAGGCTTACAAGGTCTGATCTCTGTGGAAGGACCTCTCTCTCCACCTGTGGAGAAGGACAGTCACATAAAAGTATGGCCTCTAGGATGCAAGGGGGGGGGGGGGAGGCTACCAGGGCAATAGCCCCAGGCACATTGTTTTAGGAGGTGTTGCACATTTGGCTCCTCACACTGCCCTGTCAGCCCTGTGCTGCTTTTTGTGAGGCTAGGATCAGATCTGAATGATTCACAGGGCAAATCATTCAGATTGGGTCCCAGCCTCGTAAGGCAGTGCAGGGCTGGCTGGGCGGCGTGGGCAGGATGCAACAGCCATGTGGCCTTCAATCCCAGTCTCGCCCTTGCTTTGCGAGGCTGGGATCAAAGGGTGCATGGCTGCTGCATCCTTCCCACATCATCCTGCCAGCCCCAAGCTGCTTTCTGAGGCTGGGATGACCCAAGGGCTGTGTTGGTCACCTGGGCTCCCCTCTGCGTAGGCGGGCAGGTGGTGCAGCACAGCCCGCTTGGCTCCGGTGGCAGGTTCTGGTGGCGGCGGCAAGGACTGGGATGGCATGGTGGGTTCCGTTGATCTCTGCACCCCGCTGTGCCCCTGCTGGGATGCCCTGCTGCCATGGACTGCAGCCTGCTTGTTGTAATGGATAAAATATAATGGCTATAATTACAACTCTCTCTGTTTTCTTTTTGTTTTTCAGAAAGAAATGAAGACAGTGGAATAGATCAAGATATCTTTGATATCAATGAAGGTTTTTTCCAGCCTAATGTTTTAATTATTATTGTCTTTTATAATAGTGTGTGTGTGTGATCATGGATTAAAATGCACTAACCTGCTGTGGGTTTCTTTTTTAGCATTGGGACTGAACTTGTTCGAGGGTGATATCAAACTTGATGAGGTGAGTTGAAATGACAAGCAGCAGTATAAATGACTGCTAACTTGGGGATGAGGAGCCCATGCTTCCCTATTGTAAAAAGGTGATAAGATTTTGCCCTAGTCTGAGATCTTCCCTTGCTTCATAGCTTCCTGATGAAGAAGCTCCTGGCTGTTTTTGTAATGCCCGCCTTTCACTGCAGCCCCTTTGAAGCTTCCCATCCTCACACTTTATTATTTTTGGTGCCTTGGCAATGGAGACTGCTACACCTTTAGTATTGCACTACACCAGGCAGTTGAAAGGAAGGATGAGGTGGGCATAAAGGTCACATCAGTCCAGTGGCTGGGAAAGTTGGACCTTGAGGTTGAGCCAGGAGCTTCCTCCTCCATGTGATGCCTAAGGCTACAAGAGCTCCATCAGAGTGAGGAGCTATTAACCCTGTTTATTAGCTATAAATGTTTTCTTTATGAAGCTATAACTGGAAGTGTCTGGAGAGGAATTAATATAGAAGGTCTGAGATAATAAAAGAGGAAAGAGTACTGTAAAAATGTGGAAGCATGACACAGAATATAATCAATTCAGCCATTAGGTTACCATTATTAGCATTTTAATTTCCCCCGCATTGAGATAGATGCCAGTACAACACTGAAAGCAAAAATGCTAACCCTATGCAGACCACAGTTGATGGGAGAGATTTACAGTATATCTTATAGTGTGTGTGTGTGTGTGTGTGTGTGTGTGTGTGTGTGTGTGTGTGTGATTTACAGCCTGTACATCTCATCCAATCTTATGCTGATAGTTCAATTCAATTCAATGATTAGACCACTGTATTTAACAGGCTTGTATTTTGGTCAGAAGATTCCAAAGAAAGTTATAACCCTGTACTTAAGTGTCATGGAAAGTTAGGATGCAGCAGATTAAATTGTGGTTCCATTGTTGATTTTTGCCCAGGCAGACATACCACTGCCTCAGTGTTTCAGGGAAGGCTGTATAAACAAACACCCATGCCTTTTCTTAATGGTCTTCTGTCTCTGGCTGGAGTTAGCTAGCAGTGCTTCCTGGAGTCTATGTTGCAACTACAAGTGGATAAAGCCTCTCCCCCAATTCCAGCTATTACTTCTAAAAATGAATCCTGTGCAGCATGCGAGATAAGACCTGCCTGCCTATTCCACCAACTTGGGCAAGAGCTATGATTTAAACATACTATCTTTTTCTTTCATTGTTTGGAATTCTGTGTTCTTTGTGCTAATAAATCTAAGTTTTTTATTAGCTAACTGGTATGATCTGGTCCAAGAGAATTTAGAATGTTTCTTACTCCCTGTGATTACTTTGGTACTCTTCCAAGTAAACAGCAAGTACTGACGACCCTCCAGGGGAATTTGATGCAGGGATACTAGAAGATGGCCGTGACTTGGTGCCCCAGTTAAATCTTACACCTCCTTTGTAATGCTTAATAGCCCTACTGCTCTGACAACTTAGCATGTGGCAGCAGCTGTTGACTCTTTGTAGGGTGAATCTAGTCCCAGAGAAAAACTAGAGCAATGAAACCCCCTTTAATTTGGCATATCAAGCAATGATGTGTGGGATGTGAGGTTAAGGGCCTTCCAAAAGACCTCTGGGATGTCACAATCAAGCATCTAAAGAAACTGATTTCATGCTTATGACTAATACACTATTTCAAGGATTGCCAGTGGGAAACCATGTGAGCTTTGCCCTTGACTACTTAAGTAAGATCAGGTGTTTTTTACTGCAACAGAAATTGCACCATGCGGAAGGCACACATTTGAATACCTTTTCGTAATAGCTATAAGGAACATGAAGGTAGTGTGTGTGTTTTCACATGAGTGCGCAACTTTCTGAAATGTTGCACCCAGTGCTTGAGTCTTGAGTCTACATTTGTAAAGAAATCCCAGGGGTGCACAGAATATTCAGTCTTGCATATAGCTGCAACTCCACGACACTGAGGCACTTCCAACAGACCAGCCCCAATTATCCAATCCCAGTGTGCAAGAACAATGAGGAACTGGATGCACCACACTGCAGGTGCCTAAAGAGCAAAAGTCTGAACTCAGAGGAGTCACAGTGCCAACTCTTGTGCTTTCCTTCTCTGGATTTCTTGTATTTGCCTTCCTTTTCAGAGACCAGAACGTAACTCCATTATTGGCAATGAATATCGATGGCCTCACACCATTCCATATGTCCTTGAGGACAGCCTAGGTACGGCAGTTTCGTAATTTCTTAAGATCACTTGTTGCAGAAGCAACCTTCAGTATGAACATTTGTTCTTTTCTTCAGTATTAATTTTGGTGGTATATTTGCTAAGATTTGGGGTAAAAGGCGTACTTCATAAGAACAAATAGGATATAATTTCTTAAGCTTTTATTTTTACCAACAATTTAAAAAAGTATATTACAAACCCCACCTTTCAATACAGAAATATGGAAAAAAATAAACTTAAGCATTTGATAAAAATGCAAGCTCAACTTGTAAATAAAACCAGCTAGGCTTGTATGTGGAAGGTAACAGTGCTAGCCAGGAATTCCAAAAAGTTGAAAAGGATACATCTGGTTTAGTCAAACCTTGGACAGATATGCTATACAGTTGTAGCTCTGGTTATGAACTTAATTCATTCCAGAGGTCCGTTCTTAACCTGAAACTGTTCTTAACCTGAGGTACCACTTTAGCTAATGGGCCCTCCCGCTGCCGCCGCTGCTCAATTTCTGTTTTCATCCTGAGGTAAAGTTCTTAACCCGAGGTACTACTTATGGGTTAGCTGTAACCCGAAGTATTTGTAATCCAAGGTACCACTATCTTTCATTATAAGCAACGTGCCATGAGTCAGCAAAGCAGTTATGAGTTTTCTATCAGATTTTTATGAGCTGTCAGAAGAGATGACTCCTCCAGATTCTCTTTTCTTATAGCCTGGAGGAGGACCAAGAACAACAGGACAATGCATACAGTGGTACCTTGGGTTACAGATGCTTCAGGTTACAGACGCTTCAGGTTACAGACTCCGTTAACCCAGAAATAGTACCTCAGGTTAAGAACTTTGCTTCAGGATGAGAACAGAAATCGTATGGCGGCAGCAGGAGGCCCCATTAGCTAAAGTGGTACTTCAGGTTAAGAACAGCTTCAGGTTAAGAATGGACCTCCAGAACGAATTAAGTTCTTAACCTGAGGTACCTCTGTACTTTGAAACAGAGACTTGCAAAGGCATAGAAACACAAAGAGTTGAAATTGGGCTCTGTAAGCATCTTAGGGTTCTGGCCAGGACCCTAGAGGTCTGATGCGCAAGCAGTGGGTTTGGGTTGACTGCTTGGATGTTTAAGCTATGCCTCATTAAGCTCAGCCAGTATGCAAACAGGAGTATAAATATTACACTCCAATATTATGACTCACCAGTAAGCTTCTAGTGACCTCCTTCTAAAAGAAACCAAGCCTTGATGAAAGTTGCACTGTCTTAACTGCTCAGAGATTTGGGGTGAGGGTAGCAATGCAAAGAAATAGAGGCGAAAGATTGCCCAACTTCCAAATTTACAACAAACTCCACTTAACGCTGTCTGTAGTAATAAAGTAATTATGTCATTATTTTGCACCTTCTCTCAGCCTCAAAAGTGCCAATTTGGGATTAACAGTGAAGATCTGGTTGCTTATCACTTTATAAGATGCTGCAGCCAGATTGGTGACCGGAGCCAGTTACAGGAAGAACAGAAACTCAGTGTTAAAACAGCTCTACTGGATCCCAGTACATTTCAGAGTATATGGCTTGGAAAATAGAACTAGTTGCTTAACTTGAAGGCTTGTAGCAAATCAACAGTCCAAGGAAGCAAAAGAGAAATTTGTAGAGCAAATTGGGTTACTTCTAAAATAGGTATTTATAGTCCACTTTCCTATGCTAAAGGCATACTTGAAAAGGCTTTACTAATTCTCCCAACAATTTAAATTATATTAGTCTACCAAATTTATACTCATTAGTACTAATAGCAGAGTTTCCAGTTGCTATGTGGAGGGTTAGCTGAAAGGGTGAGCGATAACCAATTCTTTGTTTTTTCTTCCAGATATGAATGCAAAGGGGCTGATCCTCAATGCATTTGAACAGTATCGCCTAAAATCCTGTATTGATTTCAAACCCTGGGAAGGCGAAGCAAATTACATATCTGTCTTCAAAGGGAGTGGGTAAGAGAAATCATCCTTTTAAGTAATGTTTCTTTCTTTTTCATAGTCTCTGTACAGTCTCACATACGAGATCTGTGCCTGTCAGTGGAGGCTGGCTCATTAGGGCAAATGGGGCACTGCCCCACCAACTCCAATCTCCTCTCAGTTGGCCCTCACCCACCTTCTTACATAGATCAGGCCAGGGGATGGAATGGCTTGTCAGCTTCCTCAGTTACAGTGTTGCCCTTGTAGAATTCAACAGATAGGAGGAGGATGGGGACAAAACTAACATTAGTTGGTTTGGCCTCTCAATGGCTCTGGTTCCACCTACTGTTGGTCTCCCTTCCTTCTGCCCGACCTAGTCCCAGTGGACACCAGCCATTACTGGTAAAGACGTGCTTGAGCTTAAGTGAGGAAGCTGGTGCTCAGCCCTCCCAGGCCGAAGGGGAAAGGTACGGGGTATGCATGCCCTCCAAAGTGGGATGAGCATGTATTCAATTCAGAACCCTCTGATATAAGGATGCATCTAATATGGATACTTCAGTTAAGTCAACCACCTAATGGCTAACACAAACCAAGCGATTTTTCTATCTTTGACACACATTCCTCTTCGCCATCGTATGGAAGATTTGTGATTAAAGCACATGTCACAAATGTGATGAACCCAGGAAGCTGCCTTATACCAACTAGCCTGGGCTTGGTTTGTCTAGCTCAGCGTTGTCTACAATGGCAGCTGGTGGTTTTCCAGGGACTCAGAATGGGATTTCCCCCATCCTTCCCTGGAGATGCCAGGGATTGTACTTGCGACCTTCTGCATGCAAAGCAGTTGTTCCACCACTGAACTTTCGTTACACAGTTGTACTCTGATCATTATTTTAACCAACATTTTGACTTGCAGTAGCATCACGAAACCCTTATAATGCCAGGATTTTCTGGCCTAGTCAAATCCACCCTTACTTACCCTATTTTCTCCAAAACCCTATAAGTGCTGCATTTGACCCAAGTTTTTAAAACTTTGCTTATCTATAGAGATGTTTGTCAGGTTGAGTCACAACTCTGGGTTTATGAGCCTGAACGTTGGTGCAACATTCATTCTTTGTGGCATTGTGCTGATAAGAGTATTTTGTACATCCCATTCAAAGTAGTTATATGGTTGCCTCCAGACTGTCAATATTTTGTGGTAGGGATTCAAGTGCATAATGGAAATTTAGGTTTGCCCATTTAAAGGGGATTTATGCAGCAAGCCTAGTTAGAAAAAACAACAGTTAGTTTGTGTGATGGGAAAATGCACTAAAAGTGAGATGAACAAATGAATAACTGGAAGTGTGCAGTGCACAGCAAATCAGCTTCAATGCTCATTGTTGTATAACCTCCCTGCAAGCAAAGCAGAAGGAATACCCAATTAAGGACAGTCATAGTATAACCTCTGCGTAAGCAAGCAAATTAGGTTGAATGCTCAATAAACAGGTCACCTGGAGTCGTCTGTGATTTATACTGCAAACCTTAGGCTTACATTAAAGGATAAAAGTAGGGAACCAATGAAGAAATCTGTGTTGAGTCAGGGCAGCTCTTAAGTCTCAGTATGTTTCTTTCTTCTGCTGGGATCATATTTACTTTAACATTTGAGAGGCTGCTTATTCATCTTGTCTGCTCTTGGAGTTTGTCTTCCTTTCAACCAGAAGTTCCTTGTCATCGCTCAGAATGCTGAACAAAAGTAGACTGTTTTATAGATTTATAAATAACATTTATCCAGAATTCTGTTTTCTACGAAGTGCTGTATGTTCTTGCTTTTTATGGTGGCTTGTTAGCAACAGTGATAAACTGGTGATAAAAGTTATTTACCCAACCAATATGAATTTATAGTCTGCAGGAATGGCTGCATGAAATACTCTAAAAAACCCCGATTCCACTCTCATTGCCTTGCAAAATCACAGTTTTCAATGCCCATTTGTTAAAGGACTGTTTGACCAATCAAAGGTGATAAATTGTATAAGTTTTGGCTGAACTTCAAACATTATTTTTTTGCAACTGTGAAAAGCAATAAAACCTGATTTCAGTTTGAGTTCAAAGTTCAGAGTTTGTCAGATTCTGAGAACTGAATCAGCTGAGATAAAAGATCATGAACTTCCTGTAAGTTTTTCTGAAAGGTTATTGCAGGATATGGAGGCTGGTCTTTTGGCTGTTGTTTTGAAGTTCAAATAAAGTCAGGAGCTAATTTTACAAAATTCGTAAGCAAGGAGTTAATATTAATTGATGTGATGTGATGTTTAGCTCATCTCAGTGTTCATCTTTTAGTTGAGTGTGGAAGGATTTATATGTGGGGGTGGGTGGGTAAGTTTTACTTGTTTCCTTGTTTTTGTTTCTATTGTTTTGTTATTTTAATTGTATTTTTCTATTTTAAAATTTGTAAGTCGCTGAGAGAATGTCAATAGGTGTATTCAGTCCCTTAACCCCTAAAGGCTGTTGTTCTCCTTTCATCCATGTCTGCATTGTTTTGCATAGTCAGGGCTAAACAGAGTAAGTGGCTGGGTGGAGGCTACTTAAAATTCCTCCTACAATGGATGGCCCACACAGCCAGCAAGTTATGAGAAGCAGATTGCCTGGTGGATTGAGTAATGTTCCCTGTGTCTCTAAAAACCATGGTTTTTGCTGAAGGACATTGCCGGATCCACACTGATCTATTTAAACCATCTGCCTTGGCTCTCTGTGAGAGAAACAAAAGCTGGAGAACAGCATTCCTGTTTGCTCACTGATCTATATGGTGGTTGATCCTCATGGCAATTCATTTGTGTGTATTCTGGGTTTTGGATCCACTCACATTTCTGAATTGCATAGTAAAACTGAAGATGCTGTACAGCAGACATGCATAGTTGGTTGCCATGTGTGCTTATTGTGTGACTACTTGGTCATATGGAACACTCCTAAAAGTGACCATGTGTTTACTTTCAGCATCCTGTTCCACCCCAGAGTCTTTCTACACATAATTCAAAGGACATTCTGGCTGTATTGTAGGCATTCTGCAGACGCTGAGTTGATTTTAATGCTAGTGTTATGCAGAGTAGACCCACTGAAATTAATTAACCCAGTGAATCTGGTTTATATGTCAGAAGTCAGTATTCCCTGGTACCTGCTTGGGCCATATCTTTTGTTGCTTTGCTACTCTCAACTCTGAAGTCTGCTTCTCTTTGCTGCCATGGCCTCTTCTTCTGCCCAGAGATAGGAGCAACGGACCCCACTTTGCCTTCTCCCTCTAGAGGTGGCCATGCAGATTAAGCCCAGAGGAAGAAGGCAAGTGAACGGGCAGCAGTGACTGTGGCAAAGAGAGAAGGGCTCGTTTCAGGAGGAGGCACTGAAGACATCTTGTTTAAGGCTTCCCAAAACCTGGAGCTGGCAAATCACTGAATGAATAAAGTTTCAAGACATACAATATTGTTAAACACACCCCGATTTCCATGTTATGAAAGATATAAGGGGTTCCAGCACATACTTCAGGCTTGGTTTCCTTTGAATGAAGGTCACTGGAATATCTTTGTGGTGGTGTTATTCACACACATACACCAGCTAAGCATAAAATGAAAGGGCTCACAACATTAGCACCTCAGCATATTTTGCTTTTGCATCCGTTTCTAGATGCTTTCAGCACAGAGAGCAAGTCAAGCCTCTTTCCAAGTCTACCTCACTATGAGACAAGACTGGTTCTCCTAAACCCACCAATCATCACCGCATCTCCAGGCATTGGGGGTGGGGGCCTGTTCCCCTCTAGGAACATCACTAGCCAGTCATTTCTACAGCAACACACTTAAACTTGACCAACTCTTTAGTTGTGCAAAGAGATAACTTAACAGACTTGGCTAGCCCCATTCACTTAATAAAGGAACTGGTTTGACCATTTCAGTCAGTCCTTCTGCTATAGAATCACATCTTACAGATGGGTCCTAAATATGACATCTAGACCAAACCCCCAATTCTATAACCATATAAAATTCATAAGAGCTTTACTAGATACATAGTCATAAACAAAGACATGTACAATGCTTAAGGCCTTACAATGCAGATGGGAATTTATGCCATCGCCATTCACGCCTTGTAGAGCAAATGGAAGGTCTCTCTCTAAACTCTCTAAGTACAGGTGTGCATCTCTTTTGGTTTGTATGCATGGTACCCAATCCAGCATGGGAATCTGGACAGAAGCAATGTCTCTGCAAGTTCTGCCTTGCAGAATTAGTGTGACCAAGTGAAAAGGGTTTCCTCTGAATGAACCCTTTGATGGATAAGTAGACTAGGGCAAGATTGTTTACAGCACAGATTGTTTTGAACACTCTTGCATTTTTTGTCAGTTGCTGGTCCTCTGTGGGAAACCGCCGAAAAGGGAGGCAAGAACTCTCCATAGGAGCCAACTGTGACAGGATTGGGACGATTGAGCATGAATTCCTTCATGCACTGGGATTCTGGCATGAACAGTCACGATCTGATCGAGATGATTATGTCACAATAATGCGAGACAGAATTCAGGAGGGTAAGCTAATTTACCTTCCTTTTAATTTAAAACCATTGATAGATTTCATCTGTACAGCTTCTCATTCATCTTTTTGACTTGGATGGCAATGTTTAAAATGTGATGCATTCTTACCTTACATCTGACCCCTCTCCTTTTACCAAGAAGCTTGACTTATTTGGAATTCTGTATATGCCTGCTGCATCGAGTCTCTCTCATTTCTTTTTGCTTGCAAAGCATTGTAAATTGGGATCTACTATAATAAATAAATACTCTGTGGTTCTGTATGATATACTTGGAATTCAAAGAAGAAGCGACGGGACAGCAGGCTAAGCACATAAATTATAAATTTGTAACATTGCAATGGAAGAGATATTAAAGAGTGTGCTTATCTGTAACCTAAACCAGTGGGACTGAAAAGGGCTTACCTTTGGCTGGATTGTGATCTGTATAAGTCACCTTGGTAAGTTCTTCTGCTTCTTTCAGGTAAGGAAGGAAACTTCAACAAATATGATGATAAAAGATCTGACTTCCTTAATGTCCCATATGACTATAACTCTGTAATGCACTACAGTAAAAATGCCTTCAGGAATGGAACAGAACCAACAATAGTAACAAATATACCAGCCTTCATTGATGTGATTGGACAGCGCATGGATTTCAGTGAATATGATATCCGGAAGCTGAGTCGACTCTACAACTGCAGTAAGTGTTTGAAACCCCATCATATCTTTTCAGCCTCCTTTAGCCATCTGTCATGGATGCTTTAGCTGAGATTCCTGCATTGCAGCGGGTTGGACTAGATGACCCTCGGGGTCCCTTCCAACTCTACAATTCTACGATTTGTTTGCTTAGGTTTCATTTCTGAACTTTACTTTGGGACGAATTCAGTGTTGCCCTCTTCTGATGGTTCCATCTGGCAGCCAGAATTGCTGGTGGAGCAATCTCTCCTCTCCTCTGCACATGTGTTGCAGATGACATGTGCTTTCCCAACCCTCCCCTGAGCCAATTTTGGGGGCACACAAGGGGAGGAGAGGGGCAAGAGTCCTCTGGTGCTAGCAGATGTGCTTGCACAGGCTTCCACTAGCAGTGCCTGTTAGTTAAATCTGGTCCTTTGCCTGTGAATATAGTAGCTTTATAGTTGCAAATAAATTCCCCCCCAGCATCTGAGACAGGGGTGAGGAACCTCCAGCCCAAGGACCTAATTAGGCCCAGCACATGGTCCCCATCGGGTTTCCAGTGCCATTTCCTTGCAAAGCACACCCACCTGTCCCACACCTGACATAATTTGTGATGTCAGGTTTGCGGAGGTGGAGAACTAGCTGCCAGAAAACAAATGGGTGCCTTAGCTGATTCCAGGTGGCTTCCTGTAAGGGCTGTAGATTGGTGATTATGGCAAGGTGGCAAGTCAGGAACTCTCTAGTGCAAGAAATGCCTACCCCTAGCAGACTGCCTGCATATGCCACTCGGCTGATTGGTGCTTACAGCAAGCTGGCTGGGATCTGCACTTAACAGCAGACCCCAGAGTGGGATGTGCTGTAAGCATAAGATTCCCTGTGCTTTGGTGGTTTGAATTGAAACCAGTGCTGCAAAGGATCACACCCACAAAGGATTGTTTGTTTGCGGTTGTCTGATGCGACTGAGGCTGATATAAGGTTGTCATGCTTCTGGATTTCCCTGGACACTGTCAGCAGCCAGTGTCCAGGTGGTGCTCATGTTGGCAGTGCTGTTTTTGCATTTATTAAAGTGATTTTGCCCCAAAAGCTCAACAACTTTGGGCAAAACTAAAAAAAAAAGTTCAACAACTTTTCACTGTTTGAAATATGGCAACCGTAGCTGATAGGAATTCTACTGCAACAATAACTGAAAGGTGCTGCACTGACTACACCTGACCCAGATGGACCAATGGTCTGATTCTGCATGAAGCGGCTTCTTCCTCAGGTAGGATGCTAAACAAAGGAAGAAGAAAAAATATAAGTGGCCTGGTGGTCATTATATGGTCAGTTGATTTTACTTACATCCAATTCAGTTAGGAATGTGGTCCACTAAAACACATGCCATAATGCCATAATACAGGTGTAAGTCTTTAAGGTGCCACCCGACTCTTACACACACACACACACACACACACACACAATTGCTGAGCATGCAAAATCTGCCCTTTAAAGGTCCTTTTGATTTTCCTAGTAGTGAAAGGATACTGCTCATTCTATAAAACAAGCCAGCTTATTTATTTTCTTTTAAAATGAAACTCATTTACTTCTACTTGAAGTGGTTTATGGATTCAGCTAATAGCACTGATTGATCATAGAGTGACTGAGGCTGTGTTCACACTTTCAGTTACCGTGCATTCATTTCATGTGTGGTACTGGGTTTTTAATCCGTGTTCACATGACAACATGCAAAATGCGTATATATCCTGTTCTTTGTTATAAAATACTACTGTTTGATGTGTTATTTCCCAAACCAGCAATCAGAGTCCTCAAGCCATTCCTAATTTATCTCTAGCCAAGGTGTGAAAACCTTTGCATACTATAAAGACATCCCTGCCTGTCAACACCCCCCCCCCAACAGATGTGAATCAGATACTAAAGAAGCCATGCTGTTGTGAACAGCTGGGGGGAGGGGACACTAAAATGCACAGAAAAACAGAAACTTCTCTGTGATGTGAACCCACCTTGAGTTAGAACAGACTTTGGTTCTTTTGACATTGTGGTTTTTCCTAACTAATTGAGATATGAGAAGATCTGTAATTGGATTTCCCACTTTAAAAAAGTTTAACAGCAGTTGCCGGGTGAAGGTTGAGAATTATATGGAACAATGGTCCTAGGGGAGATTAACCTTTCTCTCATGCCATTCATGCCAAAACTGTTTGTCTACTAGAGGTAAAACAATACCAGACAGACAGGTTTCCTCCCGCAAGGCGGCTAGCAGCTGGTGGGGATATAGATTAGGGAAAAAGTGAGATGGAAAAGGGTTTAGCCATCTCACCTGCAGGCTCCTTGACTCTTAGACTGTTTACTTCGCCACTGTTTACAGAAGCTTTTGTATTTTAAAATGAGTCACAGATCTCCTGATGGCATATCTAGGTACCCCTGCCCGTACGGGCCAGTCTTGCCAGACTCTAGGGTTGTGCGCTCATCTCACTCTAGAGGCCGGGAGCCAGCGCTGTCTGCAGACACTTCCGGGTCACGTGGCCAGCGTGACAAGCTGCATCTGGTGAGCCAGTGCAGCACACGGAATGCCGTTTACCTTCCCGCTGGTAAGCGGTCCCTATTTATCTACTTGCACCCGGGGGTGCTTTCAAACTGCTAGGTTGGCAGGCGCTGGGACCGAACGACGGGAGCGCACCCCGCCGCGGGGATTCGAACCGCCGACCATGCGATCGGCAAGTCCTAGGCGCTGAGGTTTTACCCACAGCGCCACCCGCGTCCCTGATGGCATATCTAGATGGGTCCAAACTATTTCCTGATGCAGTTGACTGAATAGTCCCACTAAAGAAAACAAACACTGTATCTGCTCTGTTTTTTTAATGCTGGTAGCTTCGTCTTTAAGCTTTATGGAGACGTGCAGTTTTGAATTTGAAAACGTGTGTGGCATGATTCAAAGTACAGAAGATAATGCTGACTGGCAGCGCATAACCCAGGTTCCTAGTGGACCACAAACGGATCACACCTATGTTGGAATCTGCCAAGGTAATGTACAGCAATTATTCTTATCTCTTAGATAAGTATTTTCTGTGGATGTATCTGATCTTCATAACCTCACTAACTTGCTGATAAATTGCTATTGCGTTGTTAACCAAGCCTGTTAGATAATTAGAATGTTTACCGTATTATTTCAAGTCGTATCTCTATACATGTCTGCAACCTACTTTTCCATGTTAAGGGAATTAAGCTGTTTTCAGAACTTGCATGACATAATTTGGTTCAAATGTGCTGGGGGAGCCATTTCCCACTGTGACCTTGGTTCTTGTGGGAAGACAGGATGTTGCCCCTTCCATAGAGCTGTTCCATTATAAACTAGAATGTTTACCAAAATATGCTGGAGAACAACATGCATAAATGTGGGTTGAAGCCTGGATAGTGAAGTGCCCTCATAAGATAAACAGGGGAGCAACAGAGGCAAGACTAGAGTTTTTCAAGAATTGGGGATTTATTTTTAAAAGTATTTGAAAATGGTAATTTAATTCTGAAAGTTGTTCTGGAGGAGAGGTGTGTGTGAAGCTATGGCAGGCCAAGGAAGTTGCACAGTGATGTTTCATTTTGCATGGGAGGAGAATGGAAAAGTAGAAGTTGGAAAACTGATAAGAAGGCGGCAGCAAGGTGAAGAGGGGGTTATTCCTTTCCTTCCTGTCCTAACTGCAGGAAGGAGCACTGGGGAATGCTTAGCATAAATCCAGAAAGAAGACTGAAAAAGACTTGCCTCTCTCCAGCAAGGCTTTGCTAGGCAGAGTCTGATGGAACTGGGAGTGCAGAAAAAGAGCACACAAAGCAGGAATTTGTGCTTCTGCACTTACCGCACAAGAATCAGCTACAGTTCAAAGGTGCAAGAACAGACACCCAAGTAGAAACTTAGCCAGTATGTCTGCCAGCAAAACAAACACACCTGGACAGGGCTCAGGAGACTCACTAAGTTCTGGGTTTCTAAGGTAACAAAGGAAGTGGATCTGTGCGAGATGGCAAATGAGTGGGGCCTATCCCCCAAATCACAGCTGGTTAGAAAGACAAAACCAGAGTTGAGATAGAGTGATGTGAGCTAGAAGCAAACCAGCAAGCTGAGAAGACAGAGAGAGACAGCAATGTTTGATTCCTGTTTGAATCCAAGGCTGCAGCTATGGGGGGAGCAAGGCCCTCTTGTGGTGTTAATCCTGTGAACCCCTCCATTGTAGGCTCAGGTTGCATATATGTGTAAATAAGCCATATATCATAAAGACACCAGAGTCTCCATTGTGCCACATTCTGAAGGAAACACGAACCCTGAGTGCCAGGAACCCTGGAATCTCGCACTGCTCAGAGATTGGGGTGATGTGCACCCGTGCTTTCTCTAAAGCGCACTCAAAATTTTAGGGTTCACTGTAGCCAATCACTAGATGATAAAATGTTGCTTTGACTGAGGGACATTAAGCATCCACAGTTCCAGGGGGTTCCATGCCAGTATATGGAGGGTGAAGAAGTTCTAAAAGTTTCCCTCCTCTCTCTCTTTCTCCTTGACAGAGACTGGCTACTTTATGCATTTTAACACCAGTGCTGGAAGTGTGTCAGATCGAGCGGTTTTAGAGAGCCGATTTCTATATCCCAAGAGAGGTTTCCAGTGCCTACAATTCTATTATTACAACAGCGGAAGTGAAAGTGATCAGCTGAATGTTTTAGTCAAGGAATACACTGATGCAAGCCCCAATGGTACCCAAAGGCTTGTGAAAACGATACAAGGTATGAAAGCATTATTTTTAGTATGTATATGCTCTTGTTCTAGTTAACACTGGGGCAGTAAATCTGTGCCTGCTCTGTATCACTTTAGACTGCCGGTGGGGGCTCAAATTATTGCATGCTCCTCCGTTAAAAAATAACAAAAAGTTCCTCTGTATAGAAGGCTAGCATGTCAGAGAGAAGATTAAGCCACATTCCTCATCCCATAACATCAAGTTTTTGATGTGGAGGTTTTTTTAAAAAATGGAGGTAAATTAAAAAATGTAGAGTTTGAAGCTGTATAGTCCAGACACCAGTTTACTATGCTGGTGAGGACTAGGCTAGAGTTTAATATTTCACATTTGACAAGAAAAGTTCTGAGACCACAAGTATTTTATTCTTTGGTCTGGGTTCTCCATAGTGTTTTTAATGGATTTTTCTTGCCCCAACCCCACAAAAAGGAGTGGGGTAGTGATGGACTTTTAAATTGTATTTTGAGCCTACACTGTTAAATATATTACATTTAACAACCAGTAGATTGAGATCTGTGAAGTAATGTTTCCTGTGGTCCACCCCAGTCAGGAGGCAGGCTACTGTAGTCTGCGTCAGGGGAAGCACCGAAAAGGATAAGTCCTGCATAAAACTCAAGGACACAAATATGAATGACGAAATAAACTGTTCAACACTTAACCCCTTTTAAATTTCATGGGGAATATGAAAATCTGTTTGTGTAACATTGAAATATATTGTCAATATAATGTACCTCATTATTCTTTTCCAGGTTCACCTGCAGGCTACTGGGAGTTACACCATGTGTCTTTAAATGTTGCAAGTAAATTCCGAGTAGTATTTGAAGGCATAAAAGGATCCGATGCATCTAATGGAGGCCTTTCCATTGATGATATCAACCTGTCAGAAACTCAGTGCCCTCACCATGTTTGGCATATAAGAAATTTCACTCAGGTGGTTTCAAGCGCTACAATACAGTATAGTCCACCCTTTTACTCTCCCAAAGGGTATGCATTTCAGATTGGTTTGCTCCCCACCAGTTCATTTAATTTACACATACATTTGCACTTGATCTCTGGTGCAAATGATGACCGGTTGCAGTGGCCTTGTGCATGGCAACAAGCTACAGTGCTTCTGCTTGATCAACATCCAGACATCCGCCAACGTATGTCAAATCAAAGGAGTATAACTACAGACCCAAGCCAACTAGGTAGGTTAATACTTGGATCAGTTTACCCTAATGGTTATGGTTTTATATATATATATATGTGCTTCAATAATGCCTTAAAATTTCTTTCTTTCACCAACAGTAGTGTATTAAAATTCCTAAGGTGCATGAGAAACTGCCCCCAGACCAGATAACGCAAAACAAAATAATCTATATTTAAAAAAAGTTGAGCTGATTACCTCCTTGTGTAGACACTGTGAAATACCGTACTTTTTCGTGTATAAGACTAGGTGTTTGGTTTTTTTTACTAAAAAATAATGTTAAAAAGGGGGGGGGGTAGTCTTATACACGGGGGCAATCTCTTCCCCTCCCATTTTCTTAATTTTGAGTCCCCCAAAATAGGGGGCATGTTATACATGGAAAAATATGGTAAGAGATCAACAGTGGGCAATAAGGACGCTTACAGTCTATTGTTTGAATTGCTCCTCTGAGAACCAAGACAAAGCCAATTGGGTAATGATGGCAGTAGAGGGAACCTCTGGAACAGGAAGATGAATAATGGAGATGCCAAACCTTCCCTCTCCAAATGTTTTGTGGTCTTCAAGCAGTAGACCTAGTGGGTTGGAACTGAAATGTTTTTAGAGGTTGGTAACTTTTTTGTGCAGCTGTGGATTCGGTGGAAATCCTCACAGTCAGTGCCCATCCAGAAGGTTATCTTTGGACTTTTTAGTATTGCCCAGGCTACATAGTTTTCCTGCCCCAGTTGGAAGTGACAGCCCAGCTTAGATAGTCATTGTGGTCTTGATGTTCACAGCCTACAAGAGTTAATTGAGTCACATTGTCTTCCTGCTTACACAAGAATCTTGAGTCATTCTTATTTTGCTGGAAAAAAGGTATATAGTTAGTATCATTTCATATTTTGCTGAACCCCTTTTCTACTAAAAATATTAGCTTTACTAATTTTTTCTTCTTTCACAGTATATGATAGACCAGACAACGTAGGAATGGTCGCTACTTTTCCTAATGGCACTGAATTCATGAGAGGTCCTGCAACTGAATTCAGTTCCTTTATAACACAACAAAGGCTTGAAAGTCGTGAGTTTGTTAAAGAGGATAGTATTTTCATTCTTACAACAGTGGAAGGTATGTGGGTTTTGCTATGAGTGATATTGTTAGTATCAAAGATTCAGCAGAAGTAATCCCATGATAGTCAATGGGAGTCTCCCTAAAACAAATAGTTCTGCATATTTTCTTCTCTCACACTTAAGAGTTGAGACTAGAAGGTGGGCCCTGATTGCTTATGAATCTGCTGATGGCTACTGGTTGAAATGTTTTGCAAAATGTATGCTGAGCTGCTTAGACAGGCAGTCATTTGAATGTGTAGAGTTCCAACATCTGGAGGTGTTAATTTTTACGAAAGGCAAATGGATCAACCTTTATGGCAGCTGCCACATATTGGAACTTGCAACTTTTGTAATATTTCTCTAGTTTAACTGATATAGCTGCTCAGAGGCCTTTTGTCAATGAAGGCTGGGACTTAAACATTCAGTGTCTCCCCTCTCCTTCCCTTGAGCAGCTGTGAGAAGTTTAGAAGCTTTCACTTTTCAATTAAACACAGTGTTACTTCCAAACCCCAAACTGTAGTTAATATTTACTATCTTTTCCTTTATTTTAAGAAACCAACTGCATAAACAAAGGTTTAGAGGTGGCTTTTTCTGACTAGCCATAGTTGAGACAAATGACAGTTTACCTGGATTCAGGCATAATGTGACTAGTTTAAAACTGGAAGCTTTCCAACTCTTCCTCTTGGCTGCCCCAGAGAAGGATGGAGCATGTGACATTTGCTGCAACCCATTTTCATAATGCTGAACTATTATTCTGCCTTACACCTTTATGTATCTAAGCAAAAATCACAGGTTAACATCTATTCCAAAAAGCAGTTATACATCACTCATAGTTAATTTCAAATTGTTTTATAATGGCCATTAAGCTTATAAACAAAAGATCTCTAAACTTCTGAGCCCCAAGCAGACTTTGATAAAATTAATAGCACCAAATACTTTAAGATGTATTGGTTAAGCTGCAAGAATTTATGTTTTGCCTCATTTATTCACCTCAGATATATCACATTTAATATCAACTCAGCCAAATTCTACAGCCATCGCTCCAACTACAGCCACTAGTGTGTGTGAGGCCTATGGTTGTCAAAATGGTGGAATCTGCATTCTTGAAGAGGGGAAGCCAGTTTGCAGGTAAGCAATGTCTTCTTAAGTGTTCATTATTGTGGAATTCCTTCTAGGGAGGCATCGTGTTTAGCAATCTTTTATTTTTAAAATCCAGTGTGAAGTGGGGGTGAGAGAACCTGAGATCTTCATCTTGCGGTACTCCCACAGAGGATATTTAGAACTGAACTTCAGTTGTGCACATTCCACATTTGTCACTAATAATCTGCTATGTTCCTTTAGCTGTTTTTAACAACAAGTAACGGTATTCAAGGGACGCGGGTGGCGCTGTGGGTTAAACCACAGAGCCTAGGACTTGCCGATCAGAAGGTTGGCGGTTCGAATCCCCGCAACGGGGTGAGCTCCCGTTGTTCGGTCCCTGCTCCTGCCAACCTAGCAGTTCGAAAGCACGTCAGAGTGCAAGTAGATAAATAGGTACCGCTCCGGCGGGAAGGTAAACGGCGTTTCCGTGTGCTGCTCTGGTTCGCCAGAAGCGGCTTAGTCATGCTGGCCACATGACCCAGAAGCTGTCTGCAGACAAATGCCGGCTCCCTCGGCCAATAAAGCGAGATGAGCGCCGCAACCCGAGTGGGTCACAACTGGACCTAATGGTCAGGGGTCCCTTTACCTTTACTAACGGTATTCAGTCCAGGTTTGTGTCTGTGGGTTTGTTGCATGGAGGTTAACTTTTTTTAGGCCTCCATCCTCATCTGTTTTTGCCAGCTTCTCCCTCCATCCAGTATGGGCTTGGAAGGAATGCCTATGTATTTTTTCCCTACAGTTCCCAGAAATTAGACAGGCTTTAAGCATGCTTAACTGGGTTATACACCAACAGGCAGTGCATGCCAACATGAGATGCCAGGTAGGATAGGAGATCCCAACATAGCTATCTACCTTCCCTTTTTTTGCGGGAAATTCTCTTATTCCAGCGCCATTTCCCGCTGCTATCCCGGATTGTTAGATATTCCGTAGACTGTCCCCGGGACAGGTGAGGCTGCTGATCCCTTATTTTCAAATCTGAAAGTTGACTCCTATGGATCCTAACCTCACATACATACACTAATATATGAGTGCTAATTCACCAGGAGGACGTGGGTGGCGCTGTGGGTAAAACCTCAGCGCCTAGGACTTGCTGATCGCATGGTCGGCGGTTCGAATCCCCGCGGCGGGGTGCGCTCCCGTCGTTCGGTCCCAGTGCCTGCCAACCTAGCAGTTCGAAAGCACCCCCGGGTGCAAGTAGATAAATAGGGACCGCTTACCAGCGGGAAGGTAAACGGCGTTCCGTGTGCTGCGCTGGCTCGCCAGATGCAGCTTGTCACGCTGGCCACGTGACCTGGAAGTGTCTGCGGACAGCGCTGGCTCCCGGCCTCTAGAGTGAGATGAGCGCACAACCCTAGAGTCTGTCAAGACTGGCCCGTACGGGCAGGGGTACCTTTATCTTTACCTAATTCACCAGGAAAGATGTGCTGGGCTCATGGTGGAGAGCACATTCTGTGGTCCGTATTATTTAAAGCTGGACTGAACATTCCAGCAGCCAATACAGTCATACCTCATGTTACGTTTGCTTCATGTTACGTTTTTTCAGGTTGCGTCCCACAGCGACCCGGAAGTACCGGAAAGGGTTACTTCTGGGTTTCGCCACTCGTGCATGCACAGGAGCGCTAATTCGCGCTTCGCACATGTGCACAAACACCAAATTGCGCTGCACACCTGTGCAGATACGGCGCTTCAGGTTGTGGGCTTTTCATGTTGCGAATGGGCCTCCAGAACGGATCCTTTCTGCCTTTCTGTAGTTCCATGATACTGTGTGCAGTTTTGTAACTTCAGCTATGGGGACCCACAGGTTCTTCACTTCTGGGTGAAAAATATTATGGTCCATTTAGCTTAGAATGGGGGGTTTCTGACCTGTGAGCTTCATTTGGGGGTGGGGGTGGGGTATGTTGAATTGTGTTTGTAATTTGTTTTAACCACTGCCATGCTTTGCAGATGCCCTGTAGGTGCAGATTGGTGGTATGTGGGAGAAAAATGCGAGCAGAAGGGATCCACACAGGACACAGTTGTGATAGCAGTTGCCTCGTCTCTGTCTATATTTGCCGTTATGTTGATCATCACCATTGTAACGACCAGCTGTATTAAAAAGAAATATAGGAAAAAAATAGAAAGCCTGGGTTTACAAAATGTAAGTATTGCACTTCCGGTGGTGCGAACTTTTAGGTGGCTTTGCAATACTGAACTGTTTTCTTGCTAGGTAAGATTGTGAGATGCAATACTTAGTCTGCCCTCAAACGTATTCTAATTAGTGACAAATAAGGGGAACTTGTGATGAAAGGTTGTGTGGCCTTTGCCAACACACACAGAGGCTAACACAACTCTGGATGCACTATCTACCGAGCCCCAGTAACTTCTGTTAGCTTATGCTGCATTGTGTGGCATTTATTTGGGCAGCTACATTTTGACACAGCAATCCAAGTGAGGGAGGGTGAAACCGAGGCAGAAGAAAAACCAGATTCCCAGGGTCATTGCACAGGGTAGAAGGTGGGAGGGAAATGTAGATTTACTCCCCATCTTCTCCTTTCTTTGGACTTCATTCCTATACAAACCTATGTGTGAGTAAGTTCCACTGAACTTCATTGACACCCCCCCTTTTTTGGTAAAAGGGCTTTTCTCTCCATTGATGCAATAGAAATGAAATTTTGTTCCCCAACTGGAGTATTGGCTTTCTCTACTCCCCCCGCCGCCTTCCAGTGGCATGTCACGGGAATGCGAAGGGTTTGGGATCCAAACTTGCCTCAGTGTGCACCTAAACACTTCCTGCCCTCTTTCTGCCATTGGAAATTTCCGCAACTGCATTGAAGAGGCCTCTGTAGGCAGACCTCCTGGTTGGCATGTGAAGACAGAGTCACAGAATCTTGTGTGCCCTGGGCTACCCTCCCAAGGACTGCACCTTGAAAATGTGATTAAACTGTATAAGAACTAAACACTTTTCAAAGACTGAGGCTCTCTCAAACTATCTTACCAGTCCTTGAATATATTTTATCAAAGCAGCATCAAATAATTTTAGAAGTAGCAGTCCATAATATGTTTTAATGCACCCCTCGCCTCCCCAAAAAGAGATTCAAAATGGCAGTTGCATCTCCTTACTTCTCATCTGCGGCAATCAGCTATCTTGCCATAGAAATGTCTGTTTCTATACCCGTTTTGAAACAAAAGTATACAACTTTGGATAGTTTGCCAGCAGTATGTTAGCCTGCTGAAAAGCATCATCTTTTGTATTTCTCATTCTGGGTTTGCAACTCCTCTTGGATGAAACGATTTTAGGGGAAACAGCCATTCTTTTGCATTAAAAACAAGACAAAAGCTATATGCCACTTCTAGGATTTAATTGAAATAAATTACTCTTCCATTGAAATTTAAAAAGAAGCTGTGGCTTTTTCCAGCCCAAAATTCTGCACAGGAACTCCAATTTGAGACCCACATTTCCCTTCTAAGAGTATGGAAAAGCAAGATAAACTTAGGCTGGCAAATATTAACGTGAGCTTGATTCATGCTATGTGTTCAATGTACTATGCTCTATGCAGGATGGCCATATTTATTTTGCAATTACTATAATTGTACTCTATCCAAGTTATTTAGAAGATGCCTTTTGCTCTCTTGACAGAAAACACCCCTCTGAAGATAGTGAAAGTTTGGAAACCAAAGTGGATGGCCTCACTTGAACACCTTATTCATAACTTCATGTCCAGCACAGTTTCTCCTTTGCCAACCGACATTTTACTTACAGGAAAAAAGGGAAAGGAAATTATTTGTGTGTGAGTTTAAATCAATGCAAAAAAAGCGGCTAAAAGTGATATTTTAAATTTTGAGATGGTGCAAGTTTAAGGATTTCTCTAGCATGGAACATTTCCTGGATAAGCAAAGTGGTCAGATTTCTTTATTTCCACCACATAATTTATGAAACAAAACTCGGAGGTTTCCCTTCTGTATAAACAATATGGACCCAGAGTGAAGACATGTGTCCTACTTTTTTTCCAGAGGGGTGTCATTTGCAGGTGGTTCCCCTCCAGAATCTTTAAATGGCCTTTTAAACATCTGAGTTCAAAAAATTGTTTGGGGATTTGGCACGATAGCATTTCAAGGGGGAAAGTGGGTGGAAAATCACATATGCTTCAGTGGCAGCCCTTTTCTGAAAAACTCATCAACTGCCTGGCTGCTTTGTGAACTCAAAGGTATAAAAAGCTGTTAACCTCCCTTCTAGGGAGGTAACCGAAATTCTAAGATGTGTTTAGGGCATTTCCACTGGGGATGGCTATATCAGTTGTGCAAAATATTAGCAAAACCTCTTTGGGGATAACAGAACCTGCCTGCTTTCTTCCAATATACTGAATGATGGAGCTTCCCAATTTTATTTATTAGGTTGTTAAAATGTGCCCAAGGATAAAAGTAGCTTATTGTAGGCGCCATCAGACAAAATGGGGAGAAGAGTTGTATTACTGAGGTTAGCCTTTATTATCTTGCTAACACTGCATAACAGAGTTGTACAAGTATGATGAGCAAAGGATAATAAAAACATCAATGCCCTATTAACTTTGTATGCTTCTATGTATTAATAGGAGATGGATCTTCTCTACTGAATGTCCCCATTGTAAAGAACTCTCATTACCTTCAAAGATCAAACCCAAAATAGCTTTAATATACTTGCAGCCATGAATGTATTGTATTAAAAGGTGCCAGTGAAGAAAAACATGTATGTGTCATCTTAACTATAGGCTGTAAGTCTTATTAGCTAAAATATGAAATTTAATCAGTTGCTTTAATGTGAATTCTCTGAAAACCGTATCTTTGCCATAACATTTCTTCATATCTCTCTCTCTCTCTCTCTCTCTCTCTCTCTCTCTCTCTCTCTCTCTCTCTCTCTATATATATATATATATATATCACAATCACGTTTTCCAAACATAACACCCCATCTTATACAACATAACAAACCTTTGGCTATCACAGCCTAAGACTTCTGTCAACCTCGACTAATGGTTTTCTAACTTTCTTTCTGATTTTGCATTTTATTTTAATAGTTATTGCTATAAAATCCAAATCCTAAACAAACTCCTTCTTAGTCCTCTTTTGCAATAATGCATATAGTTTTCTTTACAAAACTTCTTGCAACCCGACAAGCGATTACAATTGTCTTTCAAATATAATATATCATAAATTTCTTCCAATCTTTCAGGAAAGTCTGGTCTTGCTGGTTCCAAATTTTCCCAGTTAATTTTGCCAACTCAGCTGCCATATCATTTCTTTAAAATTATTGTCTTTGATATCTTTCTCAGCTGATGAGAGAAAGCTGGGAATGAGAAGCAAAGAATGGACAGTTCTCCCAATGAAAGGGTGTAGGAAGTGGAGTCTTCTGAGAATCTATTCCTTTTAACTTATAAATGATCTGGAGTTTGGGGTAAACAGTGAGGTGTGGACTATGCTGATGCTACCAGATCATTCAGGGTGTTTAAAACAAAACAAAAAAGAAAGATTACAAGGAGCTCTAAAAGAATCTCTCCAAATTGAGGTTGAATGGGCAGTAAAATGGCACAATGCAACTCACTGCAAATGATGTACATTTCAGGCAGACAATTCTAATTTCACATATGCATTAATAGGATCTGAGCTGGTGGTGATAGACCAGAAATGAAACCTTGCAGGCAGGGTGGATATCTTGATAAGGATATCAGCTCAGTAAGCAGGAACTGAAAAAATAGGGATAATTAGGGACTGAAAAATAAAATTGCCCACATCATTATGCTGTTGGAATAATACTGTAGGAATGGGTTTCCCAAATCTAAAATCTAACTGTGCAGTCAGTCTGAAATGGGCTCCAAAATCCCAATTTTTCCTTCTCCAAGGGTGCATTAGCTAAAAACCATTAACTTGAGCACTTGAGCAAATGTATAACAGGAACCCAGCTGTATAAACAATACTTAAATATTTCTGTAACAGATCTAAGCTAATGCAGTAATACCATTATGATAATGCTAGCGATTAAATAGGAATCAGACACACGAACATTAGGTAAAACTTCAGACTATTTACATCCATAAAGTTATTTATGGGAGAGGTGGTTAAGCTGTAAAATATTATCAACCATCTGAGAAGCACACTGAACTGGAGGACAGATTAATTGCATACCATTTACATATCTTCAGAAGGTATGCTGCCTGTGCATCAGATGGTACTGCCACCACCATCTCCCCATCTTCCTCTCCTCCTCTTTTGCCAGGTGGGCAGGCAGCAGATGAACCTTGGCTGGATCCAAATCACCATAATCAGGACGAAAATAGCTGCTGGCAGTGTTCTTCAAATATTTGCACCTGAATAGCTAGCCTCTCTGAGGGTGGAAGACACAAAGAAATGAGAATGCCAGTGGAGTACTGTGGTTAGAGAGTACAGAGTTCAAATCTTCACTCTGCTTCAAAGCTCACTGCTTTTCTTGGATTCCCCAGCCCCCCATCTATCCTACCCAAAAGGGTTGCTGTAATTATAAAAAGGGGTTACCATCTAGGTTGCTTTTTGCTCCTTGGAAGAAGGGTTTGAGAAAAATAAGAGGTATCCTTCTAGACTAGAGCTTGTTCTACATATTATGCTACAGCATACATTAAAAAGTGAAACTAAATCTAAAGATGTTCAGAATGCACAGGAAAAAGTCAGGTAGTTTCTTTAAAATGACATGAACACTTGCACAATTTATTGGGTGCTAACAGCTAGCGGTTCTGTTCTCTGCACACAACCCAGATTAAAAATGTCAAGCTGCATATTGTAGGCATGACTGAAATTTGCAACCCTATATTATGGCAGTTGTGACTCAGCCTTTGAAAAATTGAATCTTAAAAGTTGTTAATGCACTAACCTACTATAGGTTAGAAATAGGTCTGCAAATCTTGGTTAATCAGTATTAGGGTATGTTCATGTTCCTACTTACTGTGACTCTCAACATGCTCCCACCACTGTTTTTTTTAAAGCTGGGTTCACACGTCATCAGCCCCAATCCACCTGTGTCCTGCAGCTTTTAGGGAAAACTTCTCTTTGATGTGTTTTTCTTGAAACCAGCTCCCATCCAGTTTGAAAATGGAACCGACGCTGTGCTGTGAAGAGTTCGGGCTGCTTTTGCAGGTGCGCAGATGAGGGCTTCACATGGCGCAGGGAAAGAAATCAAGTGAAGGCGCGCACACTTTTGCGCTGGTGTGCACAGTGATGAGAGAAAGCCACTTGGAAATGCAGCAGGAGTATGGGAGAACTTCACAGCTTCTCAGGCTGCTAGTGTGAGTTCAGATGAAATGCTGCATCACAGTTAATGCCAAGTTGGAGAAATCCATCTGACTGAGAAAATGCTCAATTTTCTAATCATGAATCTTCTAAACCCTAAACCAACCCTAAATGCAACTCTTTTGATAGCAAACTAGGATGGTTAATGCCAGCAGGGTTGTAACAAAAGGGTTGTGTCAGTATTCTCAGAAAAACTCTTAAGGTTTGCAGAAAGTAAAAATACAAAATACAAAAAGCCCAAGAGGGCAAACCCTTTCTCCAAAACCCAAATTAGGCCTGAGCATACTTAGTAGCCATGGACTTTTAACTATCAATCGGAAAAGAAAAATGGAAAACTTGGGGAAGTGATGGAATGAACTACTGAAGGAGCACATGGCATAACACCCAATACACTGTTACATTTTGTCGCAGACCCACCTGTGCCTCTATATTTGTGATTGGCGGACAAGTAATAGTGAAATAGCAGAAGTAGTCTGATCTTAGGAATAGACAGGGCTAGTTTCACAGGAAATCATAGGCCCCAACAAGTTGCGGTGAGCCTCAGGCTCATACATTTTCCCTCTTTTACATGCCACAGGAAATGCAAAGAGTCTGCTTCCTTTTTAAAGTAATCACAGCTTCCGAGGATGTCCAAATTCATAGAACTGTAGTTTGTTTAAACTATCATTAGTGATAACAAGTTGTGATTATACCAGTTTCCCATTACTTCTGAATTAGGACAGAAACCAGACCATACATCTGTACAGATTCTGAGACACAGATGCATATATTAAGATTGCACAAGAGTATTTTAAAAAAAGATTCCAAGAAACAGTCCTGAAAATAGATGAGATCAAGATGTGCAATAAAACCAGCAGACCTTTTTTTTTTAAAAAACCAACAGATCTCATAAGTATGCAGACAAATTGATCAGCTTTGCACTTTGGCAGTATTCCAACTTAATGAAAGAAATTCATTTTAAGAACTCCTGTGTTTCACTCCAATTATTTTACCCAAAGAATCTAGCAATTAAGACCTTAGCATGCCAATACTGTGTTTCTAATCTGTCCATTTAACTTCTGGATGAAATAATAAACTCTACGCATTTAAAATATCATGAAAATAATATCTTTAATATACAGTTATATATATACTTACAATACACCATTGACATTTGTTCATATATATAGTAGGGTTATTTATTTGCTTCTGGTTTAAATAAATGTTCCTCACCCCAAAACCTGTAAAGAGATTATCAAACCGGCACATACTTTCACAAACACATACTTAGTTTTAACAATAGAATATATTTACTAAGCCAATAAATTGGGTTTTGTTTTGAAATTTGTTTATTTTTGGCATACATGGAACCCATTTGGAAATTGAATAGCTGAGCCCAGAAGCTAATAATTTGCCATTATCCTTTTATGTCTGATCAGCTTCTTTATTTAAGAATTAAAGGAATTCCATTTTTTTAAAAAAAGCTCATTTGTTCTAGATATTATTGAGCCTTATGTGTTTCATTTATGCACGATGTATGCATGAAAAGGGTCTTTTACTACTTTGCTGTTATTGTTTATAGTCTCATCTTGTAGTGTTTCAACTATAAGGCAACTGCATGCTGAAATACTGACTTTACATTTCAGTTTCATAACTGACACACCTTAAATTTGTGGAAGTTAATGCTCATATTGCAACTGCCCCAGTACAATACTAGTAGTGGCGGTAGGAAAGGGAGTATATATATATATATTTGAGCTGCATCCATCCCACTCTTACACCCTGCCACTTAGGAGGCAGCTTGTTCCTCATACTAAAAAGGTTTTCTTGCCACCTCTAGTTTCCCTGAGGTAGTGCAAGTAATTAATCAGATGCAGGATTGTTTCTCCAAGCCTCTTACGGGCTTTTGGGCTGACGTTAAGAAGTTTTCATGGCCCAGACTGCATCAGGTATGACTTACTACTGTGTTTCTCGATGCAACAGTTAAGAACCCACTTACACTTGCTGGTAATGCAGATCAAGTGAGAGATTGAGCCTCATCCATTCAGCAATGCAGCAAAGTGCCTAAGTCTGTTTGGCCAACACATCTCTCCACCTCCTACTGCATCTGAAAACAAACTGGTTGCATTAATAACCTACAGGGAGGAAGAAGGGATGGAAAACTTTCCTTTCCTGAACGTCCTGAAGTTAACTTACCTTACAACCCAAACCACTGAATCGATCATTAGTGTCTACTAATGAAACTGTTGCCATTATGAAATCTTATTATACAGCATTATATATACCATAGTCATAGACATATTATGGGACTTTGTTATAAATTTAGCTTTAACACACACACACCCCAATTTAGTTGCCCACTTGGCTTTCAAAAGTGCATTTTCCTTATGCAATTAAGCAAACATTTACTAAGGCAAGTGTGGGAACCCTTTGGCATTCTAGAAGTTGCTGGACGACAACTCCCATCATCTCTGGCATTTGCCCACGTTTGCTGGGGCTGTGGGCACTGTAGTTCAGCAACATCTGGAGGGCCAAAGTTCTCCACATCTGCCCTAAAGCTTTAGTTTTTGCCATTAGCAGTATGATGCCACCCCTATGTACAATCCATTCTTACTTGGAAGAATGTTCCACAGACTTAAGCACGGCTGCTTCATCCCAAGTATGCACACAGGAGTCTTCCTAAACTTGATGGGCCTTATTTCCAAGTAAACAGACTTAGGGCTGCACTGTAAGCATCTTAAAGAAACTGAACACATTACACTGCACTATAGGATTAGCCACACCAAAGCAACAGTTACAGGTATCTTATGGATGGCCTCAATACTCCCAGGCTGCCTCCTATTTAAAGGAAAACCTATTGAAATCCTGTTGTGAAAACAAGAACACCCATATATAAAGGACTATTATACAAGGTGTTATTGTGCTGCACATAAAGGGATTTTGCAGCAAGATGATTAAATGCAAAACTATGTCCATCGCACTGCTCCGAAACAAAAAGCAGCATCAATTCTGCTTTCAGCCAGCACTTTAGTTATTTATCAAACATGAATAGAACAGGGGCCATAATCAGTGGCGAATGAGTGGCACATGCCCTCCTAGCTTTCACTCTTTACAAAGACCTGAGGAACAGTATTATCATGCCTCTTTCATTGACCATTCTGGGTCACCCAACCACTGCCACAGTGTCGTTTCTCCTGGCAGATCAAGAGGAGCAGATGACTACAAAGGTTGCAAGGTTTCTAGCTGGGGCAATCAGAATAAGGTCCACTATTTGACGGCTGATTCAGGACCCTAAACTGTGTTTGATATAATTGACTTTTTATTTTGTTCTGTGTAAATCATAATTTTTTTGTTGTTGCTATGGCCGATGGCTGACGCAAATAAAGTTTCATTCATCACCACCACCAGGGGCTATAAGATGGGATACTCCTTTTAATCAGAATATATATGGGAGGCTGCATGGTTAACTTTGAGGACTCCGTCATATGAGAGGTCCTTGTTACACCTCCCAGTCCTATGTTGCAATCTGCCAAGGAGCAGGCACTGTCCCGGCAAGAATGCTGCCTGCCAGCCTGGGTGCTTCCCCTTGCTCTGAATGCTATTCGCATGGCATCATGGAAAAATTCTATCTCTGATCCTGCAAGAAATAAGATCTGTGAACATACTTTGGGAGTGAGGAGACACTGGAGTCCTTGTGTAAGTGGTCAGGGTTGAAAGGATTAGTATTGCTCCTTGGGTGGTGCACAAATGCTTAGGAGTGCTCCCTCAGCCATTAATCCGCCAATGGACTAACATTGTTAAAAATATTTTACTGGGGGATGCTGGTGGGACAAACGAATTCTCAAAACGCTACAAGGCAACAACAATGATCTGTGGAAGCAAAGGCAGAGAACAGAATATGGGGGGGGAAACCCAACAACATTCCAATGCAGAAATGAGAGTCACTACGAAGTCTGGGATAAAAGGACATGCAGTGTGTGTGTGTGTGCTACTAATCTCACCACTCTAAGTCAGGTGTGGGGAATGTTTGGCCCTCCAGATGATGCTGAACTACAGCTTCATTGACCATGCTTGCTAGGGCTGCTGGAAGTTGTTCAGCAACATTTGAAAGGTCACCAGTTTCCCACACCTGCTCTCACTAACTTCTTAAATATGATGACCCAGAAGGCAATAAAGTTACGGCCAGACATGAAACAGTGTTTCATGAAATTCAGTGTGCCATATAGCACATGAAATTCAGTGTGCCATATAGCACTTACGAACTGAATGGATTTATTTGTAAATTAAATTAAGGTATGAGATTGTTAACTGCTTTGATGCCACACCAAGAGCAGAACCACAATCCTAAACACTTGTTATTGAAGTAAATCCTACTGTGTTCAATGAGGCTTACTCCTAGGAAGCATGCATAAGATTATGGTAGGATTAAGGTTGCCCAAAGCACAGAATTGTTTTCCATTAAGAGAAAACTTGCTAGAAATTGGAAACATTGCCTCCCCCCCCCCCATCCTGCAAACCCTTCACTATTAAAAGATTTCAACCATGTGGTGAGCGCTTCTCAAATCACAAGGGATTATACACTGAGGAGCTATCACAGGAACCCTTGCTTGAAGTACAAATAGATTTTTGAAAACAGAAACAAAGATGTCAGGCAACTGCAATTTAACTTCCAGACTGATAGGCACTCAACTGCCAAGGTTTGCTATATGATGCCAAACCACAGTTAAAATTTCTCAACAATGGTTTGACATGATTGTCTGAATGAACCGAAAGAATGTTGGCTTGGCTTGGATGCAAAGAGAAGTTAAATCTAAGAGAAGTTGGATCCTAAGACAGTTTTAGGCTTTTCTCTTTCCTTAGCAGCCCCCCTATTGCTCAGAAGGGTCAATGATTCTCTAGAGCAGGCATGGCCAAACTTGGCCCTCCAGCTGTTTTGGGACAACTCCCATCATCCCTAGCTAACAGGACCAAGGGTCAGGGAGGATGGGAATTGTAGTCCCAAAACAGCTGGAGGGCCAAGTTTGGCCATGCCTGCTCTAGGGAGTCTTTTCGTGGGGCACAGGAGGCTGCAAGGGAAGGAAGAGTCAGGAAACTTTCCTTCCATTAATTTCCTTACGTTAACGAAAACCATTGGCCATATTCACACATAACACTAAACCATGGTGCTCATCAGTGCTTTTCTTCTAGAAAAAAAGGTGTCGGTACTGTGCACCTTGATTACCCTCAGAAAAAAGCACCGGTAAGTAAGAAGGAGCAATGGATAACACAAGCCAACATTAAGGGAAAATAAAAGTAAGTTCTGGTGATGTTCTTTAGAGCCTTGGGCTCATTCCAGATTGTGCACATAGGGTTATCCCATGGTTTAGCATTCCATGTGAACTGGGCCACTGAAGTGAAAGTACAGGCTTTCCCCCATAGAATTTCTTCCTATACAAATGCAGTCCAGTGCTGGACTTGGCCACTGAAGTGCTTGCAATCCTATGAGATACCGGGGGGAGGGGGGGACATTGCATCATGAGAATCCTGGGATCATCACTGACTTCTCACATGAGAATCCAGCTAACTACACTAGTCTACTCATCTATGGAGAAAGTACTTTTAATCAAGTCCCCAAAGTGTTTTGTTGTGTTTTTTAAAATCAAGCAGTTTACAATCTCCCCCCTAATGGCAAGAACGTTCTTCAGCTTTCTCCCACAAATACAGCATGCAGTCTTCTGTAAGCCTCCTAAGTCATTTTTTTTCCAATGAACAAAGATAACTGAAGAAAAATTAATGAAAATATCACATTAAGGAACACTGCATTAAGGATTGGGTGGTGTGTGGGGGGAAAGCTTTAAATACAAACATGAAATCCTTTATCCTAGCTGTTTAACTCTTATGAATAAGCAACGGGATTAGTAGTGTTGTGTTAAGACCTGGATTCCCTTCCTAAGACTTTGATGTATTTGTTGTCTAGCATAATGAAAACAGGCTGGCTGGGTAAATACATCACACACCATGTGCATTCTCCTCACCCCACTTTTTAAATAGTCAAATGTATTTAATAGATTAGGATCCTAAAACATCCATATATTATTTCAAGAATAGGAGGGTAACCTCAACTATTCTACTTCCTCTAAACATTTCTTAATCATCATTTAATCAGCTTAATTTTGATTAGACTAGATTTAGTTTTGGGAAATGTGAAATGTTTAATTTAGGTTAGTGTTTAGGTTTCACTCTTTCCTAATTATGGTTTTTTAAAGAAACCTTAGAGAAGCAGCAGCAATACAAAGCATCTAGGATGAACCACTGAACTGCTGCATCTGTGTCTTATTTCCTGAAAACTTGCACTCCAAGGCAGATCATTCTCACCTTGTGTGCATTTTACACCCAAGACAATGGGTGCATTGTTCTCTAACAGTTATTTGTACTAATGTAAGCCATCAAAATTTGCTCAGATTGAATGCAAAGTAGTTTCAATCACATTTTAAATCCAAATCTTTCTTTGTTTCTCTAATACAAAACCTTTTCCAAAATAAATTCTGTAAAACAAACAGCACATTTCAGAACAGCACATTTCTGCATTTCAGAACCCCTTTGCTCCCCAACACTGAAAGGAACCTGTGCTTATTCTCTCCCTTTCTGTATCTGTTATCTGCTATGCAAGAGAACTTGACTGGGTAAAAAAGAATACCTGCCTTGATTGCGATAGTTTCTAAGGGAAACAGTACGATGGTAAATCAAACTGGGGCCATTCTGAGAAGTAGATTGGTAGGGCTATGACTTCTAAACTGTTTGGGCTGAACTACCCCAAATCCTGCCCTTCCCATAGAGCTATATGAAAGACCAAGGCTTCCTTCTCCCTCAAGTGCTATTAGGTTGAAAATTATGCTGCGTTCATAGATCATTGCCCCTTTATAAATACATGTGTGTAGAAGCTGAATGTGTTTTTTGCTACCTCTCTTTTCCCCTCCTCGCCCTGTAAATTATAACTGAGCAGAAAGAGAGGCCACAGGTGGATAACAAGGCAGAAAGGAAAACAATGCATGTGTGAGCAGGGCAGGGACAGCTCACAAGAGATTTAAGAGCAGAGGATTACTGGTAAGTATTGCTCTCCTAAAGGCCAACAACTCTATAAAAACCAACCCTGTTTTCAACTAGGCAGAGAAATAAGTGGTGAACTTGTATTGCCTTTTCAATGAGAAATTTGCACTCATCTGGAGGTGACACGAAGCTACTAAATTCTTCGTCGGTTTTTTTGTGTGGTTTGAATTTCCTTCTGGAAGATGGATTCATTCAGAAAAGGGTTCTAATCACAACCCACATATAAAAGGAATGCTATCCCAACAATTAGAACGAGTGGGAGAAGGACACTAACCATTGGATAAATCAGAACTGAAGGCAAGGTATGCAGCCATCAGAACACAAAAAAAAAAAACCCCAAGAGGAAATACATTTATTGGTAAACACACAAAAATCAAGGTGATTTGTGTGCTGTTCAGCTTTGCCTAATCAATAATAATAAATATAACGTCTTAATAGACTACACTGAGTACAAATTAAATTCCCTTTAAAGCCCACTGTTTAGCAGCTTCTGAATGTTCAGGGATGCACAAGGCACACCTCCCTGTTTCTACTATGTACAAAAGAGTCTGCTCACCACTCAGAATATCTGCATAGTAAGAATGTTTTTTTTCCTGCTACTATATTTACATAAGAGCAACAGAGGATTTTAGTGCAAAAACAAAAACAAAAATGAGAGACTGTGTGTTAGCCCCGGTGCTTCTGGCACACCTCTCTCTGAGTTTTATTGCACCGGCTTCGTAGCACTACATTTTAGGTCGCCAGCCGTTAATGAACTGCAGTATTTTCTTAACCTGCAACTTGCTTAGCTTGAAGTCCTCCAAAAGGATCTCTTCATTGAGCTGAACAAGCAAGTTGCCGTCAATCTTCTCTGTAACAAAAAAGGATATGACATCCTCAGATAAACCTATAAACCTCAGAGATTTAGAAACTTCCTCTATTGAAAGTCCAGACAGATCCACAGGGGGCTGCCAAGGAGAGCCGTCGCCGCAGGACCTTGGTGCTAGCTGAAGGTGGAGGGGAGATGAGAAAGGATAAGGGATGGCAAAGATGTCTTGCATGCCCTTTTTGCCAAGGTACTGATCTTCAGAAAGGTCTGGCGAGCCTGCCTGCGGTTCTTCCTCGGCACCATCTATTCTGAAAGGCAGGGGACACAAGTCAAGGCCGGGCTTCTCATCTGCCGCTTTTGGTGCACGAGGGGGTAAGGCAGGACACGAGAGAGACTGCGGTGTGCTACTGACTGCCAGGCTCTTCTCATCGGTGCACTCAAGAGAGTAACTCGCTGACTTTGGGCAAGTGGGCACTGCACAACCAGGTTCTGCTGCAGCTGGCAGGGTGTCCCCTACAGGAAATTCACTTCTATCCAAGTCAAATGTAAAAGTTGCTGGGCAGTTTCTCTTTGGTGTGCCAGGAGTCTTCTGTCTTGGATAACTGTAACTCCTGCTTGGGTCCAATAGGAATTCACCCCTGTTAAGGCCTTCAGCAGCTCCGGAACAATGATTTGGCCACGACAGCCTGGAGGACAGAGCATCAGCAGAGGGGCTTCCAAAAGGCAGTAGGTTGCCAAAATCTTGTAGGTCAGCCTTCACTGTGCTGCACGGATAGCAAGCAACAGGAGCACTCTCGGAGGCAGACTCAGCTTCTCCTTCTGCAGCATTGCTTTTTTTTTTTAAAGATAAGCAAAAAGATAATTACTTTGGTACTTGGTGGTCATGTGAGAAAGCTATTACTTTGCCTTACATTATGTCAAGATGGCGGTCAGTGTCTTTATACAATTTCCCTTCTGCAGGGAACTGTTTGCAGAACTGTTTGCACATCACAAATTCAAACACAGGAATTAGATTTGGGGGGCGACATGCAAAGCCAAACAACACCCTCATTCTTTGAAAAGCAGTTAACTGTACTGACAATTATTTTGTAATTTCTAAGCAAATTTGTTCAATTAAGTGGAGGGCACCACATTGATTAAGCTTGCTGCTATACAACAATGGGAAGTTTTTTAAAATCACTTTTCATCATGCCAGTAAAGCTTGCGAAGTTACCGTATTTTTCGCTCTATAACACGCACCCAACCATAACACGCACGTAGTTTTTAGAGGAGGAAAATCCGTAGGCATGCCATCCGTAGGCATTCCCTCCATAACACGCACAGACATTTCCCCTTACTTTTTAAGAGGAAAAAAGTGAGTGTTATGGTGCAAAAAATACGGTATCTAACATTGCATTGCATAGGGGGAAATAGGGTGGTAAACTGTGTATTCTGAACTGAAGGAATGAAATCTGGACTCTGCTAACTTAATAAAGAACAGATGTCTGGCCCCTGTCCCTTAAACCTAGTAGGTAGAAGGATTTAGACAGATATGAGAGATAATTCTCATGTTCATTCAAAGGGACTGAACTTGCAAAACATGTGCTCTACGACAGTGCGCTATAGTGCTTCCTTTGACATTAATATCCAGTGCGTCACAATCCATAGTGTGCCCATCTACAGGTGGACCAATTTTCAAAGTACAGTGCAAAACTGCAGGGCTTTCTTGTTACAGTAATTTGGACTTCCCTAATAAGTTGGGTTTGTTTTTTTTAATGGCTGGAGTAATCCACTTCAGTGAGTGTTCCCTTACAGATTAGACTGTAAGGAAAACCCAAAGGCATCTACTAAGGCAAGAGGCTGAATTCCCTTACCTATTAAGTGTATAGTTCTTACAGGGAAACTTTGCACAAAACTGTTTGAAGGGATAACTTGGAAGGATGTTCTCTGGAGTAACTGTAAGCATCCATGAACAAGAGAAGGCTGAGAGCCGGAAGGAAGTGTTCTGTACTTACATGTTGTGCAGCCCTGATGAATAGTATGAGAGTGTTGGACTAGGAGAACGAGTCTGCTGCCGCGCTGGTTTGTTTGCCCGCGGAGGAACAGATGGACTGGTGGATGTTGGCTTTGAATTTCGTGGAGGAACAGGAGGGGCATTCAGGAGTCTACATTCTTCTCTGACCTAGGAGGGGGGAAAAACTTTATCATCCGGCAGAACTTTAGTATGTTCAAAGCACACCGTATAAGTAACCAGCAATCCGTACAGAAACCCTGTAAACAGTGCTTTTCTTCTATAAAAAAGGTACTGTGTACCCTTGAGTACCCCCAGAAAAAAAGCACTGCCTGTAAAGCAAGTCAGCACTTACTACGGATGAAGAACAGAAGCTGTGAGAGAATGACTTGCTTAAGCCCACCTAGTGAGTGGACTGATCAAGCTAGATCTGGATTTCCTGGGTGACTTCCCAGCTCCCAGCTCTTTTTCTTCACCCCCACATCACACCTGGTGTGCAAGAATTTAAGAGAAGGCTTGAGAGTCCAGGTGGGTAACCTAATCGGAATCAGAGGTAGATGTATCAGCTCAGGACCCAGTTTTTTAAGGATCACAAAACAAGAGGAATAGGGGTGGTATTCATCCTACAGTGCCCACAAAGGTGGTTAAAAACAAGCAAACCCTGAGTACTGGAATACAATGTTATTGCCTTCTTAGTAGCACATATGTATTCATATAGAAAGCATAGCCTCTCTACTTATCTGTTGCCAGCAGAGGGCATATGGTAGCCACTGAAGGATTGCATGAGCTGGTACAGATGTTACTGGACCCAGCTTACTCTGGTCATCTGCCCATATACAAACAGTCTAGCTATGTGAGCAAGAAACGTCTGAAGAGGAGACTAGAGTGAAGGAGAACCTCTTCTTCCATAACTAGAAGCCATGCTAAAATATTAAAACATGCCTCTACCCAGTAGGAAATGGGAAATCATTTAGAGTTGCTATCAGAAGAACAGAAAACTGCAAGCGTTTTAAAACTGGTGTTTTAAAAACCAGGCAAGACAGTCTGCACATTTCGGTTGTAACCATCCTTCAATGTTGTGATTGCAGGTTTTGTAACTGTAAGCTTTTTTAAAAAACAACAACACCAAAGGTGCAAGATAGCATACTACAACAATGGGAGAATTTCTCCCTCTGTGAATACTAGCAGTGAATACAAGGCTTTGATTTTTAATGCTTATTTCAAGATATTACAATGTTTCATGTATTGAGAATGCAGCACTATACCTGCCATTGTGCAAGCAGCTATGCATCATCGTCATCAATTTATTAATCACCTTCTACACATCAAGGTGATGTACAATTAAAACACCAAAACAGAGCTTAAAACACAAAAAGCAGAGATAGAAAAACTAAAACAATACAAAGTGGACATTCCTGGCAAAGACCAATTTATCCCAGCTGTGGCAAAGCATCAGAATAATAGGGGTGACAGGTGTGGGTACAGAGGTACTAGCTGTACAGTGGTCAAGGCAATACTGTGTCAACTGAGTAGAAGTGAGGGGCCAGAGGATAGCAGTTTGATGACCAACATGCAAGGAGCTAATTTTTAGAGAGGCCTTCAATTCCCAAGCAAAAAAATCTAAATGAGTTCTCTTTTGTGGCTGTTACTGAATTCAGCCATAGCACCAACGAGCTTTCAGTGTTGCCCCCTAGATTGCAATAAATTGATTAAATTCCGACTCGAGCATCAGTATGGTATGCAGAGCAATAATGACGCTTTTATAAAGCGCGATAAAATGTTGCCTACATATTCAGTGTGAAGAAGCAGCTCAGTCCTAGAGAGAACTTCAACCCAGAAGGCCGTCCTGTACCAAGAAAGGCTCCATAGGGCACCTTTTTGAAGCTTTAAGAGTAAAAAAATGTATGCTCAGCAGTAACAAATGAAGCAAACATGCTCTGTAAATATTGTGCCAGGAATAAACAGGAGTCTTACTTACTCACTGCATTAAACTAAATATATAGAGAAATGCCTTTACCTTCAGAAACATGTATTTTTTTTAGCTTGCGACTACCAACTGGTGTTCATTAAACCAAGGCATATTTAAATAACTTCTAGAGTTAGGCTAACAATATGCTACAACACCATGGCTATATAATTCAGGGAAATATTTTTGATGTGTCTAAGAGTTTCTACATGCCTAATGGATTTTGAGAGTGTGGAGGATAGCTAAATGAAAATGCCTACCCCGTGTCCTGCAGCTGTACAAAAGGCAAATTCCATGTCAGGTATAATTAGGAAAGGGACTGAAAACAGAAACGTCATCAATGTAATGGCAAATTTATTGCGTGGCCACACTTGGAATACTGTGTACAGTTCTGGTTGTCACTTCTCAAAAAGGATTATTGTAGAGCTGGAAAAATATGAAGAAAAGGCAACTCGAATGACTGTGGGAGACTGTGGAACAACTGCCCTATGAGGAAAGGCTATAACATTTGTGGCTTTTAAGTTTTGAAAAAAGGCAAGTCGGAAGGGACATGAGAGAGGGAGATAAAAAGGTTTCTCTCCTCATATTAAAAACTGGAGCCAACCAATGACACCAAATGCTGGGAGATTCAGGATAGGATACAGGTATCAATGGCTGCAAGTTGTGATGGTTATATATTAGCTCCAGATTCAGAGGGAGCATGCTGGGGAACAACAGTGGGAGAAAGCCACTGTTCTCATGACCTGCCTGCTGCCTTCCTACAGGCATAGGTTAATCAGTGTGGGAAGCAGGATGTAGGCCTAGATGGGCTTAAGGTCTGATCCAGACCTAGTTTTGGACTAGTTTTCTGTTCTTACTTTCACCTCAGTTTTGTAGCATTTTGCATACTTTTGAAAATCTGTCTGATGAGAGTCAATGTTGGGACAAAAAAAAAAAAAAAACACACATGCACGTACGCTGCCAAAAAAGAGCCTCCAGTGACCCTTAACCCCTTAAAACCATTGTCTACCTCTACGCCATATTTTATTTAATTCCACCATTTTATTGATTTCTACTGCTGATTTTTCCATTCAGGGCCTATTATTTTTTGACCCATACACCAGACATATGTTCATCTCTAATGCAATTTTAATCATACTGTTCCTTGATGCAAAGTATTACATGGAATACTTACGGTTTGCAACATAGAGACCCCTTTTAAAAAAACACCAAAGAACCCCTGCCTGTTCAATTTGCTAAGTCAATTTCCATCACTCAAGTGTTTCTCCATTTTTCTTCTTCCCCAGGAGCATTAAGCAGGTTCCAACTTGGTAACCTTTTGTTCTTGGGAGGACATACTCATTCAGCATGGAGTTTCATCTTACCATTAAAAATGGCAAAAATTCTTTGCATAGCAAAAAAACATTTCTCCATTCAATTTTACATGTGAAGTTGCACAATGCACAGAAAAATGCATGCTCTACAGGGAAACATTTTTATTGGACGCAATAAAATCCTGTTCTCAAATGTGGTTTACTTCCAAACCAATCTAGAAAAGTGCAAACTCTAGAGGGGGAAAAATGAACACCAAGGCTGCTATCCTATACCCATCTTATTGTGAGTAAGACCCACTGAGCTCAGCGAGGTATACTTTTAAGTAGATATGTATAGGATTGTACTTAAGCCTTCAAGAACTATGAAATGGGTATTGGCTAATTGAGGAAATAATTCTTTCTGCAGAAGATTTGGGGGATCCCAAAGCCTCTGAATTCACAATTATGACAGTAGGACTTGCAATCCTGGCTCAGGAAATCAAGTTCACCCCATTATCCAGATCAACGCTTTTAAGTTTATGATCTGGACCTACCATCACCCATCTTTATTAGAAAAAAGAAAGACCATGACTTACTGCTTCTGATTTAGGAGGCACAGGTGGTGGAGGTAGGGAAACTTCTGGAGATTTTGATGTTACTGTTATAGGCCCAGGTGCTGGAAGAGAAGAATTGCCACACTTGGACCGGAAAGAACTCCTATAGCTGTCACATTTGTTCTTCTCACTTTGTGAGCGATTGAGAGGCTGATCACTCAATTTCCCACCCCCCTGGTCCAGCCACAGTTCCTCATAAGGAAGTTCCGGTTTGGTAGGTAAACACAACGATTCTTCACAAACTTCAGGGAACAGGTAGTCGCTGCTGCCATCGCCAGAGTCCTGGCACTGCAGGGCATCATGGGAGAATAAAGCCCACTCGTTGCACAAGTCCCTGCAGCCGTGAAGGTTCACCTCACTATTTCCATGGAGGTTGTTTCCATAAACACAAACCGAGAGGCGGTGGAAGGATTGCGTCAACTCATCCCGAGCGTAGCTAAGAGAGTTTGGCATGTGGTTGTGGCTGTGGGGCCGGGCTTTCTGGGGACTTTTGCACTCTTCATTCCAGTCGGCTTTCACATCTCTCACGCCGCGGGAATACTCGTCGATGTCAAACTGCTCTTGGCAGAGACTGAACCAGTGCTTGACAAAGGCTTCGTGACCCACCTCCCCTTTCACAAGGCTTTCGGGGAGCGTGAACTTTGGAAGAGCCAAATGCAAAGGGAAGTGCATGGGAATGATTTTGTTACTGTGCAGCGCACAGCAAACCACCACAGTCTTGGTCTGAATGTTGACAAACTTGTAGCGGTGCCCCTCGCGGACAAAATGCAGGTCGTAAGGGTTTCGGGGCGGAGAGCTGGGCACAGTCACGTTCACGGGCAGCCGGGTCTTCTCCACGATGTTGCGAATGGTGTGTTCGCCCTCCTGCATCTGCAGCTCCAGGGGGCTGCGCGTGCTGAAGCGGCCCTTGCACTGGAAAGGAAGGCTGATGCTCTCGTTGGTCCTGTGGTTCATGCAGATCAGGCACGGCATCTTGCCTCTGCCCAGCTTGCTGATGGAATTGAGCTTCCCGATTTTCTTGAAGATGGTGTTGAGCCGCGACTTCTCCTTGGAAGATTTTGCATAGAGGATTTCCGCTTGCCCCATTAACGTCAGCTCGTCTCCCGTGCAGAGGGTGATGTTGTAAAGCTCGGTGTCTTCGTTGCATTCGCCAGAAGCCACCTGTAGCACAGAAAATTTAAGAGATGCCCAGATAAGCCATTTCGGACATGAAGCGTAAAAGCAACAGCTGCAGAAACAACGAATTAAAAATTATTGAAACTGCAGATAAGGGATCAACATTTATTTAAAATGTCTTATTTAAATTTCCTCTACAACCAACCTCATTTCTTTACTGAATATGAAATTCTATGAATCCATATGTACACAGGCAATTCTGACATATCCTGGAAAGAATTACGCCCCAGCCAAAGAATAAAAAACAATGCAGTTAATGTAGGGAAACCAAACATTTGAACCGAGTAAGACCCCCCCCCCCCCCGCAAAGCCTTGCAAATTATGACTGAGTCACTCTGACTTTGCTGAATTTTTCATCCCACTCCCATAACTAGGGAATGGCAGTGTGGCAGCTGCCAGCTGCATTCTCTCTCTTTTCTGGCTTAAGGCAGCCTCTATAGTTCTGTCGTGGATCTGTGCTTCAAGGACATAATGGAGTACTACAATGGTTGAATACGTGTGTGTGTGTGTGTGTGTGTGTGTGTGTGTGTGTAGGAGGTTAAAACATGAAGGAGACTATACAAGTGCTATCAGTGAAGATGACACAGAGTTGGGCTACAAATGCTAGTGTTTCCTAAGCCCAGGAAACAATCAAATTCTATTGTTGTAGGAAAGGTGACAGGTAGAGCTTACTACTTGGACTGATCATGGCCTCGAGGAATTGCAGCTTATCCCAAGGCAAGTAGCCAAGTGGCAAGCTACACGGCTGAACCAAGAGTCACAGAGAATCAGGAGTGAGCAATATTGAATGCACAAGTTAGGTTGCAGAGCCTGCCTCCACCTTGATGAAACTTTGCAATTTCATAGAAAGATTGCCACTTTTCTGGTCTACACTCTTTAAGAGTGTCAGAGGCAATCTTCTTCAGCTGGATGCGGGGAAGGCTAGGTTTTCTTAGGTCTCAGCCTTGGGTGTATATTTGTACTGTGTGGTGTAGTGGCTAAAGCACTGGACTGTGACCTGGGAGGCCAGGGTTCAAATCCTCATGCAGCCTTGAAGATCACAGGGCAACCTTGGACCAGTCACTGTCTCTCAGTCTATCCTACCCCACAGAGTTGTTGTGAAGATAGAATGGGGAGTGGAAGAACCATATTTTTGTATGCCACCTTGACTCCTTGGAGGAAGGATGGGTTATAAATATAATAATACACAGGGATATTTTTTTTAAAAAATGTTTTAAATTTAATTTGTTTTTCTCAATTGCTTTTTAATTGCCTGTAAGACAGAATTGTTCCACCTGGCCTTTGGCTTAGAATCAGTTTGATTCCTTCCCCCTCTTTCTTTTTCCTTTCTCCTCCTGTGAAGAGGCTGCATCCTAATGTTTTAATGTTGCATCTTAATCTTTTAAATTGTATTTTAATCAACTTGTTTTTATTATTGGTTGTTAGCCTCCCCAGTCTTGGCTGGGGAGGGTGGGGTATAAATAAATAAATAAATAAATAAATAAATAAATAAATAAATAAATAATAATAATAATAATAATAATAATAATAATAATTATTATTATTATTATTATTATTATTATTATTATTATTATTATTATTATTATTATTATACCTGTTCTTATTGTATGATTGTATGATTGGAAATCACCCTGAGACTTATATGGAAGGGGATTCATAAATTTAAAAATAAGAAATAAATATAAGCTAATAAATAAGAAATGGAATGGAGCTAGTAATGGCTAGGGCTCCAAGAGCATGGCACGTGAGAAAGCATCACATTTCCACACATAATCAGAGTACTGCCTAAAACCGTCGGCTCTTTTACAACATATACATTTTTGTTACTGAGTTAAGTGTAGACTGAGATCCCAATCTGATGATCAGCCTAAGAACCACTCCTTCCAGTCACACTGGAAATTGCACAAATGGAATGCAGAAGGAATAGAACAAACCCATCAGGCGTGTTCAGGCATCCACTATATTCATGTAATTCAAAATAATAATATTAATTGCATCCACACAAACTAAACAAATGGGCTACAGACTTTTAGCTCTTGATACATTCTCCAGTCCTTTGTCAACCCTTTCCTATTTACTGAGGCCATTGCTCCTTAGTGAGCAAAAATATTGAGTTTGCAATACCTCCCACAAACACATTGCCAGAGTTAAGAAATCACAAATAACTTATACTTTTCCCAATAGGAAAATACATTCCCCCCCACAAAAGGTTGCCAGATTTGGTCATGGAAGATCCAGGTTCAAATCTCTGCTGAGCCATAACATTCATCTGCGTAGCTTTAGGCAAGTTACTGTCAAGCTTAACATATTACACAGGAATGTGAAAAAGAAAAGTAAGAATATATTATAAACTCACCTTGAATTCATGAGATAGGACAAGAATGATGGCCTTTTCCCCAACCCATTTCAGTACTCCCTCCAGTGTTTTTGAATGTATGTATGTGTAATTTTACCCCACCCCTGTAATTAACAACTCACCTGGTAGCTATAGGAGACCTGGCATTTTATGCTAGAGCAGTGGTGTCCAAACTTTTTTCAAAGAGGGCCAGATTTGATGAAGTGAAGGGCCATGAGGGCCGACCAAACGGCTTTTTTTTAGGATTGAAGTTGTTGGGCTTTTTTTAGAATTTTACCCCAGGGGCCGCATTAGGCCCCCTGAAACGGACTTTGGACATGCCTATGCTAGCGAGTGCATGGGAAAAGAATGAGCTGCCACCCTATTGGTTCTGGTCTAGGCAGAGGGAGGCCTTGGCCCATCCAGCTCCCTCCAGTGCAATGGATCAGAGAGTTGGGTTGCACGCTTTTCCAACACAGATAATAACACAGCATAATATATTCCTTTTCTTCCAAAAGCCTGCTCGTATTCAGAGTGGCATTCAGTTTCTGCTTCTTAGTATTTGTAGTTGTCAACTGCATGCTACCACATAAGCAATGAGCATAGCAATCCTAACTCGTGTTTATACTCTGTTTGGGGATAAGGTGAAATATCCTGGAGATCTGCTTGCACAGAGACTGCCACATCCAATTCCTTATGGGACTCTTACCTCCACTGACTAAAATAGAAGGGAATGGACTGTGCCAGCCCCATAGTTAAATGAACCATTACTGCGACCATGCTAGGGAAACAAAGGGGCTTTGTATCATGCCTACACCTACCCACGGCACTATCCGCTTTCCTCCTCTCTCCTGGTCAAACATTGCTGATGGAGCGCCAATGCTGGTAGAACATCGATGCCAGCAGAGCTTTCCACTGGTGCAAGTGTTGTTCTGCTAGTGTATGTCTGCCTTCAAAAACATGCAAAGCCCCTGCTAAGTGTGAATAACAACTTGACAAAACTGGAGGAGATGCATCTTATGCATGTGCTTAAAGCTGAATCCTTTGGCATGAACAGGATGCCTGGCTAGTATTGCACTTTCAGAGTTTCCCAAGAGGAAGTAATTCAAATGCTGTGTTCAAATCTACACATCCTCAATAGAGCTAATCCAGGAAACAATCAGGATTTCCCTGTACGTGATACTCATTCACAATTCAGGTCAATGCCATGGCAGTATTATGAAACATTAATATTAAACAATGGTAGATTTCACACCGTGATTAACTATTCTCTCTCTCTCTCTCTCTCTCTCTCTCTCTCTCTCTCTCTCTCTCAAACTCACACACTTCTAGAGCTGCTTCACACAAGACTTTTTTGCTCCATGAACATCAGTGCTGCAAGGAGAAAGGGCATTTTGGACACATTAGTCTTTTAAATTAAACATAGACATGGTAAAACAGGCACGTGGAGTGTCCCCCCCTTCAAAAAGCCCTCACATGTTTTGTACACATTTTCCTGCAGAAGTACAATATTAATTGAAGACAGATATCCTGTGTGATGTAGACTTCCAAGATGGGATTTAGTTTCAATTTAGGTAATATCAACTGGAGATAAGAACACTCTGAACTTTGCAGAACACTCCCCTCTCCTCACATTTTTGCATTACACACACGGTGAAATCTCACATGAGAAACAAGAAGCAACAGAGAAATCAGTGGCCCCTCATTCCTCTTTTTGCATGGTCTATGTCATGTGTGAATAGGCAGCTTGCACACTTGCTCTATGGTGATATATATGAACTCAACACACATCTGAGTGCAAAGATATGCAAGCCCTTGTACTGCAAATTTGACAGGATGGGCAAGACTGCTGCTGCTCATGTTTAACACCTGAAGACAAAGTCCCTTGCTTAGAGCAGTAATTTTATGTCAGTTTTGTTATTCTGAAGCAAAGGTGCACATAAAAAGGTGTTCATTTGCACTTTCATTTATTAATGGCAGAGACAAAAGAGATATGTAAAGCATTATAAATTAGTAATTTCTGACATTCCTCAAATACAGTTCTGCACTACCACAGATATCAGGCTTAGCCAGCTATTAAGTGACTGCAGCAATTTATCTTATGTGTGTATAATGAACTGAAATAAAATGCTAGGTATCAGGGAAACCTAATTTCCTAAACAGTATTTAAAACATTAACTGGGTAGAGAAAACTGGGTAGAGAAAAATGACATTTGCAAAGTTTCTTCTAAACTATGCGTCATGGCATCTAACTCCTCTCCAGCTTAAGCTACAACTGCTATCTAAAGACAAACACAGTGAAGTTGTGCTTAGAAATGCCATGGGGAACTATAGCTCAGAAATGCAACGCTAATTGCTTTGTCTAGGATTTCCACCCTCTGGCATGCCAATGGCATTAATGAGCACATCACTTAGCACAGCCACCCTCATATCCGGAGCTCCTCCTTTTGTGGTGGTACACATAAGAGACTTCAGAAGAAGTGATGATGTGCATTCATTGCCACCACCTCCGCATTATAGTGCAATGGTCAAAGACCTCTATTAATACCTTCCAGCGTTCTGAAAGTGTTTGCAGTGTGGTCACAACTTGAGATCAAGGTCCCAGTGTGCTTGGTCTGACTCCTCTGCTTCCTCCCTCCCACGCTGGAGTCTCGGCTGCAGAATAACTCCTTTTGTTGCCTTACTGTACAGTTTCCAGCCTCCTCTTTCCCCGTACATTTGGAAACACATTTTTAGAGCTGAATTTGGGATTAGGGCCCCTTGCTGGTCTTGAGGCAAACTGGTATGAGACTACGTCGCAGAAAGATTGGATTCAATTTTGCATCAACAAAGTAATGTTTCAGTGTACTGAAAATATTTGCATTCATGGACCTGAAGCTTTACCCAGAGAACCTGAAATATCTTGCAGTTAGCTTATTGGGCAAGAATCCTCAACAAATTTCCCCCTTTTCTTCAGAGAATAAACCTATTGAATTACCACCTCCAGGATCAGGAGGCTCCAGTTCATTTTCTTCTGCCACTATGCTGGAAGGAGTGTGTGTGTTTAAAACTTGCAGCCCCAAGTACTGCTTTCAAGAAAGAGATGTGGGATGGGTGAACACTCAGTAACTTAAATTAGACTTGGGTATGATTCATGTCACTGATTCCCATCTGGCCAGTTTTGCGATTCAGGCATCGCACTAGAGCAGGGATGGGGGACCAGGTACTGCTGGAGTCCAATTCACATCTGCCCCAGCTAGCATTGCCAGTGGTCAGGGAGTTAGAGTCCAATTGACATCTGGAAGGCCAAAGGCTAGTCACTTCTGCACATATAGGATGCACATATGGGCTTGACTAATTGGCAGATTTGAGTCTTGGCCTCAGATTTAACACCTAACCTAACCCTGTTAACCTGATGTATTGGTTGCATTTGTAACCCTCTGTTCCTCCAAGGGGTTCAGGGCTGCTATTCATGAGTTCTTCACATTTTAGCCACATGACAAAGCCTGTGAGATAGTATAAGCTGAGAGATAATGGCAGGTCCAAAGTCACCAAATAAATAAACTTCGCAGTTGAGATGGGATCTGAAGCTAGATTTTCTACACCCAAATATAGCCTTCCAGTGTGGGAAAATTAGCTCCTAACAACTCCGGTGACTATAAAGGGCAGACCAAACAGGAAGGTTTTATCATAAGTTTGATCATTGGCAATTTAGGTGTTACATTCTAGACCCTCAAATTGTGATTTGCTGAGGGACTGTAGCTCATTCCCAGGTTCAATGCCTGCCACTGCCAGTTAAAAGCCTCAGACAGCAGGTGGTGGAATATACCTTTGCCTATATTATCTTACAGGACTTTCATGAGGACAAAACAATATATTTATAATACTTGTAAAGGTGTTCACTGTGCACCTCTCATGCCTTATATATCAGGAGCTGTAAAACTCAGGCTGGAAAAGACGAATTTTCTACCTAGAAAATGCCTGAATGGCTAAGACAATTCTTATTTTTTGCTTAAAATATAATGTCCACCTGCAATTTATACCAAACAACCATGAATACTTCAGCTTCTAAAACAGGGGGAAACAGACATTGCTCTTGCAGCTTTGGGAAGTTACATACTCCTAATGAATAATTGCACAAATAGGATAACGTAAGTTCAGTGTGTGAATACCAACACAGACATATTAGTGGTCATTATAATCTCCCAAAGTGCAGAGTATGCTGTTCTGTTCTGCATCTAATATAGAATCAATGTACACAGATTTGTGTGTTGTGTGTTGTACAGACATAACCCAAGAGATCCTAGCAGGAGATCTCCCAGTTGGCACCATTTAGAACTCCCATGAGACACACTTGACTTTGTCTCTAAACTTGTGTGTGTATAGGAATAAACCTGAAGATCAACAGGGTCGAATCCAATTCTAACATGCTTAACTTTCTGACTTAGATGTTACACCCTCTTCTCAAATTTTCCTGAATATTAATAATGTTATCTTGACTATAGATGAACTTGCTCAAATGAGAGGTCAAGCATACATAGCCACATCCAAAGTATATAGGAACATAGAACTATGCCTTGTACTTAAACAACCCATCAATCCATGTAGCTCAGTACTGTTTACTCTAGATTGGCGGCAGCAGGCCACCATGGTTTCACAGACTGGGAACATTTTCCAGTCCTACTTGGAGGTGCCAGGGATTGAACCTGGAACTTCCTGCATGTAAACCAGTGCTCTACCATTGAGCTACTGCCCTTACACAGTGATAGACCGCCATCTTGGATAGGCCCATGCAGTATGTGCAGCTCCCTAGAAAACAATTACTTATTTTTCTAAAGTGATTGTGGCAACAGGAAATAGCTTGTGGTATTTAACCGTTAAGGTGAATCCAGAACAAACATGGAAACTGCTAGAGGTCATTCTAAATAGCTAAGACACTCTAACATACAAGATTGGGAAGAGAGAGAGTGGGGGGGAACAGTCTACAGACACTGCAGTCAGAATTTATGTGGGTAGTAGTTTCTGACATTACTTTGTTTAACAGTGCTATGTCCTCCCTATTTGCAGGGCTTAAAGAAAAAAAGCAACAACATGTCATTTGAATCATGTTATTTCTCGTGGCTGCTGCATAGATTTTAAATCAAGGAATCATTAGTCCTTTCTGTTTCCATGTAAATGCTGATAATCTTCACGAGTGCTGAGGGGTTTCAATAATAGTCCATACAGCCCCTGTGTAGCCTAAGACATTCTGTGGAGTGAATGAAGCAGCTGCTCCCTCACCAATTAAAATCTAAGGGGTCGGAGGGGAGGGAGAGGGAAGGGGAGTGCACAACAAAAGAATCTCTGTCTAAAATTTGGAGGCAATTAAACAGATCGGAAAAGAACATTGCTTACTGAAGGTGGTTCCCTCTTTGAAAAAGTCTTCATATATATCTCGCACTGATTCACAGAGGCTTCAGGATGGGTTTGGGGGAAATGTACACAGTAAGTTGCAGTTTAAATACCATCAGACTAAGACAACTCAGCAACCCAAAATTACTTCTCCCACAGAGCACAGTTGCTCAACTGCCATGTATATATATATAAAAGGTTTAACCATAAATCATTTCGCTAGGGATAAATATTAGTTTAGGGGCTACCTTAACGTTGAATGTTATTTCCTCCATGACGTAAACTCGTTCAGGAAATGCTTTAGCCACCTCCTCCACACTGTTAAAATACTGCACTGGCTCCTTAATATCACGGTCTTGTTCCAGCAGCTTAAACTGCCCTGAAAACAGATGATAAAATAGAAGAGCAATAAGATATTTATATTGGACGGCTGTTTCTGTGGCAACTGCTAACGCATTCCCTACGCTATTTAACTTGGTCAGTTTCCTCCAATTATTAACAGTTAGGCAATGGAAGAACAGATTGCACAACTCTTTGCGAACCTGAAAAGGAAAGAGTTACCAAGCTTTGCTAAACCGGAATTAGAAGAATGTGTGTGGGCCGACGTGAAATTTAATAGAATTTACAGGCGGGCTCTCTGGAAGTGGACTGAAAGCACGAATGCATTCTCATGGTAGAATTACACACAGATTTCTGCACATTTAGAACTTTCCCCAACACGTTACAGTACTTTATGTGTTAAAAGCACAAACTCAAGTTTTACAGGAAAATACCCCAGAAAAAGAAAAGCTCTGTAAGAACTGAAGAAATTTCACTGGCCAATTCACAGTGTTCCCAAGAGCCCCTTTTGAGGGGCACAAAGCTTAGGGATATTCACCAGTTTTCAGAATTTCTGTTCTGCTGCTTCACAAAACATTGCATTTTTGAAGCCACTTTCATGGTCACATAATAGGTTAAACTGTCAAGTCACTAGAGTTCTGTGAAAACAGGCAGTGTTATTAGTGTTTATCACAATGCACTGATATGCTTTCTGGTTGTTTTGTACTACGATGCCAATTAGCCCCAGGCAGCACGGCCAATGATCAGGGTGATGGGCATTGTAGTCCAAAACATATGGAGAACAGGATCCCAGCAAGATGGCTTTTGGGAAAGCTAAGTCTTTATTTCCCATGCTTGATACTTACTGTATATGGGCAGTACAAGCTAGTCTGGAAATAAAGCCTGTTGACGTCACAAAATACTCACAAAGGGTTATCTGCTCCACATACCAATACTCTGTATATAAATTTGGGGTCACATACAGGAAGTTCATTTAAATAAAACCTAATTGCATTATGTCTTGCTGTAACGAAATAGAACTAGCACAATACAGTTTTTTTACAAACTGGGAATGTATGGTAAAGATTTACTTTTGCTTGGAATAAGATCTGGATGGTAAAAGCACCATTGTTTATTGTTAAGGTTAGGGTTAGGGTTCATTGTTATTCACATGAACATTTTATCAGTGGTAACAGCCAGCACATGAAACTGATATATTGCATGAATCAATTCCTACAATTCAACCATGGTACTAGCTTTGATATAATGTGGACACAATATCAATCAATGAAGATAAGCTTATCAAATGATAAGATTAATTTGTAATAAGTACCACCAATGCAATACTGTGGATCTGACATCCGTGACTGTAATTTATAGAAACTAATTATCAGCAACATGCACTTAAAATATCAATAGTGTGCGGTAGAATGTAGCAGTCATGAACTCACCAATAATTTAAACCTTTTTTTCGTATAGGTATATACACCCCCACCCCAACTTACCACAAACCTTAATTCAATACTACTTCCTAAGTGCAAGCAGTTATCTGAAATATTATTTGGAATATTATTATTCTACACTAATTTAACAGGTTAATTTTTTTTTGCAAAAACAGTACTTGAGATTACCACGCTCCCCAAGATGCTGAAAACAGTTGGCTGTCCTAGGACTAATTTATATGTTCATTTTTGGAACTGTGTTTGGAGACTCTTGAGAGTCCCATGGACTGCAAGAAGATCAAACTTATCCATTCTTAAGGAAATAAGCCCTGAGTGCTCACTGGAAGGACAGATCGTGAAGCTGAGGCTCCAGTACTTCAGCCACCTCATGAGAAGAGAAGACTCCCTGGAAAAGACCCTGATGTTGGGAAAGATGGAGGGCACAAGGAGAAGGGGATGACAGAGGACGAGATGGTTGGACAGTGTTCTCAAAGATACAAACATGAGTTTGACCAAACTGCGGGAGGCAGTGAAAGACGGGAGGGCCTGGCGTTCTCTGGTCCATGGGGTCACAAAGAGTCGGACACAACTAAACGACTAAACAACAATAGCTTTTTGCTGTTTTCCCCTGACATACAGAACATAAGAAGAGCCTGCTGGATCAGATCAATGGCTCACCTAGTCCAGCATATCCTCTTCTCATTTCACATAGTGACCAAACCAGATGACTGTGGGAAACCTGCAAGCAGGATTCGAACACAGGAGCCCTCTCCCCAAGCACGCTATTTCAAATGTGCTTCCACATTCACAGCAACCCAGTACCAAATCCCCCTTCTATTCAGTGTGGAATCTCATTTATGTGCCATGAACCTTTAGTTGGCAGATATTAATATAAAGGAAAAAAACAGAGATATACAATACAGATTGCGTATAAAGTATTTGAAAGGCACTGTTGTTGATTGAAAATCCTGTGGGAAACAGCAACAAGTGCACTGTCCTGTTATTTTGAGTGAAAACAGACTACCCACTTAGCAAATATTCCTATTTAAGAAATCCTGCATGGCTATGCTAAGTACATGGGACTTCAGGTCGCTGGGTGAGCTGTATCTCTAGAAACACAGATATGGAAAAGTAACCACATATGGCATTGTACAGCAGGGACTATGGATGGGTTCTCACAACATGGCAAGCCAAAGTATGGTTTACCAAGATTGTGCAAACATACAGGCTCCCAGAGACGAGCTCACAGTTGTTCTGCTCCTCTCTGGTCCTTTTTGCTCCCATGCTGCACTGAGCGATGCCAGATTTGGCATAGTGAGTCGTCTGAATCCAGGCCTATGGGTAAAACTCACTCATTAACCACAAGCTCCAACCAACTTTAATTCTGCTCTCTGGGAGCCTGCACAATTCCAGCAAGCTATAGTTTACTGTATCATGTGAACCAAGTTGATGTGGCAAACAGTTTGCTTTTGCCCACTCTTAACTGCACTGTATTTGGCGCACGCACGCGCACACACACAATACATACATACAAATATATATTGAAATTGTTGCAACTGTTCAGTGTACTGATGCCATGCTACAGAGGACAGAGTTGGGGGGTTGACAGCAAACTCCCACTTCCTCTGATTTTTATTCATTTGCTGAAAAGTCTTGCTGAGTTCGCTACTCCTACATCAGAGCCTCCTTTTTAAAATATGAAGGCTTAGTTCATTCATTGACATCTTGCTTATTGTGCATTCTTCTGTGCCTTTCAGGTTTTGACCCTGGTCCATGTTAAACAGGCTGCGGTGGAAGTGTAGGATGCTGTATAGTAAAAAATTCCATTGGACAGGGACAGTTATGTAAACATTTCTGCTTCTGCCTGGAACTCTGGATAGAACAAGCAAGCCTTGAAAGAAGAACTGCTTTCGAAAAGCAGGATGTTTGAATATGTACATAGAGCAACCCCATGTAAAAGACTGCTTTTGTTTCACAAGGAGGAAGCTTTTAAATTTACTGAATGGGAGGATTTAATTCCAAAAAAGAGTCTATATGGCTATATAGTTTTTGGCAATATGTATTCATAGTACATTATAATGTGGGAAGAAATTAATTCTAGTTTAACCAGCATTCAGCATTCTAAAACCCAGTAGCCATAATAAAGTGTGTACATACATTAAAACAGATATTTTTTTATTTTAAAAAAGGTTCTCCTGTGTATTCTTGAACACAGGCAGTGTTTGAGTTATTTTCTCTTTGTAGCATGCATACTGTATACATTTCTCCCTCGTAGAACACCCACAGTAGAATGAATCTGGGAAACATTTCCCCATCAGGGTCCTTCCAACTCTAGAATTCTATGATTCTACCAGCAAAACAAGTTGCAATGAATCTATTCCTTACTCCTAAAACTCAAGAGATGAGACAATTATTAACACTCATTGAATGCACTGGATAAACATTATAAAAATATAGATGTAAGAATTGTGAACGTGCACATTTCTCTACATTTGGGACCTGCAACGTGATGTTGCAGCATGTCACAATTTCTGTTTAGTGTTCAAGCCAGCCAGCCAGCCAGCCTTGCCTTGCCTTCCTCCATATGCCGTTCCATTCTCCCATTCCACCTCCCTCGCTTCACCCCCAACAGTTAACTTTCCATGGTCATTGAACACATTTGGTTCCTATTGGCTTCTTCTGTTCCCCACTCTGACACTAGGTCCTTCCCCCACCAGATTTTGTACTTCTGCAAATCATGGCATTTTCCTGTGCGTGGGAGGTGCCTTTTTGGCTACATAAGCACTAGCACTGACATTTGAACAGGATCTTTTTAGAAGCTATTTTAAGACACTTTAAAACTGTTTCAGATAACGGTTTACAATAAAATAGCTGGAAGCACATGGAACCATCTTTTTACATGACTTTAACCAATCCTGCAGGACAAGCCCTCTTAACATTGGCTGAGGTTATAAAAGGATTGTAGAGGAACATAGAAAAAAAGACAATGAGGCACCAACAGGAAAGGCAGTTTTCCTGCCTGGTGCTAGGCTCTCATTTATCACCTTGGTTGCAGACATGTTACTTAGAAGGACTTCTTAAGTAGCCTTTAATTGCTGTCACCCCAGTAAAAATAAAAGCCTTGGCCTAATGCAATATCACCACTTTCCTAACCTATTTTACCCCCACTTTTGACAGATTAGTTGTGAGGTCATGGGAATGCGGCATACATAAGGAATCTGCCTGTCAGACGGGAGGTCTGCAATACATAGCCTGGAGTTGGCTATTCCCTGATCTGAAATACCAGCTATCTGGTTCTCTCGTTGCCATTGGTTCAGCTGCTCCACTGTCACACAAAACTTTGCAAGCCTTGAGCACTGATTGGGAAGAATGGAAAAACCTTTAATTTAGAGTTCTGAGCTTTGCTGCCAACTTAGGGCTAAATTTAAGTGTTGGAGTGAATTCATCTCATGAACACAGCACAAGGACAGAATGAATTGTTTCATAGCCTTTACTTGAAAACCAAGTGCTATGGCACTTGCTGCTTATAATACAAATAATAGAATCTCTGATATACTTTGCAAGAAGTCTAGATCATTCTCCCCACCACCACCACCACTTCACAGATATATGTATATTCAGTGCCATAGCAAGCAGGCATAGAATCTCTAGTTACTTTCTGAGTAACAAGTCTCAACCTATTAAAGCTCATATCTCACTCCTCCCTATGAAATCTGAACCATCATAAGGTATTGTTCTGAGTTTGAAACAAACGTAAGCAGGGACAGACTCATTAACAACAGGAAGCTGAACTTGTGGCTTCTAAGGGCTTCCAATTTGTTGTGCTTGTGGTAGCAAAGACTCCAACAGAGACTGGCTGAGTTGATGGGCTGTCACAAAATGTCCATGAACATCCAATCTGCTTAGGGCAGGGTTGGAGAGCCCTCCAGATGTTGCTGGGGCTGATGTGAGGATGGAGTCCAATCACATCTGGCGGGCCAAGGGTTTCCCATCCATGGCTTAGGGGATAATAAAGCTGTCTACCTTCTGTGAGAGAATGAGGTATTTTTCTGTTTGGGTGGAGTTATACTTCACGCAGGCCTTTGGGACAGAGGCAGCTTTGTGAGGGAGGCTGGAGAACTAGGAAGGAGTCCAAATATTCTAAGGAAGGTCCAAGGATTGGAGGAAGCCCAGGAGCAACATGGAGAGTGCAGAGTGGCCACGCAGGTCAAGCAGCAGATAAATTTCACTGTAGATATGAGCTATCCAACCAGTTTTTTGGCTGAAGGCACCTAGAGTCTTCCTCTAATAAGCATGAAGAATGCTGGACAGCCTTTGCCTTGAGGGACTGGTTTGGCCACGATTGCAAACTAATTGAGAAACAGATGAGCATTCGCTTTTTAATAATATGATGCATTATATTGGACTCCTTCCAATGAGATTTGCAAAACAGGCATCCTGACAATGAGCGTTAACATCTAAAGCCAACAAGGTACAGAAACACAAAATAGCACTTAACATCTGAAACTGCATTTCCCCCTCCCTTTAATCTTGTTTTTGTTTTAACAGTTTATTTGACCCTACTTCTTTCCATGTATAACGCTTTATCCACTATTCCAAAACATGATGCTATCACTATATCAGAAGAAAGAGATAAAGAGCAGGCTGAAGGCCAATGAGTTAAATAAGAAAGCACTGCATAGCTGTATGTAAATTGTACTCCTAAATGATTTGGAACCCCAGAAACCTCATCTCTTGGTATGGGAAGGGAAGGGGTGATAACCGTTTCTCTGAGCTAGACTTTGGTGTACTGCTCTGAGTGTTAAAATTCACCCCAGGGCAGCCCCTATAATTGTGACTAGTTTGAAAAGTACCTATATGAGTGCTATAATTTAATTAATATATATGTGTGTATGTGTGTTCGTATGTTTGCATGTATGTGTATATAAAATTTAAAACAGAAAATGCAAAAACAATTAAAACACAAACAATAACTTAAAGGCAGCTGTGAATTTTAGAGGCTCTTGCCTTTGGGAGATCAGTATGACATCAGATTGGAGCAGGATCTTGATGGCCAGTTAAAATTTGTGGAGCTATGGATGAAGGAGGGGAGGAAGCATTGTCAAAGATATGACATTGCTAACCTTTGGCAAGTTGTCACCGTATTTCATTTCAGATGCTAAGATGTATACAGCTTGAAAAAGGCAAAATATAATTCAACAACTGGCACTGTGGAACTTTGGGGAAAGTTGTTGATAACACATTTCCAATGGTTAATTCAGAAATGCTTTCTCTCTGTGAAAGTTGTGTTTCCACGTACAATTAAAAACACTTTCCAGTATAGACAAGGAAATTAACCAGTTCTAGGTTTTTGCTGGGGAGTGGAGGAAAGACCTGTCTGAGCAGGAAGGAACCAAAAATGTACACAGGTAGGCATTTCAGCAAAAACATGGATATGCGTCGAGGCGGGGGGGGGGGGGAGAGAAGAGACAAAAATGTTCAGAGGAATTTTACTACTAAATACAGTAAGCTACAACAAAATTAAAATTGACTTGCAGTTGCAGCAGGGAGAGAAAGCACAGGGAACACATGCACACAAACTCCTACACCCCAATGCCACAATTTTATTGCTTAAGCTTCCATGAATTTGGTGTGGGAAGGACACTATCAGCAGACAAATCCAGAGGTCATTTCCTGTGTAGGAAGAATGGCCTAAAATACAACACAGAATTAAATTCTCATGCTACCCAGGGTCACACAAAACTGCCCCATATTTCAAGACCAGGGGTGGAGCAAGGTGGAGTAATCTCTGTCAGGGTCTACCTGTAACTTCCTCCCTATCCCAGAAGCATTCTGTTGGTTAGTTTGGATGGGTAGGACACCCTTATTGGGTGGGTGACACTCAAACATAGGTTAGCACACCCTACAGCTCCTGAACCTTGCAGGGCTTCTGGAGTGATGAGATAAAAAATTGCCACAAACCAACAGGCAGGGGCATCACTAGGCGCTTAAACGACTCAGGACAAAGTCCCATGGCACAATTTCACATATGCTATTTTATATATGTAGCTGCCTCTACAAAATTAAGATGTTGAGTGGATCAGGTTTTACTAGCACTGCACTCTGCAGTGTGCCCAGACTCACAGAAAGTTTCAAAACTTATTAAGTTTAAGAAAAGGGTGAGAAAGGCTCAGGAGAGCCAAGAGCTATGACAGAAGCCGCTGTCAAACACATTCAGACGGGTAACTTAGTATCATCAACCTGTAAAATAAAACTGGGGAAAATACCAGTTTCCTGAGCTCAGCAAGATAGCCTCACAGCTGAGAAACAAAACAGAATTTGAGACTTCCCATTTTTCTTTTACAAATAATATGGTAAGAGTGACAAGCGATATCCCTCAAGACAAGTAGAATGCAAAAGAACTGGGACCCACTATGCAGCTATTTCATTTGTTCCTTGTCAGGGGGAAAAACAACCTACCACCACCAGACTTGCAGAACAAGGACTTTCGAAGAAGATAAGCATAGCTGTTGGTTTAAGACTTATGTTGTACTTACAACATGAGCTTCCTGTAAACCTTGAAGAAGTTTAACATGTATTGGGGGAGGGGGGAATCTCTGTTTGCCCTGACTTCTTCACTCCTTAGATTAGATGCTCATGTTATCATGGAAATTTTAAACCCCAAAGCATATTAACTCAGAAAGAACCACAACATGATTTTGGAAGCCAGTAACTGTTGTGTTCCATTGGTCGAACACCTCAGACAGAATCTCAAAGCCAGACAAAACTTTGTTCACCTCGCTGTGCAGAGTTAAAGTGTATTATTCCAGAATATAAACCAGCCGGCTCACAAAAAGTACCAAGTTGCTTCTTCTTTGCATCTATTAAGTATTTCCACTAAAAAAATAAAAATGTAATGACAACATTTATAGGATGGTGCAAATAGGCATGTTTGAACTACTTTAACAGCACATCAGACATGCTTTTTATATATTGCAAATGGCAACAGTAGAAGAAATGGAGAAAGAGGAGCTATAAAGAAAATTATTGGGGTAATTAATGAATTCCGCTGGCATTCTGCATGTAAAAGTTGGATGTCCTTGACTACCCATCCCTCCACCGCTCCAATGATGATTCAGATATGTCCAGGGAGTGGAAGCTGTGGCCCCAAAGACATTATTAGACAACAACCCACATCATCCCTGACCACTGGCTATGCTGGTTGGAGCTGATAGGAATTGTAGTCCAACAACATCTTGTGGTTCACACATTCCCCATCCCTGAAGTAGATGAAGGAAGAAGAGAAATCCTGCAGCATAATATTTCAACCTTTGTGTGATTTGGCATCCTCAGTGCAGCAGTGCTGGCTCCTATTCTGAAGAAATCACCATTTTGTCCACTGACCTCAAAAGTTGTCCAAGAACCATGGAGTTAAAATCCACAAAACAAGCTACCGATATATTCGTTTCAGCTTCTGGAACTAGTCCATATTCTAGGAAATACACCCAGAATGGACAGAAGTTTCTGCTTTATCTGGTAAGTCAGAAAGTTCCATCTGTATCTCTCATCAGGTAATTTGCCTTCCTTGAAATTCTGCTTACAAGACATTTATTTGTCTGCAGAAGAAGTTAACAACTTCCATATATATATATATATATATATATATATATATATATATATATATTTGCTTTCGTAGATATATATTCCTTTTTTAGACAAGAAGCCCTGGAAAACTCTCATGAGAATTTGAAAGGGAAAATAATTATGAAGCTATCTAATCCTATCATATTTCTCTGCTACTGCAAGGATCTTGCAGTAACACATGATAGTTTTAATCTAAGTCTAAGTAATCAAACATCTACTGCTTGTTTCCCACTTCTGCTTACAGAAGGAGAGCTGCACTCATGAAAGAAGTCCTTCCGTGAGTGGAAGCTCCATCTATGAAATGCTTCTTAAGCCCATTTAGGTCAGGTTTTTAAAAGGGAATTGTTTTTTAAAAAGCTAAGTCATATTTTTAGTTATAAGAACAGTGGACCTCTTGTCATTTTAGTAACATTGGTTGATGGCTGAGAGATGGTAATTTCTTTCTAAGGTGGGGGTACCATCATGGAGCCTTTCAGATGTTCAATTCCATCAACCCTGGCCCAGCATGGCCATTGTTTAAGGATAATAGGTGTTGTGATCCAACAACATTTTTAGGGGTTTTTTTTAAAATCTCATCCCATTTTTTTAGTTATGAGAGGTTGAAATTTCAAAAAACTGACGATTTTGGCCTTGTCGGACTACACAGAAACCTTAAAAACTCAGCCCATAATTGATAGATGTCAAAACTAAAAACACCAGTCTCTTCAGAACTTCATGAGCTTTAGTATTATATGTCACATGCTGAACTTACTTTAAATTTTAAATTTAAGTTACAAAAAAAGCTGGATCAATTGCTATGGAATGACCCTTAAGTGAAACACAGAATTCCCTTTTTAAAAAATAAGGCACTATTTGGAATTACATGTAGGGGGAGAGGCAGGGTGCCTATCTGGAGCATAGATGGAAAAAAAGAGAGCAAAACTGAAGACTAAATTAATACTGGAATCTGAAACAAGTAGATTTGTTTGCATTGCAAAGGCAACAGGCTCAATGCAAAGGAGAAACCCGCATTTTCTGAAGTATATCTCATTAACAAAGCAGGGATTAGGTCACATTTTCTACATACTGGATGGCTCATACAAGAGCAGAAGAATACAAAACAAATAACAAAAAAATACCCTGTTTTATTGTATAAATGTCTTGAGGTTTTGCACTCCAGTTGGTCTTTAAACCATCAAAACATGTGTACCTGCAGCTTTTGTTAATGAAGCTGGGAGGGTTATACAAAATGAACAGGTGAAAATAATCAGAGATTCATTCAACAACTTGGCTGCTAGAGATAATAACTGAAGAACTGACCACAAACCACTTAACCAACTACGTGTGGGGAAAGGAGAGGAACCTACTTCTATCCTGCCTGTAGAGGAGAGAGAGATTCTTATCTTTTCTCCCGCCCGCCTACAGCCATGACACATGATCACTGGCATACCAGCCTGCACAAGGATACATTGTCCCTCCCCTGGGACAGAAAGGTCTGTGTATGCTTGACCACCCACCTGCTCATTTTGTGAATCCACAAGGATCTGATTCTTCAAGATTCTGAGGCAACAAAGATTACACAAATGAGAAGAAAGCTTAAGATGGTTTACCATAATTTCACACTAAGCACTGGTGTGTTGAGGGTAGAAATTCCACAACTCTTGATTTTATAAGAGTGAGAATATCATAGGACCTCTAAATGTTGAGAGGGGAGGAAATGAATATCCCACGAGGAAGTACTGAGTACCTTTCTTTAGATTCTAGATGTGCTTTTTTCTTGAATGTCAGCTGTTTCCAATATTTTCAGAGGCAGAAATCAAACCCAGCAGACAGCTTCCAATGCTTAACTCATTCTACATAGTCAAATTACAATTGTCCAAAACTTGAAATGATCTATTACAAAAGCAGTGAGGAGATACATGACTCTGTTATAGCAATGTTACAAGTTAGCAAGAAAAAAGGAGAGACTATGACTAAACAAGAAATGTCAATTTAACCACAAAAACTCATAGTTTACCATGAACAAAAGAGAATGTGACTAGAATTTCAAGCTAGATTATAGATTAGTTGAAATTCCTGCAGTTCAAATAAGGATAATCAAGCTTGCTATGGTTACCAAAGCATGGCTGTTTGTTGATAATATTCAGGGTTGTTATCTTGTGGCTGATTTAGAAGTGATTACTTGACAAACCTAGACAACATCTTAAAAAGTAGAAACATCACCTTGCCAACAAAGGTCTATATAGTTAAAGCCATGGTTTTCCCAGTAGTGATGTATGGAAGTGAGAGCTGGACCATAAAGAAGGCTGATCGCTGAAGAATTGATGCTTTTGAATTATGGTGCTGGAGGAGACTCTTGAGAGTCCCATGGACTGCAAGAAGATCAAACCTATCCATTCTTAAGGAAATCAGCCCTGAGTGCTCACTGGAAGGACAGATCATGAAGCTGAGGCTCCAATACTTTGGCCACCTCATGAGAAGAGAAGACTCCCTGGAAAAGACCCTGATGTTGGGAAAGATGGAGGGCACAAGGAGAAGGGGACGACAGAGGACGAGATGGTTGGATAGTGTTCTCGTAGCTACCAGCATGAGTCTGACCAAACTGCGGGAGGCAGTGGAAGACAGGAGTGCCTGGCGTTCTCTGGTCCATGGGGTCACGAAAAGTCGGACACGACTAAACGACTAAACAACAACAACTTGACCATTCTTTTTGATCATCCTCTCAACGGGCGAAAACACAAAACAAGTATTCAACACTTCAAAAAACAGATTATCTGATTTTGAATTTCCAACTAAATGGCCGAGGTCAGTTTCATGGATTTGGGTCTGAACCCAGGTTGTAGTGGATCTAGATAATCATTCTCATCAAGAAATACCTGCAGTTGCTCCACAAAGCATTTATAATATTCAAATATTCAAAACAGTTAAACCTAAGAACTGCTTCTCATATGTGTTCAGATGTGACTTTTCCTCTAGCAGTGCTCTCTTGAGTGCCTGTGTGGAGAGGAAAAACACAGATGATGTGCTAAGCTACTCTTGAACCAAATTGCCTACCATACTAGACCAGAGGTGTAGTTAACCTACTTTTCTGCTAACTGCATTGCAGCTACTTGGCAGTGCTGTAGTACTGATTAGGGAAATTAAACTGCAACTGGCATTCCTCTACAGTATCAATTACTTATCTCAAGGAGAGCTGAAACACACGGGTTCAAATGCTGGGTGGTGTCTTTTTAACTGTAGTCAATATAAAATGCACTTGTACTCATTCTCAAATTTACTGCCTTATTTTCTCCTTCCACACATATGCATTTTAATGAAGTGAAAATCCATTAATGCTAAGATGTCAAGAATTACTTTGGTTGATTCATCCTTTCTGGCTTTTAGCCACATGTGAAATTAGTACCACATAATCTATAGACCATGCAAAACTTCAGTTTGTTTCATGCATTGGCACTCTGATTAAACAGATTTTTCCTCAAGCATTTTCCATCTTACAAGATTACCATGCTCCACAACATTCCTGATTCCGAGCTCATTGCCCTCATTTCAGAGACAGAGGGACACAGCTTAAGCTCTCATTCCAGAAACGCAGACAAGAAACTAGGTTATTATGTATGTTGGGTTCTTTTACTCAAATGAAAACTTTAAGATTCCAAGATCCTGTATAAAAGTCAAGAAACTGACAGGAATGAAATACAGAAAAGGCATATTAAGAGAAGTGTAAACTAGAACCTGCTCTGGTTCCTATCCAAAACCAGGCAACTGAGGAGTTTTCTTCTAAGTAAGGAAGTAAACTTTTATTATATCAGTCCAAACCCAGCAACTAGGAAAGGGTAGAATTGAGTTCAGGTGCTCTCACAGTGCAGAGGAACAGCAACAACAATCCAGTCCAAGGGCAAAGGCCAAGGCTCAAGAGTCCAAGATTCCAGCAAGAGGTCCAAGACTGCATGGGCACTGTAACGTTGTTCCAACAAGTTCTCCCATCAAACTTTTAAGGAGAGGCAGAAAACACGAGAAATGTGCCTCCCCACTTCCCTTGATGTGCCACCTGTCCCTGGGAGAGATTGCTGGATGCTGCTGCATAGTCTCATCCCCTCCCCTCTCCTCCTTATACTCTGGTGCCTCCCACTCCTGGTCAGAACCCAAGGACTCAAATGGAACTAATTCAGCAGAGAATAAAAGGCAGTAACAAAAGTATCTGAAGGAGCACCTGCCCCTGTATTTTGTGACCCAGACTTTACAATTGAGAGTGAGAGGCCCTGGGCGCTCCCATTAGCAGGATCAGGAAGGGGCGGGGCATTCTTGGTGGTGGTGCCCTGCTTATACAACTCCCACCAAGGTGAAAATCAGGCAGTCCCCCACCTAGGCTATATTAAGGCAGCATGTTAAAATGTACCTATATTTACCAGGTCTGTGGGGGCATAACTGAAGAAGGTGTCAATTGCACTGATGGAAGATATTAACTGTTGTCATTTATAGTATGTTTTGACTGATGCTTTATCATTTGTATTATTTTCTGTTGTTAGCTTTTTGGGGATCTCTTTGGAAGGAAGGGCAAGATATGGAACTAATAAAAATGAATAAATGCTTATATAAAACACAACCTCTCTATTCCTTACCTACACCCCTTTCCCCTTGCAGTTCCTTATTACTAGGCTGCCCTTTTTAGGTGCCTCCTTAGAACACATCAGTTCACCTGGCTAATACCCTTCTCCCCTTTTACTTTCTTTCTCCCTTCCTCACCAATGTGCCTTGTCTTTATCCTTAGCTTGCAAACCTTTTGTTGGGGCCTGTGTCCTTTTAAAGTTTTGCATGGCACTAAGAAATGTTAGGTGCCTTCTAACTAATACATTTTAAAATGTATGTCTGATTATTTTTGCCTTAAATTTATCCCATCAAATTAAAAATAAGACCCGTAAGATGCAAATACTCCAATCTGAAATATTTTAAGTGAAAACAAGTCCCACTGATTCCAAAGAAATCCGTCCTGATTATATATACACATTATTCAAATTCAGTCACCTGTTTCAACTAGACTTGCTCCCAAGTACACACAGAGCAGTAGCTTTGGTGACACTTGCTGTGCTCTAGATCAGGGGGGGAAAGAATATTATATAAATTTCAACTCTTCTCAACCCAAATAGAATTGTGGCAGCGTGAGATATTTGTTCATCCAGTGCCAGACAGAGTGGAAATTACTTGACAAAGGAGTTCAGAATGACATATTCAGGTGGGCCGCGAAGCAGCTGTGTCACGGTCAGGAATTATTCAAGCATGCTAGAAATCATGTGCTGTGAACTTATCAAGAGAACCAGAATTTCATTTCCCAGAGATTTGTCACCTGTGAGCTTTAAGCTGTAGGCTTTTAGTACGGTCGTGTACACTGCCAATTCCCGAAGCGTTTCTTCTTGAATGAACACACAGTTAACCAAGACAGAGTAGCCGTCTTAGGTTATGAGATATGAACTCGGGCTAATATAGCACTCTGTGGAAAGCCTATATTTTGCCCACTGCAGCTTGTATTATGATCTCTATACAAATAGATTTTAGAAAATAGTAGGGGGAGCACAAAAGGTTTCTGGGATGCATTGAGATAAGTACCTTTCTTGATCCTGCTATTGTAAAATGCACAGGGGGGAAACCTCTAACTAATTGCAAAGTTTTCACTTGCCTTCCACACTGTGGCGTCCATGGGGATGTTTTTGGTACAATGACTGGGCAGTTATATACATGGGGATCAGTATGACAGAACTGCATTCCAATCCTAAACACATAAACTAAACATACAGTGGTACCTCGGGTTAAGTACTTAATTCGTTCCGGAGCTCTGTACTTAAGCTGAAACTGTTCTTAACCTGAAGCACCACTTTAGCTCATGGGGCCTCCCACTGCTGCCGCGCCGCCGGAGCACGAGTTCTGTTCTCATCCTGAAGCAAAGTTCTTAACCTGAAGCACTATTTCTGGGTTAGCGGAGTCTGTAACCTGAAGTGTATGTAACCTGAAGCGTATGTAACCCGAGGTACCACTGTATTTATATTCATAAATAAAACACATGATTTAGTTGGCCTTTTACACAAGCTTTGGGTTGCAGCTTAGGGTTGTGAATTTCCCCCTGCTCCGTCAAAAGCATCATCAGCAGTACTTGATGAAAAGCACGAATACTTTTCCATAAAAAGTATACAGCTAGCGCTCAAAACAATCTTCATGAAAACAATGAAATAGCTTATGCTCATTCATCCCACCCTAAACTTCCCTTTTCAAATTGTGAACTCTTCTTCCGCTAAGCAAGTATCATTGCTGAAGATGCAGAGTGGAAAGTGTAACACCCAGCACCCACCTTTCCCATTGGTGCCTTGTAGTCCTATACTGTACTATGTTGGGTAAAGCATAGAATTAGATGTGGAAAACAAAGGGAGCCCCCTGTGGCCAGTCTCCTCTATTTGTCTGCCAGCAGATGGATTGGCTCCACCCATTACCCACTGATCTATTTCCCCAGCAATGGCTACAACCTATGCATGCTCAGAATGCAAGTGCATTGCATCTGCAGCACTTTGATCTCTTTCTTGAATGGGCAGGTGCTAGACAGCAGCACAACTGCTGCCATAGTCAGCTAGGGATGGTGTCAGTGGATAGATGCTAGCTGGAGGAATGCACAGGCAGGAGACGTTACCTTTCCAGTGCTCTCTGGCAGAAGACGTGGCACAATTCTCAGGATAAAATTTATGCAATGCTAACTTCTCAAAAGGAAAGACTTCCAAGAACAGTACCAATTCATTGTTTAATCAGACCACAGAATTTCAGGCATGGACTGGGAATAGTAAATAGCTTGCCATATCTCACCTTTCATTAATCTCTGAAATTTGCCTCCCTCTGCCCCCGCACAAAGGCCAAACATTCCTCGGCAACATGCTCTATTATATTAGGACCAGTGATGTGCGAGTGCTCTAATATTGCCTTTGTCTCAGGTTCTCATTAACTGAAGCAAGTACAGTGGTACCTCAGGTTAAGCACTTAATTCATTCCAGAGGTCCGTTCTTAACCTGAAACTGTTCTTAATCTGAAGCACCACTTTAGCTAATGGGGCCTCCTGCTGCCGCCACGCCGCCAGAGCACGATTTCTGTTCTCATCCTGAAGCAAAGTTCTTAACCCGAGGTACTATTTCTGGGTTAGCGGAGTCTGTAACCTGAAGCGTATGTAACCCAAGGTACCACTGTAGACATGGAGTTTATTACAGCCAGGTGGCTAGATATTATTTCAATAATTTCAAAAACTAATTCCACCAATATATATTTAAAAATCTAGCTTTTGGAAACTTGGAAAACCAGGTGATGACTTCGATGGTTTGTTTAAAAAGGAATTCCAGCTGTGAAGTAGTATATATTTCCTGCAGCTCCAAGCAAGCCTTTCTTAATACAGTTACAGATAGGTAGCCGTGTTGGTCTGCCATAGTCAAAACAAAAAAAAATCCTTCCAGTAGCACCTTAAAGACCAACTAAGTTAGTTCTTGGTATGAGCTTTCGTGTACATGCACACTTCTTCAGATACACGGTTATCTTCAGATACACGGTGTGTATCTGAAGAAGTGTGCATGCACACGAAAGCTCATACCAAGAACTAACTTAGTTGGTCTTTAAGGTGCTACTGGAAGGAATTTTTTTTTTGTTTTTTCTTAATACAGAAAGCAAACACAGAGTTTGCTTCTAGACAGTTGCTTATTGTGGGATGGGTTCTCATCACGAACTGTTTCACAATATTCATGCAGCATTGTTGGCATCAAAAAGGCCAGTTCAATTCTTCCCCTCCCCTTAATTCAGATCTAACCTTTCTGGGGAAAGTCTGGTAATTAAAAAAAACAACGACAAAAACTCAAATGGCCCAATTTCAATGTGGGGCAGAGCAGTCCTACCGATAGGAAGCCATCAGAATTTACATCATCTTAAATTAAGCCAGCGTAAGTTACTCATATTCCAAACTCCTTTTAGGAGTGAAGCTTCTGCTGGCTGAGCATGCCTGAGGGGAGCCAAGCTTTTAAAATAGAGTTTGCCTTGCACCAGTCCTTTTGTCTGCACAAGTTCCACCAGTTTGCCAGGTCACGTGACTGAGCTAAAAGCAACTTGAATAGGTGTAAGCCTCTCCTTTCCCCATCCTCTCCCTGCCACTTCCCTTTTAAAAAACTTATGTCAGTTTCAGTTTTGCCCGCAGAGTTAGCATAGCCCAGGTTTCATCCAAGTTGAGCAGGGATGACGGAAGTATTACACCAATGAAGCCCTGGCTCAAGTGGGAAAGCCCCAAATCCACCTATTCCAAACACTCATCCTGGCAGATCTTGGGTTTGGACTGGGCTGTAAGCCCCCCTATGGATGCTTTGCAAATGGGGTGCTTTCCCCAGAAACCATAAAAAATAGTAGATTCATCCTTAACCTGCAAAGTTTTGGCTTAAGCTGGAATCACAGGACTTAATGTTCCTCTGAAAAGATCTATTTCAGAAGTCATGAACATGGAAACTTTTTGTTGAGTACATTTCCTTTGAAAGGTGCCAGATAAGAATCTTTTTCACAGAGACCAGAACTTAATGGATTTTAAAGACCGATTCTCACTAACACAACCAATCGATCTAAATCACTACAGGAAAGAGAGCAGAAGAGACAGTAAAAATTAAGCTAAATAACATACTGAAACTGCCTCTAATTAATGGCATATTATTTTATTGGCTTAACACTGAAGGAAGCCTGGCAATCACATGTCGGACATTTCTTTCTATGGAGAAGTCCACATTGATTAATTTCTTTGGAATATGTTTAGCACAACTGTTTTTATCATTACATCTTAAAAGCGATTGCCCTAAAGTGTCCTCAGATGAACTGTGTCTTTTATGACCAGTGCAGCCCGGCAAAGTGCAATTTCAGGGAAATAATCTCTTTAATTCAAGCCTGCTCCTGGTGCCTTTGGTCTAACTACTTGCTTCCTGTTGCTCCTCCTGGTGGCTTTTGCCCAATTAACTAAATTGAGGGAGCCTATGGTTAGGAAGTAGTAAGGACCTTTGTCTTTCTTCTAAAGCTGGAGAGCTAAGCACCAGGTGGGTCGGTTGTTGCTAGCAGGATTCTGCCCTGCAGCATCTCTCTGCTACAGTGACTCCACCTCCTAACTTGGCCCCACAGTGGCCCTGATGACCAACACTGCTCCCTCGCCCAGTGACTGCCATGAGATCACGCCTGCCCCAAACACAGGCCTCCCTCTGATGCTGCTCCTGAGCACAGCAGTACAATTCAGTTAGTGGCCGGGGTGGGTGGGAAGAGATAAGAATCTGGCTTGCTGGACCAAAAAGCTTCCCCACAGCAGGTGGCGAGTAATGATGAGCTGAAATCGTTTCCCCCGCACTCCACATTTCCATGGGGCCAACTATGACAAGTGAATCATCTGATGTGATAATGACACCAGATAATTGACATCTGTCAATGGGAAGTGCTGCAGAAGAGGCTTTTCAGGCACTGCCAACATACATTGTCTGTAAAGCCCCTTTCAGCTGAACTTCAGACTTGTTGGTTCCATACTTGATATCATATGACATCAGGTGTAGGGCAGGCAGGTATGGTATGGCTGAAACAGCATGGAGAACCAAATTTGGTCCATGGGTCACAGGTTCTCCACACCTGTTCTACAGCCACAAATAGGCAGCAGCAGAAGGCTGCTATCCTAAGTAAGTCCTATTCTTTGGATACTTACTACTGTTTGCTCCATTTTGCTGAAGTGAAACTGCACAAATTAAAAATAAAAAGCAAGGGAACAGCAGACAATTAAGGGTGAGAAGAAGAGGAGGAACATCCTTATAATTAAAACTGATTAAAGTGATGGCTTCGAGAAAACTCTGGAGGAGGTGGGAATATGGATCATCATCAATCTGGAAATGTTTAACTAAAGCCATTCCAAAGGAGTGGGGGAAGGGGGAGCACAAATACTTGCCCACCCTCTGTGTGGTGGAACATAAGTTGTGGATAGGGAAATAAGCCTGCTATACTTGGCAGGTATAGATGCTTGGCTGAAGTTTTGGGCATACTGAAAAGCTGGATGTAACTATTGGATTGCATTAAGAGTTTGAAAGCACATGAGCCCACTTATACCTGTACGGAATACTTTGGAATAACTCTACTGTGAGGTTTTCATACCTACCAAACATACCTGTTTCAACTATGTAGCTTTTCAGACAGCAAACCTTAACTTCAGTTCCTAAAGTACCTTGTAGAGCTACATGTAACCCCCTGCCCCCCCCAAAGTACCATGGTGGTTGGCTATCAGCCTCCTTGGCATTAAATTCTTCCATTTTCTTCTACCTGAGCCTGTCTGTATATTGAAAAAAATCTCTGGAGGTTCTTCCCTGTCTGCTAACACCTTCTGAGGTTAGGTAGGTGGGAAGAGGAGAGGGGGCCTTGTTAATAGTAGTAACAAATGATTCCTCTTACCAGGCGCCTAATTTACTATATTTTTGGCACCAGGTCAAAACCTGCTTACTCTCCCAAACTTTTTAATTTATCTGCATTGGTTTTTAACTTGACTTTGTGTGCTTTCATAAACTAATCACTGAAATGGTAAAGGTTATCTGCAGTTTTTAACATCACCCTTCTTTTATTATTTTATTTATTGGATTTATGTCCTGCCCTTTCTCCCCAAGGAGTCTGCAAGGCACCCTGGCAATAGAAATATTGAAGAGCAAACAGGGCACACACTTTTTTTTTAATGAAATAAAGAAATGTTGGTGATTTATGGCTGAACTCAGCCCTCTTTTGCAAAATGTACTGAGAACTGGCTGAGCTGTCTGTTTTGCTTCCAACAACGACTAAAGGATTTCAAAGAAGAGGGGAAGGACTTAATGAGGTAAGAGGCAAAAAGTTTTTATTCTGAAAAGGCAGAACACTATCTTATCTGAATAATAGTTCAATACAATGTGGGGTTATGTCATTCAATTCCACCCTTGTTGCAGCAAAAAATTTCAGAGCAATGGTATCCTTAAGTGGAGCCTATAGGGTGACTTCATGGCTTCAACATCTAGCCTTATTTTTATTCATCCTACTACTTCCTGCTGTGGATAACATATTGTCTGGTGAAGAATTCTGGGGAACAAAGACTCGAAACTATATTACAAGAAAAGGAGCTTACTGCAACCAATTTTCACCAAGTTACCCTTGAGGTAATTGGAGAGGAAATCTCTGGTGACAGCAGCATGTCAAGGAATGAAGAGAAGGGATATGGGGGAGTAAACCTAAGTCTCTCTTAAACACCACATGTTCCCTGCTTTGGCCTCCTTCCACTTGCCATTACGAAGCCACTAAGCTGAATTTGGCAAGTGTACCTCCACATGGGAGGTCATCTTCAATAATGCTGATCTGGGAACCTTCTATAGGAGAGATCAACAGTACAGAGCATGACCCTCTCAGTGATGGCCCCATCTCCGCTTGCTGATTTTTAGACACACTTTAGACAAAACTGCTAAGCACCGCATGGTTGGAAAGGCCTTGTATAGTTAAGAGGAGGGGTGTCTTCTTGATCATGATTTGCTACTGTTCTAGGTCTTGTTTTTTTAAAGGAAATCTCTTTATACATATTTTTAGATTAGTGCTATCATCTCAATTTTTTAAAAAACCTTGATCAATTGTCTTTAGCCCTGGGTTGATCAAACAAGTGTTCATGCTGGGAAAAACATTGATATATCTTTATATGTCTATATCTATAACACACAAACTTCCTGATCAATCAAGGCATCTGTTTGTCAATATGAATTATGCACTATATTAGTCTCCTCATCATAGAATTGTAAGAGGATCTCAGCTGGATCAGACTCAGGGCCTTATTTAGTCCATCTTGCGCAAAGCTCCACAAGCAAGACATGAGAGCAACATAGCCTTTTCATATTGTTGCTCTCCAACTACAGTGGAACCTCAGGTTATGACGGGGATCTGTTCCGGAGGTCCCGCTGCAACCCGAAAATGACGCACATCGAAGTTCCGCGTCTGCGCATGCGCGATTTAGCGCTTCTGTGCATGCGTGAGTGGCGAACCCGGAAGTAACTCATTCCGGTACTTCCGGGTTTGCCACGGACTTTCACAGGGGCAGACGCAGAATGAGGTTTGACTGTAGTGGGAAATGAAAAATTGATTAAATGTTGCTGCCTTAATTTTTATTTTTATTTTTTGAGAGCCATTTTGAGCACAAATATTTTAGAGAAATAAGTTCAGTCCCTAAAGCAATATTTTGATGTCAAGGTAAAACACCATGAAACAGCATCCCAGAATTCAACCTCATGTACAACTAACTCGGGCTGGATTTTGATGCACAAAACAGTCACTTTTCTGAGCCAGGAAAATCTACTGCTCTGCCCTTATTTAAGGGAATGGCACATTTCTATGTACAGTTACTTGGGAGGAAGCTTTATTGGACACATAGAACTGTAGAGCTGGAAGGGACCACAAGGATCATCCAGCCCTCACTTCAGAGAAAAAACAGATGTATAGGATTGGGCACTATATTATGCATGCTTAATACTAAATGTTAAGTGAATACATTTTGAGCATCACAATACAACATTCACTTGTTTTCAGTATTTTTGATCATTTTCCAAGTTACATTTCCTACATTAGCATTCCACAGCTGGTGCGCTCCCCTCCCCACACTTAATTGTGGGGCTGTATTACCTCATCTGTACATCAAAATTTTAAAAATGAAACTTCTAGTACTTTTTCTACTTTGATTGCTTGCCAACTTCTAAATCTCTTCAGCCTCTGCTAATCACATGTTTAAAATTAGGCATCTTAACAAGTTTAAATTTGGGCTCAGCAGTGCTCCAAGCTATCGCTTCCCCTTTCCATTCATCCCCCAAAACCATAAGCCTGGAGAACTTTTCATGGTGACTTAATGCCTCTATTTCTGGGTTGGTTAATAACAAAACAACAAACACAAAACTACCCCCCCCCCCAAATCTAAAACATGAACAAAAGGTTTCATGGCACTGGATGTTTTTAAGACATGCTAAACACAGATTGTGCAATGTATAGAAACAAAAGAGCATTCTGAACCCTTTAGAAAAGTATCCCAACTTAACCATAGGACAAATAATTTAACTTTAGAACAAATAATTAGTTCCACCATGTAATGATTTATTTATATAATTAATTCATATGGCGCATAAAATTCACACCGCATACTTCACTATGTAAACAAAACTAAAAGCAAGCAAGCCCAACCCTATATCCACCAATTCACAGCAACAGAACATTTTCTGGGAAACTTTCCCATTCAAATTTTTCTGAGCACGCACTTCACTGCTTTTGATAGTCAGCTGATGTGGGGGGGGGGGAGAACTTGCATTTTAATTTTTAAAAGATGAGAAGTGCAAGATAAATGAATATAAAGATTAAGCCAAAATTTGCTTTGAAAGGAAAGGATATTAAATTGTATATAGTTTAAAATTACTAACTGAACAAAGAGCATTGATATAAGGAAAGGATATTAAATTGTATATAGTTTAAAATTACTAACTGAACAAAGAGCATTGATATAAGTAAAGCTTTCGTTTTGAAATTGCATTATGCTTCTCTTGTTAAAAGTTAGAAGACTAACCTTCCTGACATTAGCCACTTAAGACGATCCATTAAGGATTCACCGTTACTCAGACAAATATGACAAGATAAAGCATCAGAGATATAACTCGGGCAGCCTAAGGTATTGTCTACTGTTGCAAGTTCTCGGAAGTATCCTTCACTCTGAGAAGGCACATTTGTATGAAGCTCTCTGCAAAAGGCACATGGTATTCCACTGGGGTCACAGTCAAAGAGAAATAAATATCCGAACCATTTAAACATGGGATCAGCAGTCTAAGAGATACTTTGCTATATATAGGAATAGAACAATTACTAGAATATGGGTGTTACCTCCATGAATGCCCTTGCTAATTACCAGGAGCAGCACCAAAAGAGTCTGAGGATGTAGCTTAACATAGAGAAAATTAATACATGAGAAATAAGGCAATTATTTTAATTATAATTCTTTTTCATTACAGACCACTGAGCACATTCCTCTGCAAGAGTTTCTCACTGATCCAATTTGGAACACTTACATAAAATTTCCTCTGCTGTTTTCTAAACCTCAAGGTTACATTTGAGGGCTGCACCGCTGAAAAGGGTAGATCCTATCAGGAGTGAGACAGCAGCAAATCACACTGAGTAAGTGAAGTTAACTATTTATTAGAAAAAATAGGATCCACACGGGAGTGCCAGGCCGAATGAGTACAGAAACTCTTCTTCAGAAGGCATTGTCCCTCCAAGGCAGCTGTGGAGACTGAAGGCCTAAGTGGGTTTTTCTCAAGCAATCTGAGACTGCATCTGCGGGTCTGTCTCTGCTCCTCCCATGTCATGCCTCTTTTGGTCCTGGGGAGACCGGGGGGAGGGAGATCTTGTTGCAGCAGGAGAGGGGGACGCCTGTGCTTCTTCAGCCACTTTAATGATCTCTGTCTCTTGGCCTCCCACATCCCACTTTCTTGGTTTCACTTCTATTTCTGATTCAAGGCTACTCCCTGCCACAGACTCTTCCTCCTCACCAAGCCATGTTACCTCTTCAGCTTCCTACTCCCCCTACTCCCCCTCAGTCCCACCAACAATCCCCGGGCTCTGAGCCTTCTTCCCTTGGGGTTGCCCAGGCTGGTTCCTTCAACCATTTCCTCTGCATCCAACCAGTCCATGACAATACCTCAATATTTTCATTAGAGTCCGATTGTGTCTTTTTTGTAATGTCTGAAAAACATTAAGGAATCCAACGGCACCTAAGAAGCACACCTGAACGTCACAATGGTTGCTCCTTTACATGCATTTGATGGGCTTTTTCAAACGCAGTTAAACATTACAGAAATGACATAGTGGGTACCATAGTAGAAATACAGGGGAAATAGACCTTTAGGGCCTAACCAGGTGTGGCTATCAGGTGCTGGAAATTCCCCAGCAGTGTCCAATAAGAACAACAACATTATGTGCGCTCATATTTTGAAGAGGGGGAAAAAAACAATCACCAGAAAGACAGGGGTTGCCAGCAGTCATAATCACCTGACTTCAGGTTCATGAAATATAATATGAAATGAGAACTACAAAAAAAAATATCTATTTTTGAAACTCTTATTTCTGTTTGTGTTGCTCATCAAGTCACTGGTACCTCTCCGATTTCCCTGACCTTCATACACTATCTTTTGCCCCTTGCACCCATATTTTATTTCATTTTTTACTGCAGATAGAAATAGAACTCTTATAATTCAAGTTATGATGTTTGGTGTTTCTTTGATACTGAAACCAAGAGCAAGAAGGAATGCAATATCCCTGAAGCTTATACAGAATTAGATGGTTGCAGCAGTTTGGTGGAGAAACATGCCACTCTATTTTACAAGTCACAAGGGTAGGCTTAGAAGCAAAAGAATGCTAGAGTTCCTCTAGCTGCTCAGGAGTTTATTTTAAGCAAATGCTGCTTAACCCGTACGAGCTGAAAACATTTATCATGGTGTCAGTGATGCATTTAAAATCATCATCATCCCTTCCCAATATTAGCTCACTCTTACTTGGAATAATCTACATTCTCCAGTAAGCGATTTTCTGTGAGTCGCTTTAGGATACAAACTGTGCTGTCCCTTTTGACTTGTCACAGCACTTGTGTAAAACTGAAGGGAATCAGAGCAACAAAACCAAATCACACCACAAAAGGAGAACCTTAAAAGAAAAATCTCCAATAGTTTGTTTATGTAAAACACATGTAGCTTTTCCAAGCAGATGGAGACAAATTACTTTCAGGAGTAAACTGGTCTAAGACTGCAAACAAAAAATGTATCCAATGTCTAGTTTAAAGAAACTTGATAGATAGCAGTGGATCAGTAGTAGAACGAGTGGTTTACCTTTTTTTAGAAGGAGTAAGCTACACCCACTGAAACTTAGGCCCCAAAGCTGGGGGTGTAGGGGCAAATTGCCAATAAGAGGAGTAAAGGAAATGAATTGTGCACATTCCTCCATTAGCTGCACGATCCATCTCAAACTCATTTATAGAATTTGCAGCTAGCTATTTCATTCATTCATTCATTCATTCATTCATTCATATACTACCTCCTGCTCCAAGGAACTCAAGGTGGTGTTATGTGGTTCTCCCATCCCATTTTATCTTTGCAACAACCCTGTGAGGTAGGTTACGCTGAGGGAGAGTGACTGGCCCAAAGTCCCCTTGTGATCTTCTTCACAGGGTGGGGGATTTGATCCCTGGTCTCCCAGGCCAGGTTCTGGATCGAAACCCTGGATAGCACAGAGGTAAAGAGTTGCTGGTGATAATGTGAGTGTAGGCATCATGTTTTGTCCCCATGTACATCAGCACCTCTGCATGAGCACAGCCCTGCTGAGAAATCAAAGGTGAGTGGGGCAGGAACACATCAAGGTCATCAAATATGAACCAACCCCCTAATAATTATGTGAGCCCCTTAATTCCATAGCCAGAGATATTGTTCTATATAGCAAGGACTGCAACTCCTATCAGCCCCAGTCAGTATGACCAATTGCTTGGGATGATGGAAGTTGTAGTCCAACAACTTTTGGAAGGTCACAGGGCTGATGTCCTTGCCCTGAAGGAAAGTAATACAAGTTAGCATTTAAAAATCAATCAATCAAATGAGGAGGAAGAGGAGGAGGAGGAGGAGGAGAAGAAGTTCAGTAGAGATGAATAATTTTGCTAATAAATTCACAAAATTGCTTTCATGTTAAAAGAATCCTTTTTCTGCTAAGGTTTCAGTCTGGTCAGGAAGCCAATTGTGTGAAAGAAAAGCTATTAAGTTGCAAGGTGCACTTTTATAGTCAGTGGGTCACCAACACTTGTCTGGAAAGAGCAGGCTCTTTGATAAATCCTAATTTATAAAAGGCCAAAGTGCTTAGGATTCATACGGAATCACATTATGCTGCCATCTGTTATTTGCAACTGTTAGAGACAATGGATCATGCACTTTCCCCAGGCTCTCTCACACTACATAGAGAGCAATGCAGGTAGTGTTTTGCTATACTAGCAAGAAGATTATTAGTACTCAGACACTTTAAATAAATCCAGGTTAATTGAGAACGAACAGTGCATCTGTTCCGGTCTGCTTTCAGACTACTTCGATTTTTCTGGTTTCTTGCAGTGAAGGAGCCCCCCCCCCTCTCCCCACAATGCATAGAGAAAATGCTTTAGCATTATAGATGACTTTTCAGTGATTGTACATTATGTGTAATGCACACAATAGGTATTTGTTCGCAATGAACCGCTAAGCAGTGAACCTCAGTTCAGCAACAGCCGCTGCCTAGTACCACAATTCAGTCACAGTCCGAGAAATCTATGATGTCAGTTGCTTTAATAGGCCAGGCTGACGTGCCTGGCACTGACTCCCAGACATGAAGCGCTTCTGGTTTCCATGGGGAGGACTGCTGACTGAGGTATTCCAACCACACTTCCTACCAGCATTCTCTAGACCAAGGCGTGCAACACATACACATCTGAGCAAACATTGAACAGTATGACGTAACCCGACACCATAGGTGTTTTCAATGCCTTCCTTTTAAAAGCATCAGGAGTCCCAAATCCATTACAGATTGAAACAGCCATTCAATTTAAACAGTTCCTTCCCCGGTGGAATTAATATTTCTGGGATCCAAGGGCTGTATCTGGTCTCCTTTACCAATGATTTTGAAAGGTGGCTGGAGGAGAGTTGGGTTGCTACAACAATTTACAAACAGGGGAAACAACCCCAGTGAAGACAAAGTTGTAAGGGGAGAGGAGAGGAGGCTCTGCTTCAGAGAGTGAACAGAGGTAAAGGATAAGGCAGCCTCTCAAGTAACCTGGTCCCAATACACACACACACACACACACACACACACACACACACACACACACAGCGGTACCGCTGGTTAAGTACTTAATTCGTTCTGGAGGTCTGTTCTTAACCTGAAACTGTTCTTAACCTGAAGCACCACTTTAGCTAATGGGTCCTCCTGCTGCCGCGCCGCCGGAGCACAATTTCTGTTCTCATCCTGAAGCAAAGTTCTTAACCTGAAGCACTATTTCTGGGTTAGCGGAATCTGTAACCTGAAGCGTATGTAACCCGAGGTACCACTGTATATATGACTTTATATTTGAGTAGCAGAATCTGGAACTTGGCCCAGAAGGAGACTAGCAAGTAAGGAGCTAGCAATGTAGCTGCTGCATTCTGCACCAGTTGCAGCCTCCAGATCAAGCTTAAGGGTAGCCCCACAAAGATTACTCCAACCTTGAAGTTCCCTGTGCGTGTGAGCCAAACTATCCTGATCTTAGCCACCGAGGTAATGGGTGCCTCTAATGACAGAACTAGATCCAGGAGTTCGCCCAAACTATGCACCTGTTCCTTCAGGTTGCTGTCAGAATCATACTTCAGAAAGGAGGAAATGTTATGAAGGAGTGTCTGATAACAAGGAGTAGAAAAGACAAATGATTCCAGGAAGAGACTTCAGGGTTTGTGAACGAAAGAACACGCAAGGGTAGAAATGTGAGGAGCAGGCAAGGGAACTGAGCAGACTTATTAAAAGGAAAGGAGAAAAAAAAAAGAATTGGAGCAGTCTTGGGTTCAAAGCATTCTGACACATCTGGGGTACACAGATGTACTAGGCTCTGAAGTAGAGTGGACAAATAGAAGGAAGGTCTCCCGCACTTTTCCAGAAACCGAAGAGCAGAAAAGTGGGTGCATTTGCTCCATTTTCCAATGTGACCACCCTGGAAACACTTGGAAGAAAGCAGAGACTATGTAAGAGCACACATATTCCTAGTTCACCCCCAGAAAACGGCAAGGGAGGGGAAGAGTAGCCTCAAGGGGGTAATTTCTAGTTCTATAATTTCATGCCCAAAGTTGGAAATGATTATGGAGGAAGAGATAATGGAGAGGTAGACACCTACAGATTACATAATAGGGGATTATATTTAATAGCAGTGTTAAAGGCTTGAAAACGCTATGGCAAGCAAACAGACAAATGTAGAAGCAAGATTGGCTGGTTTTCTTTTTCCAGGATTAAGACAATCCTAGCCAGCTGGAGCCCAGCTGCTGGGTCTCACTCTTCCTCCCTCTTCCTCCCACACATGCCCAGATCCTCCCTTCTTGTTCTTTTATGCTTGGCTGTTAAGTGATCCTTGCAGGAAGCAACCTTGGCTCACACAATTAGCTCCCTGCCAAGTTTTTGCCCTGACCCAAATATTATTCATTTGGCACAGTGATTACCCTCCTCTTCTCACTAGGAAGCTTCAGACCCAAAGCAATATACATGCATACGAATCTGCAGTGGAAGCATGGCGATGCTGAAATAAAACACCAAATTCCTGTGTCCATAGCCAGCATTTCCCCCCCCCCCCCCCAGGTGGAAAGACTTGTCCCCTACTTAACATTCTGCCCTATAGCATTTTCTAAGCAGAAAAGCTTCAAGGTTCTAGCCTGCCTGGAAATCTATTGCTTAGGAATGCCAAACACCTGCCTAACCCCCCCCCCCCGCCCAATTAAAATGCTGTCCATAAAACAGTCCCCACCAATGCATGTGTGGACAAACATCTGTCTTTATCCCATGACTGCTAAGCTTACTCAGCAGTCTTTGGCAAGTGACTTTATCAAAAGCTTTTTGAAAGTCCAGATTACACAATGCCCACTAAATCACCCCTATGCTTATCATTTTTGCAGAAACTATGCCAGCTCTTCTTCAGCAAGATTTGTTCTTAAATGCTTGGTACTTTTATTTTTAATTATGTTTCCCACAAGTTTTCCCAGAATGGACAAAGCACATCCAATTAGGATTGATGCCATTGCCAAGTGGTGCCTCCTACACCCAGCCTGGACAGCCCATTCAGCTGATAACATCAAAAGCCACAAGACATCCAAGAGAATCAGCAGGGTTGTACTCCACCCCCCACCCCCCTCTCAGCAACAGTCATCCCACAGGGCACTCAAGGCAGCTTATTAACTTGCTTGCATTTTGGTGTAACAGGCTTCCGTTGCATGGGCAAATACGAATAATCAGAATGAATGATATGATTACCGGTGTACAGATAAATAGAAAGATGGCTATCATATCTCATCTCTGTCTCTAAACATGCTAAACATACCCAACTCCCTCCAAAGTTCCTCTAAGGCTTGGTTTCCAGACCCTTGATCATCTTGGTTGCCTTCTTCTGCACATGTTCCAGCTTCTCAATATCCTCCTTAAATTGTGGTGCCTAGAACTAGAGAGTATTCCAGGTATGGTCTGACCAAGGCAGAATAGAGTGGTACTATTACTTCCCTTGATCTAGACCAGTGTTTCCCAACCTTTTTTGGGCAAAGGCACACTTGTTTCATGAAAAAAATCTCGAGGCACACCACCATTACAGCCCCATGACGTCAGCGCGCAGCGTCACGCCGGGAGGGACGCACGAAAGTGTAAGATTCAATTTTTTCCCCTCCCCCTTGCCTTCCTTCTGTGCCAACCGCCAAAAAGCCAAGAATCGCGGGACCGCCGGCGGAGGGGGGGAGGGCGAGCGGAGGCAGCGGCGAGCCCCGTTCCTCCCCATCCGCCCCATTCCGTGCAAGGAGCGCAAACAGGTGTGAGAAGGGGGTCAAACCTGCGGGTCGGCGCCGGGGAACCTCCAAGCTTTGGGGGTGGGGGGGAGGAGGCAGCAAAGCGAGGCAGGAAGGAGAGCGCGGCTTGGCGAAGTACTCGGCGGCGAAGGCCAGCAGGTCCGGCGGCCGGTGCCGCAGCACCTCCACCGTGTAGCCCTGCAGCAGCTCAGTCAGACCCGGCGGGATCTCGATGCTCATCTTGTAGCCGAGGCGCGCGGGAGACTCAACGGACGGGCCCGGGGGAGAGAGAGAGACACGGAGAGAGAGCGGGAGTCCCTGCTCGCCGTCGCCACCGCTACAACTACTGTGGCGGTTGGTCGTGGTCGTCGCCACCGCCACCCACCTCTATCTATCTCTCCCCCTCAGCTTTCTACGCGGGCCTCGAGCCGGAGGTGGGGGGTGGCCGCCGCCGCTTTCTCCGCCTCCACGTCCTGCCTCCTCCTCCTCGAGCCCTCCGTCAGCCCTGAGGGAACCGCCGCGCTCGCGCCGCCGCTCTCTGACACGCGAGAAAGAGAAAGGAACGGAGCGGCGGGGTAGTCGGGGGAAGGAGGGGTCGGAATGGAAGCGCGAGGCGAGCTGCGCATGCCCAGCAGGAAGCGGCGGAGAACGCCACAGAGAGAGAGAGAGAGAAGCAAGGGAGGGCGGGGAGTGGGCGGGAACACGCTTCATGCATCACAATAACGGACAAGAGGCGCTCGAGGGATCGATTAGGACCTAATTTGACTTTTACAAAAAAAAAAAAAAAACTTTCGAATTTTCCCCACGGCACACCAGGCAACATCTCGCGGCACACTAGTGTGCCGCGGAACAGTGGTTGGGAAACACTGATCTAGACACCATAGCACAGTGTGCCCAAAGTAGTAGTCCAATCCTTTTAGAAACTAGCTCAGCCGACAATGATTCATTGCAGCTCAACTGCTTCACTCATCAAATCTGTGTACAAAGTAGCATTCAAGTTTAGCCAAGTATAGCTGCACAGGGGGAAACTTTGAAAATATTCAGAAAAGCAACATGTTAGGACATGTGCTGATCATGTTATTTCCATTGCACTCAGAGGCACTGTGCCTCTATCACTCTCCATACAACACAAAGAAGTAAGCTTTATTCTTTAGGGTTGTTGTTTTTTTTTAATTAAAGAATAGCTAGGTTTCCCCCACCAATTTGAAAAAAAACTAAAGAGTTTCAAGAAGAGCTGTAGGCAAGGTTAATGCCCTAACAGTAGTTCCAGCTACTCTGTAGTCTAAAGGAATTGCAACACACCGTAGTGTGTTTCTTTGTAAACAAGGAATTGCAACACACCGTAGTGTGTTTCTTTGTAAATAAGGCAGAACAGTTCCCCTCACGTAAAACCAATACTTTAAACAAATGATCTCACTGAAGTGTGATGCCGTGGTGGCACTCTTCATTGCAAAGAAGTAGGAAGAGAGCTAGATGCCTTGTGACAGAGCATGCCCCCATCTGGCAGAAAGCCCAGATACCATGGGATGGCTTCAATTATGTTTGAGGGTTATAGTAAGGTCTGAACATTAAGGGTTTAAAAAGATTTAAGGGGCTGGTTTTTTTTAGCGTATGCATTCTAAGACCCAACATACAGAGAGATCTAGGAGATGGTTCTGGGGAAGAACTTCCTTCTCTTCCCCTCTAGCAGCTCTTAAGATAAAGAAGCAGATCACCTGGAGCTTGCTGTAGTCCCCACCACCACGGCAGTCAGATTTCAAGGCACTTGAATGCCACAATGGAAGAACCTGGACTTCACATGTAGCCACTTTGCCCTCACTTTGAATAATGCAGCAATAACCCACTTTGAGGGTTGTTGTTTTACAGTCAAGCAGTATATAAACTGTACAAAATAAATAAAATGTTATACCAAAGACAGTTAAAGTAAGTTTGCTCAGGCTTATCCCAACTAGTTGACTCATCCATTTCATTTGGATTTTATGTATATTTTAATAAATTTGGTTTTATATGTTAACATTTTATCTTCACTGGAATTTTATACTTCAAGATCTTTACACAGGAAGTGGTCTGTGTATACATTACTTTAATAAAAACAAACAAACTGGGCAACAATATTATCAACTCCTTGTTCCCTCTTCTGGATTTAGAACTTGTATCCCTTTAAAGTTTGTCACAAGACGCCTGCATGCAAGACACATATTCTCTCTCCTCTTCCTAGAGCAGCATCCATCAACCACAGGCACTGCATAGATCCATGTTGAAGCTCTAAGGTAAAGGTAAAGGAACCCCTGACCATTAGGTCCAGTCGTGGCCGACTCTGGAGTTGCGGCGCTTTATTGGCCGAGGGAGCCGGCGTACACTTTCCGGGTCATGTGGCCAGCATGACTAAGCCGCTTCTGGAGAACCAGAGCAGCGCACGGAAACACCGTTTACCTTCCCGCCAGAGCGGTACCTATTTATCTACTTGCACTTTGACATGCTTTTGAACTGCTAGGTTGGCAGGAGCAGGGGCAGAGCAACGGGAGCTCACCCCGTCATGGAGATTCGAACCGCCAACCTTCTGATCGGCAAGTCCTAGGCTCTGTGGTTTAACCCACAGCACCACCCGTGTCCCTGTTGAAGCTCTACATGGGTATAATTTCTGCTTTTCTGAGGCAAACAGAAAAAATGCATGACTGCTCTTTCAAGAGGTCAACCACACTCTTAAATCCCTAACATGGGCACACACAAGCCGGAAAATGCTTAAGTCAATCCACCCCATTTTCAACCTTGAGCTGGATCAGGAAACAATGTTCAGTTCTTTTAGAAAGCATATTGAGTAGCAAGTGCTCCTTTAATCATTTCGTAACATGGTTAACTCCCTGACACAGAATTTTACTCTTTAATGATGACAGACTTGGCATCACTAACCCTGGGAAAAGACACTGTGTGCTGTCAAACAAGAGCAAACTCTTGCCTTTGAACTTCTGCAATATTTACTCTATTGCATATATCCCATATATACTTCACGTTATGCACAATATTTTTGATCTTATTTCCACATGGGTATATGAGATTATGGGATGCAGGTGGCGCTGTGGGTTAAAGCCTCAGCGCCTAGGACTTGCCGATCGAAAGGTCGGCAGTTCGAATCCCCGCGGCGGGGTGCGCTCCCGTTGCTCGGTCCCAGCGCCTGCCAACCTAGCAGTTCGAAAGCACCCCCGGGTGCAAGTAGATAAATAGGGACCGCTTACTAGCGGGAAGGTAAACGGCGTTCCGTGTGCTGCGCTGGCTCGCCAGATGCAGCTTGTCACGCTGGCCACGTGACCCAGAAGTGTCTGCAGACAGCGCTGGCCCCCGGCCTATAGAGTGAGATGGGCGCACAACCCTAGAGTCTATCAAGACTGGCCCGTACGGGCAGGGTACCTTATATGAGATTATATGTAGGTGCTGGTCTTCTTTTTTTAATCATTCTAAACTGAACTGGGTAGAACCTCAATTTCTAGATTCCATTCATGGATTTGTATCTGCACCACAAAGCAAAGCTATTTAGACTAATAACTTCTCCAAAGAATCTCGGTAACTGTAGCAGAAGAAAACCAGCACTCACACAGCAATCATAACCAGGGGACTTCAGGAAAGGCCATGGCAATCAATGTTTTACAACTATTTTCTGCTGATGATGTAGATGTGGTTTGGGAAGCAAAAGGAAAGAAATGTTACAAGTGGAATGTATGCAGAAACCACATAACAAATGTACCACACCAGTAACTGCTTTGAATGAGTTCCCCGTAGTAATTGTATCATATAATGCAGGGGATTAAGATTCAGAAACTGAAGATAGGACGAGAAAGTGCCTCTAATGTGGAAGATGAAGTTGCTTTTTATACTACTCATCTGAATTGCACCTCTGTATTGCTTTTTAGTTTCCTTGCAGAATCACTAAATTCATAAATGAGTTGTTTGGGTGAGAGAGAGCACATTATGACAAACACAAGTAACATTATCAGATAGTGATCAAATTATAAAGGCCCTCAGAGGTACTCTTTAAATTGCAGTTAAAGTCTAATAGTCTCTCAAGAAAAAGCCTGCCAACTGATCCATAGAGCCACTGAGTGTACGTAGTAGGAAACTGGCCTCTGATTGCCTCACAATAGATGTACCAGTAACTCTGGCAAATTTCAGTACTGCAAAATGCTAATAGGATTTATTGTTGCCAGTTGTGTTCCTAAATACCACTTTTTATTTAAAGGCGGTCAACATGGTGCCTTCCAGATGTTGTTGGACTACAACTCCCATCACTCTTGACTACTGGCCATGTTGGCTGGCACTGATTGGAGTTATAGTCCAGCAACATCTGGAGGACAATAGGTTGGGGAAGGCTACCCCAGGTCCCCGTCCCTTCAACCCCTACCCTATAATTATTTTTCCTTTGTAAGGAGAGGAAAAAAAGATATATTTCACATATTGCTGAAAACAGGAGGTTACTATTTAAGAATGAGTGGGAGAGCTCATATGATCATAACTCAAGTGTGGTAAGTTGTGCTATGAATGTCCTTATAGCCCCTCCCTAAATGCAACTCTTCAATTAATTATAGTTTCCCGTTTTGTCTGAACTATCGTTAACTATAATTAATGGAAGACTTCTTGCTCTGTTCACTTGCTTGTACAATGGGAGGATCAAAAGGGCTGCCTAGGCCAGTGTTTCCCAAACGTTTTTGGGCAACGGCACACCTGTTTACCGGAAAAAAATCTCGCGGCACACCACCATTAAAGCCCCGCCCCGTGACGTCAGCGCGCAGCGTCACGCCGGGAGGGACGCACAAAAGTGAAAGTTTTTTCCCTCCCCCTTGCCGGGGTGGGAGGAGGCAGCAGAGCGAGGGACTGAGGGACGGCGGCAGCTGAGGCGGCCACCCCTCGACGCCGTCCCAAAAGCCGCCAAAAAGCCCTAAAAAAAGAGGAGCAGCACAAAAAACACACCACACACGGGGGGCGTGTTCTAATTTGCTTCTAACTCCGGGTTAGAGCGCAGCACGTGGAGGATGGGTGGGGAAAGAGAGAGGAGGCGCACTGATAGAACGCCAGGCACGGGGGCCGCCAGGGAGAGCCAGCGCGCGCCCCACCCCGGACGCTCGCGGCCACCGCCATCCCTCCCTCCCAGGGAAGGCGGGATTAGAGCAAGCGCCCGGGCAGCAAGAAGCGCGCGCGCGCCGGCCCTGCCCTGGATCCCTCAGAACCGCCAGTCTCTGGGAAAGTGGGCTTGGCTTCAGAACTCTCAGGCAGCAGCACCCGCCGCCCGGCAAGGCTTCCCATTGGGAGGCGCGAATGCTTTAGTGGGCGGGGATTGGTGCAAATATAGGCAGGGCGGGCTGAGAGGAGGAGCCGCCGCCGAGGAGCAGCGACACCAGCAGCGTTTCCTCTCCCCCCTCCCCTCCTGTGTCAACAAGCGGGGCGCCTGCGCCGGGGGTTTGCGCGTCAGGCAGGCAGCCAGGCAGGCAGACGGCGAGAGCCCCGCGCTGGGCAGCCGCTGCTCGCCGCCGCCGCCCCGCGTCTCGCCGCCCGACTCGCCCGCCTCCCTCCCACGGCACACCAGCCGATGTCTCACGGCACAGTAGTGTGCCGCGGAACACCGGTTGGGAAACACTGGCCTAGGCGATTCTGAGGCTCATTCCTATCTTGTCTTCTTAAGCAGAGACATGATTGCCCCAACACACTCATTGTTGCAGGCCAAGGGACCTTTTGGAACAGTGAAGCAAAAGGACAATGTTTTGATTAGAACTGCAGTCTTGACCCAGTTTTAAAAAGATATAAGAGAAAGGAAGCTTAAATGCAGCTAAGGAAATTTCAAATTATAGCTGTCACTTTATTTTTTATTTTTTTAAAAAAAACCCGCACTAAAAAGGGGCCTGGTGAGCCTTGAACAGAGGGAGAAAGAGAAATGAAAAAAGTCCCCAGGAAAAGCATCAGACTGGCCACAACTATTTATTCCAGACAACAGGGAACTCTTAGAACTCGGCAGAAAGGGAAGGCATGCATGAACTTGCAGCGATGTCATAGGTTAGACTAAACAATAGTTGTTTACAAGAGAAAGTAAGTTTTTTAAAAAATGATCCTGATTGGCACCCGTTCCAAGTCCACATGCTTATTCAGAAGCACGTAGCACTGCTGCCAGGAACAGGCATAAGTAGGCTGTCATGTGGCTCAGTACATTTTCAGGCATGATGTAGTTGGGCACCTGATCTTTTTTCAAAACAACTTTGGAGGACTGTTTTGCATGAGACTTGTACCACTTTTCTCCAGCAGCTAATGAAGCTTTCCTAGTTAAAATCACGATTTAGCAGTTTATACTGGTGCGTATCATCAGCTTGTAGGAATGAGATACAGCTCCTTTTCTGCACTTATTTTGTTAAAGTAATAGTCACCTTTGCTGTCAATTTTGCTTTCCTTTGCCAAGCAGCCAAAAAGCTGGCGTAATTGGTGGGCAACTCAGTCACCCTTTATTTTGCAGTTCAGAGCCAAAGCCACACTTACCAGCATAATGCACAGGGATTTCTATCTTCGGCCCTATGACGTAATGTCCCTCCTCCAGACTGTGAGCTGTAATTGTGGTCCACTGTCGGCATGAATGAATCAAAAGGTAATCACTCTCCCTAAGACCTTCTATAGCTTCTCCTGCAAAAAAAAAAAGGAAAGAAAAAAAGAGCAAACAATCAATACCATAATCAACATGTAGAATACTTTCAGATACCACATACAATGCTTGAGCTAATATATTATAGTATATTAGTATAGTGGCCAACTGGTGGATCTGTGAAATCCCAGGTGCAAATCTAATCTCTGCAATGAATTTAGTATGTGGTCTTAGGCAAATAGCTGTCTCAGCTTTTGGACTGCATCTGCATTGTGGGTCTACAGTGCCAAATTCTCACAGGGTTACAGCAAGATTTATTGAACTTAATGCAAACATATATATTACAATGATACTGTTACTTTTTAGTTCTGGCCTATTGTCATTGCCATTTCAGTGTCTGGCAAGCAGGGCAAATCCATCCATCTTCAATTTCCATTGAAATTCCTCATCTTTCCCTACTCTCTCCAAAGCAAAAAAAAAGTGCAAGCTGTGCCTCTTTTATAAGTTTCAGGAATATTATAATAATCCTTGGATTGCTATGCTGTGTTCTGAAGCCAGCTTTTGATAGGTAAACAGTGATGTAGGGTGGAACATGTTCCATAATGACATTCCCCCCACAGTTATATTTTTCGGTGCAGGGATCTTTTCCATTTCTAAAAAAAAACCCCATTTCATAAAAATTAATGCCATCAACAAAGGACCATGTCAAAGGCTGCTCCTGTTCCCATCACTGGAGTTGGGGGTGCAGTAATTGTGCCCCTCCACTAGTAAGGAGATGCCATTAAAACACCTGATCCTATGAGCTACTGAGCCATGTCTCTTCAGAAATTGTCTACTAGTCTTTTACTTCAAGGCTACTATTATTCTGGATCCACCTGAATGCACATTATATGCTGAAATTACCTATGTTAACACAGAAAACAGAATCATCTTGATAAATCATGGCAAAGTCATGCAAATTCCTAAACTTTAGTTTGGAAGAAACCAAGCAGGCTGGCACAGGCCTAAGTTAGTTGAAATTGTAACTTAGGCTGGAGCCAAACCCATATAATTAGAAACAAGCTATCCTGTCACAATGTTTTCTAATTCTTTTAATGTCTCTTTGTTGGAATGGGGCAGAATGGATCAAGATGTGTTAGTAGAACTGAGACCAAAAGAAATTTATTAATACTTCAATTTGGCACTGGTTTTCTGTAGACATGTTTTATGATTTCAGGAGGAAATTTACTGCATTTCCCATCCTCTCCCAACCCATCCCGAATTCCTGCTTTCTGATTCAAGCCAATCCTTTTGTTGTGAAACACCTACTGGTGCTATAGCACAATGTAATTTAGGTGCTTTGTAATCCCTCCTGTCTGGGAACCAGGTCACTGAATATTGCGCTTGTGGTGATTCTGCATGACTTGTACCTCCTTCCTACTCTCCCTTCTTGGGTGGCACACTTGTAAAGTGCCATCCAGGGCAGACACCCATCTGCCTACACGTAAGCACACTTTCTCTGCTACAGGCAGTGGAAAAATCCAGGATATGAATACCAAGGAGATTCACACTTTGCTACACGATTCTTTTCTTTGGATGCTAGGGAAGCACATCCAGTGAGGTTTTCCTTAATACCCAATATTCTTTCTGCAACCAGATTGGTGAAGTGTTTTTCTGCCCTTAGAAAGAAGTATGCTGCCATGGCTCCTATGAATGAAGTTTCCCCAAGACAGTAGTCTTCCCTATTGTTCAAATCTGATGAAACTTGCTAAGACAGCAGGACAATCAACAAGCATCATCATTAACTGACTTGTTTTGTTCCTCTCTGCCATGCATCTTTATTTCCTTTATTTTACCTCCAACCCTGGAAATGGTTTGAATGTGTTCCGCATTATTGTATGTGGAGCTAAACCAGATCTGGGCCTAGTTAAAACATGACAGGAGACCACCTAACAACCTGTGCAACCTCAAAACTTTTAAAAGAAAAAGGAAGTTATTCAGACCACAAAATGCATCTGTTCAGAAAGGCATTTTAGACAATGTCTGTGAGTGAGTTTGGCTATTTTTGATGCTGTTGGTGAACTGTTTTCATTGACACAGTATGATTTTAAGTGTTGTTTAAATTATTGTTTTTTTAATCATTTTCTTATGTACACCCTGGAAACCTATGGGCCAGGACATGGCTTATAAATATAAATAATGCATCAATAATATAACATGTGAGTCATATACTCCTCACATCTTACAATACAGGCAGGCAAAAGAAACTTTAAAAGAAACTTTAGTAATGCCCTTTTCTGTTTTAATCTTTCTATTAAAACCTCAGGAATCTTCATTCTTAGCACACTAGTCTGAGCATAATCAATTGTTTAATGTGGAGCAGCACACTGATAAGCACTCCCTTTTTCAAAATGGCTATTTCTACATTCATCTGCTATTATCAAGTATGAATACATTACCAAAACAATTTACATCTCTCTGGTATCTCAGACATCCTCAAATCTTTCATACAAATATTATTCAATGTGACATTTAATTACTTTTTTTTTTAAACTCAGACATATGGCTCATGCACTTCAATACATGTTTTTATAGTCAGTGAGAAATAGCACTTCTTGCCTACAGGCTGTTGTGCAATGATTCAACTAGCTACTGGCATTTTGCTAGCACTCAAACGTGAAAGTGCAAACACTACTATATTTCTCTGTGTTCTCCTGAAAGTTCATTATTTGGATTTTGGAAATCTTTTTAGAACGTAGACAAGCTCAGGAATTGCTAAGCAATAACACAAACATGGATTGCATGCTATGTAAAAAGTGTGTGTGTGGGGGGAGAACCATCCCAGAATGCCCTGTGCCAAAAAACGATGCGGCCTTTGTAGTGCTTATATAATGATTTCTCAAAGTTTGATTGCCACACATAATTAAAACTGGACAGGAATAGTGAGGGTGTTGATGAGCTAATATTACAAAAGCTCATTAGTAATACATTCATTAAGATGGCATCTAGCTGTACCATTTGCCAGCAACCATTCTCTCTACGTACAAAATGCACACTGCATTTGTTAATTAGAGGGTGGCAACCAGAGCAGAAACCTATTTTCTAAGAACCCTATAACCAATAGTCTCAGTCTATGTTTCTGCCCTACAAATCCATAAACACTCCATCAATCTGAGAAGGGGGGATGACAAAAATATGTTCTTCCCCCAAATCAATGGGATAAAAATGGAGCTGTAGATATGATCCTATTATAAGCTGCAAGACAACCCAAGAACACAATGCCAATTCAGTATTTGAACACTCACTATGGAGGAACTTCAGGGAATCTTTAAAATAAACAACCAAGCTAAAGACAAGCACTGTAATTCCCAAGCCAACGAATACGGGAATACTGATAGAGAAAGATGTTGCCTTTACACTTCTAGAAACAAAGCTCAAAGGCACTGCCTCATTGCTCTAGAATGGAAGCAAGTGATAACAGACCTATTTCTCCATTCATAATGATGAAATTTTCTATGCCTACATAGGAATGAAATCAGCAGATGTGAAATACATCCCACTCCGGCTCATTTAATTGTACTCCCACATAGTTTGGCATATGATCTTTGAGGGAAGCTATAGCAAGGAAGAATGCAATCTGGCTCCTTCAAAGGAAGAAATATTAGGTTAATGAGATCACTCTAGCAATCTCTCTCTGTTCCCGCATTCAGGGGGTTGGAATGGATGATCCTCAGAGTCCCTTCCAGCTCTATGATTCTCTCTCTCTCTGTGTGCATGAGCACATCAGGCCCTGCAAAGGGGGGGGGGGGCTGAGTAAACTTGCCCTGGGCCTCAGAAAGCTAAGCTGGCTGGGGCCCCCCAACCTCTGGGAGACACCACTCTTTGGGGCAGGTGGGTGGGACAGCTCAGAGACCTGGGACAGCAGCAGCTGCTGCCTGGAGGACTCCCAAGGAGAGGAGGCTGAGAGAACACTCCACAAGGGAGGGTGTTTGAAAAGGGTGAGGGGCTGCCAGCTCTGCAGGCAAGGGGTGACATAACTGGGCTCCTAAGCCCCACAGGTGTGCCGCAGAAAGAATGTAGTTGATTAAGGGAGCTATGGACTCAAAAAGGTTGAAAGCCTCTGATATAAGAGGTGGGTGTGAGGGGGGGGGCTGGTTGGTCAAGATGAACCTTGGCAAAGTGTTACCTTGATCGTGACCCTAACAGGCCATGCACCAGCCTCCAAGGGAAACCGCACTATGCCGATAAAACACACTGCATTTCCAACCACCAACCAACCATTTCCTTTTTTTTTTTTCTTTTCTGCATAATTTTTATTGAATTTCAGAATACAGAACATAAATCAAATGAGTCAATATTCATATTGTTCACAAAAAATAAAAGATAGGACTTCCTTCTGTCATTCCACGAATTTTCCAGAGTAACATTAAATAATACATCCGCATTTCCTTGTTTGTAATGCCACATGTTGTTCACATTCATCTGTTTTCCTTTGGCATTACCCTTACTTTTTACAGAGCATCTTTATAACCCACCAGTGTTATCTCTTCATCCGTTAAGTTTTCCAGATATTTCGTAAGACTTTCCCAACTTTTGATAAACCTCTGATCTTTTATATATCTAATTTTGCCTGTCATCCTGTCCATCTCCACATATTCTAACAATTTGGATCTCCATTCCTCCATTGTTGGTAAACTCTCTTGTTTCCAATTTTTAGCTATCAGGACCCTTGCTGCCGTTGTAGCGTATTGAAACAGTTTGTAATCCTTTTTCTTTATCTCTGTTCCTACCAGACCTAGTAGGAACGCCTCGGGTTTTTTAACAAAAGTGTATCTTAGCATTTTCTTCATTTCATTATATACACTCTCCCAGAACCCTTTGATCTTTTGGCATTCCCACCACATGTGGTAAAAAGTCCCCTCCCTGTCCTTGCATTTCCAACATTTGTTACAGGATCCATACATTTTAGCTAATTTGACCGGGGTCAAATACCAACGGTAAAACATTTTCATTAAATTCTCTTTAAGTAACACACAAGCTGTAAATTTAAGATGTCGTTTCCAGAGTTTTTCCCACTCTTCAAAGTAAATATTCCGGCCAAAATCTCTGGCCCAGTGCGTCATTACCGCCTTGACCTCCTCGTCAACTAAGTTCCAGTCCAGTAATTGCTTGTACATTTTAGATAAGATTTTTATGTTATCCCCCAGAATCTCAGTTTGGAATCTGGAATTTTTTCGGCATATCCTTTGTCTTTGACGTCTTTTCTAAACATGTCGTTTATCTGGTGGTAGTGTAGCCAATCATATACTTGGGATTTGACCTGATCATATGGCCTCATCTTCCACTTCCCTTCCTCCTTCATTAACAGATGTTCATAAGTTGCCCATTTCTCCCTCATATTAGTCTTTTTGACAGCCATAACCTCTAATGGGGATAGCCATTGGGGTGTTTTAGGTTCTAGCATATCCTTATATCTTTCCCATACCTCCATCAGAGGACCCCTAAATATATGATTTTCAAATCCCTTATGCCCCTTCTTTCGCCCATGCCATAGATAGGCATGCCATCCGAAGCGGTTGTCATGCCCCTCCAAGTCTAACACTTCCCTGTCTTCCAATTTTATCCAAGTTCTGACCCAGCATAGGCACGATGCCTCATAGTAGAGTTTCAGGTCGGGCAGGGCGAAGCCTCCCCTTTCTTTCGTGTCTGTCAGTAGTTTAAACTTAACTCTCGGCTTCTTCCCCTGCCAGATAAATTTAGAGATCTCTCTATGCCAGGTTCTAAATATCTTTGTACCTTTTATAATTGGGATGTTTTGGAAGAGAAATAAGATTCTTGGTAGCACTGACATTTTGATTGTATCTATCCTTCCCCAAAAGGATAATTTGAGCCGGCCCCACACTTCTATATCTTTCTTAACTCCTTTCCATACTGGTTCATAATTGTTTTTGAAGAGATCTATGTTTTTTGGCGTTACCCATACCCCTAAATATTTCACCTTCTTTGTCACTTCTATTCCTGTTTCTTTCTGTAATTCCTCGATCTTATCTACCTGCATGTTCTTAACTAGTATTTTTGTTTTCCTTTTGTTTAACTTAAAGCCCGCAACTTCCCCAAATTGTTCAAATTCTCTGAGTACCTCTTTTAATGAGCCCAATGGGTCTTCCATTGTTACAACCAGATCGTCTGCAAAAGCTTTAGTTTTATGTTCATGCTGGCCGACCCTGATTCCTTTAATTTCTTTGTTGTCTCTGATAGAATTTAGCAGGACCTCTAGTATCATTATAAATACCAGTGGAGACAGTGGGCATCCCTGTCTTGTTCCTTTGGAAACTGTTATTTCTTCTGTTTCCACCCCATTTATTATCAGTCTTGCTTTTTGTTCCGTATAAATAGCTTTTATCCCATTAAAAAATTCCGTACCTACTTCCATGTAGTCCATGTGCTTCAACAGGAATTCCCAATTTACGTTATCAAACGCTTTCTCAGCGTCTACAAATAACAGTATACCTTGTTTATCGCATCTTTCTGTTAGATATTCTATGATGTTTATAATATTTCTTATATTATCTTTAATCTGCCTGTCCGGCAAGAAGCCAGCTTGGTCTCTATGAATGTTTTTTACAAGAATGACTTTGAGTCTCCTTGCCAGGACTCCCGTAAAAATCTTGTAGTCTACGTTTAATAAGGAAATCGGCCTGTAGTTTTTAATTTGTTCTAGATCTGAATCTTGCTTTGGGATTAATGTGATCAGTGCCTCCTTCCACGACTCTGGTATTTCTCTTTCCTTTAGAATTTTGTTCATTACTTCCTGTAGTGGATTCAGCAAAACCGATTCCAACTCTTTGTAATATCTGCTGGTGAACCCATCTGGGCCTGGAGCTTTTCCATTTTTTAGGTCTGAAATGATTGCTTTTATTTCCTCCGTCTTAATTGGGGCATTCAATTTTTCTTTATCCTCTGCGGGGATCTTATTGATATTCTTAGATGTTAGATATCTCTCTATTTTTCTTGTCTTACTCTTTTCTGTGTTCCTAAAGAGGTCTCCATAGAAATCCAAGAAGGCTCTTCTTATTTCTTTAGGTTTATTTATCTCTTCTCCTTCCACCACTATCCTATTTATGATATTCTGTTCCTTTCTTTTCTTCAGTTGCCAAGCTAGTAATTTCCCAGTTTTGTTAGCATATTCAAAATTTCTCTGTCTCAATCTTTTGATTTTCCATTCTATCTCTCTGTTTATCAGCATTGTATATTGGGATTGTAGAATTTTTATGTTCTCTTTTACTTTCTTATTTTTTGGATTTTGAGTTAATTTCTGTTCATTTTCTGCTAGTTGTTGTATAATTTCTTTTTTCCCTTTTTCTCTTTTTTTATTTTTAATTGCGCTCTGTTGGATGAAAAATCCCCGCATCACCGCCTTGCCTGCGTCCCATACCACCCTTGGTTTTATATTGCTACCTAAATTATCTTCGAAGTACTCTTTTAGTCTAATTTGAGCTTTTTCTACTACTTCTTGGTCATCCAGCAGGTATTCCTTCAGTCTCCATCTATTTAATCTACTCTCCTGCCCTCTCAATTCCATTTTAATTGGATTATGATCTGAGATTGTTCTAACCTGGATCTCCACCCGTACAGATCGTGGGACAAGTTCTTTTGAAATCCACATCTGATCTAGTCTCGATGATGAATCATTAGGTTCTGAATGGAAGGTATATTGCTTTTCTAGGGGATGTTTAAATCTCCAGATATCTACTAGACTACAGTTTTGTACCAGAGAGAAAAAGGTTCTAGGTAACTTCCCTTCTTTGCCTTTTGAATCCCTCAATCTGTCCGATTCTAACGACACTACTCCATTCATATCTCCTAATAGTATAATTTTCTGGTCAGCGTACTCCAATAGTTTTGCTTCCAACCTCCCATAGAATTCTGACTTATTCTCATTGGGCGCATATATACCCACTATTATTATCTTTTCTCCCTGCCATTGTATTTGTACTGCTAAAATCCTTCCTTCTTCATCCTTAAAAAGGTGTTTCGCTTCAATTTGTTTATTTATATAAATGACCACCCCCCTTTTTTTAGTCCGATCTGAGGATGTGAATTCATTCCCTAATCTTTGGTTGATCAAAATCCTTTTATGTTTCCTCGCTATGTGTGTCTCTTGGAGGCAAATGACGTCCAGACTTTCCTTCTTCAAAATATGCTCAATTCGGTTCCTTTTTCCCTTATCATTCATCCCATTAACATTCCAACTGTACACCTTTAACATCATTATAATTTACTTCAGTGAAAAAGAAGAAAAAAGAAAAACAAAAAATGAGTAGCGCCTGTTGTCACCTTTCAAACTTTTGGAACTTCCTCCTCGGTCCCTCCCTCCTCCCCCTCCTCCCCCCCCCACTCCCCGTCCCCCCCGAAGCTTCCCCAGATTCCACCTCCTCTCCCCTGCCCCTCTCTTTTTGCGGTCTTAGTTCTTTGTATTTCCTAAGAAATTTTTCTATTTCACTTGGATTTGTCACTTTTTGTCTCTTGCACCTGTATGTGAAGGAGATACCTTCCGGAAACTCCCACTTGAATTCAATATTGTTTCTTCTAAGTATCTGTACCAATTCTTTGTAGGAGTCCCTACGTTTTAGCAACCTGACTGGTATATCTTTGAAAATAATTATGTTGTTTCCTCCAACGTTAAATCTTTTCTCTCTATTCTTATAGAGGATCCTATTCCTTATTTCCCTGTTTTTAAATATAATTAAACAATCTTCTATAAGTTTTTTGTTCCTTGGAGGCTTGGCTTTTAGCCTAAAGGCCGATTGTATTGCCTTATCTACCTCCTCTGTTGGTATCTCCAGCCAGAGGGCTAATTCTGTTATTAGTTTTTCTTTTATGTTTTCTCTCTGATCTTCAGGTATGCCTCTTAATCTAAGGTTAGCCTCCCTCTGTCTTAGTTCATTTAGGGCAATCCAGTCTTTCATATCCTCTTGACTCTTACTCAAGTCTAGAATATCAGCTTTGATTCTTTCTTCCTCACGTCTTACATCCTTTAGTTCTACTCTTGTCTTTTTCAAACCTTCCTCTACTGCCTGTGTCCTCCTAAACACCTCTTTCATTTGGATCTTCAATTCATTAACTGTTTCATCTAGCTTCTTATCTACCTCCCCAATTCTATGGTCTAATTGTTCTAATTTACGTTCTACATTTTTCTCACTCTCTTTTATCTCCGCAAACATCCTCAATATCTCAGCTCTAAAATCTCCTTCTTGCTTTGACCCTTTTCTTTCCACTGGTGTTCCCCCTTCGGGTCTTTTCCCAGTGTTTGACATTCTTAATTTTAAACAATCTGCGATACTTGATACAACAATCAATATGGTCACCGATACAATTGCAGCACTTCAGTATATTCCTGTTTGCCTTATTTTATCCCGGCCTTCAAGTTCTTTTGCAGTCTTTCAGTTGCGCTAAGGCCGGCTTGCTTTTAGAGGTCTCTGAGTTATGTCTGAGCCAACTTATTTCTTAACCCCTTGTTACTTCCTTGAGAGTGTCCATAAACGTCCTGCAGTCTTAGGTAAATATCCTGAAGTCTCAAAATCAGAGGTCGAAGGTTTTGAGCGTTTTATACCCACACTTACGACGCCGTGGGTCAGCACAATGATTTCTTAGAAGAAAGTAAGGAAGGTTGCAGCAGGGGGGGTTTGTTCCGCTAATAGTGGATACAGGGTCTCACCGTCTGGAAGACCCCACTCCACTCTGCCTTGAGGGGAGGGACAGAGGGCAAAGGACAAAGGAGGGAGGGAGAGGGGGGTCCACGAGGGTACCAAACTTTAAGTGTGAAAAAGAAGGCGAAGTAAATCAAACTGGTAATAGGAAAATTCCAAATACAGTAGTCGCAATAGACCCTCTGTCCACTAGGTGGCTCTCTCAGTCACTGTTTCGTTCTGGAGACAACCTCACCACACACAAAGTTAAAGAGTCCGGTGGTGCAGAATGACAAATTATTCCCCAAACACTTAACAGTCTTTAGAATTTAAAGGAGGCAGAGACGTCCTGCTCGTCACTATAAATCCTGGAAACAGACAGGTACGCACCCGCTGAGCTCTCAGATCAGGTTAACCCGTATTGCCGGAATTGCGATTTAATCTTAGTCCGTTCTCTTAATGGCGTCGCTGGCGTTTCTCTCCCGTTCTCCACTGGGCGTGGCGCCCTGTGTGCGACGTATTCCGGCGTCCCTTTCACTTTACAGATGGTTTTAATTTAATAACTTCTTGTTCTGTTCCCTGTTTAGGCACCTCTTTTTATCGAGGTTCAGTTATTTTAGTATAGTTATCCTTCAGGGAAACGAAGTAATCACTGGCGGCAACTCCGTACACTCAAATCTGCCCTGCAGTCTCTCTGCGTGCTCACCAATCCCTGGCAACGGCAGAACCCCTTGTTGCTCACTCTTTCTTTCCCCAGGTTTTTGGTTTTCAAAGTTTTCAAAGTTTGAAGTTGTTAATCCTTCCCTTTAAGTTCGTACCCGGGGTTTTATTTTTGGGAGCGGGGCGCTAATCTCCGACGAGGGTTGGGCTGTCCGCTTTCAGGGGAGGAAATGGCTGCCCAGGACCTGCTATCCCGCGCCGCTGTTCTCCTCACCTTAAAAAGGTTACCTGACAACGGAGCGGATTGCGTCTGGTCTCTGCTGGCTCCCTGTACCTCCGGACACCCTCCGGACGTGTTTCTGGGGTGCTCTCGCCCTATAGCACCCCCTTTTCCCCCTGTTTGCTGGACTGGGTTCGTGCACCCGGCTGAATCCCTTCTCGCACCGGAGACGCGCACCACCGGAAGTCAAACCATTTCCAATACCTAGAAGAACTTCCAGCTTAGACTCCAACACAGTGAAACCAAGAGTCGCTGTGGGAGAAGATGAGTTTGGCAGATATAAGAAAAAGCTTGCAGCACCTAAAATTTCTGGATCATGGCTGCAAAGTGTTTTCTAATTACAGTGAGCCAGGCAGAACTAGAGCCAATTTATTTGAAAGGTGCCAAATATAGAGTGACATTAAGCGCATTTCCCCCCACCATAAAAAGTAGTTTTACTTACAAAAGTAAGAAAACAAGTGACTCATTCACTCACAGAAATAGGCTGCAGTATGTGATATAAGCCTAGCAAAAGCTGATTTTTTTATTTTAAAAATGCCCACAAAAATGGTGACTGTGATAAGTGCCTATAATAAAGAACTTCTTTCCACTCCTCCTGCCTTTGAACAGACAACATCCACGCTCCATTTTCTCTAGCTCTGACAGCTACCTAAGCTGCCTTTCAGCAACAAACATTTGTATCCCCTCTTTCCTCTTAAACGAATTCAGTTCTATGCATGCCTGTCTGATTTTTGTTGCCTTTTCCTCTCCATATTTGGAATTATAATTTTACTACCCCTTAGCCATTACCAAAGAGTTGCCAAGCTAGCTTAAATACTGCCTGTATAATCAACTTTTTATTTCTGTAACAGCCTGCACATTAATCCATTTTTTTGCTATTTGCAATTGTTTATAAACTTTGATCTGCTGTCTGATTACTATTTCCCCCATATTAAGTGTAATGCAAGTATAATTTGCCCTATGAAATGTGCATAACTGTGTGTTTCTCCTCAATGTACATATGTTTGTCATGTACTCATGCATCTCTTCAACACATGTAAATGAGGCCACACAGTAAGAGCTTGGAGTCTAGCTTTAAGGCAGCACAATAAGTTTATTGTTTACATGGTATGGAAGTGAAGATGGATGTCTGAACCTAAAAGTTCCATGCTTTTTGGTGCATGGTTGAATTTGTAAGCACCTTTTGCTTAAAACTTTTTTCAAACCCTAGAAACGATACTTGTGGTTTCAGGAGTGTGATTATGTCACTATAACATTCAACCGGACTTCTTTTGCTGGGATTGCCTATGATTCTTTGATACTGTTATTCGTCCTGGACACTTGGGATAACAGGATAACACTAGAGAAGCAGGAGACAGTTATTGTGCACTTTGACCATCTTTGGTCAACAATATCTGAAGCCTCAAAATTAACAGACTGTGTACTTATGTACTACGTTTCAAAAACATATCACAGTGTCACAGCAAGTTACGCATACTGTGAATTGTCCCTCCAAGCTCAGGGACTGGGAACTTCATGTCAATTAAGAAATGAGGAGATCACTGGCATTCTATAATAATTTTGAAGGCTGTCCATTAGTTGAATTGACTTTAACCTCAATAGAGCAGCAAGAGGAATGAATAAAATTTAACTGTGGGGAAAAGCAGCTGTCAATGCCAAACGCTTTGTCCCTTTCAGCCACCCTGAGGAGAAAGTTCTGTATCAAGATGAGCTTTCTTGGTATGAGGGCCACTCAACAGTATTTGAGGGGGACTATGAACGTACACAGTTTTACATTCTTACAGTATATTAGCGGTGATCCTGTTTCACAATTTGACATTCAGAGAGAAGCAGAGGAGCACAATACATTCGGCCAAAGCAAATGTATATTCTTTGTTCTTTTTTAGTACTATTGAGCAATGTAACTGAATTCTACAATGGCAACTAAGATGACATTTAAAGGGGGTCTGTGTTGCATACTGCAAATAACTCTGCTGACTTGAACAAGACAAAAGTGACCCTTTTTTTCCCTTCCCACTTTTATTTGAGATGGCAGCCAGCCAGCTAGATGTCTTTACACTCCACTGGCAAAATTTACTACTACGGTGCTGAAATAATTCCTGTATTGTAGCAGCACAGTAGTATATCACCATTTATACTCTGTTTGTTAGATGTCACAAGAGCCTTTTTAATATAAACATTCATTTTTTGCTTACAATCCTGACACCTACTGTGCTTCAGACACAAAAAGGAACTGAAGCCTTTTGCTAACAGCTGAAGCACATGTGCAAATTAAAACAGCCTTCTTTTTTTAATCCAAGAACCAAACAATGTTAATTTTCTGATCAATAGAACTTCACAAATGTTTTGTTTTATTTACAATGCATGGCTACTATTGTTATACCTCCTTCAATAGTAAGAAACTTCCTTCAAAGCTTTTCTCCCCCTAGTCAGTAGAAAGATGAAAGAAACATCTCCTAAGATTTTTTGTACTTTGGTTTGGTCATCTAGTCCAATCCCCTGTAATGCAGGAATTACAGCTAAGAATAAAGTATGCAGTTCCAAAGGCTGGAGAACCTAGAAATGAATGTGGGTGGGTGGCCTTTATGAATATATTCACAAGACTTTAGTATTGCTAGCTAAAGAGCTGCTGGATGTTTTTAAGTTCTATTCTCCCCTTGCGGGACTATTAGCTTGTATAAGGCTTTTCCAACCAACTGATTCTTCCAGAGGGGAACTAGGACCATGAATACTGACTCATAAACCAGCTAGCCCTTTAAGAGGCTCTTCTTGCTGGTAAGCATAACAATAACTCTGTCATGCTACAAGGCCCTGGTAATAACAAGACTTGCAGTGATTCAGATCTAAATAAGTGCCAAGGCAAACCATACATTTTGCAATGTATGGAGCATTCTTTTTTTGTAAAATAAAGTCATGGCACACAATAGGAAAGGTGGAACAGAGGAAGGAAACGTTTTGTCTAAGAAGAGCTAGTTTTTTTTTAGATAAAGTGTGCAGGCTGTCACAAAAAAGAGAAATCAACCCATGGGTTGCCATGGGTTGGAGAAGAAAGTAACCTGTAGCTCTTCAGATGCCAACCCCATCTCCCATCAACTCTAGCCAGCATGGCCAGTGGTCGGGGATGATGGGAGTTGTAGTCAAACATCTGGAGGGCTGAAGGTTCACAGCTCCTGCACTCAAGGCGCAGGAGCCCTAATACTGAAACACTGGTCAGCTTTCTTCCAGTGAAAATGCGCTGAATACCAAACGACTTTATGCTTTTCTCTCCAATTAATTGGATGTTTTCATGTGACAGTAATTCATAGGAATCAGTGAATTCCCCATGGCTTCTGCAAATGAGCGCCCACACAGAAGCTTGGCAACACTAGGTAGCATGGGTTGGACAGCTGCCACTCTCCTTTGTCTTTCCCTACGATGCTACAACTTCTCTCATTGCTCCCACATCCTCTTTCCCTCTACTTTGTGTGGAGAAGTCCCATCAACTCATCAGTTTGCTCTGAGAGCAAAAGGGTGAAAGGATGACATATTAGAGCTCAGGCTTCCTGGTGCTCAGAGGATGTGGAGAGGGAGACACTCAGCGGTATGGAAACCTTGAACCAGCCCTGAAGATGAACACACAGTTCTCACAATTCAGTTCTGGAAGCAGAGGATTATGTTCCCCAGTAGAAAGTAATTTCTCTCTCTCTAATGCAGCTGATTTACCTTCTGAAATGCTTCCCCCCCTCCCAGTTATGAAGAGGCAGGTTGGCTAGCAGCAGACCCAAACTCCCCATTTAGGTGGACCTACATTAGAAGGAAACTTTGAATATATTTGCTGTCTTTTGAGCCAAAGTTCTCTAACTGCAAGTCATACAGAACTTGGCTTGGTTTGGCTTTTTAAATCACAACACATATCCTATTTTTCAAGTTTTTGCAGTCTGTTTGTGCAATGGGTAAATGGTCCAATACAATTAATTACCAAATGTATTGAAAAATTTCCCTCCATGTGAATGCTGAACTAATTTGGAGAGCCTGACAGAGGGATAATTTGATTTGGCTAGAGGCCAGGCAAACAGAAGGGAGGAGGGAGGCAGGAGTTGGACAGCATTTTCTGTTCTTATTTTGCATTTTAGGAAGAACTGACCTCTTGAACAGAAGTTCAGAGAAGGTTCAAAGACAGATGTAAACCAGCATAAAAGTTACATTGAATAATGCCATATTTCAACTAAGGGGTATGAAAAAGCTGCTATATTTTTAAATGACAGATTAGATTTACTTCCTCTTTGCTACTGATCAGCTTTACGCCAATTGCTGTTAACTGAACATGTGTTAAATCAAGGGGGCGGGTTAAATACCATTTGGTTGACAGTTATTTCACATAGTATACCTGTTCCTGAAATTTCACACACTGAGCAAAGCAACAGATTTTAACACATTTAATTAGAAGACAGTGCTTTGACAAGAAAAAATATTTTTTTCATCTGTAGTAACTTATTTACCCGTAATTATACTATGTCCAGCAAAAAACAACACACACCTTTTAAATATGTGGTTCTGTTAAGCCAGAGGCTGGCAATGTGGCATGTGTGAGCATAGTGGTCTCCTTGAGGATTCTATCTGGCACTCACAGAGCCCCTGAAATCTCTCTATTCATGGCTCTCTTGGCCATAAAGTGATTGTTGTTGTTGTTGTTGTTGTTTAGCCGTTTAGTCGTGTCTGACTCTTTGTGACCCCATGGACCAGAGCACGCCAGGCACTCCTGTCTTCCACTGACTCCCACAGTTTGGTTAAACTCATGCTGGTAACTTCGAGAACACTGTCCAACCATCTCATCCTCTATCGTCCCCTTCTCCTTGTGCCCTCCGTCTTTCTCAACATCAGAGTCTTTTCCAGGGAGTCTTCTCTTCTCATGAGGTGACCAAAGTATTGGAGCCTCAGCTTCAGGATCTGTCCTTCCAGTGAGCACTCAGGGCTGATTTCCTTCAGAATGGATAAGTTTGATCTTCTTGCAGTCCATGGGACTCTCAAGAGTCTTCTCCAGCACCATTAATTCAAAAGCATCAATTCTTCGGCGATCAGCCTTCTTTATGGTCCAACTCTCACTTCCATGCATCACTACTGGGAAAACCATGGCTTTAACTATACAGACCTTTGTTGGTAAGGTGATGTCTCTGCTTTTTTTGATGCTGTCTAGCCATAAAGTGATACAGATGGTAAACTCCCCCCCTCATTGCAAAATATCATAGGATCATAGCCTTGTAGGGTTGGAACGGACTCCAAGGGCCATTTAATTCAACCCCTTGCAATGCAAAGCACATAAAACTGAAGGAGGAAGCTATAGGAGTGGCACTCTTTCCCCCTTCCTCTTGCAGCTCTATGTGCTTTCTGGATTCTACTGGATCCAACTTTCACCCAGATCCCTTAGAAAAGCAAGGGGTGTGTGTGTGTCTGTCTGTCTGTCTGTGTGTGTGTGTGTACACACACATGCTGATCTGGGAGAGAAGTTATTAGAGTGGATGGCTCTCATCGCACTCACTCAAAATCCAAATGTGCCCATGGGTCCAAAAAGGTTGGTGACCCCTGCAGTAAGCTATATTATCTAACAGGCCTGTTTTCTATGAATTTGTCCAATCCTCCTTTGAAAGCCATCCAACTGTGCAGCTGTCACCACCCCTTGTGGCTGAGAAATCCACAAGTTATCTGCTGCACGTAGCAGCAATTTTTCTTGTCTGAAGCTATACCAGTTTAATTGGGTAACATAGAATTCTAGTAACATGGGAGATGGAGAAATTTTTTTCATCCCACACCATGCTCGATTTTAGAAATATCTACCCCACCCCTCTTACCTGGCTTTTTCTTACCTGCTAAAAAGTAAAAAGCTCCAAGGATGGGTGTAGCCAGGGGGGCAGCTGCCCCCCCCAAATCAACAAAAGTAAATAAAAATACTGAGGTTCTGCGCCCCCCCAACAAAAATCCTGGCTATGCCCTTGGCTCCAAATGCTTTAGTCTCTCTTTGTAGCAAGGGCATTCCAGTCCCTGAATCTTTTTGTCTGCAGCTTTAGACTTCTAGGATACCTCATTCAAGATGGGAGGTACTCAGGAATAAACCAACTTTAGGACAGTCTTTAGCATCAATATGATCCTATCCCTGACAATGAGCAAACCGTTGAAAAGTGCCTCCCCCCAGCCCTCTGCAAATGGGGGGTTAGCTGAGTTCACAAGCACTCTTTTATTCAACAGGTGGTAGCAATGGCTCCCACACAGAGGATATATTGTGTAGGGTGGCATGATACAAGATGCAAGGATAGGAGTGTCGGATTAGAACTGGGGAGACTCTGGTTCAAATCCAACTCGGTCATGAAGCTCAAAAGGGATCTTGGTCCAGTCACCAGCTCTCAGCCTAACCTACTTCACCATGATGTTGGGAGGATAACATGAGAAGGGACCATGTACTCTGTCTTGAACTCCCAGGACAGGTGGGACAGAAATGTAACAAATGAAATATGTGGTTCGACCACGCACACCACAAAAAAAAAACCTTTGCTTAACCTAAAGTCTGCTGAGTTTCGCTCAAGGTCAGTTTTTAACTGCTCTTCTACTACTTTTCAGTGCCCAACTTAGGAAGAGTTAAAAGGGGACTATACAAATTCTGGAGGAAAAGGCTATTAAATGTGACTGCTTGTGATGGTTGTCGTACTACCTCTAGGATGCTAGATCTAGTGAAAACAACAGTGGGAGAGAGCTCTTTGGCGAAGAGTCACAGGTCAGCGGCAGAGCATTTCCTTTGTGCACAGAAGATCCTGGGTTCAATCCTTGGCAGGCAGGGCTGGGAATGTTCCTTGTCTGAACCCCTGGACAATTGACGCCAGTTCATGTATTGTAGACAAAGCCAAGCTAGATGACCAATGGCGTGACTTGGTACAAAGCAGATTCCTATGTTCCTTTTGTCTTCCTGCTTGTGAAACTCTCTTGACATCTGCTTAGTCACCGTGGGAGGCAAAATTCTGGACTAGCTGAGGCCTTTCGTCTGATTCCACAGGGCTCTTTTTATGATCAGCCTGAATCCTACTGGTTAAGATTAAGGTGAAATGTTGGAGAAATCCAATTATTGCCAGGTATCCTGGTTCCCCTTATCAGACTGAGACCCCACCCAGGTTAACAAAGGATTCAGACCAAAGTTCTAGTACTATCTGCAGACACATCCTCCTGAGAATTTTAATTGAGCCTTTTGACCTGCCTACTCTATAAGGATTTCCCTACTGGCCAACTACAGTCCAGCTCCGCCACTTACTCATTTAGGCTTTCCTGACTAGAGTATATGTGCTGGGAAATGGTTTAGAGCTCATTGACAATTATTTCCATTAGGGGATGCTATTAACCTGACGTGTTGCTTTGGCATATTACAGAAAGGCTGCTATATGACTGTTGCAGAGGCAGGATAATATTAACACAGATTTCTCGCTGCATTAAATTGATGTAAAATATTAGCACAAGATTTTTTATGGAAGTTCTAAACAGTTTCAGTGGGGGAGCAGGAATCCTTTGGGGAGGAAGAGCAGGATATAAGATCAATTTAAATAAATAAATTGGTTTTTAGGGTGTGTTCTCAGTTCTCACATGCCCACCATTTGCCCTGATACACAAACGTTTAGGGGAGATGCACAGATGCACACTTAATGTTTAAAACACACTCGATACACATGACTGTTCTACACCATAAATTCAAAGCACACCCAACACACATTTAAAGCACATGACCTCCTCCAAAGAACATTGGGAACTATAGTTTACCCCTTACAGAGCTACATTTCCCAGCACCCTTAACAAATTACAGTTCCTGATGTTCTCAAGGGGTGTGTGTCATATGCTTTAAATGTATGTTGGATGTGCTTTAAATTTCTTGTGTTGACCTGCCCTTTCAATTTGTTGCTTCCAGCAAAGAGTAGGGGAGAAGCAAAGGGGAGACTTGCAGCAGCCTGCACTAACACATTGCACCCTGGTGCTAGACCACAGTTAAATATTAACTATGGTTTGACATTACATGCAAACTAGGCCATTAACAATTCATTGTGGGAAGTTGCTTAATATATTTTGGAAATGTTTAGTATGCATCAAGAAGGGTAAAGAAAATAGAGAGGCTTTAACTTGGGAGAAGGACTGAATTCACAATCATACCACCTTCATATTACGTATGGCAGGATCCCATATTGTATTGCTTCCCACGAATTTATCTATTACCAAAGCAGGAAGTTAACACAATACAGCATATTGGATTGCACACGATCGAACATAAAGCAATGCCGTCACACTGAAAGCTATAGTCACATCCTTTGCCCATATCCGATTGTCTGTCAAAACACATTGAGGCAAATTTATTCTCAGCCTAACCGTCTATACACATCTACTTTGCAAGTACTGGGTTCAGTGGGACTCACTCTCAGATATGTTTGCATAGGATTGCAGCATAAGACCTAAGACTAAACTGCAGGGAACAGTCTGGCACTGAGAGCAATAAGGTACTGAACAAGTGGAGGCTCCTCCTCTTCTCTATTCAATTGTACAATACAAAGAAAACTCTATGTGGGGCTCTACGTGCGCTCTACGTGGGGCTACCTTTGAAGGTGACTCGGAAACTACAACTAATCCAGAATGCAGCAGCTAGACTGGTGACTGGGGGCGGCCGCCGAGACCACATAACACCGGTCTTGAAAGATCTACATTGGCTCCCAGTATGTTTCCGAGCACAATTCAAAGTGCTGGTGTTGACCTTTAAAGCCCTAAACGGCCTCGGCCCCGTATACCTGAAGGAGCGTCTCCACTCCCATCGTTCTGCCCGGACGCTGAGGTCCAGCGCAGAGGGCCTTCTGGCGGTTCCCTCATTGCAAGAAGCAAAGCTACAGGGAACCAGGCAGAGGGCCATCTCGGTAGTGGTGCCCACCCTGTGGAACGCCCTCCCATCAGATGTCAAAGCGATAAACAACTACCTGACATTCATAAGACATCTTAAGGCAGCCCTGTTCAGGGAAGTTTTTAATGTGTGATATTTTAGTGTATTTTTGCTTTCTATGGAAGCCACCCAGAGTGGCTGGGGAAACCCAGCCAGATGGGCGGGGTACAAATAATAAATTATTTATTATTATTATTATTATTATTATTATTATTATTATTATTTACAAAAGCTATGTTTATTATTATTTGTTATTTTTATTAATCACTCTTTTCACAAAAGTAACTCAAGGCAACTTACAGAAAATATTAATTAAGCAATATTAAGCTGTATAAAATATTGCTCAGTGTATAAATCATGCAACTCAACCAGATGCTATAGAATCACCATCACCATCATCTAAAGACGGGCCCTGACTGTGGGCTTACAGACTGTAAGACAAGAAAAAAAGCAAGAAAATAATTAAGGAACAAATCAGAGAGGAAGGCCTCTGAAACAGTGGGAACTACTGCAGAGAGAAATCTTCAAAAGGCACTCAAGCTAATGGGAGCTTTGGGAAGGGGGTGATGGGACCGTGGCCTGTGAGGAAAGGGTCGAAAGGTTCTCCCCACGGTCTTTATCAATGGCTATTTATAGTAGTGTTCTGTTCCAGAGAGATGCATGACATCAAATCATGGATTTGACGCCACATGTAGTTTGGCCCTGGGCATATTGTCCCCTTATAACATGCTAAATAACACCTTTGGAATGTGGCCTGAACTTCTTGTATGTGGACGAATAAGACTTTACAACACAATAATAACTGGTCTCTCTCTCTAAACAGCAGTCATCTCCCATTGCAGTTATTAAAAAGATCAGTTTAACCAGAGGTCACAAGTCATAGCTGCCTGCCTTACAACATCCTCTTGTAATAGCCTTTCTACTCCTCAAGTGCAACATAGTTCTCTCTCTCTCAGAGCAGCCTTGAACAATGCACACTTATACTGCCAATAAGGGAAAAGCACTTTCCTCCAAGGCTCTTTTCATTCCTGAAAATGAACTTCACAAGAACTCAAAGGGAACCGTCAAAACCGAACTAAAATATATGTGTGTGACTCATACCAGAATGGTGCTATTGTCAGTTATGTTTATATGTACTTAAACATATTTCTTTTATTTTGGGCCAGTGCTATAACAGGGGTTCTCGTGGCAGCTTGTTATAAGGCTAAAAACTAATGAAAAAATCATTCACTAAAACAAGCACCATCACCTAACCAAACCAACAATTCATATTTACACCCCAATGAAGTTTTATACTTTTGCAAAGCTGCAAGCAACTGTTGCAAGCTGGGTATAGGCAACAGGGGCTCAGCTCACTTGCGTATACAGAAATGAGATCCCCCCCCCCCCAAGGAAGTACCATATGCCAGGGAAAGACAGCAGACCATACCAGGTCAAAATGCTTTCAGAAATGGATATTTTGGGAAACAGCAGCAACAGTACAGTATTCCAAACTGTCAACAGACTGAGCTGTATGTTTCTTCTTACAACCCGTCAGTGGACAGCACACATAACATGTACCCAACATACAGGACTCTGTACACATAATTGTGAATGGTGTATTAGATATTCCCCATGGCACATGAAGTTAGCTTTCTCTTAGTGAAGTTAGCTTTCTCTTAATGAAACTAGTATAGGACTTCACAGCCTACAGTTATTCTTCATCAACTTGGCAATTACAAGTTGCTTGGAATGACCCCAATCCACCTCCTCAAAAAACAAAACAGAAAAACGTGCCTTCTTCCATGTCAGTATTATGGCCTCATTACACAGCCTCCTGCCCAGTTCAGACCTATCAAATCTCTCCAATGATTTGCCTAATCGCCACCTTCCACTCCTCCCGCCGTGATACACCAGCTCCCCTGCCCTGGTTCTCATTTTAACAATAGCATGTATATATGCATAGCCAAAGCCATTTGTTTAAAAACATGGTAGTTGGAACCTGTGGGAGCTACCAAGGCCAGCACTTATTTTAAGTCATTTCGATACTGCTCTTCATTTAAAAATACGTCAATCCTAAGGTGGTTAACAAAAAAGCAGTATCTTACTGGCACAAGAAAAGGACTTCTTAAAGTTTACTATAGCAGTTTCAAGCATACCAAAATTGGTGATTATCTCAGGGTTCAAAGACATTGAAAAGGAAGTACAAGGCTTAGTACAAGGCTATGATAGAGGAAAGAGGGAAACCATTCCATATTAATCAATAAAAATGAATTAGCTGTTTAAAATAAAAGCAGCTTTAGACATCACATCACTAGGCAAAGAGCTAACATGAGTTTTACTGCATTGGAAAATGACCTACAGTAGCAATTAAATCTCCAAAGGATTGCATTGAAGCAGGAGGAAGTAGTTTGTCAGGCAGTTATAACCATGATGAGTGGAAAGAGGAGAAAGAACTCACTTGAGCACAACGGGCCACATTCAGCCTCACGGCTCTTAGTAGCAAGGGCGTTAGGCTTTTTACAACATTTTGTTTTCACATAACGAGTGCCATAAATAAGTGTGGTTGCCTCAAATAAGTGTGTCTGTGCAAAATACCTTAATGTGAGAATGAAAGCCTCACTCCACATTTAAGTGCCATAGGAATTACTCCCGTGGCAAGAACATGCTCACAGGCCCCAGACTGTGTTGGTCAACCAAAAAACCAAAGCTCTTTTATCCAAACTGCTAAGTATGGTGGGACCTATTCCTTTTCAAAATCTATCTGGCACCATCCTTGCCAGAAAAATAATGGACTCTTATAATACTACACTGTTTTCTACACATCCATCATATCTTTTCAAGGAGCCAATAACATCAGCATGTCTCCCTAGTTCTTATGCAAGACACCAGCATGTCATGTGTATCTATTTTCCCAATGAATCACTTTCTTCTGGCAAAACAGTGCCATCAAGGAAACTAAGGAACAGTGTACTGTAATAAAAGAGCTCCTTTCTACAAAGAAATTCAGGGCCATGCTAAACAATGCAAGATTCCTTTACAGCACTTTTGTGTACATATAGGAAAAAAGCATGAAAACTGCTTTTAGAGTGAAAAAATGCATGAATCTACAAAAATTGAGAAAAATTCTTTCTCTACTGTAATTAGTCACTGCTGCGAAGTAAGTGTACATAGCTTTCTACATCATTTTTTAATAGATCCACAGATATGTTTTCCTTCCTCAGCCCCTATTTTGTCTGCTTGCTATTCTTTCAAAGGAACTTGCTGCAATTTGCTTGTTTACCATTCATTATTGTTTCCACAACATTCCCTTGCAGGAATGACTCTTACATGGCTTCCCAATACCCTCATGCATTTTAATTGCGTACTTTCTGAATTTCCAAAGTCACCCAGGCAAAAATACATACAGAGAGCTCCTAGCAAAAGTGTCCATACATAAAAATAATAATACCAATGGTTAATAAAAAGCCAAGATACTGCAGTGGAAATAATATGCTGCACAAGTAAAATGAATTCTATTTCAAGAATGTAAAATGCAACTTAAGTTCTGCATTCTGTAGTTTTCTTTGCTGTGGGTTTCCGAGTCCGGATGTATTTGGGCACATGTCTGCTCCCCCTCTCCATATCCTTAGACATTCAAGGCTAATTATTAACATAGAGAGGGAAAGCACGCACACACACACACACACACATCTATTTAGAGCTATTTTCATATTCATTCATTCAGTCTTATTAATAGCTCTGCACAAAAAGATACTGACAGTAAAGCCTTGTCCTACAACCTTAAGCAAAACCTTGTTGTGAAAATAAGCTTATGCTGAAGGAAATGTCTTCTGCAAAACTCCTCACAAAGATACTGCTCTGGAAGCAATGCAAAGTTAACATGCACCAGACCAACCAAGGACATTCTACATGTGTAACAGCCCACAGAACAGTCCAAGTGATCTAGAGCAGCCTTTGCCAACCTGGTGCCTCCCAGAGGTTTTGGACCACATCGCCTATCAATCCCAGCCAGCACGGAAGGCAGGATTAGAATATACTGTTGCTGGCAGAGCACAGTGGCTAGGAAAATGAACTGTGGGCTCAGAGAATCCCAGTTCAATTCTTCCCAAAACTATGAACTCATGGGACAACCACCAGGTACTCCTTTTGTACAAAAGTGGGGTAATGACTAGCACAAGAATATTGTAGGGATTCTATTTTTTAAAATAAACTGTTTATTTTGTTCTTGTAATATATCTTTGCATGTAAGGATTCTTAAAGTAATGCTTGTTAATAACACTGAACACTTAGGAAAATTATTGTAAATGCAAAGTTTGATGGTGATGATGTTGGCTATCCTAATTTATTCAGTGATGAAGTATAACAATCAGGGTCAGGTTGATATACACATACACACAAAGTCTAAAATCCACAATTGGATAGTATTTGTATCCAACAAAAATGTCACAAGGCAGTGAAGAAGCTTTCAAGTTCTCCAAAACTCCATGCTAAACCAAAAGGCAGATAGCCCTTAGGACACTCACACAAAGGAGCCGGATTATTTGCCATTGGAAGCACTTGTACTTTATTGAATATGCAAATGCAGAGGGGTTTCCCCCCTATGTATACCATCAGAAGTAACTGACTATTTAACAACTTATAAAGATATTCAAGATCAAAGACTGAAGCATGTCCAGTGCTGCCATCACTCAATATATCAAGATTCACATAGATACCGTTCAGAATGAAAATACGGGCCATGTATTTCTATCAGAGTGAAAGAGGTGAAGAAATTCTAAATTCTTGGAAACAACAGCTGCTAATGAGCAGATCTTGAATTTTATCAAGTCAGCCTCTTAGTATCTCACTTTTCCCATTAGCCAAATGGGCCAATATTATTTAATGATGTTTTCAGCAGTCTATTGTGAGAAGGACAATATGAAAGCGTGTTTCACATTTTAAAAAATTAGGAATCAATTGGAAACTTAACCCCTCTTCAGACAAGTAGGAACTTGGAAGAGCAACACGCGGGGGAGGGTGTGGGGTGAGTGTGCTACTTTTGCCTCCCCACATTGCTGTTCATGGGTTAGAAGACAACTGTCCAAAGCAAGGAACCTCATGTCCTCATGGAGGCTCCCAAACATTGTAAACTCCCAGAAAATCAGGGTTCTTTACTACATGGGAAGTCAACACGAGTCACCCTCCAACTTGCAGAGGGGGACAGATTCCCATAACTCTGCCTCTGCCATGTACTGCTTCTTCCAGTTCCTGGAGCCATGAAGAAAGTCTTGGACACAAACGGACAGTGATCATAGAAAACGGAGATGTGTGAATACCAGGAGACTAGGTGGATTGCAAAGGGCGTTCAGAAGAGAGACTTGCACAAGAGCTGTAATACAGTGAGGAAAAAAGCCTTAATCCTAAAGTTATAATGACATTAAGGGTTGAATTCCAGGAAGAAGTTATGATTAGAAGGAGATAGCAGAAAATTATGGAGAGCAGCATAACAGTTCAAAAGCTGCGGTGGAAAACCTTCCCAGCTCAGTTATCCACTTCCCAACTGCTTGCCGATCACACAGTAGTTACATCCAATGCAAGGGGAAGAGAGGAACACCAACAACTATTTTTGCACTGCTACATTTGAGAGGAGAGGAAAAGCGGATGGAAACCCAGTAGACAGGCCCCTAATAATAGAAATGCACCAGTCAACAACCCTTCTATGCCCTCCTTTATTAACACGTTATATAACTTGGCTATTCGTTTTAATACTGAAGAAAAATTCAGGCAGGGTGCCCATATGAAATGTGCCGTCTTTAGCTTAATGAATGTCTAGCTTAATCAATTGGGAATACCTTGATAGATCTGGGCGAATAGGTGATGCAGGGTTGGAACCATTATCTATTCAATATTTAAAGAGGCATAAATATTGCATCATAGCTGTTGCTCTCCTGCACTGCATATGTAAACAAGGCGGATACAAACACACTTCTCCAAGACAGAGAATGATTAGCAATTCCATATCTTGCCATTCTAATATGAAATATTTTTTTTCATAACATGAAAGTTCAATTTGTGCAAAAGGCTTTTTAAAAAGATATTTCAAAGGATTCAATTGTAAATAAATCTAATTCAATGGTTGGCACAGGAGATGGGTACACAAGAAAATGGGTATTCTGTGGGGGGGGATGGGGAAAACAAAATCAAACATAAGTTTCAATCTGAAGCTACCAAAAAAAAAAAAAAAGCTTTTGGCTAGCTGAGAGAGCACAGATGACTGAAGAAGTAATTGCAATGGTTATAATTACTATAATGTGTTTGTTTGACAAACAGATCTCCATAATAAAGGAGCTGGGGGGAAATAAGCACATCATACTAACCCTTTCAAAGTTAAACACAGCTTGCCAGAATAGCCCTTCAACAGAAGAGCCTATCAACCATACTTTGAAGGGAATTGGATTTCTGCACCAAGCTATAGAAGCAATTCTTAGTTTATGCCCCTTTGGGAGGAGATTTATAACCATTTCTTCTTTCCCTGTACCACTCATGTTAATGTTGCCCTCAGTAAGAGGAGAAGCTGAGAGCCAATAGCCATCTCAATAAAACTATGGGCGAGCACAATTCTTGCCCTGAGATTACGCAGAGTCCTATACTTTGCGTTTTGGACCACAAGCCAACATAACACACCTGAGCCCATCTGCTTGAGTGGGTTTCTTAAGCACGCAGCTCTTGAATTTGCATTGTGTTCAGGGGCTCTAATATCCCAGCCGCAAGTCAGCCCAGGTGATTTGCAACGGGACCTAACTTCCAGCTGAATTTCTTGGGATCGCAGCCAGGGCGACTAAGGGAAAGCCTCTCGACTTTCAGATATGGTAAATTAAAAGGGCCCCAATTCGCGCAGGGAGCAACAGCGGGCAAGAGGCGAGCCAGGGGCCATTCCGACGCAGCTCACTTGCCCCCTCCTCTCCTCCCCATTCGGCGCGCCGACCGCACCAGCTCCCGGGGCCCCGACATCGCCCCCGCGCCGCTTTCAGCTCCTTAAGATCAAAGCCCTGGCATTCGCCTCCTTCGTGCCCCATTCATATTTTAGTCACGTGCCCCCTCTCCCCAATGGGCTCTTCTCCCCAGAAGGACTCGCGCCTGGAGTTTGGCCGGCGTTCAAGTGGAGCAGAGGCAGAGTCTGGCGACTCTTTCCGAAGTGGCTGGGGAAGGAGGAGAGCCAGTGCCCGGCTGCACAAGCACCGCCACCACCGGCGCCGCTTCTCCCGCTCCCAAGCCGCCGGAGTCCGGCCAAGTTACCAAGCGAGCCGCTTTTCCGCGCGGCCCTTTGCGCTCTTTCTACTCACCGCCTTCCAGCCTGACGACCTGAGGCAGGCGGTAGGTGCTCACCAGCAGGTCCAGCGGGACAGACACGGCGCTCCACTTCACATCCTTCAGACTGGAGCCCGGCGAGGGGCCCGCATCCATGTTCCCGCCCTTCTGGGGGTCCGGGCGGCGGCGGGGGTCGTCTGGTGGCGGCTTCGCCCTCCTCAGCCTCGACTCTCGCCGCCGCCGCCTCCCCAAGCCATGATGGGCTTGGCTTAAAAGCGAGGCGAGTCGCCTTCGACAGCTGCTGCTGCTGCTCCTCCGCCGGCCCCCCAGCAGCAGCGGCGGCGGCGGCGTGGGTTGCACAGACGGCGGCGGCTCTTCCCGCTGGCTCCTCTGCTTGCAGCTCCAGCTGACCCAGTAAACGCCATCCCAGCACGGACTGACTAATCAACAAGGTGCGAGCGACGCCTGCGCAGTGGGCGCCCCTCCTCTTCTCCACTCCCCGGGAAAAGGGCAGCCCAGGCGCTCCCTCCTGGGGGCGTGGAGAGAGAGAGAGCAGCGCCGGGCGCGGGAGGAGACGGGCGCAAACGCTGTCGCTCTCGCTCCCCCGTCCGGCCGCTTAGGCGCCCTGCAAGCTGCGGCGGCGGCCCGAGTTAGGAAATCGGCGGAAGCACCAAGTAAACGCGTGGAAAAACAGAAGCTCCAAGCCGCTTACTCGGAGGAAGTAAACCCCGTTGGAAAGAATGGGATTCAGAATAAACATGGCGAAGGTGACGCGGGCTGCTGCCAGATCGATATGTCCGTGGTATTAACCTACAGTTGGGTTAATACCATGGGCGGTGGCAACAAGGAGCTCTCGCCCCCACCCCCCTCTCCCTTGCTGGATTAACGTATATATACTGTTATTTTTCTTTTCGCGATCTCGACATATGGCACACACAAACCACTATCTAGAAATAGGCTTTCCCCCTTTTGTGCCCCTCCCGTTTTTTGTCTGCTGCCGCCGCCAATGATAAATACTATTATTAGGAGCAAACAAAATGTCACAAGACAGCGAGCAACGTTCCCCAAAACTCTCCATTAGACGAAATGTTACACGAAACGGGGGGAGCAAGGACAAGGGCAACAAGGAAAACAAACTAAGGGAAACTATAAATGAGGCTGCATCTTATTTTGTTTTATTTATTACATTTATATATCACCTCTTCAAGGTGGTGTACGTGGTTCTCAAATATCTCCCCATTTTATCTGCACAAGAACCCTGTGAGGTAGGTTAGGCTGAGAGACAGTGCCTGGCCAAAGATCACACAGTGAGATTCATGGCTGGGGGGGGGGGGCTAAATCCCCAGATTCTTGTCCAAATTTAGACTTGGTTCCAAAATGAAGACTGGATTATGGATTGGATTAGACCCTGCTAGATGCTTTAGGACTCAATGATCCCTGTTTTTGAAAACCTAAATCCTACACTATACAGTGGTACCTTGGGTTAATAACTTAATTCGTTCCGGAGGTCCGTTCTTAACCTGAAACTGTTCTTAACCTAAAGCACCACTTTAGCTAATGGGGCCTCCTGCTGCTGCCACGCCGCTGGAGCACGATTTCTGTTCCCATCCTGAAGCAAAGTTCTTAACCGGAGGTACTATTTCTGGGTTAGCAGAGTCTGTAACCTGAAGCATATGTAACCTGAGGTACCACTGTATAGGCTACCCGAGCCTTTGTTTTTGTGGTTTTGAACAACCCCCAGACCTCTGGAGAGATTTGACTCTCTTGACTTTATTTTTCACATTCTCCTCGTTTTTTAGAATGTTGTTCTTCAGAAGTCCAATGTGACTCTGCTGACAATTGTCCACTTACACATAAGATGAACCAAATAGCACCATGATCACTTGCTCACCTTCCCTGACATTGGCTCCATGACCAGCTGTTCTTGGGCACAGTCATTTAAGGTATCAAGAAACCTCTTGTCATGACCAGAATACACATTTACCCTGTCGATGTAAGGGCAACTTAAGTCACCCATTACTACAACCGCAATACTTCCTTCTTTCGGTGCCTCCTTTGACTTAATCAGTTGAAGCTAAATGGAAGTGGTTGGACGTGTTACCCAGTGGTAACCCTTAAAATCTCTCTTAGGAAATATAAGTAGGATCATGCTGCACAACTATAGGGCTATTTGTAACCTTCAGTGGAGTTCTTTATCACTAAAGGCTTGGCTTTACCATAGGGCAGCACAAGTAGCTGCTGGGGGCACCAAAAAAAGCAAAGGGTGCCACGGTTGTGCTCTATTGTTCGTGTGTAGAAACACACACATGCATCTCAGCTAGGGCTACCAGCCTATCTTCCACCCCAATCCTTCTGTTAGCACCATCCATCATACTGCCTCTCCTTTAATTGCCCACCTGCAATGTTATATGGCATTGAGAAGAGGATGAGTGTAGCACAGCAGTGATGACAACAGACAGGTTTGCTTGCTCATTGATTCTGCCTGTAATTGGTGTAGCAGCAGAGCTCTCAGTCGTGGAACATGCCTTCCCCTTCCTAGCAGTTTTGATTTGGGGCAGTTCAGCTGCTCCATCCATCTATCCGAGCTGTGTTGCTGGCAGGAAGCAGCGGTGTACCAGCCTTAGACTTCCTGCGCATAGGGATGTGTGTGTCTTTTTTCTGTTCCCTTTGTATGTTTTGTTCTTTCTCTGTTCTATGTCTCATCTCTTGTACTCCCTCCCATGGATTGGCTGATTGTCATTAGGACCGGTCTTTCTCAGATGGAAACAGATGCTATACTGCCTATTGTAAGATATATGTGTATGACAGAAAGAGAAATACGCCTCAATTATAGTGACAAAACAACTTCAGCCAGTTCTATTGGCATTGCTCCAAAAGAAAGGAAACTGATGGCATTGAATGGGATAATGATGTCCTGGAAGAATCCTGAAATATAATGAGCGTTGGACAACTATACTAGGCACACTGCTGGGAAAGTGTACTATGTTCATAGGAACCATACACAGATAGCAAATATTATACTTTTTTGTGGGGGAGGCGACATTAGTAGGAGTTTAGATTTCTACCTGCTCAGGCTCACAGATGTTTCCTGCAAAATTTGTATCAGTTTTGCATCAAATCAGTAATGCTTTTCCTCTGTAAGGAAAAGGTTACACTGGAATTGGACCCCAGTACTAAAAACTGATGTCTTGTCTCTTGAAAGCATACGATTGGCAGCTAGGAATCTTGGATGCAGCTCAAGCTGTAAACTGAGACTTTGTCCCTCAATTTCTGTAACGGTTTTACAATCTCTGATTTGCATATCAGTAGAGGTATCTTATTGGTTGCAAAATAACATTTTTTTGTGTGGCAATGATAACAATTTCTTTCCTTATCCAGGGTGGTTGTATGATTAGCCCCAAGCAAGATGGGAGTTGAAAAAAAGCAATTTGCGTCATAAGCGCTACTGGATCGCTTGAGCTTAGCAATGACTCACACCAGAGCCTGGAGCTTCTTGCTAAAGTATTTATTTATTGCATTTATGTCCCACCATTTCCTCCCAGGAGTTCAAGGTGGTGTACATGGTTATCCCCCTCCTCATTTAATCCCCTCAACAACCCTGTGAAGAAAGTTAGGCTAAGAGGTAGTGACTGGTGCAAGGTCACCCAGTGAGCTCCATGGCTGGGTGGGGATTTGAACCCCGGTCTTCTAGGCCCTAGTCCCGGGGTCAGCAACCTTTTTCAGCCATGGGCCAGTCCACCGTCCCTCAGACCTTGTGGGGGGCTGGACTATATTTTTTTTTTTTGGGGGGGGGGGGAATGAACGGATTCCTATGCCCCACCAATAACCCAGAGATGCATTTTAAATAAAAGGACACATTCTACTCATGTAAAAACACACTGATTCCCGGACTGTCTGCGGGCCGGATTGAGAAGGCGATTGGGCCGCATCTGACCCCCAGGCCTCAGGTTGCCTACCCCTGCCCTAGTTCAATAATCACTACACCACACTGGCTGAGGAACAGGGGAGGGTGTTTAATATTAGCCAGTTATTCTTTCTTGTTTCAGTATAGCCTCTTTAAAAGACCCAGAGATTCCTGAGCAGCTTAGAGAAGGGTAAAGGTAAAGGGACCCCTGACCATTAGGTCCAGTCGTGGCTGACTCTGGGGTTGCGGCACTCATCTCACTTTATTGGGCAAGGGAGCCGGCGTACAGCTTCCAGGTCATGTGGCCTGCATGACTGTGCCGCTTCTGGCGAACCAGAGCAGCGCAAGGAAACGCCGTTTACTTTCCCGCCGGAGCGGTACCTATTTATCTACTTGCATTTTGATGTGCTTTTGAACTGCTAGGTTGGCAGGGGTTAGAGAAGGGTACCAAACAATGGATTGTTTGGTATGTTTGGGATGGTAGTTAGAAGCAAGTAAATATGTTTGTCGGTCAGTTGATTTACGGTATAAGGTGGTGTCTATACGCCCATCCTGTATTTTTATAGTAGTGTCCAAAAATGTATTTCTTGCATAGATTGGTTCATTGTTAGGTTGATGGTGGGGTGAAAGTCATTGAATGTCTGGTGGAAGGTGTCCAGGGTCTGTTGACCATGTGTCCAGATAATAAAAATATCATCAATGTATCGCAGGTACAAGAGAGGTTTGAGTGGGTAGGCGTTTAGGAAACATTGTTCTAAATCTGCCATGAAGATGTTGGCATACTGTGGGGCCATGCGAGTGCCCATTGCTGTGCCACTGATCTGGAGGAACAGGTCATCACCAAATTTGAAGTTGTTGTGGGTAAGGACAAAATGGCAGAGTTTGGTAGCAAAGTCCATTGTGATTTTATCTGAAATGGTGTTCCTTATATGTGTGGGATGTTGGTATACAGAGATTCCACATCCATAGTGGCTAGTATAGTATTGTTAGGAAGATTATTCAAAGATTGTATTTTCCTCAGAAAATCTGTGGTGTCACATACATAGTTGGGAGCACTGAGGCCATATGGTTTCAGAACAGAGTCCATATAACTGGAAACACCCACAGTAATAGTGCCAATACCTGAGATGATGGGCGTCCTGGATTTCCTGGTTTGTGTATTTTAGGTAGAAGATAGAAAGTTCCTGGTCGAGGTTCTGCTGGTGTGTTTGTGAGGATCTGTTCTTGGATGTGTGGGGGTAGCTCCTTAACAATCTTGTTCAGTTCTTTTTTGTATTCTTGTGTGGGGTCTGAGTCCAATTTTATGTAAAAGGCAGTATTGGAAAGTTGTCTGTGAGCCTCCTAGATGTAATCAGTTTTGTTCATGATGACGACAGCTCCACCCTTGTCCGCCTCTTTAATTATAATGTCTGGGTTGTTCCTTAGATTATCTATAGCTCTCCTTTCAGCATGGTTTAGATTTTGTTGTAAGCAATGGTGTTTTCTGGTCACATCCGTTTGGATTCTGTGGTGGAAGCAATTGATGTACAGATCTAGTGTGGTATTGCATTCATCAGGAGGGGTCCATGTGGAATCCCTTTTCGTGTAACATTTTTTCGGTGGTAGTTGGTGGTCATTAATGTGTTGGGAGGGTGGTAGTTGTTCCCCAGTAGATTGAGAGATGTTGTGTTGTGAAGATGTTGTTTGTTCTACTTTGTCTTGTTCTTGTGTGTGTTGAAAGTACTCCTTCAGGCGTAAACGGCAGAAAAATGCTTCCAAGTCCCCACAGAACTGGATCATGTGTGGGAATTTGGCAGGGCAGAATGACAGTCCACGTGAAAGGACTGATTCCTCAGCTGGGCTGAGTGTTTGCTGTGAGAGATTGACAATATTGTTGATCTTGTTGTTTTGATTAGTAGCCTGTAGGTTGGAAAGGTTAGAGAGTTTTTTGTTTTTCTGTTTTTTCAGTAACTCCAGTTGAGAGTGGTAAATGGTTTGTTTTTCCTTGTGGAACTCTTGCCAAGCTGGGTGATTCCTAATAGAGTTGTCCAGTACAGAGAGTTCCTCTGAGAGCGTCTGTTTACAGTACAGAATGCCGATCAGGTGGCCAAACTCTACGCCAAAGGATAAATGGACATAAATCTATATCAGGAATCACAAGACAGAGAAACCAGTAGGAGAACACTTCAGTCTCCCTGGAAATTCTATACAAGATCTCAAAGTAGCTTTTTTATTACAAAAGAATTTCAGAAATAGACTGGAAAGAGAAGTTGCTGAATTGCAACTTATTACCAAACTTAAAACCATGGAGAGACCTGGTCTGAATAGAGGCAACTGGATTCTTGTCTCATTATACATGATAAAGCTATTTTTAGCCATCTCACCCATTGCTTTTTCCTGTAAGACCAATTGCAGTTGTTAACAGTTGTCAACAGGTTTACCACACCTATTGGCCAATCACCCATTCCCACCACCCTTCTGAGTAATACCTCTCCCCACCCTCTCACTATAAGGGTCTGGTGACTTCTATTTCAGTGTATCTGAAAAAGTGTGCATGCACATGAAAGCTCATACCAATAACTAACTTAGTTGGTCTCTGAGGTGCTACTGGAAGGATTTTTTAAATTTTGTTTCGACTACAGCAGACCAACATGGCTACCTACCTGTAACTAGATCTTTTCAGCTGAGTTTCACCCCACTGAGTCCATCTTTCTACTTCATAAATTTCCTGTATAAACAACCAACACTTTCACGAAGATACTTATTATGCTTGTATTTGCATAATACTTTACAGTCCTCCTGTGCAAATCATAGTTTTGTTTATTTTGAACATTTGTAACAGGCAGTTAAATAAAATGTTAGTGGACAGGCAGTGCTGTTGCTTTGTTAATACCAGTAACAACTGGGTATTTTGTATATCATTGAAGGGAGAACAAAATATTCAAGTTCAAGTGTTGGTATGTACAAAATAGATAACGTGATCAGGAAGAATACAAAACTGCTCATCACAGCTTGCAGCAATTTCTCTTTCGTGTTTTTTCATATAGGTCCACTACATCTAAGTCAAGGGATTTACAGGAATTCTGAGGGAAAAGAATAATAGAATTTAATCCAGTGTGAACGAAGTTAGCATTACAATTACTTTCGTGATATTAAGGAGTATATTAATTGAAACAGTTATGAATAACATTAATAATCATTAATAAATATGACTTTAAAAACAGCATTCCATAGTAGAGTGGCCATTCATAGAATCACAGAATAGTAGAGTTGGATGGGATCACAAGGGTCATCTAGTGCAATGCAGGAATCTTTTGCCCAATGTGGGGCTCAAACTTACAGCCCTGGGATTAAAAGTCTCATGCTCTACTGGTTGTAAAAAAAAACAGGTGTCTGCCAGTTCAGGCAGGCCTGTGCTAGTCCATCCGTGTTCATGGCCAGTGGGCCTTGGGCTATTCTGACTTCCTGGTATACGTGTGGTTGACCAGAGCTCAGCTAACTTCTCTAGCAGTGGATAAGCACATCATTACATCTTCACAGCAACCCTGAAAGGCTGTGGATCAGGGTAGCCCGATGACTGTTGTCCACGTGCTGCAGTCCAGTGCTACCCTCAGGACTAAAAGCCTGTTGGATCAGCATGCTGTTCCCTATATGACTAGGCAGATGCCTTTGGGCAGAACTTGAAGACAATCTTGTTCTCCTGCTATTTGTTTCCCAGCAACTAATGCTGAGTGGCATGCTGTCTCTGAACATGAAGATTTCATATAGCAATTATGGCTAGCAGCCACTGATAGACTTATCATCCATGATTTTGCCTAATCCCCCTTTGAAGACTTCTAAGCTAGTGACCATCACTGCATTGTGCGTCAGTGAATTCATACACAAATTATATACTGTATGAAGTAGTGCTGTCTGTTCGGAATTGACTGCAATCTGGAATTCCTAGATTTCTCTCACCGTAGTCTTTCTTTTTTAAAAATAGAAACAATAGCAAAATGCATTACGCTAAGGTTAAGGAATTTAATTCACCAATAGCACTTCAATGTCAGAACAACAAGACTCAGTCTCCTGATGCTGAAGCCAATTCAGGATTCTAGATGCTGTCAAAACACATATTAAGTAAGAGAATGTGCATGACACAAATTTCTTAAATGTATACTTAGGAGGGGAGTGGACAGTATTCCTGAAAGTCATAGAAATGCATAGTTCAGCTACTCCGTTTTTCATTTATTTTCAATTTCCCATATAAAAACATACCCATTCAAGGTAGTTCAGCTCTTCCTAACAACAGAAGCCACACTTTCAAATTAACAGTGTTTTCCATGAGATACAAAGAACAGCCAGCTTTTGTGGACACTATGGCCACCTTTGGGCATAATGCTAACTTATAGTTTTGTGTTACATGAACAAACCTTGGGCTCATCAGCTCTCCATCCCCTCCTGACAAAAAAAATAGTAGCTTTCACTTCCAATTTTAACTAATGAGTTTATTGCTACATCTGAGCTCAGACAAACTGTAGTTTGGGGAAACAAGTCAACTTCAAAGTATGGTTTCTGATCCTGGCTTGTTTCCTTAAACTTCAGCTCCCATCAGCCCTAGCTTGCGTGGCCAGTGATAAGGGATGATGGGAGCTGCAGTCCAACTACATATGAAGACCACAGGCTCTGCATTCCTGCTATATGACAAATGTGGGATGAATGCTGACCACAGTGGAATTCAGTTGTGTTTTCAGCTTGGAGAGTAGGTTTCGGAAGTCCATCTGAATGACTTCTGGCTAGCCTTGCTCTTTGGTGGTGTCCACTTGCCAAGGTCCCTCTACACTTAATGGGTTGGTGACAGGGTCTCTTCAGTTTCTGAGCCTTGTGACACTCTAGTAGCCCCTTTTCCCAGGATATAGGGCTTGGGGAGCAACAGATCCAGTGGGCCTCTTGCCCGCCCCTTCTTACAACCCTTTAGGGTTACCTCCAGTGCACTTGTTATACATCTTCTCACTAGATGACTGGAATAGCAGGGGAAACCTCTTGGCAAAGCCCCCTATCCTTCACTGTTGGTAGGGGAAGAGGCTATAGAAGAGCAAAGACATGGTTATCCCCTAGTCCTCTGCTCTTTCTCCAGCAAGCCAGTATTCCTCCCCAACAGTTGCCTCTGGACTATTTAAGCTCAAAAGCTCCAATAGCTCTTCATCAGTCCCAGGTGGTAGCAGATATGCTGCTGTTTTATATGATAATTTATTTTTTAATGTGGAGTACGTGGGTGGCGCTGTAGGTTAAACCACAGAGCCTAGGTCGCGGTTCGAATCCCCATGACGGGGTGAGCTCCTGTTGCTCGGTCCCTGCTCCTGCCAACCTAGCAGTTTGAAAGCACGTCAAAGTGCAAGTAGATAAATAGGTACCGCTCTGGCGGGAAGGTAAACGGCGTTTCCGTGCGCTGCTCTGGATCGCCAGAAGTGGCTTAGTCATGCTGGCCACATGACCTGGAAGCTGTACGCCGGCTCCCTTGGCCAGTAAAGCGAGATGAGCGCCGCAACCCCAGTCGGTCACGACTGGACCTAATGGTCAGGGGTCCCTTTACCTTTACCCTCTTTGAGGTGAGGAGACCAGAACTGTACATCGTATTCCAAATGTGGTCACACCATAGATTTGTAGGGACAGAGGAACTAGTGTATCATGGTGGGTAGGGTGGAAAGTAGATTTTAGGCAAACTATTGGAGAGATTGGATGGGTCTGAAGTGGTCATTGTTTTGGGACTGGATGAGACTGTAGACTAAGTCAACATGATCAGAAACCTTAAAGTGAGGATCCTCAGGCAGAATGGCCTCTGTGTCTATCCCTTTAAGAAGGCCCCAGTCTGTCTACAGGAGCCAGAGCCCAGCCAACAACGTCTGGAGATTTCTGATCCCAAACTTATAGGTCAGTAGGTAGATGGAGGTACATAGTCAGTAGATACGTATGTTTAAACTTTCCCTTTCTATCACATGTATTTTCTTTCTTCAAAACATCATTGTTTGTTAAGGTAAAGACAACAATATGTAGGCTAAATATATTCACAGAGCAGGAATGAATTTGTATTTCTGGGCCATCTAATTTACAAGATTTGGTCTAAGAAAAAGAAGTTGTTGCAGTGAGCTTACCTTGTTCAATATTTCTTTAGCTAGCACTAAAAAGGCATCTTCAATGTTAATATTGTCCTTTGCACTGGTCTCAAAAAAGGGTATTCCATATTCCCAAGCAAGCTGGAAAATAAAACAAACAAACAAAAAGGAACATGAGTCTGAATTCAAACACTACTAATGCCTAGAAAGTGCAATTCATAGCAAACTCAATTTGAAAAGTGGTTTGCACAATCCCAGTTACAAACTCTGTCACAGAATGAAATCAACAGACCTCATTTCACAGTCTATTTAGGGTTGGGAATGAATATACAGGAACCCCCCCCCCATTAACCGTGTTCAATATGTGCAGGACTATGCACATGTGCATTGCGCCAAACCCAGAGGTGAATAAAAAACGTCACAAAAAGGGGTGGGGTGGGGGTTTTCAGTTGTATCTCAAATATATGCATGGTGCCTTGGAACATAAGCCCACCTAAATGGGGGTTTGCTTTTATATCCATAGATATAATCTATTCTCTCTCCCCTCTGCCCCCCCCATTATTATTGGATAATAATAACCTACAGTAAGTCTCCTCAACAGCAAGATTTAACCAACAGTAAGTCTCCTTAATTAGCTGGGTTCAAACCAATATGGACCACACATTGTCATTTTCAAAGACTGCACAGACAGCAAACAGTCTGGGCTCTGGGATGCTGTCAGAGTCCCCATGCTGCCTTCACAAAGCTTAGTACGTGTGGAAAATCTGTTGGGTGTACAGGTGGAGAAAATAAATAAATAAATGGAGAGTGGGAAATAGTGGGTTCCCCCACTCCCCATTTATTTATTCCCCCCAACACAACATAAATGGGTTTTAACCACGAGTGTCTACATGCTCTCAGTCTTGTTTTAAATGTATTTGTTGTTTTGAGGTTTTCAACCGTTTTAATGTGTGAATTGCAATTAATAAATCAACGACGATGACCATGACAACAACAACAACATATTTCTACTATACAACAATAATTTCATTCTAATCTTAGGTTATACTTGTTTCAAACGTAAAATACTACCAATGTATGGACTCTACAAAGCTTTAAAAACATTTTTGCAGTGACATTTCTCAGACATGCTTTTCAAACATGTTTGGCCTTATGATCCCCATGGAGATCTTACAAAGGAGAAAAGAAAGGTCAAATAAATTGAGAAAGAAAAGAGCATGCATGCCTTTTTGAATAGCAAATCTAATAATTTCTCCTGAAATGAGTGTAGCTCCCTAGAAAATGTCTTTCTTCTAGGCTAGTGGGGGAGGGAGGGAGGCATACAATTTATAGCTATTTTGAGCACCTGTAATTACTGGTTTCTGTAGTTGATTACAGGAACAAATGAAAAGGATTGAATTATTCGTGCCAATAGAAGTAAGCCATGGGGAAATAAATAATTTAATGAATCACATTAGGAAGATTTTTAGAATCCCATCCAAAACAAAGGCTTGAATCCTAACTACCAAAATTTTGGGACGTTTAGCATGAAAATCTGAGGTGAAAAATGTGTGTTCTTGGGGTAAAAAAGAGGCTTATAAAGATGTGTCCCTGAAAAATCTCACATAGGTCTTCAACCTGGTTAATTAAAAATAATAAGAATCGCAAGTGGGTGTTTTTTTTTGCCAGTTAACTGGCAAATAAATGGAAGCTGAAGAGTGAGGGAAGCTTGTTTTGTGTGGAGCTGGTTCTCCAGAGGCAACGAAGCAGCTACTCCCCTGCCCTTCTGCTGGGAAAGGTGAGAGGAAAAGATGGGGAGGTGCTGCTTTAAGCTGCTCAAGGCACTTTGTGGTAGCTCCAAATAAACCAGCTTCCTTGCCCATCCCTCTCTTTGTGCTAGAACCTAGGATGCCTTGAGTTGGCGGCTCTTGATGGGCCGTGGTCAAGGAGCATGTTTGTTGGGGGGGGGGGAGGTGTGTATGTGTGTGTGAGTGTGCATGTGTATGTGGTGATCTTCAGAGAATGAAGGTTGCAGGATGTGATTTTGGACCCACCCAACAACAAACATTACCCTTGAGGAAACACAGTTCTTTGTGGAAAGAAGGTCCCCCATTGCTCAGTTAGAGGTATTCCTTCCTAAACCAAGGAAAGCGGGCACGAAGTGCCTGTTAAAATGGTGCTCCCAACCTAGAAACAGTGGTCATATGGTAAGAAAGCCCCCCTGGGGTCCTTTGGGAAGCAGGACAGGCTATAACATGAATTAATAATAGTAATAAGTAGCAGCAGCAGTAGTTGAAAGAAACTTTTAAACAAATAATTGCTGCCTGAATAAGCATGGGCACCCTTTAAGTCAATTAAACTTTTAGAAACTGAATAATCTAATTGATAACACAGCAAAGCACTAATATGAAGACCATTATTTGTTTATCTCAGTAAACACCTGAAAGCACACGGGGTTGTACCCAACAAAGTGGTCCCGTTTCTGCAAGGACTTCCACTTGTGCAATGCAACTTATACTGCCGTGCTCCACCAACCTGTTCTGGAGGTTCCCTTATCCTTCCAGAGCAGACTTTTTTGTGGTGGTGATGGGGGGTTGGGGCAAGATCAGGAAGAGGAGAGCAGAAGGAGAGATTCCATTGTGCAAGTAGAAGTCCTTGCATAAATGGGTCGACTTCACTGAATACAAGCCCAGATCCTTTTCTGAGGCTATTCTCTGAGGGTCATCTGTATTTGAAGAAGAGAGAAGGATGAGGATATCCAACACTTTTTGGTGTAGCACTCCACCATTAGAATACTCTCCCCCAGAGAGGCTCCCCTGTTGGTGCCATCCCCTTCCAGTGCCAAGGAAATAAATTGTATTTATTTAGATGTTTGGCTTAATACCTTTTAAAATACAGAATAAAACCAGAGCTAAGAAAGTATGAAACTCCTATTTTAATTTTCTGCTCCTTTTAGTGTTGTTCTATACGGTATCTAGTTTATTTTTATTTTTTATTTTTACTGTCAGCTACTGTCAGAAGCATTTGGAGCTGAAGAGCAGGGACAAAATGGTCCAAATAAATAAAATAGCTATATGAAAAAAGGGTGGTGGTGGAATGTTACAAATAGTAATAAAAATGGTAAGGTTTCCGTAAAGGCAAACAGGATTTCCAAGCTTCCCCATATAAAGTGCCACATAAAGGTTAATAAAGATGTAACTATTATATTCAAACAAACAACAATACAAACAGAAAACAGGCAGGACATAAATTGAAATGGATAACCACATAAAGGCATGAGTTTTAAAGCTGGAAAATGTTGCCTAGGCGTTTCTGACTGAAAAACAGCACATTTGTCTAGCCTTTAATATTTCTACCACCCACACAACATATGTCAGAACATCTCATAATTTTAATTAAGGGAATGTGTAAGGCTCTCTTAGAACCTGTACTTAGAGCTTATATGATGATTTTTCAAAAGAAATGTGTTTCAATCTTGGTTTAGTTCACATTCAACACTGTTCCAAAAAGGGAAGTCATACACAAAAGGCAGGGATCTCCAACTGGGTGCCCTAGTCTTAGTAAATATTCCCTCCAAAAACCACAATACACGAGAGACTTTGCATTCCTGCTCAGATCCTGTTTGCACTGGCTCAGCCTCTCCTACATTGAACATGTCCACATTCCACTGAACACAGTGGGAATATTTACCAATACTTTTTGCAGGTGCCATGTGGGCAGGCACAGTGGAAAGCGAGGGAGCTACAGGTGGGTAGCTACAGGTGGGTGGAGATAGAAAGCTTTCCCCCTCTGTGAGCTTCCTTAACTTATCTTAGGATAAGTTATCTTAGGATCTGAGCAATTTTTTTTTGTAATTAGATCAACTGATTAGTATGGGAAATTTGATTCAAATCAAATAATTAAAATTTATCTATTTGCTTAATGATTTCAATAATGACTTAAATCACTCTGCTCAGGACAAGACTAAAGTTCATTTGTGCACTCCCAAAGACCAATGAAGGATTTTTCATACATTCTATCTTTGAAGTCCTCTAAGGAAGAGGTTTTCAACCTTTTTGAGTCCACGGCTCCCTTGACCAACTACATTCTTTCTGCGACACCCCTGTGGGGCTCAGTAGCCCAGTTATATCACCCCTTGCCTGCAGAGCTGGCAGCCTCTCACTCTTTTTCGAACACCCTCCCTTGTGGAGTCTTCCCTCAGCCTCCTCTCATTTCCCCTCTCCTTGGGAGTCTTCCAGGCACCTGCTGCTGCCATCCCTGGTCTCTGAGCTGCCCCACCCCAAAGAGAGATGCCTCTCAGAGGCACCATTTGCCTGGGGAGCTTGTAGCTAAGGCTGCTGCAATAAACAGCTGTGCAAGCCTTTGGAAGGCAGAGACACAAGAGGGCATCAGAGGAGGGAGGGAAGAGGGACAGAGGCCAGTGTTGCCCATGGCACCCCTGACCATCATTCAAGGCATCCCAGGGTGCCACAGCACATTGGTTGAAAACCACTGCCTTACATCTTGGTTAAAATGGTGCATAGGATTACAGTCAGGCCTTCTGAATGGTCTGGAGATACCTAATGATATAGGGCTAAGCTGCCCCAAAGAGAAGTGCCTCCTCACACTGCCCCACAGGGGCCTGGGAAGAGGATGCCCTCAGCCTTAGTGGCCCGATGGAGACTGGCCAAACGTGAACATGAGGCCAGCACCTTACTCACCTTGGGAGGCAGCAATGGCAGCAGCGGGCACTGCCAGGCTTGCATGGCAGAATGGCTCCTCTTCAGCACCAGACACTCAACTCCCAGGCAGGCCTTGCACACAGCAGGCACAGCAAGGCCAGCGCAGCACCTGCCTGCCTGTTCAGCCACCCCACTTGTCTGTCCATTTCCAACAACAAGGGCTGGTGGACTGGCTAGCTGGGCTCCCTCGCCTGCTTGCTTGCTTACTCCAAGGCTGCCTCAGCTCCTGGCAACCAGCACCCCCTGGCCAGCCCCAGAGGCACCATTTGTCTGGGGAGCTTGTAGCCAGGGCTGCTGCAACAAAGAGCTGTGCAAGCCTTTGGGAGGCAGAGACACAAGAGAGCATCAGAGGAGGGAGGGAAGGAAAGAGGGACAGAGGCCAGTGTTGCCATGGCACACTGGTTGAAAACCCCTGCTCTAAGGATAATAGTGAGCTTGCTCAATGTTTACAGTTATATATGACAAAATGCTTCTAATTTATTAGCAAAGCAAATACTACATGATACTACTTGATGAAAGCAGGCAATATTGGCTGTTCTGCTCCCTAGGAAAATTGCACCAAATGGAGAGAAATCAGAATTATTTCCTATATTGTGACAAAGGAATGGAAGAGCAATTCAAACAAAATCTAGAAAGGAATGAGAAATGGTAATGGCTTGTTCCATTAACACAAAGTTACTCTGTTAACCATACAATTGAAAAAGGCATTGAACTATTTAGAAGCCAGAAAATGCGATACGCCAACACTGCCCCCTGGTTGAATATTCATCACGATAGCTTTTAGTTGACTAACCACAAATGTTTCCAAAAAAGCATGCAGTTTGCTCACCTTCTGTAGGAGGCCTGTATTTACTTGTATAGATCAAGTAAAAACTGTAATATTTGCATATTCCAGATGCAAGAGACTGATGCAAAATATGCAAATAATGCATTCTTCTTAAAAGGGAACTCTTATATTGAGATACCACTTGAAAAATCTGCCCTTCATATAGATATTGTATTTTATATGTTTATATCAGGGGTAGTCAACCTTTTTATACCTACCGTCCACTAATGCATCTTTCTCGATGGTAAAATTTCCTTACTGCCCACCAGTGCTTGACGGAAGGAGGATTCAACTTGTGCCGTAGAACCCCCTACTGCCCACCTAGAATCCTGAAATGCCCACTAGTGGGTGGTAGGGACCACGTTGACAACCCCTGGTTTATATTATATATTTTGTTTAAAAAAGAAGAGGTGAAACAATGTGATAAATGCCTTACCTTTTTCCCTCTGTTTTTTGGAATGACACGTTCGGTCTCCTTATCACACTTATTACCCAGCAGTATTACCTCCACGTTTTCATCTGTTTTCTATAAACAAATGAAGTGAAATGAGTATCACTAAAGTGGAATCCAAAGCATGCTGTCCAGCTCCCCCCCCCCCAATAATCATTTCCTCAATAAATATAAAAAACGGAGTCTGAGGCAAGTTGCATCATTATCTACAGCTGTAATGAACTAAGAAGGGATGGAACATGCTGTATCTGGAGCCTCATTCTGATGCAGGGTTCTAGCTTAATCACTATGCAAGGTTAAAGTCCTAGGCCTAGATCAATCCCATGAATTATGGCATTGCACCAGCGACACACCCTTTACACCATTCTTGTATATTATCGGGGGGGGGGGGGGAGCCAGAGAGAAAGGTGCCAAGGCAGAAGTTCATCAGTTACAATCCATAGCCACAAATTAAAAATGGATGAGGTGTGCATGAGGCTTAAAAACCGTGGGGGGGGGGAGGCTGCAAATATGTAGTTACCAGCTAAATGGAACTGATGGAACCGAAAGATACTACTCTGGGAAATCAAAATATTTTCAACATGCATTGTTCAGTGCAGGTGGGTAAAACAAAAGCCACAGTAATTAAGCAGAATAACAACAACCTAGACAGCATCTTAAATCTAGACAGCATCTTAAAAAGCAGAGACATCACCTTGCCAACAAAGGTCCGTATAGTTAAAGCTATGGTTTCCCCAGTAGTGATGTATGGAAGTGAGAGCTGGACCATAAAGAAGGCTGATTCACCGAAGAATTGATGCTTTTGAATTATGGTGCTGGAGGAGACTCTTGAGAGTCCCATGGACTGCAAGAAGATCAAACTTATCTATTCTGAAGGAAATCAGACCTGAGTGCTCACTGGAAGGACAGATCCTGAAGCTGAGGCTCCAATACTTTGGCCACCTCATGAGAAGAGAAGACTCCCTGGAAAAGAATGATTGAGGGCACAAGGAGAAGGGGATAACAGAGGACGAGATGGTTGGACAGTGTTCTCAAAGCTACCAGCATGAGTTTGACCAAACTGCGGGAGTCAGTGGAAGACAGGAGTGCCTGGCGTGCTCTGGTCCATGGGGTCATGAAGAGTCGGAAACGACTAAACGACTAAACAACAACAACAACAGCAACAACAACATAAACATCCCTGTTCAATACATAAGACAGACAAGATCAGCACCCTAAAAAAGCAACCCATTAGCAGAGCTTCTTATACCACATACACTCAACAGCAGGATACGCCTCTCCAAACAAACGGGGTTGTATGCCACTAAGGTTAACTCAGAGTAGACCCACTGAAAGTAATGAACCTAAGTTAGTCACATATATTAATTTTAATAAGTCTACTCTGAGAAGGATGGCTGATGTATACAACTCATTCTTCTCCCGGGGGTTGAGGTGCATTCTCAAACCCAGCTACCTTATTTGACTTATTCCTATGGAGAACTTATAGCTCAGTGATAGTATAGTACTTGCTTTGTTGTCAGAAGTTCCTAGGTTCAATCCCTGCCACCTCCAGCTAGAAGGATCATGTACCAGAGACACCACCAGTCAGAGGAGATGATTCTGGACTAGATGAACAAATAATCTGACTGTCACAAGGCACTGTTCTATATTATTCAGGCCTTCCTGCCCCCTTCTATATTTCTTTAAGCTAAGGAAACTACTTACTTCTTAGTGAATACCAATACAATGATATGAGAGGCACAAGCTGGAAGATAGATAGATGATAGAGATAGATAGATAGATTGATAGATAGATAGATAGATAGATAGATAGATAGATAGATAGATATAGATGATAGATAGATAGATGATAGATACAGATAGATAGATAGATGATTGACAGGTAGATAGATGGATCCTCCACAACCAAGTTTACTACATGCTGGGTTCTTGGTTCAACAAGGACTCATACAAGCTCCCATAGTGCTTCCCAAATCACAAGATCTACTACGAATCACCTGCCCGCCCAATTTAGAATATTTTCCTTGAAAGAGGGTGGTATATCATAGCACATGCTTACTTGCTTTTGCCCAGGGTGTACCCCTAAAGGCCTTGGCAAAGCAATGCACATAGAAATCAATGTTAGAAGAGAAGCCACTACTCCTATCCAGCAATAAGCAAGGCCACAATCCTATGTACATATGCTATGAAGTAAGTCCCATGCACAGGACTGGACACAAATCTTTACGTTTCTGCTTCAAGAAAGTCCCTAGCTCCTACTGGTGGAAACCAATCTCTAGCAAAGTATTCACAATGTTATTGTTATTTTTGACTTTCAATTAGGTGTCTCCTTGAGTTAGATTAACTTCTACTGCTTTCTGACAGCTCACAGATCCTAGGTCAAGACATATATGAACCACAGCAATAATTTTCTCAAGAACAGAGGGTAAAATAATCCCTGTGACTGAAGCATACAATGTGGGCATATAATGGATAGCTCTCTTACTTCAAGGCAATTGATGGCATCTATGAATATCTAAATTAGAAGAAACATGTTCTGAAACAGATCCTGGCATTTACAAATGTATGTGTATTGTAAAGTTAGTGATACTTAATGGGCTGGATACAGAGAACCGTGAATGATGTTATGTTCAAGGAACAGGGCTTTCCCACTCCGTCCTCTGAACTGCAGTTGCCAGAGCCTTCCGAAAAGTAAGTCCTGACAGTGTGAGATGTGGCACAGTGGGCTGCTGACAGAGTGAGGAAACGACATACACACACCTCTTGGGCAAGCCAACGTTTCTGCTTGTGCAAATCGCCTCTGGAGCCAACCAATTAAATGGCTTATTGGAACCAGTGGTCTTCTTCAGTTGTAAGAGGACAAATATCCAGAGACTTAACACAGACCATCAAAACTTGTTCTAATTCTTGACAGGGAAATGGGAGAATTCACTGAATTGCGTGTGTCAAGTTGAAGTGACTTGTTTGGCTTCAGTGAAGCTACAAAAGTCACTTTGCACAAAACATCAGCCTTGTGTTTATGAATTATAAGGGGAGAACAAAGCCCCACCCCACTGTGTTGATGTAAACATCTGAAAAGGCATGAAGGAACATGGTTTTTATTCATAAAATGTCAGTAGAGTTATGCCGACTCACAACTATGTTGCTTCATTTCAGCAGTACAGCAGCAGGCAAAATTATTAAGGTTACTGTTTCATCTTTTTAATCCACTCAACTAATCTCATTTCATAACTGCAGCTGATGTTCAGGATAATGTAGTCTTTCAAATGAAGTAAGCTCATTGCAAGGATGCAAAGCACAAGCTGAAAATAATGAATCAATCTGACCTGGATTAATAGAAGAAAATGATGGTTGTTTCAATAGGTACTGGAGCTTTACTCATTAAGATCATTGATTCTTCTATATAAAATTATATTCTAAGTTCCTAAAACTGCATATAATAAATAGAGTAGTTTACCTTTTTATTATTTAATGAGAGAAGTAGCATGCTTCCTAATAACATTTGATTTAAGCGTTCCACATTTGAAGAGATAGAAAAAAGTAGTACTTAAACAAAATGAAAGTGTGCGTCCTTTTTCCTGCATTGTGAAAGTTATGTATCTCATTGCCTGAGTTGTTCTTCCAAATTCATTTTTTTAAATCACAAAAAGGCAAAGAGAGCAACGATAAACAAATCATCCCCCCCCCCAAAATGCAATTATACATGTTGCTTCAACCGAAATCTTAAAATAGTGAGTAGCTTCTCTTATAGAGTTTTGAAAAATTCAGATTATTAACATTAGTGTTATGTACTAAGCTTGGATCCTAGAACAATAGGCAGGTAGGATCCTAGAATGCAACAACTGATTGGCTTGCAGGAGAAGACCAATCAGGCTCCAGGAGGGAAGCAGAATTGGCCAATTAGATGGGACTCGTTGTGTAAATAATGTATATAAAGGCCTGAGGTTTTGGGGGAAATTCAATCACTGTTTTACAAGCTGCAATAAAGAGCATGAAATCACTGCAGGACTCCGAGCATATTTCAATTAGTTTAAGAAATCTAGGACCAGTTACTTACATTAGCTTCCTATGGTCATCCCTTAAGCCAAGGACAAGAAGATCCTTCAATAAGGGAAAAATCGAGACTGATTTTACAGCTCTGAAGATTAACAACAGTCGGCTCATCATCTGGATTCTATATGATCTTTGGCCACAAGGAGGAGCAGTTTAATAACATGAACACCAGTACACAAAAGTAACAGATTATGCATAGAGGTTCAGTGCAAAGGACATCTTGTACCTGATCAGCCCAAAAGCTGGTATTAAGGGCCCAACAAGCTGTGATGTTAACATGCAGGTTGCAAAAATAAAAATAATGCAATGAGCATTAGCTGGACATAGGGTGAATCAGGCACTGCAGGAAGGGTGCAAGAAATCCCTGCTTCTGAAAGTGCTATTTGCATTGAGAGGAAATCCCACAAGGGTGCCAATGTAAACAGCATCAAGAGGAATCCCCCCCCCCTTGAGTTAAATTCATTCTCCCTGTCTGTTATACTCCTGCTAATTATAAGCCCTCCCCCATCTGATGGTACTTGCATTTAAAAAAATATGTATGTTAAATGCAAAAAGCACTTTAAAGCATCACTTGTAGGGTGGCCTTTGCAGTAAGGCTGCATGTTAAATACTTAGTTCAGTATTCAGATTTGTGGGGTACTGAAAAGCGTGAGCAAATTCACCCAGTCTTTACACAGAGGACCTGCCTCTGCCCTGAAAGCTGCAGCTCCCAGGCACGGGTGCGGGTAGGACTCCTCGGGAACAAGGAGGGCTGGTTGGGGGGGAACGCTTTCTCCTCTCCCCACTTTCTGCCCCACAAACTTATGAGAATACCTTTGTGTGTCATAAAATGGCCACCTCCTTCATCTTTATAAATTAATATTTGACTTCAAAGCCACTTTATACCATGAGCATGCTGAACGATGTTCTAAAACTGAGTACAAGTTTGCAAAATACAAGTTTGCTTTACAAATTTCTCATATGAGGGTGCAAGATTGATATAGTCCTTTCTCTCTCACAGGTGCTCATATTTTTTAATTGAGCACCTGTGAGAGAGAAAGGACTATATCAATCTTGCACCCTCATATGAGAAATTTGTAAAGCAAACTTGTATTTTGAAGCAATTTTCCTGTAATAAACATGCTGATTGTCTTGAAACTTGCTGCGATCAGCATTATAAGCTCAGAGTATTAAGCTGTCCTTCATTTGAAAGGTAAGAATGATTTAAATATTAAAGTCCCAGTATATCTTGACCTGTCTTGAAAAGTAATGTTTCCCCACAACAGAATCTGCAAGCCTTGCACATTATTAGCATAATTGGCATACAAACATTTACATTATTCTTTAATATCGCACTTGCTGGTTAACTCTGACAGATCTACAAAGACGTTGGTTGTGACACAGAGACATCGACAACTATTGGATTAATGATATTCAAAATGAAATATATAAAGCATTAGGATGGTTCTAGACTGCCCAGGGTGGCTGGGGCAACCCAGTCAGATGGGTGAGGTATTATTATTATTATTATTATTATTATTATTATTATTATTATTATTATTATACCACCATGGGTGGCTAACATCTTGTTCTTGGACTCCAACTCACATCAGACCCAGTCAGCATGACTATTGGTCAGGGATAATTGGAATGCAACAATGGTTGAAGGGCCGCCATTTAGCTAAACTAAAAGATGCAGAAATTCTCTGCACACTATTAGTACTTGCAGTGCAAGCAGATCACCTATTCAAAACAAGGCCAACATATTCAAAACAAGGTCAAACCCCATTCAGTCAGCTTTATGATACAAGGTGGTGGAGATTTTCAGGAGGGGTCACTGCTGGGGAGGGCAGAAATAACTCTTACCTCCCCACATGCTATAGTTGCATGCTAAGCATTAAGTGTAACGTTTAGCTTGACCCTGATGCATTATGCAAAAATTGCAACCTTTAAAGTCCTTAACAGATTAGGTCCAGGCTACCTGGGAGTTCCCTTCTGTGAAGTACAGTCGTACCTTCAAAGTTAAACGGAATTCGTTCTGGAAGTCCATTTGCCTTCCAAAATGTTCAAAAACCAAAGCGTGGCTTCCTGCAGCCAATCGGAAGCTGCAGAAGCCCCGTCAGACTTTTGGCTTCCAAAACACTCACTTCCAGGTTTCGATCGTTCGGGAGCCGATTTGTTTGGGAGCCAAGGCGTTCGAGATCCAAGGTACAACTGTACATCAAAATTATTAAAAGGGGGCTGGTTCCCAATGCCTCCTTGCCTGATTGGCAGGGTGTTCTCACTAATGACACCCCCATGATAGAACTCCTGAGCCAGCAAAGCTTGTCCTGCTATCTCTCTTAAGTTTTAAAAGAGATATGAAGACTCTTTTTTTAGCAAACAAAAGCAAAGCAGTGGCTGATTTTTTAATATCACACTTTAACCTGAGAATTGGCTCTTCCTACGGACAATTCATAGTTGTTATCGTTATCTAGGCGTGTAGCAGCATCAGTGTGTATGGCGCTTTATCAAGTACATCAGAATAGGTCCCCAGCCGAAATAGCTTACAACCTAAAGTATGATCATCTTTTAAGATAGTTTGCTTGTCTGTGTTCTAAACATGTTTTTCTCCTTTTCTATTATATTTTTAAAGAAATTTATTCATAAGCTGGAAGCTGCCTTAAGGGCTCTGTGGAATCATATGTATGGTGGGACAATAATTACTGACTCACAGGCAACTGAAGGAGTTGCTTAGGATTTGGCCAGACACTTCTTGTTTTACTCAGCAATGAACCCCTCCAAATATCCTATGCGATGAAGTCGTGGTTTAATATCTTACAAAAAATCTCAAAAAAACCTATCCACACAGCACATCAGCACCAATACAACACAGGAACAGCGCACAACAGGACATGTAGAAATCGCACAACTAACAGCATAATCCTATCCATTACATGGATGAGATAAGACTACACATAAATATTTTGGGAGGAATTCAACACGGCACTAAGCAGATCAGTCCATCGGTGCAACCATTTCTGCTTGCCTGATGGAGCAATCTGCCCTCTCCTTCCATGCCGTACTGTTCAGTGAATTCTCCTGACCCCAGTCCCACAGCCAATCTGTGGTGGCACAGAGGGAGGAGACGCCAAGGGAGCCCCATTGTGCTAGAAGAAATCCTTGCATGGGCTTTTGCTGGTGGGGCTCATTAGCTGAATTCACTGCCACAGGATGCGTGATGGCAGCTTGTTGGAAGCAAGATACTGGAGCATATGGGTATAGAATAGTCCATCCTCTATTCCCATTTACTGTTAAGAAAATAAAACTTTGCCCCATAAAGGTAAACACTGTTAAGTTGTACCCTGTGTAAGGCATAGGATGACAGTGAGAATTAATAGTCTCCAGCAAGACTTTCAGACTTAGAATTCCCTTGAGTGGGTAGGATGTTTTAATCTTGCCTTTTAAGCACAGGATTGTCTTTTAGATTTTTATTTGTTTTCCGTTTTATGCCGGTAAGAATGTAAATGTTTGTTTGTTTATATATTGTAAATTGCTTTGAGTTACCATGGCAAAAAGTAGCCAATAAATGTAATAATAATAATTAATAATTATAATCTACAATTTGATATAGAGAGGCATGAGAATACTGAATATTGCAGAATAGGAATGGGAGTCTAACTGTTTAAGACTTAATATATATTTTTGTTGATTTGCTGGTCTTTTACTATATGCCAAAGCCAATATTCTTATAATTAATTTACAGTGGTACCTCGGGTTACATATGCTTCAGGTTACATACGCTTCAGGTTATACTCTGCTAACCCAGAAATAGTGCTTCACGTTAAGAACTTAGCTTCAGGATGAGAACAGAAATCATGCTCCAGTGGCATGGCGGCAGCAGGAGGCCCCATTAGCTAAAGTGGTGTTTCAGGTTAAGAACAGTTTCAGGTTAAGTATGGACCTCCGGAACGAATTAAGTACTTAACCCGAGGTACCACTGTATTTTTGTTCCTTGCTCTCCAGGAATTAATCTTTGCATATTTCCTGTGAACATGGGCTTTCTCCTTCCAGAACGACAGATTCAGGATTGTATACAATTTTTTAACAAATACTAAATCTGTAGTTCACCCATGACTTCACCCATGTGCTCAAACCCATCCCAATCAATGTTAACGTGTTTGTGGGACATATGCATGTCCTTTGTCACCACCTCTACCACCCCATGTTCAAAAGCAAAAACAGAAATTTGGGGCAACATTGGGAAAAAGTTGGGTAACAACATGATGATGTGTCCAGGATTTTAACACACTGGCAGATGAAATGAGCAAGATGTCTAAGTGAGTAAATGCACAGGTGGAATGCAGGAGTTGTGAACCAAGAGAATAGAGAGCAAGACTGTGGTCCAGACAAATCATGCGGATACTTACCTCTCTTTACCATGATGAAACACTTTACACAAGAAAACAGGAAGAGAGAAACAGTGATAGATCATGGGATATACAGTGGATTCCCCATCTAAATAGCAGCAGCATTAAAAAAAAAAGGCACTCTGTTCTGGGTGCATTTGAGTGTCTGTCCCTAGCTTCTATGAACCTGTCAAAGATCATTGTATATTGAGAGCAAAGGCAGAATGGTATAAACGTACCTCATTTATATCTTTCATCCAGTGTGAAATTCCTTGAAAGCTTTCTGTACTTGTGATATCATAGACAAGAACGAATCCATGTGCTCCACGGAAGAAACTAGTAGTAAATGTATGGAATCGCTCCTGACCAGCAGTGTCCCTGTAATACATTGTAAGGAATCATCTGGTACTGCTTACATTGTAAGATTGTGAACAAAAAGTCCCAAATCATTAATTGCAGCTTTCTGTAAACAGAAAAAAGCAGAAGCTGCACATACAAATAAAAACCAGTTGGCATACCAGTTGAGTACTATGTTGCAGCTATGTGTGACTCAGTTACATTGGCAAAATCATACAGGAAACAAGATGTAACTGGTTTTCTTAGTTATACACAATGTTGCAAACAGGCAGTATTGCAAGACAAACCTTTTACACCACTTGCTTTGCTTATAACCACATTAGCACAAACTACTCTGTCTGCCAGTTGCTGCTAGGTGGATTTGTAAAATCAGGATGTCAGGAATCTCTCAGAATTCACAAAGGGTGTGCATTCAAAAGCTGCCCAATTTCACAGCCTACACCTCCCTCCCTCTCTCACACACAGAGTGTTAGTAGATTGACAACAGCAAAAACATAGTTTGTTCTTTTATTATATTGGGATCTATGAGCAGAGTAGTTAGCAAACCTTTACAACATGAATCCAAGCAGCTGTATGGCCATGATCCATTCACACACATTTCTTCCTATAGCAGGGATGGTAAACTTGTTGTGTCTCATATGTTCAAATCCCATCATCCTCAGCCAGCATAGCCAATGAACAGGGAAGATGGGAGTTATAGTAAAACAACGGAAAGGCCCCCAAGTTTTGTTCCCATTGAATGGGTTTGAAAGTAATAAAATATAAACTCTGTTTTTGTTACTGAACCCAAAGAAGACAACTACTTGTACTGAAAAAAATATGAATACATATCTTAGAATACCAAGAGCAGATTACTAATTTTGATATACTAATTATTCTAAAGTTTTGAATTTATCAGTTATTTATTATGTACACCACTTAGAGATTTTTTTTCTGAATGAATGATCTGTACATTTTTCTAAATAAATAAAAACTCACCATATCTGTAGTTTCATTGCTGTATCATTTACTGAAATGGTTTTTACCTCGAAATCAATGCCTAAAAGAAACAAGGGGGGAACTATTATTGTATCTATAAATATGAAAGGAGAACAAATCAAAGGAATAATAGAAGTGTCAAAGGGTGTAAAAAAAAATTCATCATCTATATATCAGTTCGGACCTCACCAAAGTACTCAGTGAAAGGGAAATCCCCATAGCTGTGCTTCCTTATTAGTTTAGAAAGAACTCTTCCCTTTCCCTATATGGAAGAGACTTTGCAACCATTTGAAGCAAACTGCTGCAGAATTTAAAAGATTGTTCTGTATTCTTTCTTTTTTTTAAGTATTATTTAGTTCAAGCCTAAGGGTTGATGAAATCTCACTAAAGCTTCAGTGTAAAAGAAGTGTAAAAAACCTAATTTATTGGATTTATTTCGTAAAATGAAAATCTAGAAGGATCATTACTTTAGCCAAATTCACTTATATGCCCACATCTATAAACAACATTTAAGAGAGGGAAATTTCTCTTTTCACATAGAGCTTGCAATACAATTTTATGTCTGTATACCTTCTGTACAATAACTGGAAAGGGGCATGATATGTAGTTGAGCACAGGAAGGTCACTTTCAAAACACTGAGCTGGAAATGCTTAAAAATAATAACTCAGCTGGGGATTTCCAGTCCTACATGAAAACATTTTATATTTGACATAAATTTTAATAATAAATTGACATGAGCATTTTATTTATAAAAAGAGAACTAGAGAGTGCTGAATCAGATGAAAATTTAATCTAAATTAAAATAAGGCATATTGACTTCTTAAATCAACTTTACATTTATTGACCTAAAAGGTCAATGAATGTTAGTGAAAAACAGAAGTCAATAAGTATTGCATGCATGAGTTATTCATAGCTTTATATAAAATTTCAAACAAATTTCACAAATGGACATGGCTGTGGGGAGGGGGATGAGAAATGCAGGGCCAAAGCCCACCGCATTGCTGATAAAATTAAGCCATAGTATTATATGACTATGATAACAAAAGTAGGCTTGATTACTAGCCAGACAAATGCTATTTGATCATATTGTTTTTGCCTGCATTTTCATCCTAGCTTCTTCAAAGTATCACAAGCATGGGACACAACAATCCAAACCCAATTCTAATAAATATTTTCAGGATTTTATAATCATTCATTGTATCATGAACACACTGTTGATGCAATTGGTTCTCAGCTAAAGTGGGTACTGAGCACACTAAAGGTTTCTGTGGAAGTCAGAATTTTCAGGTTGTGCTATCTGTTCGGTATAAGTGGGCCTACAACAAATCTGTATTACAGATTGAAGAAAGGGAGGAAAAAGCAACTTTCTTGAGTAACACTGGAACTTCCTCAAATAAGACAGACAGAGGTCAAAAGCTGAAGAAGAGAATGCAGAAGTCTCTTGCTTGATCCCACTGGTTGATATGTTCTGGTAGCACAAAAGAAATGAAGTGCTGGAGGGTGTCAGAACATCTCTGTCTGCAGAGAGCTTACAAATCTTAGGTGACAGACCACTGAATGGGCTTGGCTGCAGCTTGTCAGGCTCCATGAACGAGGTGGATGGGTGAGCTGGCTGTCAATCTACTTGAGCCAGAATCAGGTGACTGTTCCAAAGCAGCCAGGAGTCAAGGTGCCAAGCAGGAGCTGAGAGGGCCAAAGGCAAGTGAATATAGTTGAGGCAGGGATCAAATCTAATGGAACAATTGTGGAAAGAGAGCAGAAACCAAGGCAATGTCCTCAGTGAGACGTACTGATGAGCAAGCCTTGAAGCAAGGGTTTCCTTGATCCGAGTGGGCACTGATTTGCCCTTGAAATCAGCTGAGCACTCAGTCACCTGGTACTGAAGCCCAGATGGCACTCTCAATGTGCTGAGATCCACCAACCAGGCTTTCAGTAGAAACAGAGTTCTGGTGATGCATGAAGTCCTGGAATCTGGGAGCCCTAATTGGAGAGACTCTTTGTGTTTTACACAAAGACTAGGCAGCTGAGGGCTAACGGACACTGAAGAAGACCTTGGGATTTTAACTCTAAAATCAGTAAGCAACATGCACATAGCAATACAGTGGTACCTCGGGTTAAGGACTTAACTCGTTCTGGAGGTCCATTCTTATCCTGAAACTATTCGTAACCTGAGGTACCACTTTAGCTAAAGGAGCCTCCCACTCCCGCCACACCTCCACCTCACGATTTATGTTCTCATCCTGAAGCAAAATTCTTAACCCGAGGTACTATTTCTGGGTTAGCAGTCTGTAACCTGAAGCGTCCGTAACCTGAAGCGTCTGTAACCCAAGGTACCACTGTACAATGTGTAGTTTTGCAATTTCTCAGTGGTAAGCTATTGGCTACCCTGATAGGTACCGATTGTTTATCAAACCCATGTCAGTCTTAAGAAAGGACTCATTTGGATACAAAAAAGAAAGAGAAAAGGTGAAATCATCTGACAACTGTAGAAAAACAAAACCAGTTAAACATTTTGCAGCCATGCAAATGGAAAGAATATTCCCTTTAGTCCTTAATTAAGACATATGAAGCAGAAAACAAGTTGAAGTAAAACTACTTTGAATCCTATGATGAAGTGAAATGAACGATATTTATTTGAACATTTTTATATTTTAGCAAGAGGTAAAAAAAAAAAGTCTTACTTTTACTTTGACAGTCAAGTCATAAGGAGTTTTCTTTAGGATCTGTTCCCACCACTTTAAAAGTTAAGTTTTGCTTCCGAAGCACTCTGAGATCTCTGTGAGTAACTTGTACACAAAATCTGAAAGCACTACAATGAAATCCACTGCAAGGAAATATGTCGTGGAACTATTTCAAAACTTATTTGGTTAGGCATCTCCATGTTCACTTGGACATGCAAATCTTTTCCCCCCCATAAACTTTTCCCCTGGTGTTCAATGAGGTGCCATTGTTTAAACAAAAACAGTTATTCTTTATAGTCTGCTATTCTCAATGTGATGAGTCTGCCTTATGATCCGTATAAGTTTAATTAGAAAACTATAGCTGCTTATAATTCACAAAAACTGCATAATTGAAGAGGAAGAAGGGCAACCATCCCTGAGAGTTTAAGTGCTGAATAAAGTGCTTTCAATGAAAATTTACTGTGAATGCATTTTTTTTATTTTTTAAGAAAAGCAAATCTTGAACAACTAAATGCTACTATCCACAGTTGCAACCCTCCCAATATCGCCAGGAAACTACCAACTTGCAACTATAATTCTGGGGTTGTGAGCAGGACCTGCAATGTCCAAACTATGAGGGGGAAAAGCATTGTAAGTACTGAGAAATGACATTTTACCATATTGTATCTTCATCACTCTGCAGTCCTTTGCACCAGGGCAAAAGAGAGGGGATTCTTATTTCACCCAGATCAACGACTTCCCAACTACACACTGTGGGTGGGAGGGGGACACGGGAATAGGAACTGGGAGTGGAAAGAACTGGAAATATGTGCTCTTTAGAGAACTGATCTGCCTTCTTCCAGAGATACACCTTTTGAGTTGGAGCTGAGCTCTTGTTATGAATATTGGTTGTATTCACAAAGGTTGCACAATTGCAACATGCCCCATTTGTCTGCAAGATACTGTAAGATTTATGCCTAGAGGAAATCAGAGTTTACCAACTAGGTGCACAGAATTCCTCTTTAGTCTTGAAATTCTCCTAGTATAGATATATTTTGACTCTTGCCTGTTCATCTGGGGGAGGTAGCAATCGCATTCGGCAACTGGCAGTGGCAACTGGCAGCCACTATAGCTATACCCAGTATTTCCCAGCAAGCAAAATGTAATAGCCAGCTAAGGCTACAAGAAGTTGTGGCCATTACTTCTATCCATATGGAGATAGGGAATTAAATGCACTAGCCATAGACTCAACAATGCTTCCTCAATAAAGGAATCACAGCTTGGGTTCCAACCATTTTCAAAAAACGCTGTCACTCTCCCCTTCCTGGTAGAAAGGGGGGTGAAAAGTCAGCAAGTGCATTATACTTTTAAAATCACAGATAGCATCACATGGGACGACCCTGCACTAACACTGATCCTGACACCATGCTGATGTGAGCACAGCAATCACATCAGCAAGTGTTCCAGTCTATAGTGTAGATTCTGCAGTTTGGTTGTGCATTGCTATGTAACTGACATACAACAGATGTACGTGATGCAGATTGCTTTTACATTGGCTACACGGCAATGCACAAGCAATCTGCAGATTTTCACCCGCGCACACCCAGTCTTAGCTGTGCCTTAGCTGGAAAACAATTTGCAAAAGAGGATTTTAAAGCTAGTCACATAATAGGGCTTTTAAACATCAAGCCTAGCTGAAAAGCCTTGCTCAGTCCAAGGCATGCACAAAGCTGCTGTATCTAAAACCTTAAAGAATTAGCTCTGGATGATATTGCCAATATGATTACTTTAGAGTACGAAATATTCTGATTTTTATCTACTATAACATTGAAATGCTTTCTTGGTTATAACCGTTCCAGTCCTGTTTAATGAAAATGCCGCTTGTTTGTGCCCCTTCATTTCAAATCCAAATGAACTCATTTTATTATATTTATTATACAGTTTCTTAGAAACAATCTCTTGGCCACGCTCCAGCAAAACCAGGAAAAAGGGTAGGACTGGGCAAATGAGAAGAATGGAGCCATGCAAAGCAGAGGGGTGGAATCGACCCAGTAGTCTAGGATAGCCTTCCCCTGCCACAACTGTGCTGGCTAGGGCTGATGGGAGCTGTATTTCGAAATATCTAGAGGGCACCAAGTTGGGGAAGGCTCCTGAAGGATTACTTCCACCTCTTGCTCAGTTCCAGGTCTATCCTTCCCCCTGGCTTGTTATTCTAGTAGCCATGCTGACAGAAGGTGACCTAGGTGGGACTGAGCCTCCATTCCCTGGTTGGACTGCATGGGTGGATATATTTTTCTTTCTCTGTAAGAATCCAGCAGAGCAGCTTCCACCACAGCATGTCAAGAGCAGCAGGGCATCTATGGTGCTTCACAAGTAAAAGCAGCCTGAGCAGAGAAAGAAAGAAGAATCAACAGGTGCTCAGCTATCACGGACCTTTAGGACTGGCACTGCCTCCCTTTGGGGGTGGCACTGCCCTTGCAGTGGTCCTGTGATTTACAGATGCTCCTCCACTTACCCATCCAAATTGGCATTTCACTAGTATTAATGTGGAGCAAAACTATGTTATTGGTACTCATCTTGGTAATGTGAAATTTGCTATAGATAAACATGACAGATATTTGGTTTTACAAGAATTCCTTCAGTAGTATCTTCTGACTTTTTTGCTGTAGATTTAAAACAAAGATAAGAAACCTCTGGCCTTCAGGATGTTGTTGGACTACAACTCCCATCATCCATAATCATTGGCCATGCTGGCTGATGGGAGTTGTACTCCAACACCCAGAGGGCCACAGGTTCTCCACTCCTGATTTAAAAGGTACGTTTCATCATCCTGCTTCATTTGCTGCTTTCCCTTTTTATATTGTTTACTTGTGTGACTAGTGTAACATGTGAACCAAAATCCATGGATTTCAGCCACAGAAACATTAATGCTCTCTGAAACTTCAGATTTTCCCCATGAGATGACTAGAGTTGCTGTGGCCCAAACTATATTTTGCTCATATAAAGAAATGCAAAGTAATGTGTCGCAGCAGGAGGGAGAAACTCCCTGGATTCTTCAGCTTGACTCATCTCTGCCTCTTGGCCTCCCTTCTCTCTTGCTTTAGCTTTTGACTCCAATTCTGTACTTTTCTGTGCCGTAGAGTCTCCCTGCTCACTAAACCCTGTTACCTCTTCAGCTTCTGACATATCCTCCTCCCAGTCTGCTCCCTGTTCTCCCTCTGACCACTCTGTGTCACCCCATGACCAAGCCCTGGGCTCTGAGCCTTCTTCCCTTGGGGGTTCCCCAGCTGGTCTTTCCCACCATTCCTCCGTGTCTAGCTAGCCCATGACATATCAAGTCTTCTTGAAAATATCTCATGACCAGATATAATTTAGTTTTGTTCCTAAAGATGGAATTCTCATTTAATCACCTTTTAGGACACCCATAGCATCACTTTGCTGCAGGAGTGTGGTTTTATAGTTCTAGAAATCATGTTCTGCACTTCAAACTGAAAATTGGGTTGAAGACCTTTTAGACCTGTACATTAAAGAATGAATCATGTATTACAGGAAGGATAAATTTGAGAAATGTAATGCAATCTGGCAACCTTTTCTAGAATTGTTCTCTAATTGATTGTTCATCTTCTGCTGAAGTCTCACAGTACTCAACATATATTCCCTCTCTTTCCCCCATTTTATTATTTTCCCATTACATTAAAACTGTCTTTCTCAAAACCAACAGTTTCTGAGGAACACTGATTGGGCAAAGATATCAGGAAGGCCCATAAATCAGGAGATTAAAAAAAAACCCCTGCCACCTTCAATTGCAGTATCTTCAATTGCAACATTGATGTTTCTGTTACTCTCCTATTAATAATCCTAAAATTAACAGAATGTTGATATGGTGTGGTAAATCAGGATCTGTGCACATGGAGGGAGAACTAGATACTGCTTCTTGGTATCTATAAGGAACCCCTAATATCTAATCTGGTCCCCTAGGAAAATGGCACAAACGGAATGTGAATGTGATGGCCTGGGATTCCGATTCGGAGGATGAAACAGAGGAATCCCAGCCTGCACAGGAGTCCCCGCCTCCAGGGCCGGCTGAAGGCCTAGATGCTGAAGAGCCTGCACCTGTGGCAGTGCATCAGGAGCTGGCCCCAGGTGAAGCCCTTCTGGCCCCAGAGAGGCTTGACGACTCAGTGGCCACAGGTGAGCCTCCTCCAGGGCCCAGTAACCCTTCGGCCTCTCCTGATCTGCAGAGGCTTAGGACAGAGAGGCGAAGGGAACTGGTTGCCCCCAGGAGGAGTGCTCGCCTTAAGGCCAGAGGAGGCGGGGCTCCTGGGGGCCGGGACCGCCCCTGGCCTTAGAAGAGGATAAAAGCCCAGTCAGCCCGGCCCCAGGTTGCGGGAGCAACGTCGTTGTTGGCTTCGGACCTTCCTGTGTTCCTGATCCCTGCTCGGCCTCCTGTTCCTGACTATCCGGTACTTCTGTTCCCTGCTCAGCCTCCTGTTCCAGCGTTCCTGTTCCCCGCCCGGCTCTCCGCCTCGGACCTCGCCCCTCTTCGTGTGGACTCTGCTACACCCACGGTACCTTACCCCCAGGACCAGCACAGTTTGCTCCCGCCACACCCGCACTCCCCCTTCGTAGGGGTGCGTTCGGGAAGAGCCAGAGGCCATGGCTGAACAGGCGGCTGCACTGGTGGCTTTGGCCCAGGAGAACCAGGCCTTGACTCACACCGTGCAGCAGCTCAGTGACGCGGTTGTGGCACTTCAGCAACGCTTGGAAGCCCTACCGGCTCCTGGGGCCGACGCCCCGGCTCCGGGCAAGTACCCAGTGGCTTTGCCTGAGAAATTTGATGGAGCCCCGGCCAGCTTTCCCATGTTCCTGGCCCAGGCCAAGCTGTATATTCAGGGGCGAGCCCGGAACTTTCCTGACGACCGCACGAAGGTGCACTTTTTGATTAGTTTGTTAAAGGACCAGGCGGCCAAGTGGGCGTTGCCGCTACTCAGGCAAGACTCCCCCTTGCTGGCAGACTATACGGGGTTTTGCAATCGTTTGGAGGCTGCGTTTGGCAACCCCCAGAAAGGGAGTCAAGCCAACCGGGCGATTCGGCGTTTGAAACAGGGCAAGTCCACGGTGGCCGCATATACCACGGAGTTTCGGCTGTTGGCACAGGACTTGACCTGGAATGACTCGGCACTGCGGGACCAGTATCTCGAAGGGCTTTCGGACGAGGTACTGGACCAGTTGGCCACAATGGAACGCCCCACCACGCTGGACACTCTCATTCAATGGAGTCTACAAATAGACGACCGGTTGGAGGATCGTCGTCAGGCCCGGGGTCGCCGACACTTCCAGTTCACGGCACCAGCTTTTTCCGGCAGCCCCACGGTCACAACTGATTTAACGGAGGAGCCTATGCAGCTCGGGGCAGTGCGGCCACGCCTTTCCCCCGCAGAGAAGGTGCGGCGTCGGGAGGGAAATCTCTGTCTTTACTGTGGCGGAAGTGGACACTTCGCTCGGTCCTGCCCTGAGAAACGCCAGCCGCAGGGAAACCGCCAACCCCAGTAGCTGATGGCCCTAGCTACCGGGGGTCCCAAACCGTACAGAATGGGCCCGCACCAATGGACTTGCAACATCTTATGGTTTCGGTACGTTTATACCCTCCAGGTGGGCCCTGGATCCTCACCCATGCTTTGGTAGATTCAGGGGCAACCCGCTCCTATATGGACGCTGCTTTTGCCGCCCATCATCAGGTGCCACTTCGGAACAAGCCAGTACCGATCCAGGTGGAAGCGATTGACGGACGACTTTTGCGTTCAGGTGCCGTTACTCAGGAGACCCAGCCCCTGGTCCTGTGTCTCCAGCAGCACCGGGAGTTGCGAACTTTGGACATTGCCTCTATGCCCCGCTTCCCCCTGGTGCTCGGGATGGACTGGCTGGAAGCCCACAACGTTCAGATTGACTGGGTCAAACGGACCGTGCACTTCCCAGACCCATGTTCCCATGCTCAATCCGGAACGCTGGCGGCCGCGCCCTCAGAGGAGGCAGCACCCACGCTCCCAGCCGTGTACCAGGACTACCAGGACGTGTTTGAGGAACGGGGGGCAGACCAGCTGCCGCCGCATCGGCCTTTTGACTGCGGCATAGACCTCCAACCCGGAGCGCCTTTACCAGTGAGTCGCTTATATTCTCTAACAGAGCCAGAGCGCGAGGCTTTGCAGGACTTCTTGCGCAAGAACCTGGAGCGTGGGTTCATTAGGCCTTCCACCTCGCCTACCGCGGCACCAGTGCTTTTCGTTAAGAAGAAATGTGGGGAACTCCGCCCTTGCCATGATTACCGAGCCCTGAACAAAATTACCGTCCCAGACCGGTACCCCTTGCCCCTTATCTCGGAGCTGCTGGAGCGGGTGCAAGGGGCACAGGTGTTCACCAAGCTGGACCTCCGAGGGGCCTACAACTTGATTCGGATCCGAGCCGGGGATGAGTGGAAGACAGCGTTTGGGACCCGGTACGGGCAGTTCGAATATTTGGTTATGCCTTTCGGTTTGTGCAACGCGCCTGCTGTGTTCCAACGCTACATCAACCACGTGTTTCAGGACTTGTTAGACAAGTACGTGGTGGTGTATTTGGATGACATACTGATTTACTCCCGTGACCCGGCTCGCCATGAGGGACATGTCCGGACCGTGCTGCAGCGCTTGCGTGAGCACCGTTTGTACGCAAAGCTCAGCAAGTGCGAGTTCCATCAGCGGACTGTGGACTTCCTTGGTCACCGGCTCTCTCCAGATGGGGTGCAAATGGACCCGGGGAAGGTGACAGCGGTTCGAGAATGGGCGGCACCCCGGAACCGCAAGGACCTACAGCGTTTCCTGGGGTTCGCCAATTACTACCGGACCTTCATCGCTGATTATGCTCATCGCACCACCCCGTTGACCCGGCTACTGCGCCCAAAGACGCCGTTTTCCTGGGACAAGGAGGCAGAGGAGGCGTTTCAGGGGTTGAAGGCTTGTTTCCAGAGGGCACCAATCTTACAACATCCTGACCCCTCTCGACCCTTTGTGGTGGAGACCGACGCCTCCAGTACGGCTCTCGGTGCCGTCTTGTCTCAACAGATTGGTCCTGAAGCGCCACTCTTACCCTGTGCCTTCTATTCCCGCCAGCTCCTACCAGCGGAGCGTAACTATACTGTGTGGGAGCGGGAACTACTGGCCATCAAGGTAGCCTTTGAGGTCTGGCGCCACCATCTTGAGGGGGCACGACATCCGGTGGAGGTGAGAACTGACCACCGGAACCTGGAGTACCTCCAGACCACCCGCAAGCTGAACCAAAGACAGATCCGGTGGGCGTTGTTCTTTTCCCGGTTCCAGTTCCGGATCCGCTACATCCCTAGCTCTCAGAATCAGAAGGCGGATGCCCTGTCCCGGAAACCTGAAGACAATGCAGACACGGTACAGCAAGCAGAACCCACCACGATCCTACCTCCGGCTGCATTCCTGGCCACCCAGGAGGCGCAGTCACTGCAGGTTCGGGTGCGGGAACAGCAGCGGGTCGACGCTTGGGCCCAGGAACGACTCCGGGAGCTGGCTGAAGGGTCCAGCCCACAGTATCCGGGGCTGGTCCTGCATCAGGGCCTTCTGCTGCACCACGGTCGTCTGTACATCCCACCAGGGCCACTACGGCTGGAGGTTCTCCGGATGGCCCATGATGTCCCAGCAGCGGGGCACTTTGGACGGTATCGGACCACCCATCTGGTCAGTCGTGAGTTTTGGTGGCCCCGCCTGAAGGCTGACGTGGCTCGCTACGTTGCTGGTTGTGATGTCTGCCGGCGCGCCAAGGGACCTACCGGGCGACCCCCCGGCCTACTTCAGCCATTGCCAGTTCCACCGCGCCCTTGGCACACGGTTTCGTTGGACTTTGTAGTGGACTTACCCTCGTCTCGTGGCTGTACCTGCCTTCTGGTTTTCTCCGACCATTTCACCAAGATGGTGCACTGCGCTCCCTGTCCATCTGTACCCACAGCCAAGGAAACTGCTCAGCTGTACCTTCAGCATGTCTTCCGCCTGCATGGCCTACCTGAGCGTGTGGTGTCCGACCGGGGCGTTCAGTTCACATCCCGGTTCTGGCGAGCATTACACCAGACCCTCGGGACAGAGGTCTGCCTCTCGTCAGCCTACCACCCACAGACCGATGGCCAGACGGAACGGGCGAACGCGGTGCTGGAGCAGTACCTCCGGTGTTACTGCAGCTACCAGCAGGATGACTGGGTCGACCACCTGGCATTGGCGGAGTTCGCCTACAACAACGCGGTGAATGCGTCCACCCAGCAGACCCCGTTCCAGGCCAGTTATGGTTATCATCCACGGCTGTTTCCAGAGGTGCTGCCGACATCCGCGGTCCCGGCGGTGACGGAGTGGCTTCAAGAGCTCCAGTCCCAGCAACAGCTTTTGGTGGAGCAACTGCACCAGGCCAAGGAAGCGTACAAAGCCCAGGCCGACCGCCACCGCCAGGTGGGGCCGGAACTTCACGTCGGTGACCTGGTTTGGCTCTCCACTCGCCACCTCCACCCTTCTCGACCTTCGCGGAAGTTGGACGCCCGCTTCACCGGCCCGTTCCCTATCGTAGACCAAGTCTCTCCTGTGGCATTTCGTCTCCGGTTACCCGCAACCCTGAAGGTTCACCCGGTCTTCCACAGGTCCCTTTTGAGTCCGGTGGCCCCACCCGACGAGTTCCACCCGAACCGTCCCCGACCGCAGCCAGTGTTGGTTCGGGGAGAGCCTGAGTACGAGGTGGAACGCATCCTGGACTCCCGATACCGCAGGGGAAAGCTGCAGTATCTCATTGACTGGAAGGGGTACGGACCGGAGGACCGTTCCTGGGAACCAGCGGCCAACGTCCACGCACCTGCCTGCCTCCGCGAGTTCCATGCGACGTACCCCAGCAAGCCGGGTCCGGACCCTCGGTTGAGGGGGGGGCCTGGGAGGGGGGATGGTGTGATGGCCTGGGATTCCGATTCGGAGGATGAAACAGAGGAATCCCAGCCTGCACAGGAGTCCCCGCCTCCAGGGCCGGCTGAAGGCCTAGATGCTGAAGAGCCTGCACCTGTGGCAGTGCATCAGGAGCTGGCCCCAGGTGAAGCCCTTCTGGCCCCAGAGAGGCTTGACGACTCAGTGGCCACAGGTGAGCCTCCTCCAGGGCCCAGTAACCCTTCGGCCTCTCCTGATCTGCAGAGGCTTAGGACAGAGAGGCGAAGGGAACTGGTTGCCCCCAGGAGGAGTGCTCGCCTTAAGGCCAGAGGAGGCGGGGCTCCTGGGGGCCGGGACCGCCCCTGGCCTTAGAAGAGGATAAAAGCCCAGTCAGCCCGGCCCCAGGTTGCGGGAGCAACGTCGTTGTTGGCTTCGGACCTTCCTGTGTTCCTGATCCCTGCTCGGCCTCCTGTTCCTGACTATCCGGTACTTCTGTTCCCTGCTCAGCCTCCTGTTCCAGCGTTCCTGTTCCCCGCCCGGCTCTCCGCCTCGGACCTCGCCCCTCTTCGTGTGGACTCTGCTACACCCACGGTACCTTACCCCCAGGACCAGCACAGTGAATTCAAATAAGAAGATATACAAATCAACCCAGCTGGTCAATTTACATCATGATTCTACATGCCAGATTGCACTGTGCTCATAGCGAAAGGATTGTTTAAACAGCAAAGTTTACATACAAACCGCCATTTTGTCTACTGCTGCAAACCTTCCTAATACGGGTCAACCAGTGGCATGTGGAATTTGTGATCTGTACTTGAGACAAATGCTTCAGATGACAGCTCGGCTGATAGAGGATGAGGCTCTTAATCTCAGGGTCATGTGTTTGAGCCCCACATTGGGCAAAATATTCCAGCATTGCCGGGTGTTGGACTAAATGACCCTTGCGGTCCCTTCCAACTCTACAATGCTATGATCCAATCATCTGGATAGTGGTGAAAAACCACCCGGCTGAAAAACACAGACACAAAGTTGCCTGTGCGAAACAACCAGTCATTTTCTCTGACTCAGCCGAGTTGTAGTTCCTCCCATTCTGAACCCAACACGTATTCATGCATGAGAAGACTATCTCAGTCCACGCAGCAAAAAACCCATTTCATTCTCCATTATGAATTAGAACACCATTTGCTTCTGCGTTTCTTCACTGTGGTTACACAGAGTTGTTTAATAGCATTACAGTGGCACAGCCTGGTTTCAATACATGTCCTGTTCTTTCTCCCATCACAGAACTGACTGCCAATTCTTTCTGATTACCCTTTTTCACAGAGGATGGGCCTATTCGTTCTTCCCTTGCTCCCAGAGGAAGAGGACACTTTCCTTCTCAGAATCAATGGTCTGATGGCAGCTGCTTTAAACTGTAAACTTCCAGATGGGGTTGACTATAAAGAGCAGAGCTTCGTTAGCATATTTACACTAGATTGACGGAATCTAGCCTTAACTCATCTACCTCTCATAAAGATTCTGACATTTTTATTCAGTTTGAGAAATCAAATGGAAATCAGTGGGACTCCAGGATGCCCAAAGTACTACTCAGTATACAAGAGGATTTTTCGGTATAATTTTAATGTAAGTACCCGGTACCTGTTGCATTTACATATTCATATGCCACTTAAAAAAAAGAGGGGAATGAGAGTGATTCCCAATATGAAAAACACATTTACTTTTTTAAAAAGTCATGACCACAACCCAGGACAGAATCAGTTGAACTTAATTTAGTTAATTCAATAATCTTAAGTACTACCAAACCTGTTGGATTCTAAGTAGCCCTTAGCTAAAACCTGCAGGGGGTTGGACTAGATGACCCTTGTGGATCTCTTCCAACTCTACAATACTACACCTATCTGAGTCTATTGAAATATACATTATGGCTGTAACAGTAAATACTTAGCCATGCTCAGTTGTAACCATGCTAAAAAGCATTTGTTCACATACATCCATTGTTACTCTTTGTTTTCCCTTTCTCAGTTGTTGCTATCAAAATTTAGACAGTAAGGTCCTTGGGGGAAGGGACTTTGCTTATGGAAATCTGCAAAATGCCATTACACCGATGGCAGTGAATTATTATTAATAAACAAGATGTATAAACAGTATATTAAGAAGATCACACCAGAAGGAAGGGAAACACTCCTTGTGATTTGAAGGACCCAGACTGCTGAGAGAAAACAAAACATGAACAGCAAGGGCAGCAATGGACATTGGCATGAGGGACGTGTTTTCCCAGCACACTGTGTGTTACAAGTTGTTGCCCACAACATTTCTAAAAGGAACATAAATAAATGTTTCTACCATTAGAACAACAGGATGCAACATGCAATGGGTAATATTGCTTCCCTCCTTTCAGAGAGATTTCTTCACCAACCCAACGGGATTGGCTGCCTGAGGTCATCCTCACAGAAAGGCCTAAGGAAAGATGATAAGCCCTGGGAATCTTCCACTGTAACCAGTCCTTTTAAAAATAATTCAAGTAGCAGAACACACACACACTTTTTTTTTGTATGTGCCAGTCACAACAATAATTTCCCAAATTAATCACAGACACACAATGCAAGCATTTCAGTCCTTGGTTTAATCTGATCTTGATTCTCCTGGGCAACGAAATGTCCACAGACATCAAAGCTAGACATGAGAGTTGAAAGGATTAATTGCTCAGATGTCTATAGAATTAAGTCCTCTTCGGGCACTATAGTTGTAAGAAGCAATACAGTACAGCTGGGGCTGCACAGGAGATCAGCACTGTCAATGTGTAAGGAGCTTCCACTGAAAACACAAAGGTTCCCTCTGCAGATGTTCACTAATCATGCAAGAAGCCAGGAAAAACATAGACTCTTATGCAGAGTCAGACCATTGGTTCATTTAGCTTAGTATTTTTTCTACAGGTATGGCATCTTCCAGATGTTGTTGGTCTTCCATCAGCCCCAGCCAGCTTGACTAACGCTCAAGACTGATGGGAGCGGCAGCCCAGCAGCATTTGAAGGGCACCCTGTTGACTACCCTTGGTCTACCTATGCTGACTGGCAGAGGGTCTCCAGGATTTCAGACAGGAGTCTTTCCTAGCTCTACCTAGATATGCCAGGAATTGAACCAGAGACCTTCTGCTTCAAATGAAGATGTTCTACCAACCAGCTGCACTCCTTATGGGATGAACATTAAGGCTAAGCATTGCAACCTCAGTATATCTTAGAGAAATAAAACCTGAGGTTAGCTAGTTTTCTTTGTGGATTTTAAAATAATTCATTCAGTACCTTTGATCCCCACAGGTTACAGAGCACCCATGATCAGTGGCTCCTTCCACCTATTCATGTAGAGAATGATAATAAGCTCAGGCTATCCACAGGGTGGCCAAACTATACACAGAAGAAACAATGTAGGTGCAAATATCCCTGCACCACGACACACCGTTATTTGCAAATACACCTTTCCACAACTCTGCTTTTGGACTAACATGCCAATAAGCAAGCACAAAAAGTCCTCATGCAGTAGTGCATGCAGTAGCCAAATGTTATTTATGTAAAGTACACACCATCACTATTTCACAACACTTGAATTAGTGATGGCATGTACTTTACATAAATAACATTTGACATGACCATAGGGCATCACTGCATGAGGATTTTTTGTGCTTGCTTGTTGGCATTTTAGTCCAAAAGCAATTTCACATGTACTATACACCTGAATGGAATGTGGGTGGCGCTGTGGGTTAAACCACAGAGCCTAGGGCTTGCCGATAAGAAGGTCGGCGAATCCCCCCGATGGGGTGAGCTCCCGTTGCTCGGGCCCTGCTCCTGCCAACCTAGCAGTTCGAAAGCACAAAGTGCAAGTAGATAAACAGGTACCACTCCAGCGGGAAGGTAAACGGTGTTTCTGTGTGCTGCTCTGGTTCGCCAGAAGCGGCTTAGTCATGCTGGCCACATGACCTGGAAGCTCTATGCTGGCTCCCTGGCCAATAAAGCAAGATGAGCGCCGCAACCCCAGAGTCATCCGTGACTGGACCTTATGGTCAGGGGTCCCTTTACTTTATACACTTGAATATTCAGGGAGCTTGCAACCACATGTTCATGTGGAATACATGTATATAGCAGATTCCAGTGTGACAGTGTACACCTCGTGTATTTATATTGTACACTTTTAATCCATGAAGTGTGTCCTCTGTTGCTATACAATACATAATGTGGATTATTAGTGCACAAAAGTAGTGGAATGTAATGCTAAACTACTTACATTCTAACTTCCCACAATGTTTAAAACACACACACACACACACACACACACACAGGCACACTTCCACTGAGTCTAGTTTCCAGGTGCAATCTGCAAAGTAGTTACACTTCTCTAAATGGCCCTGACTATTAAAACTGAAACAGGAAACACAGGAAAGCAAAGTTAAATAGGGGAAATACTTGATTGCTTCACAGTATGATTCTGCATGCATTTACTTGGAAGTAACTGCCAGTGTGTTGAATGAAGCCTGTTACACATGCTTACAGTAGCTATGTGTATGGGGGTTGTGCTCATGGGAATAGCCAGGCTTTTGTTGGGGGGTGGCAGAACCTCAGTTAGTGAAGTGTTTTTCTTGATAGGGGAGGGGCAGCTGCCCCCTGCCCCCCCTGGCTACACTCATGGTTGTGTCAAGGGCTTCACAGAAAAGGTGGGTTTTGAGGAGGGTCTGTGGGTGCCAGACCCAAACTTGAGAAGCCACTGTAAATGCTAATAGCCCATCTGAACTGATCAAAGCCAAACCAGGGTGGTGGGCTCCGATACTAGCGGAACTATTCACTATGATAGATAGATCTGGTACCATACCTAACTCATGGCAGCAATCTATAATTATCCCAATCTTTAAAAAGGTTGGCAAAAAGCTGCCATCCAATTATCGTCCAATAAGTCTACTGTCAAACATCTGGAAATTGTATGCTAAACATCTGTTAAATAAACTAACTACTTGGCTTGATGGGAATAACATCATAGGTCCAGAGCAGGCAGGGTTCAGGCCAGGGAAATCTACGGTACTTTACGCAACTGTTTGGTGTTATCTCATTTAGCCACCAAGTACACACGGCTTCATAAAGTATGTCTTTATGTGGCCTTCCTTGATATCAAGGCTGCTTTTGACACTGTCGACAGGGGGCTGGTATGGTCCAAATTGGAGATGATGGGCCTAGAACCTAGATTACTTTACTTGATCAAAAAGCTTCACATAAAGAACACCTGTCGCATAAGAACAACACCAGGGAATGTAATGACAGAGCCTGTCATTATAAACAGAGGAGTAAAGCAGGGCTGTGTACTCGCTCCATCTCTTTTTAACCTTTTTCTTAACAACCTTGCTTCTTTACTAAAACAGGTGGATGCCCACAGCCCAAAACTCAATGCATCAAGCATTCCTATCCTTCTATACGCAGATGATGTGATTTTGCTTTCACGGACAAGAATTGGCCTAAAATGTTTGTTAAATTCCTGTATTGACTATCTGTCCAGAATGAAATTGTGCATGAACTTTAATAAAAGCAAAATAATGTTTTTGGGGAACTCACGCAAATGTTATAGCTGGGTATTTGGTGGAAAACCCATCCAGCAGGTATTCAAATTCAACTACCTGGGAATCACATTCCATCATAGGCTTCTATGGTCCTTGCACTGTGCAATAGCGGTCAATGCCACTAAGATGTCTATGCAGGCCATAATGCGTTTCTTTATAACAAGAGGTAATTCGCATATCCCCTCTGCCCTCAAGGTCTTCAACGCCAAAATTATAGCTCAATTGCTCTACGGAATTCCAGTCTGGCTGCCAGGGTTTACCCAGCTCATAGAACAAGTGCAGGCAGCTTTCCTTTTTAAGATTTTTGCCGTCCCACGTTGTGTACCCTATGCAGCCTTGAGTCTAGAGGGAGGTCAACACAAGGTAGAGACCGTAGCCTGGGCAAGATTTCTTACATGCTGGTTAAACATCTGCCTCACAACAGATAAAGATCCTCTCCTTAGTGAAGTTTTGCTAGATCCCTTTCTTTCCCCAGGGCTACAATGGTTTAACATAAAGGTACAGCAACTTGGGCTGTCAGTCGGATTTTTGCGATCATTGTCCCCACCATCTGCCAAGGCTATAATAAAAACCAGGTTGTGGGACACTGAACGCCAGGAACTGACAGCCGCAGCAGAGAAAACACGTTCCCCTCTTAACTTTCAGCTTTCTTGGGCACATGAAATTAACCTCCATTATCTTGAATTTTTGCTTAATCCTCAGGAAAGAAGGCCATTTTCACTGGCCAGGTTTAATTCAAATCCTTCAAACCTCCTATGGGGAAGGTTCTCGAGAATGGTGGAAGGAGAAAGAATTTGCCCATGTGAAGACCATCAGGTGGAAGCTCTTAAACATATGGTTCTTAAATGTAAACTATATGTTGATCTCCGCCAGCAGTTCCTAGATCAACTCTGCATCCCCAAATGGAAACCAGAGTTAGAGGTCATACAATTTCTATTATTGGGGAATAATCAGGAGTTCAGCAAGTTAGTGGCTAAATATATTTACAGTGGTACCTCGGGTTAAGTACTTAATTCATTCCAGAGGTCCGTTCTTAACCTGAAACTGTTCTTAACCTGAAGCACCACTTTAGCTAATGGGGCCTCCTGCTGCCGCCGCGCTGCCGGAGCACGATTTCTGTTCTCATCCTGAAGCAAAGTTCTTAACCCGAGGTACTATTTCTGGGTTAGCGGAGTCTGTAACCTGAAGCGTATGTAACCTGAAGCGTATGTAACCCGAGGTACCACTGTATTTGGTTTTTTGTCGTCGAAACACATTGCAGACGTCTGATCTCCCTGAAGACCTAGAGATGTAATGTTAGACTGCTTTGCCTCTTTAATTTGACAAATGTTTTGTGTCACTGGGAAGGCGGTAATTCTGTATTGATTTGCTATGGATGTCTGTATGTGATGCCAATAAAAGGTTTGAGAATTGAATTAATAGCTGCGAAGTTTTACCACGCAGTGTTTTCAAGCTTCACAGAGATCTTCAGGCAGACTTGGAAGTTTCTGACAGAACTCTGTGTGAGTTGGAAGACTGCACGCTACATTATAGATGAAACTACAACGCGCCGACTGTGTGTGCGCGCGCGCCTTATTATAAAAGGGAATAAACTGCTTTTCGAACCCCCAGGCAGCGGGTGGGGAGCAGCCAGAACGGCTACGTGGAGCAGATAAGAAAGGAAAGCGGAGGAGGCGGGCAAGTGAATGGCAGCTGCAGGCGGAAGAGCGATTACTCACCGACGGTGGTGATATAGGAAGGGGGCGGAGAGGGCTTGGTTGGGCAGGGCTCGGTGTATCGCCTCAGGATCGAGCTTTTCCCCACGTAGGAGTCCCCGGCCATTACTATCTTGGCCTGCAGTACTTTCTCCGGCTGAGCCATGGCCCACGAAGCAGAGAGCAGAGCGGCTGCAGCTGCTCCCGGCGCAGGACTGAACCGAAAGTTGCCCGTCGGGCGTCGCTCCTTTCCACCTCCAGACACGCGGCCAAAGGAGGGCCCGCCCTTCCTCCGCCGCCTTCCTCTCCGAAGCGTCGCCAAGCCTCGGCTTACGCGAGAGATTGGAGCTGGATTTCCCCCCAACAACAGCGGGCCGACTTCTGTTTTGCTGCTTAACTATATGCCCCCAGAGCAGGGCTCCCTGTGCCTTTGAACAGTGGTGTCTCAGGCAGAAATTCAACTGGTCAAGCTGTCCTCCCTCCCTCTCTTTCTCTCTTTCTCCCCCTCTCCCTCCCTCCCTCCTGGCTGCCTACCACGCAGCTGCTATAAGCACAGAGGGAGAATTGACATGACGGCGGATGTGACAACCCGTTCTCGACTAGTTGGGGGTGATGGTGGTTGTAGACTAGTCCATCCACAAGTCCTTGCGCCACAGCTCAGACTCCCAGGCATGTGGTCCAATCCTGAAGTGGCCTTATATGTTACCACTGCTCAGTGGAAAAACACTGAAGTCCTGCTTTCCTAGATCATAGAATCATGAGAGTTGGAAGGGACCCTGCAGTCCAACCTACAATGCAGGAATAAGCAGCTGCTGTCCCATACGGGGATCAAACCTGTAACCTTGGTGTTATCAACACCACACACTAACCAAGCTCCCCTGGTTATTATCTGTCTTATTAGATCATATCTAAAAGATAACGTAACAGGGGAAATGCTGGAATTGGAAGCCACGATTAGTGTGGAAATTGATTAAATCATAGGTACTCCTAGAGAATTTTTTAATTTTTCAGTTCATTGTTCCTTTCATAAGGTGGATGATGGCTAGGACTTGGAAAAGTTGAAATGAATCACCCTAATGGTTTTGAAGTTAATGTCTAATCCTGTGAGTTGTTTTACTGGCAATAAAACATAACGCAACATGTTCACTTGATAAAAGTTATGTGTCCTTATTTGGGGTTTGACAATTAATGGTAGGCAACTGAATGGCTACAGCTTCAGGTTTTGTTTTTTTTAAATTAATGTATTGAAAACTAAAGTAGCTTAATTTCCACTCTCATTCCTAAAAAGGTTATTGGCTTTAGTTGTCCTCCTTTCACTGAGTTCTAAACTGAGTTCTGTTGTCAGTTTGGGAATCCTGTATTCTTTGTAGTGGCATAGGCCATACAGCATTCTAAACGTACATCTCCTAATTTATGAAATATTATGCACTGTGTGAGTCTCTTTCTTTCCCACCCCTCAAAAATACTCTACTTGATTTTGTACCCTTCCCTCCTGAATCTCCAGTCACTTTCCTTTTCTCTTAAGCTTCTGCCTGAAAAAACCTCTTAAAGCTATTTCCAGTTTTTTTATTGTTCTGATCAATGATGTCAACTACCTGTTGACTAAATATGCTGCAATAGCGAGCAAAGGTTTTTAGGCATTGCATTCTTGTATAGGTGTGTGTGTGTGTATAGGTGTGTGTGTGTGTAGATAAAGAGATCGAAAAAAGAAATAGTTCCTACAAAACTATTTCTGTTTCTTTGCAGAAAAGTGCAGGTGGGGACAGGGGGGAAATTAATAAAAAGAAAAAAAGTCTCCACTGCTTTAGATATGGACAGAATATAACTCAAAAGCATACTGACTTGTGCAGGGGTGGCATTCAAAGGAAACTGAACATTTTGATTTGACCCTCTTTTCTTGGAATCTGTCTTCAGAATGGAGGATTAGTAGCAAGTTATTTGACAGTTGCATTCTACAATTCTGTGATTCTATGAAACTGAATAGGAAGGCCCCACCTTCACATATGTAAGATAGGAAAATATTGGACAGAAGGAAGGGTCAATAGCCTCCTTCATACATTAATAATTTGAAGGGGGCTCCATGCAGTGGTCAAACTGCAAATTTGCCCAGTTCCACAGACAACATCCTTGCCTTGCATATGGATGCCTGCAGTGAAGAAGCCGACACACTCACACAGACTTCTGTGGTAGCTGGAAGCCTGTGTGATTAGGTTTCCAGCAGTTGTGGAAGCCTACATGTATAGAGGTCTGTGTGTGTAAGTTTGCCTATTGCAGACCCACCACCCATTTAACTACGTGGAGCCCCTTCATGTAAGCTATGTGTGAAGGGGATCATATATTTTTAACCTCTCCAATTTTTCCAGCAGATTCCATTTTGTGGCTTGTGCATGCACAGTGGGATGTAAAAGTAGCTACTTGGCTGCTTCCAATGTTCTTCTGCATTCTTTTAAAAATGCAACTACTGTACAAAAATGTGACAATGGAAATATCTCTCATTTTTTTGGAAAATCAAATGACTTATCTAAAGGGCCAATATATTGATTTAGTGGCTGATTGTAGTCTATCCAACTGAAATGTTCTTGAAGTTGGTCCTCGCCATAAAAATTTCAGACAGAACCGCAGGCATTGGCTTTGCCCATCTCTCCTAATCTTTTATGCACCTACCGTTTCCAGAATCACCTCTATGAAGAAGAATATTCCTAGCTTGTAATGCATGCTTACCTAATGGAATCATGCTTCCAAGAACCCACAAATCTTAAATGAATTCTAAAGTGTGTGCCCTTGTGAATAGCAATATACACCTAAAATATTTGTGAGCAATAAGATCATGTTCTGAATGGTTAATTTTCCTACTAGGGATGTTAGCTCCAATCTGCCTGTTATGAATTACCATACATAAGAAAAAGAAATCTGTAATTCTACTCCTCCGTGTCTTTATTTTGGAGTCTGAAGAGATGCCTGAGAACTGCTTGGATTTCAAAGTGGCTTCTTGCCATATTAAGGACTTGATTTTAAAATATTTTCCAATAATTCACCAGGAAAGATTATGGCCTATGTGAGGGAGCTCTGCAGGGTATTCATAATGATTTCATCCCTCCCAAAATTATTAGCAGATACTGTGCTGGATTGGTAAATACCACGGTTTGCAAAAGGCAGAAAGCAACAAATGCCCTTGCAAACCTGGAGAAATCTGCTTTGGAGTGGTGGTGGAGAATAGTAAGAACTATAGTTGTTATAATGCAGTTAATGGGTGACAGTATGCTAATAAGTCAGATTAACTAAGCAGGTGATTCATGCAGTAATCCTTCTTGAAAGAAAGTGCCCATTTTGAGATGCTAAATGAGAACATAAATGCAGTCAGGCATAGAATCCTTGAAAGATAGAAAGTGTGCAGACCTGCTTCTTAATGTAATGGGTGAAATTAATTTTTTGGGGTGAAAGGGGCTCATTTTTCACATCCTGCAATCATTTTAAAGGAGTAAGGGTCGAAATCCTAAGAGATACAAGTATATTTCTGGCAAATGTAAATGAATGTAGAGACATAACATAGCAGAATTATATTACTAAAATTGCTGTGTTGGTCACCTGAGACAGGCCCACATGGACAAGGATGTATGGACAGTGAGAGCAAATTCACAAGGTCAGCACACTTGCGTGTCATGACACATGGTTTGGAAAGCTCTGCACTACACCAACTTAAATGTTTGTTCTGCCAGTGCAAGGGGATCTGCTCAACCTATCCCTGTGCAGCCTGTGTAACTTGGGGTTAGCATTATACCCTCCAGAGAGTGTGCTTTAATTACAATTAGAGCTGAGTTGAAACAATCCCCCTGACTTCTGAGTCCCATGTTCAGGATGCAAACCTGGACTCCCTCTCTTGTCAATAGTTTGAAGGGGGCCCTATGAAGCTGTGCAAAGCTCTCCCACTCTGCTGGGGAATGAAGTACAGTGGTACCTTGGTGAAATATACTCGGAGTCGAGAGTGGATTTCATGCTCTTTATTCAGCTCATAGTGGTGAGGAGGAATGGAAGTTCCCCCACAATATCTGCTTTATATACATTATTTACACACTGGGCTGCACGTGATTGGCTAATTCCATGATTCTCCCGTAGGCCAATCAGGTTGTGGATTCACTTCCACCTGGAGCTGGATTGGGTGGCTCCTGCGGACCAATCATACTGCTGCATTGTTCTAGGACCAATCAGATTGCTGCATTCTGAATCCTATTGTTCTAGGACCAATCAGACTGCTTCATTTGGGATCCTATTCAACTCAGTACATAACACTTGGTTTAAGAACAGCCCTGTTTACGAACCATTCGGTTTACGAACTCCAGAAAACCAGAAGTAGTGTTCTGGTTTGCGAAATTTACCTCGGTCTAAGAATGGAAGCCGAACTGTGGAAGGACATAGGTGAAAGGCCCTCCAGATGTTTTGAGACTACAATTCCCATCATCCCTGACCACTGGTCCTGTTAGCTAGGGATGATGGGAGTTGTAGTCCCAAAAACATCTGGAGGGCCGAGTTTGCCTATGCCTGGCATAGGCAGTCAGAATGGCCTTCAAGGAAGGATAGAAGTCTAAGTTGGCCACTTCTGGCTCTCGAACCACACCCATCAATTCCCCCCTTGCACTGGTATTGTTTCCCTGGTGTGGTGTTCTACAAATCCCTGCTAGCTTCAGTACAATAGCATTGCTACACCACTGTAAATATACCCCACTGGAACAATTTCAAAAAGACATCAGTAGAAAATAGGATTGCATTGTTAGATAAGTGAAATGAACTCTATTTATACAAGTTGCAGTCCTGGAAAACTTATAAAAAGCAAACCATAAATTAATATTAGAGGCCACTTGGCCCTTTAGTATATAATTAAATCTATCTAATGAGAAATAAATAAGACAGACAGAGAGTAATGGAACTGTAGGAGAGGAAACTCCTCTACTTGAGGCTTGATTATGTTGTGTGATCACTCTTACATTTTATCATAACAGATAAGGATACTACTGCAAATTTTGCAGTTCAGCGTAATATCTATAACTGGTTTTGATGTCTTACTCAGCTTTGTACCAGTTTGATTTTTAGAAAGAGTGTACATTATTTCCATGAAAACAAATATGAGGATGAGGAAGCATTTTCCCCTGTGTGCAATTCCTACTAAAGAATTTACATTCTTCTAATTTATTGGTTTACTGCATCACTTAGTGCACTCTGGAGATGTGCAGAATGTCCCCGCTGTTAGGAATATGCAGACGAAATTTACCCTTTTTGCACTGAGTCACTCACTGTCTCCTTGAAGTCATCATACTCTTTTCTTTCTCAACCCCACCCCCCTCTGTATGTTGGCAGAGAGAATCACAGCAATAAGGATGAAATCCTTCACCAAACAATGCAGTAGCAATCTGGACTATCAGTAAGAACCAACCAGAGGGGGATGGGATGAGAACAATGGTAAGGGTGTTGTTCATCCACTATTCAAAGGGCTCGGTGGTTTATGGACAAACATGCTACAATTTTTTTTTAGATTGGGGATAGATCATGGTAAACACCTCATTACTAGGATAAGTGAAGATAAGCACTCAATTACAATCTCCAGGATCTGCAGGTGTGAGATGATCTAATTAATATATGCAGACACAATTCAATTAGGTCTACCAGGATGCAGAAAGTCTCATTGATGGATTCTAAGATTACATCTTAAACTTTTTAGGCAAAAGAGAGTTAGGCATAGACAATTCAGGTGCAGAATCACTACGGTATCTAGTTTCCTGTGCTTCTCAAGAGTATTTCAGGAGATGGTTGTTGCTGTTGTTGTTTGGTACTTCAGAAACCAGAATCAAGAATTTGGGGTTGAGTCAGAATTTTCCAATCAGGCAGCTGCTCCTTTCTGAATCTGGAAATGCCCGTGTTTTTTCACCACCAGTCCCACTAAGAGTGTACACAACCAATGGGAGATGAGAATAATGCATATTCCTTTAAGATCATCTTGTTTGTATGCAAATCTTTTCTTCCTTTATTCTGTTTGTGTGAAAAAGATGGGTCATGTACCTTTAGGTTCTGTGTACAAATGAAAAAGAACAGGAACCTTGCAAATTATTTTATATGTGAAAAAGATTGTGTCCAAACTATGTATAAAAATATGAGTACTTTCACCTGGTATAGAACTGCATGTTCTGGTAATTAAATATTACACAGAAATATTACTACAGGGAATTAGAAAATGATGTATACACAAAACTCACATAACAAAAGGGAAAAACTGGTATTCAAGTGAAGCAATGACACATAAGCATATGGAATTCTACGATCTGATCCCGGCAGTGAATGATATTACATTTGTGAATTCTAAAAGCCAAATGCTGTAACACACGTACTGTGTAGTTCAGAAGTGTCACATTAATATGGAATGCCATGAATTTAATCATTAATCTAGTTCATAATTGTAATACTTCAGACAACCTATTACATATGTAGGGGGGTAAATTACATTAAGCGAAACTTATGCCAGTTGAAGATTTGAGCAGTCATCATTTTTGTGGGAGAGCAAATATATTATTCTTTTGCTAATGAAGTATCAACATCAAATCCTGTTTTGGATCAGAAGAAGCTCAGTAGCCCCAATCCAGTGATCCTTGTTGAGATGCTGCTTCTCTTTGACAGTTAGTATTATCAAAAGTTGCATATATACAAAGGGTAGCTGCAGACTGGGCACAAATATTTTCTAAGGCTTGCCCCTTCCACACCTGCTATTTGCAGCTGGTGCCAATGACGGCTTTTCTTTCATTGCAAATAGAGGCAGGCAAATTTTGACCATGACTTCAGCCAGGGCAGGGGGTTGGTGTAAGAGATTTGAGCCCACCCCAGTACCAGCTGCTGTTAAAAAAATCAGCTCCAAACATTTCCATACCAGGGCTAACCATCTGACAAGTGTCACAGCTAATTTGGTCTGAGAGTTAAAATAGTCTGTGTGGCTTTTAAATGCTGTTTGGAAATGCCCTTCACCCCCTGTCAATTATAGCATACACTTCTCCTGCATAATACAAGAGCAAAACTCTAATCCTGTTGGTGTTAGTATTATATCTGGCCAAGAGCTAGAAATGGGTTTTGCAATCTGTCCACTTTCCCCATCTTGTACCTACAATGTTCACTTCAAATATTGGGAGCACTTGCAAGCCTTGAGCAGCTATTTTAGAATTCAGGCTGCTGTGATTTCACAGTGTAGCTAGACCTATGGCCAGGGTGGGGGACCTTTTTCAGCTTCAGTCCCTTTGGGGAAACCTGGGGGCCCCTTGCCAGTGACGGATGTGCTCAGATGCAAAAGTGGTCTGAGCAATAGATGTGACTCTCACCTTTGCACAGAAGGCTACATTCCAGCCACGCAAAAGTGTGGTTGCATACACACAGTACCTTCAAAGCACATTTGAAGCACATTCTTTCCCTCAAAGAATTCTGGACACTGTAGTTTCTTGAGGCTTGCTGGGAATTGGAAGACTGTGAGGAGTAGACTGCAATGCCCAGAATTCTCTGAGGGAAAGAATGCGCTTCAAAAGTATACAGTCTCTGCAATCATATAGGGCAAGGTGACTTCTTCAGTGACTTCCAGGCACTATTTGTCAGTGAAACAGGGCAGGGATCAACACACTCACCCCCTCCTTTCAACCCATCTCCCTTCTTAATGGAAAAACAGCAGCAAATATACCTCTCCCACTTATCTAATGACACCACCTTATCTAGTGGGAGAGGGAAAATATCTCTTCCCACTGCTCACATTTCAAATTATTTCATTACGTTTACAGCATTTATTTGGGCAGTGAACTAGGAAGCAAAACAGTCTGGAATCATGGGATGCACGAAGCCATTTATCCAAAAACTACACAGAAAGTGTATAAATGTGAGGGGAGATGGAAGAGAGGAATAGCATTGCTTCTGAACAAGGAGCAGAAGGGAAAATAAACGCAGCCGAGCCATGGTTAAGTCACCATGTTGACTTGTAAAATAGCAACTTTTGTTTTCCAGAGAAGTAAAATGAATGAAAAAATATATAACCACAGCTGGTCAGAGGCTAAGCCAATGTGATAACAATGCAATAAAAATGTGTTTATATTCAGTACCTTACAATTAAAATAATACACTGAGTGGACACGTCTCTCTGTGAGGTATATGCTCTTCTTTTGCTTCAGTAAGGGATACAAAAGATAATGTCCTTGCACAGCTTCTGTAGTTTTACTTTGCAATTCATGGCTGCTTTATTAATCAACGCAAGATGCATTCATTGAACTGGATTAATCCTGCATAAGTAATTTTTTGAAATTTCCTGCTGAAGTTATTTTTCATTTCTGTGAACAAATAATTTATTTGGATTTTCATATATCAGGATCATAGAGATTTGCCACAGTCAGATTTTAATTTTAGTTACATTTGAGTTGGCTTATATATTAGGGCACAGAGTTTTGCATGACAGCCTCTTCTAAAATCTGTAATTGGTGTGGAACACTGACATGCACGGAATAAATCTGACAAGGTCCAGGGAGCCAAGTTCAGTTCCACTGATCAACATCTATGCTGCAGATTAACTGAATCTTTTATGGCATTACAAGCACTCTAGAATTCATTAGTGCATCTTCCCCTCCCACTAACCATTCTGACCTCCAGTACTAGTAAGCCTTCTTTGGGTGCCATAAATTTTAAAAACTTACAACAAAGCAAGAAGAAAATGAAATGTCCTGTTCTATTTCTCTCCCCCCCCCCACACCACCAGCTTCTCTTAAGTTTACGATAATTATTTTTAAAATATAAATATACAGCTACTTGCACATTCTGCTGCCTTCTTTCTTTCTGAGACGAGGTCTCAGTTGCAAGGATAGACTTTGGAGTTGGCCTTTTAGAAGAAGGTGTAAAAAAAAAAATGACATTCAACCCCTCAAAAGATTTGGTCTTCCATGTATTTATGAATAGGCCTACACAGTCATTTACTCACCTAACTCAAATGTTCACACACCTACGTGACAAAAGGATCTCAAAACATTAAATGTTAGATTATTTAAACTCTTCAGCAGCAGAGATTTGTCAGACAGATGCATTAGTACATAAGTTTTTATTTAAAGTCCCCTCGCCCTACAAGCAAGCTTCATTTACACATTCTAGTACTGTACAAAATTTACATTATTGGTTACTTGGTTGGTTTCCTTGGTCATGCCTTCCCAAAAATTAGAAAGATTTACATATATTCCTCATAAATGCTTTAATTATCTTTGTCTTTTTTTAAAAAAAGAACTTTTAAACGGACAAGAAATCCCCCATCTTTCCCATTAAAGTGGCATTTTAGCAGTGGCATGGGACAACATAGTGGCAAGTCCTGGTATTTTTAAACGCCATAAAATGTTCTCTCATTTGGAGTGGTAACAGGTTTCCTTTCCATATATTTATATATACATATAGATTTCTAAAAACCCTCCCCGCCCCCAAGTTATGATTGCACAACGTATTATTTTACAAGTAAATTTTTTTGATCGGAACAACACAAATAAATACAAAACTAACAGAGATTGCACTACGTAAGAAAAATGGGTTGAGTTTCCGGGACAAACACTCCAGCTTCAGGAACTCTGTAACAGGGACTTCACTATGTTTCCTTTTTTCCCTTCAGATACAGTTCCCTAAACAATTCATTTGCAACATTTGAAGAGACTGAATCTCTGCTAGTTTTCTGCAAGTGACGACAATGGAATTAGCATTAGCAAAACAACAGTAGCAGTAGTATTAAGAAATCCAGTATTTATTGTTATCAGTTTTATTACTTTCTTAGTAGCCTAAGTCTTATAGTTTGAGTTTCCTACCTTTCCTTTTGGTCAACTATGATGTATGACTTCTGCCTACTTGTACCCTGTGCCTCTCTGTTGTTCCCTTACACGTCTGAGATTTGAACATAAAGGTTTATTTTTGTAAAACTAGATTTGATTCTATATTGTCTTGTATTTCTGAATAGACAATTTTATTTTTCATACAGACTATAGGTTAGTGTGTGAACTGGCTGCTGAAGGGGTGGTGCAGCTTGTAGGATTTGGCATAAGAGTCCTAAGAAGGGCAAAAAAAGAAAATTTATTTCCATCCATTGGTAAGGTAAAGGTAAAGGTACCCCTGCCCGTACGGGCCAGTCTTGACAGACTCTAGGGTTGTGCGCCCATCTCACTCAAGAGGCCGGGGGCCAGCGCTGTCCAAAGACACTTCCAGGTCACGTGGCCAGCATGACAAAGCTGCATCTGGCGAGCCAGCGCAGCACACGGAAACGCCGTTTACCTTCCCGCTAGTAAGCGGTCCCTATTTATCTACTTGCACCCGAAGGTGCTTTCGAACTGCTAGGTTGGCAGGCGCTGGGACCGAGCAACGGGAGCGCACCCCGCCGCGGGGATTCGAACTGCCGACCTTTCGATCGGCAAGTCCTAGGCGCTGAGGCTTTTACCCACAGCGCCACCCGCGTCCCTTGCAAGGATAGGCTTTGGAGTTGGTAGTAGGAATCAAATCATATTCCTATGCCCGTACTCATTATTCCTGTGCAAGACGCCCAATGGGACTTGGATGGAGATAGGTAGGGCCAAAGTGTCCCATTCTACAAAAGCCTTGCACAGCACTAATGTGAAATAGCTGTGTCTAGCACGCTACACAAATATGACAAATACAGTGGTACCTTGGAACTCAAACAGAATCCATTCTGGAAGACTGTTTGACTTCCAAAATGTTTGAGTTCCGAGGCACGGCTTCCGATTGGCCAACAGCTAGGTTTTTGCACAGTAGAAGCCATGTTGGACGTCTGTGTTCCAAGGAACGTTCGAAAACCGGAGCACTTACTTCCGGTTTGTTGGCGTTCAGGAGCCGAAATGTTCGAGAATGGAGCCGTTCGAGTTCTGAGGTACCACTGCATTAAAGTAGAAGAAAACATATAGGGCCTAATTTGATGTTAAACATTAGTGTGACTAAACCCTGATGGCCCTTTTTAATTTAAAAGAATCAGCAGCTTCTAGAGAGTGCAATTTATAAACTGGGAGGCATACTAACTGTTCCTGCACCCACTGCTTTTCTGCTCCAAACCTCTCCCACCTACATTTCTCCTTGTAAGGTCACAAATGCATGTTTATCCTCAACACCCCTCCCATTCTGGGCTCAAAATTGCCTCAGTTGCACTGCCTATTGGAATTGAGTTGAGCTTAACTCAACTTTATACCTGTTATGGTAGTTCTATGCCCATATTTCTTTTCAGCACAGGTGCAAAGCTAGTTTATAAATATTTCAGTGTAGATCAGATTAAGGAATTACAGCTACTTGCCAATGATATGTGATACCACATAATCCTCATTTTAAGAAAGAATTTGTTCTTTGGTGTTAAATGGGGGAAAATAACAAATCTATTAGTCAAAATGACTCAAATATTTGTTAGTTTGTATCTGAAATTTATGAATTAATTTAAAGAATAATTTAAATCTTAAAAAAAACAAGAATTACTTGTATAGGCCAGAATGTTTAAATCTGAATAATACAAAATAATATACAGAATAATAAAATCAGGTTCTATGGATTACTCTGGATTTACACTAGTGCAAATAAAATCAAAGATTGGCACCAGTCCTAAAACCTCAATTGTGACACATCTGAAAAACTTCCACTTTTTTTCCTACACTTAGGCATGGGGATTTCAGAGCAGACTTATATGAGGGGCCAATCTGTTCAGAACAGAAGCATTCTCTCTTATGATCTGTCTTCTTAAGTTGTGTTACTTGCAGAACATGTCAGCAGCCACAGATTAGGGTTAAAATGGGGAAGCAATTCTGCAGTTCAATGCATTTGGGCATCTCAGTTTAGAATTAATTGTGAGCAACATCACCATGACTTCAACACAGATCCCATGCAGGTAAAATACAATGCACAATAGTAATTTTGTTCGTTCAGGCAGTGTTTGGATCTTTAGAATTATTCTCTTTAAATTTAGAATTGATATGAGGGTTTATAGCAGAGAAACGTGAGGATCACTCTGAAATGGTCATCTGTTAACATGTGCAGTGTTCCATGCTTTCAAGCTACTTGTTTGACAAGATACCGGTCTGTCTGAGGTGGGAACTATACTTAGTCCTTTTTTTAAATCATAAATGCAGGTATTGGGGATAGGGTCTTGTTGTATGTAGTACCAGGAATTCTGTCCCTTAAAATAGTTAAGTCACCCATCATTTAACAGTGTTCATTTCAGTACTTCCTGTATGTTATTTATTGTACGGCACACACGCAGGTAGTATGACAGTGGAGCAAGCAGGACCTGCCAGGGGCTCAGCTACATCTCCTTCTAGCTCTGTCCAGGTTCCGTTCTCAGGACTGTAGCAAATGGTAGAAGATTTGTAGGCTCCCTGTAAGACAACATAGTGTTGTTGAGGTAACAGATAAATGACATCCAAGCAAAATTTGAACAGCTTCAACTAGAAAACAACTGGTCCTTGGTTGCTCTGCAACCTTTACAACTAAGATGCACACACACTGCCTTGATTTAGTCATAACTTCAAAAAAACTATAGTAGAGTCATCTCGAAAGTAGGGCTTTGGGTGAGCCAAGTGCAAGATAGTGGGAGCTTGAGCTCCTGACAGTCAATTGGGGGGGTTTGGCAGGATGCTGGAAGTGATAATAGATAATCTAGTCAGCAACCCTGCTTTCTCTTTGTGAGAGACTCAGAGAGAGAATGCAGGAGGCAATAGCTGTTGCTGCTGCTCCTCCTTCTCAGGAGTCGCAATGCATCATGACAGAGTGCCAGGGGCTTGGTAAAAACCAATCTCTGTCCCCAGCCTGGATAATAGCGCCCAAGAATAGTCAGATTCCCCCACATCATCTCTTCTCCCCATGCTTTTGGGGATATACTTAGTTTCTTTCCTCTCAAAGCAGTAAAACTGCTTGATTATAAAGTTCACATCTGGAATAAAGGACAAATTCACGAAGGCAATAAATAACTGTGGCATAGATTGTTTGCATATTCTGCACATACAACTTGGCATGGTTAGAATATCACCCCTCAATTCAGAATTTCATTCTCACGTAAATAGCTTTGCAGCCATGTGTCTGGAAACTGGATAAAGGCTGCTGGAAACCAAAGCGTGGCTCACCACTATAAAATTCTGACTCTGCCTACATTTCATGTCCGATCCAGCTTCTTTCACTTTCCACATGCTGGCATAAGCCTGCCACTCCAAAAGGCTAGCTTGCATTGAGAGCAAAATGGGAACCTATGGCCTATCACTTGAGTCACTACTTGTGCTCCCACAACTGGAAGCATTCCAGGCAATCAAGTGAAGAATTACCGTTATAGAGACTGAATTTCAAACCCTTTGCAGTGCAGCCAACAAAACCTGTTCCCCATTGGGGTTGGGAATACTACCTTCATTTGGCCAAGACACTCCATATTCCCTCGCAAGATCTTACCACCTGCAGTTTTGCAAAGTAGATTCTCAAAAATCCCATACTCTGAAATATACTGCCCTTGTGGCACAAAATATGTCGAATCCATCGCACTTTTTTTATTTTACTGCCCATGTTATGCAAAAAAATTGATAAGTATTGAAGGAGGGGATTTATCGCACTGACACTTCCATGGTGCCTTATCTGCTGAACAATTGTAGTAATGGCATTGTGGAGAATGTGGCAAGATTTTTAAATGACACTATGAAATTACGTCACCATGGGTCCTAAGAGCTATCTTTGTACCTCATGATATCTGGACAGTTTTATCCTAAAGTATCTCCTACTGTATTTCATCAACTGTGTTGTCTTCTGATCCATGTATACGATGCACTTTCTTAAGCCAGTAAAGGAGATTGATTGATTGATTGATTGATTGATGTTAATAGCTTAAAAAGAAATAATGACTACTGATTTTGCAAAGCAGGTTATAAATCAGCCAGATATTTTCCATACATCAAAGATTCTGACAGCAATTTATTTAGATATGTATCATTCCCGCAGAATGGTTGCAGCATGCTCTCAAATGATAACTGTGAGATCCCTGTACGGACAAGGGATACATACCATACTCCAGCTGTAGCCTCCTACAAGGTAAATGCTGTCATCAAGAACTGCACAGCCAGGACCACTGCGACCCTCTAAAATAGGAGTTTGCAAAATATTCCATTGATCACCTTTTGGGTCATAGCATTCCACGAGCATGACATCAAGATGCGAAAAACCTGTACAACACAATTATCAAATAATGTGAAGCCACTTATTTTAAGAGAATGAGCACATGGTATTTCATCAATGACATAAAAAACTTCGCCCACCTTAGTAAGTTCATCATTAAAGACTAAATTGTAAAGAACAGGAGAAAACCTCTTAAAGTAAGAAAGTGAAATACTTTCCTTTTGACATCTTCATCACAACCTTCAGCATTGAGCTAACATTTGCTTTTTTCCTTAATAATAAACAACATATTGGCTGCCATTAGTTGCCAAAGAACATTCATGGGGAGTTACTGATATGTGAGATTAGAATGTTTTTTCTACTTCATGATACCAGGAGTGAAATACCAGGACTGAAATGTGAAGGTACTATGGAATATTTGAGCACTCCCTGCCCTTTATCTCTCTCACACGAGGCAGCTGAAGAATGGAAGAAGGAGAAATTAGAGTACAGAGATAAGGGAGAAACAATGAAAGGGAAGAAAGGTGTGTATTTTAGACAATAGTAGACATATGAGTAAAGCAAGAATGGAGAAATAATGAGAGGGGGAAAGTGGCCATTTTAAACAATGGCAGAAATTTGAGAAGATCAGAGGGTGATACTGAGAGGGGAAAGTAGCAGCTTAAAACAAGATTTAAGTACAGTGAGAAGGGAGGTGGGAAAGGCTCTATAGCTTCTGTGTTATACCTATCTCCATTTCTCCTTGTTAAAGCTGTTTGTAAAAAATAAAACAAAAAACTCTCAGTGTTCTCCATCCCTGCTTAACTCAAGCCTCTGCTATTGTTTAAAACTGAAATTTTTCTTCTCAGGGTCTCTCCACCCTTGCTTTACTCAAACTTCTTCCAGTGTTTAAAACATGCATATTTTCTCTTTTCTCTCTTCTCATTGTACACAAGCTTCTCCTTCCATGTGTGAGAGATAAAGGATGTGGAGCCATCAAATATCCTATAACAACCTTCACACAATGTATCTCACTTATGGCATCATGCATTGCCTCTCTTTGTTCCAGATTCAAAGTAGCAATTTAGAAGAGATAATTTATTAACAAAAAACCCCCAAACACCCATATATGTACAACATCCATCAACTGAACTTAACCTTCTCTAACTGAACAAGATCACTTGACAGTCATGTTCTTAAGATTCTGTCATCTTAAAGATACAGTAACATACACCATCATAGCATGTTAGCACAAAGAGGGCTGCTGAAAAGGAGAGAGCAGGAGGGATAGAAATGGTGTGTGTGTGTGTGGCCTGTATGCAAGGGAGAGTTGAAAAAGGAGAAATGAGGCGGTAGGAATGGGGATGAAAGGTGATAATGGTGCAGAATTTAAGAGAGGATTGCTCAGCCCCTGCTCCTGCCAACCTAGCAGTTCAAAAGCATGAAGTGCAAGTAGATAAATAGGTACTGCTCCATTGGGAAGGGAAATGGTGTTTCCGTGTGCTGCTCTGGTTTGCCAGAGGTGGCTCAGTCATGCTGGCTACATGACCCGGAAGCTGTACGCCGGCTCCCTCGGCCAATAAAGCGAGATGAGCGCCGCAACCCCAGAGTCGGTCACGACTGGACCTAATGGTAAGGGGTCCCTTTTAAGGCATGGAAATGGGGATTATCTGTGTCGAAGGGAGAAATGAGAAGAAGAGGGGGGAGAAGGGGGTGAAGGTGAAAAAGGTGCTCAGCAGTTATAAGGTGTGGGAGGAGGAAGGTGCAGGAGATTACCCTGGTGGTCGTTTGTGCAAGGTTACACGAAAGGGGGGAGGAGGAGGAGGAATAGACATAGGGGTGAAGGTGAAAAAAGGTGCAAGGCAGGGTTGCAGAACAGGACAGAGACTTCAGAAATGGGATGGGAAGATGAATAGTGAGCTTAGTAGTGACATAGAGTGGGAAAGGGAAGCTGTAGAGGGTTAATGGGGGGAGGTCAGGGGTGTTGGCAAGTGGAGCAAGCAGGGGTGTAGCCCCTAGTAAGATGAATGCAAATAATGATTTTTAGAAATAAATTCCGTAGACAATTTTTGAGATGAGTGTGGGATTTTAAATGTTGTTAAATATTACCCCTAAAATTAAGGACTTGTTTCTTTGCAGAGCCTTAGCACAGCTTCTTCTCCAGCTTGGGAAAGGATTTACAGAGGGAAATACTGTTGGCAATTTGGGTCAGAAATAATCTGTTTGTTACAGTGAATTTACGGTGATGACAAATCATCCATGCTTCTGAGTAATGGAAGTTCCCATTTTTGTATTATCTAAAGCATTCATTACTCATTTATTTAATGTAGTGATATATATATATATATATATATATATATATATATATATATATATGCTTTCGTAGATTTTCACGGGTATAGGTATGCAGGTTTTGGTGTCCTCGGGTGTCTTCCCGTGTAAAAGTTGGGGTGTCTAGGCGACGTTTCGACGAGGTCTCACTCGTCATCTTCAGGCTGGTGCTTTCGGCTTCTTGTTACTGGAACAGAGCAGGATCTCAGTGTTTGAGTTCCTATAAATACTGTTGAGGGGTGTGGTGTATAGCCTCCAATGTTCTGGGCCGAGAGGAAGTTCCCAGGCTAGTGTGCCTTTTCTTCTTTTGTTCCTTAGTTGCTTGAGGGATATCTTGAGTGATTTCTTGAGTGATATCCTGAGTACCACTTAGGTGGGTCATTAGGTGTGGATTAGTTGCTAAAGCCTTTGTGTCTTGACCTCTTGAACTTTGTGAAGAGTTTTTCTGAGAAGATGGCTGTAGTTGTGCTCTGGCTTGGCTTCGTGTATAGGGGCGAGCTGTGGTTTTGTGGCCTGTGCCAGCCAGATCTGTGTAGGGATTGCAGGGGGGTGCAGCATCCGGAGGTGCCATCATGGTTTGGCTACTGGATGGTGTCTGTAATTTATCTGTGGAGAGGGTCTGGGTTTGGGTCTGGTGTGGTTGATTGGTGATGGCGTTCTGTGTGCCTCTGGATCTGGTGTCAGTTTTTGTGGGGAGGGCTAATTTCCAGATGTCTGGCAAGCGGGATGTGTCGTCACGCTTGTTCATGTTGTGAGGGTGTTTCTCTATCTCGATGGCTTCCATGATTATTCTCTTGTGGTGATGTTCCATGTTAGAGAGCAATTTGGAATCTGCAAAATTAATTTCGTGTCCTGTTTCTTTCATGTGTTGGAAAAGAGAGGAAGTTTTTTCTTCTTTTTTGACGGCATTCTTGTGTTCTGCGATACGTGCATTTATTCGTCTGTTTGTTTGTCCAATGTACGTGGCTGGGCAGACTTTGCAGGGTATTTCATAGACCCCTTGGTTTTCCAACTGGATTTTATCCTTGGGGTTTCTGAGGATATTGGCTATCTTTTGGTTGGCGCAAAAGGCTGTTTTGATATTGTGTTTATGGAGGATTTTGCTAATTTTATCTGTAGTGCCCTTGATATAAGGAAGGAGGGCCATGCCATTGTTTTCTTCTGTGTCTTGGTTTTTGGGGGGTGTTTCTTTTTGGATTAGCTTCGTAACCCTGTTTTGCTGGTATCCATTGGCAATTAACACATTTGAGAGATTCTGTAACTCAGTTGTCAAGTGGTCTTTGTCAGCCAGGCGTTTGGTTCTGGAGATGAGAGTCTTGGCTACGGAGTTTATTTGTGCAGGGTGGTGGTGTGATTGTGCATGTAAGTAGCGGTTGGTGTGTGTTTTTTTTCCGGTAGATAGTGTGTCCTAGGGAGCCATCAGGTTTTTTGTAGATTAGGACGTCAAGGAAGGGAAGTTGGTTGTTGGCTTCTATTTCCATAGTGAATTGTATTTTGGGGTGTAGGCTGTTGAGATGTGTGAGGAAGCTGTCCAGTTTTTCCTTCCCGTGTGGCCAAATTACAAAGGTGTCGTCAACATATCTGAGCCAAAGTTTGGGTTTGTGTTCTGACTTGTCTAAAGCATTGGTTTCAAAGTGTTCCATGTACAGGTTTGCGATGACCGGTGAGAGGGGTGATCCCATAGGTGCTCCTTCTATCTGTTTGTATCTTTGTCCATTGTGGATGAAGTACGTGTTGGTTAGGCAGTGGTTGGTCAGGTCCAAGATGTATTCGGGGGGATTGTATTTGTTTTGAATGGCTGTCAAGGCTTCATTAATGGGCACTTGTGTGAAGAGAGATACAACATCGAAGCTCACAAGTAGGTCATTGGGATGTAGGTTTTGCTTCTTTATTGTTTCTATGAACTGGAAGGAGTTTGGAACGTGTGAAGAGATGGATTCTGCATAGGGCTGAAGTTGCTTGGCGAGAAATTTAGCGAGATTTTGTAGAGGTGAGCCTATGGAGCTGACTATTGGTCTGAGTGGTGTTCCCTCTTTGTGTATTTTGGGGAGGCCGTAGAGTTTGGGGCATCTGGATGATTTTTCTCTGGGGATGATTCTTAGCTGGATTTCTTCACTGATAGGAGAGGCTTTTATTTTGGATTTGGTGGTTTTTTCCAGATAGGTGGTGGGATCTGTTTTTATAGGTTGGTAGGTAGGGTCTTGGAGTAGATTTGATATATATATATATATACACACACACACACACACACACACACACACACACACACACACACACACAAAGATGCTGGCTCAAGGATCATGCTAAATTGTGTGGCAGGGTTTTAAACTTAGTTAACTAACCTAGCAAAAATAGTGTTTATCAAAAGACAGAATATTACATTGTTTTGCTATTAAAAATGTGACCTTTCAAATGATTTCCTCCGATTGCATACAGTCGATCATTCATTACAGCCAATGCATGGATTGCTCTCTTTGTGTTCATATCTTGTTTTCTAGCCCAGACATCCATTACAGGGTCATAGCAGTACAGCCAGGGAACGTATTCACCATTGTGGACACCTCCTACAAATCAAATATACCTTCATTAGTTAAAGGAAGCACCCCACCTTAAAAGAATAACTGGGTTTTGTTTTGCGATGAAGGGGAGTTTAGAAAACAACTTGCCAGAAATATAGATTTTCCCATTATGTACAGCTCCTGCATGTGCCGCCAAGGGCTGTGGTAGGGAAGATACATAACGCCATTCATTTGTCTCTAAATTATAGCATTCCACACTTGACAAGTAGCCAGTCTCATTTCTCCCACCTATCACATACAAGTTTTTGTCAAGCCGACAGGCATAAAAACTGGCTCTCCTAGAGAAAAAACAAATAGAGCAGTTAGTTTCTAGTGACTAGAATTAATTCCATCATTCTGTCTTACAGAACTTATCACCTGCTATTCTAACATGAATCCCCCCACTCATTTATCCCTGAGAATATGGGTGACTTTCCCCAAAAAGGTTGCAGTGCACTCCCAACTCGGACAACTCCCCACCTCCCCACCCCAAAGTATCACCCAAAATTTCCAAAACTATTCACTTGTAATGATTTCTGGATTATCCATTGCAATTTCTTATTTACAAAAAAGGAATCATTAGGAAAAATCAAAATGCCAACATCATAATGACTTTATGGAGCAGCTACATATGGAATACAAAAAAGATAGCGTGGAGTTGGAAAATGTACCAAAAAGGCAACCAAAATGACCAAGGAGCTGGAGCAACTTTTCTACAAAGGAAAGTTAAGAATTGGGGCTTATTGATTTCAAAAAAATGCAAGCAAGGATGGTGTGTGCAGAAAGGAGACAAAGAGAGGATGTAGGGTGTTTTGCGGGTATTTTGGGAGTTTATCTTACATATAAGTTGCTTGGGCAACAGCATTTGTTAGTCCTGGCAGTTCAGCTTTGGAAAGTGGACACTTAAAAAGGTCTAGGTGGTGCTTGATTGAAGGCTATTGTGAACCAGCATCCTCTGTGATATCACAAGGGCTCATGAGGCACACTTCTCCTAGTATGCCTGATTAGAGGATCTGCAGGATTCTGGAGTGCATCCCAATGTTCACCCACTATATTGCTCCCCTTACTAGATGTACTAAATGATTAGGTCTAGAATTGTTCTGCTTCAAGCAACTGCTTGGAATACTTGTTGCATTGGTTCAAGTCAGTTCACACCTATACAGGGGGTTCCAGGGCACGCACACTCAAAGACATTCACATGAAATGTCTGATTCGTTCTTTTTACTGCAAATGCTCCATATACAAGATGCTGAAGAGAACTCGGGCGCTCCTGCTCATGTTGACCTCAGTGTGTCCAGTGGCCTATTGGTGAACTGGGGTTTGTGACTGGACTGTGAAACGATTCCCTCTGAGCATTCTGTGTGTAGTCTTTCAGAAGAACAATTTATGTAGTATTGTCAATTACCACACAATCACTTGGTGAAGCAGAAGTTTAACTTAAAAGCAATTTTATTGGCAGTGAAGATTTAAGCAAGAACTCATTAATGTTTAGGATATTTGGTTCCATGGAAGGATAACAGCAACTCAGTAAGATAAAGTAAAAAAAAAAAAGGGGGGGAGGGGAAGGATAGATAATGTAACAATAATAAATTATCTTGACATTCACTTTCTTTATAGTCCTTCATGGGTCATTGTTCCCAATTTACTAAGAGAACCACATCATCAGATTTTTTTCTTCAATTATCATTTTTTTTCTTTTTTCTGCACTACTGCAAATAGAACAACTTTCCTTGTATTACATTCTTGCCATCCAACAAAGGTTTATCCAGCTAACTCTCAACAAAGTTTTGAACATCTCCTTAGTTCCAGGGTAAGGAATCAGAATTTATGGAGACTGTCTTACCATGCTGTGCTGTCAAGTCATTTTTAGTACAGTACTCCTGAACGATATATTTCTAAAAACATAGGAGACACTTCATTTCCCACACAACCATGAAAGCACCTTTGAGCCTTGCAACAAAGTCCATTTTTAGTCCAAATATGTTTTCTAGCAAATGTAGTATATCTTTCCTTTTTAACAGGATGTTGAGGCGATGAGCACTATCAGGATCACGGCCAACGTGAGGCCACTGAGAAACACAAGAGAAATCTCAGCATGTTGTGGGAAAGCCCTGAAAGTTTGCAGAAGCACAAGAAGTCTTTAAAAAAGACAACTTAAGACAAGCAATCCTCACACACAAAAACACACTCCAGCTCAATGAGGATTTGAGGATTGAGCATATCAGAATAGGGGAGGAGTGGAATGTCCTAACTGGAGAGACTAGTTAGCTAGAACCCTGAACAGAAGCACTCCTATTAGGAAGGAAGATACATCTCAACATTTTATTGCAGGTTCCACTGGTTACTTCTGCACAGCAGCTTTAAGATTTGCATGTGATCATGCAAGGACCCACTTCCTTGAAAGATAAAGAGTACTGTTAAAATGCTCTTGGATTCGCAGAGACTCAGGCTCTCTCTCAGAAATGCACATGTTCTCTTCATGTTATGTGTGTATGCATTACTTTGCACACATCAGCGCCAATCATTTATTTGCTCCTTCAGTATGAAAGCTTTACTTAATACCAAGTGAATTTAAAAGGTTATGAATAAAACACTTTATTATCCTGTGAGAAATATGTATGTGAGACATATGCTTATTTTTTTATATTAAAAAGATATGTTTTAACTATCCAGATTGAGCCAGATTATTTAAAACTTCATCTGATGGAGGTTATGTCTGTGTGACTAAGAGAATAAATGGTTGTTTTCCATCTCAGCTATCTTTAGAAACAAGTTTCCTCATAAATGTATCCTCTATGTGCATTCTTGACTTCATCCACATAGTGTCACTGTTAGGAGCAGAAATGTAACAGTCAGCCTGCTTCATTCTTCAGATTAAATGTGTATTTTATGGGCAAACTCCCAATAGTAAAGATTTTAAGTTTCCCTTATCCTTCTTTTCCACTAAATAAATTACACTTGAGCCATAGAGCTCTAGTTAATTAATGTAAAATTTAATTGCTATAAAAAGTCCTCCATGATAAAATATTGCACTAAAAATTCAGTTTAGAAAAGAAATCATCCCCTCATATACATCTAGTCCTGAGAAATATATTGCCATCTCTAGTAAAAGAAATTACATCAAATTACTCTTGTGGATCAGGATATTAGTCCAGCTACAGGTCCTGCAGTGGTTTGTGAAAAGTCTCTGCAATGAACTTAGCTAAATTTTACAATGCAGTTACATGGGAAAAGTAAAAGAAATTCTTTCCTGATCCCCGAAGGCAATGAATTTATGCCCTGAATCTTGAAGTTTGATTATCAGTCTTAGATTGAAAAGCTACCAGAGTTATTACTGATCATACCAATGCCAAGAACCCTTTTAGAGAGACCCTAAAATCAGCTGAAGTGATTTTAATCAAAAAATATGTGTTATGTAATTTGACAAATTAGTCTTTCTTTGCTTTAGGGTGAACAATGAAAAGTGGGTATGCTGGAATATAGGAGAATGCACCTGCATAGACTACTGGTGAGACTTTCTAGAAAGCTCTGGAAAAAAGACAGCCAAAGACAGCTACCCTCCAGATGTTGTGGACTGCAGCTTCCATCAGATCCAGCCAACATAGCCAATGGACAGGGGTGGTAGGAGTTGTTGTCCACAATATCTGAAGGGCACCACATTGGCTACCCCATCTCTGGAAGATTAGGAGCACAGGATCCTGCCAGTTAAGTGCAGTAGCAAGTTTTACATGATGAGAGGACAGAGACAGCACCTTCCCACTTAGTTCACTTCTCTGACCGTGAGAGAGAACACAACCAAAACCTAGATCATGACCTTCTAGACAATCTCCTACTGTAGGGACAGAAGCCAGGATGTGTTGCTGAACACACACCTGTTATAGGGAAACAAGTCTAAACCCCACATTCAATCTAATGGAACTATACTGCTCCACCAGATTAAATAGGGGGATAAGGAAGCTGTTTCTGGAGAAACATCTGGAGAAAATCACAGCTGGAGGAGTCCATGAGGATGCTTTTGCCTCAAATATCATCTTTAGGACTTTGCCACGGTAGTTTTTGCAGGTATAGCTGTTAAAGTCAGCCAGGGAATATGAGAGTCCATCTGAGATTTCAATGACATGCTTTATTATCTGGACTTATGGTAAGGGATCACTTGCGCAGTTCCACTAGGACATCACCTCACCATCAACCTGAGTCTAGAACACACTGTGCAAGAGGTTCACTTTCTGGACATAAATGTGCAACTATTAATGGACATATAAGCACATCCTTATATACAACAACATCCATTCAGATTCATAGGATTGGACAGACCCTCACAACTAAAATAATTCACATCAAACACCCAAAGTGAAAAATCAGATCAACAAAGCCAAACTGTTCTTAGGTACCAATCTTCTACACAACAGATCTAGAAGAGAAAACGACAAACTACCACTTGATGTCACAACAGCCAAGTCAAAGCCACTTGAGCCTATCATCAATGATCTACAGTTCATCTAGGACAGACACATCCCACACATAAGCCTTGAGTGGCAGACCTCCAGTTGCTCTCAGACAACCCCCTAAATAGGACAGATACTCAGCAGCAACAGTGGGCCATACAAGAGGTATGGACACAGGGGCCAGCTCCCTATTAAAGACCAAGAAGCTGACTCTGTCTACTCCATTTTATCAAACGAACAGTTTTGTGATAGGTCACTGTTAAATATGTAATTATCTGCATTACATTTCCTTCTGACCTCACTGTTTACACCCACCCACAAAAACCCCCATGTAACATGCAATCCAGCAGCCTGTTCTTATGTAGAGGTAAGCTAGCTCTATGGCAGTCCATGGAACTGGTGGTGATGAAACAGTAGGAGTCATAGCAGAAGACTTACAATGGATTGAATAAAACAGAGGCCAGGACCCATTTTATAACTTAATCTGTGAGACAGTGATAATGGCGAAGATGGCTTTTGTGTCACCACTGCATCTGCTCATAATCATCCAACATAGCTTTTCTAGGTGGTCAAAGAGCTATTGCAACGGAGCCTTTCAGGATGAGTTTGCCAAATACTTTGCAGGAAAAATTGTACCATTCATTCCAATTTATAAGCCACTGTTTGGCCAGGGCCATATTGTGCCTCTTTTATGCTACTCTATGTTTCTATGTGCTTCTTGATGTTTTGAAATTCTGGATGTTATATTGTGCTGTTTTTAACAACTGAAAACTAAATTTATTACATTGTTAGCTTCCTTGAAGGTCTCTTGGAATACAGAAGAGAAACAAATCTTCCAGGGCATGGAAAATCCTATCTGTGTAGGCGCATCCCCATGTGTGGGACTGCAGAGGACTCATAAAAGAAAATATACCCTTTCAAACTGTTCCGTGCTGCTTTAGACAGCCATTTTCTCCGATGTTTCTTTGCTTCCGCCATGCTTCTTTTCCTGCTTTCATTTTCTGAACCATTTCTTTGGAGGTGGTATAGCTGTGGCCATTGGACTTTCTGAAAGTTCACGGTGGGGAGGCAGGTCGCCACCCTCCATCAACTTCTCAGCAAAATGCCCCCCCAGGTGAGCGGAGCTGACCACCTGTTACTGCTGGGCTGGCTTTGTATGGAAACTTGCTCATGTGCTAAAGTGGGGTACATCTAAGTCACAGATTTTCAGCCTCATCAGCATTGTACCAACTATGTCAATAGCTAGGACTTCAGCGCAAAGGCCAATTTACATCACAAAGAGGGTGCAATTGCACTTGAAGTGCAGTACTATAACAATTTTTTTTTTAAAAATGGAAACAATCCAGCAAAAAATAAAGTATTTAATTTGCATTAATTTCAATTGGAGGAAGTTAAATGCATACTTAACCCTCCCAATGAAATCAGTAGGACATAAATGGATCATGTCCCAGTTTTCTTAACTAACTAATACTGACTCTTCATTGCAGAGGCCCTTTTTGATCAGTATTCAGCACCCAGTGCAGTGCTGTGCAGACGTACAGACTCTGCAATGCCCAACAGATGGTTGGCTGAATACTTATTGGGGAAGAAGTGAATCCATGTTCTCTCCCTCCAGAGAATGATTCATGTGGATGGGCTCTCCAGACAGGGTCACAGAATTTTATTCCCTATCATGTTTTAGTGTTACTGAATTTTTCTCAAAGGAGTTTTTATTTGCTATGCTTTCTGCTGCAGTGGGTCTTGGTTATATTTGTTTTAGTTTCAAACTTGATGTCTGCCTGTCTTATTATTACTGGTTTATTCATTTTTTATTTGCGATTATACTGCATTATCTTTACAATTACTGTTTTTATAGAAGCAATCTTGAGGGAGTTTTGACTTCTTAAGGCAGCATATAAATATTTTAAATAAAATAATAAATATATTGTTAAATAAATTCTTAATAGTTTTGTTGTTGTCACTCATCCTGAGAACTTTGTTATAGAGCACTATAAACAAACAAACTATTGCTTCACAGGAGGAGAAAAAAAAACATCCTTATTGCACACATTTTGTCATAAAAAGGAGAGAATAAAAGCTCTTTAGTAAAGAATAAGAATGACTAAAAACTGTCTTGAAAGGCACTTGACTTAATAAATTGGAAGTCTCCAAAGAAGTCACAAGGGACTAGTCAGTAAACAATTCACATATTTTAAAATGTCTAATCACATTTTCAGCAATACTGTCTTATCCTCAGAGGCTCGTACAACACTGAAATAATTGATCACTGTGAATTATGTAGGCTCAGCTAAGAGGGTGAAGGTTAATTATCTCACTTTAAGAGCCCGGCAAAGAAGGGTTTTGATAATTAGAACACCATTTTGAAACAGAATTTGGACTTCTAAATACTTCAAATGATATTTTAAATATCAGACAGGTTTATAAGAAAAATCTAAAGCTGTCCATTTTTTTTTAAAAAAACCCTCATGGTACAAGCTCTACAGACACTAAATCTGCCTTAAGTTAGAGGCAGTGAGGCTGTGACAAGTAGATTTGTTCAACTGGATAACGAGCTGAACATCTTCAATTTTTATGGATGTCCTAGCTATAGTGTATCCCCAAAAGCTTTATATACTGTGCATCTGTGTTGTATTAGGAGTTGGATAATGGCTTGCATAATAACTACATATTTATAACCGTTCCCCAACCTAAAATCTAGGGAGTCCCTAATCAAGTCTCTCTCTATGGAAGAGGTTGAACAACATGGTGTAGAAGTGGATTATACATACCCACTTTAATCTGGTTTAAAGTTTTGCAAGACATTTTATACATTTAGGTGCTTGATTTCTGGTCCTTCACTGTTCCTTATTTTATATTTGGCTTCTTTTTAGTGTGATTACTGAACACCTCCATGCTTACCTGAGGTCTGAACTTTTCACAGTCACCCTGACATTGTATTAAACAAGACGATAGATTAATACATTACTTTAATAAGTAAAATGGCTGGGGAGCAAAGAATGCTTATGGTGGGCGGAGAAGGTTCAGGACAAAGGGAGAAAGGTACCACCTTTGGGTACCTCTCATCTTCCCCAGTGTGCTTCTGCCAGCTTCTTCTACCACCTGATTATATGGAGTGGGCAGGTACAGGACCTAGTGGGTGCTGCCATTACCAGCCTAAGTGACCAAAAAGGCAAGGAATGGTTGCTCTGCCAATGCATGCTGAAATTCAATGAAAGCAAAGCAAAAATATAATAGAAAATAGTAATTGTGAAATAGTTCAGAGATTTGAAAGAAACACTGTTTCTACAATTCTATGAAAAGGATGTAGCAGTTCAGCTTTTACTTGAAAGTACCTTCTTGTCAGCAGAAAGATAATCTAGCACTATTATATTTTATTTGCTAGTGCAAATCAGTTTCAACACTTTCACCATTCACATTTTCACCGCTAAGTTAAACCCCAACCATCTTCCTCTCTTAGGTAAAACAGCCACCCTTTCCCCAACCCCAAATATATAGCAAGCATTTACCTCTCTTGCATGGGTGGAAGTTGTATCCAGCTGTTAAATCTAGGATCATACCGGCTAACAAAGTTTGTACTGTGCTTTCCTGTAAAGAAATTAGTTTCAGATTTAACTCTCTGTTTTCTGTCATTACAAATCACTGCAATAGTATATTCCTTTCACTTGTCAATCTTTATCGAGGTCTTCTCTCTAGAGCAAAGCATGTAAACACACAAAATCAACAGCCTCTAACTACAGTTCTTAATAGGTATCTATGGAAGTAGTAAAAAACAAAGCATTTTAGCTCTGTCTCATAAGGTTCCCTACAAGTCTCTCTTTAAGACAGAAACCCACTAGCATTTTTTTTTAAGTGTCATAAATCTTATGACAATAGGAAATTATTGTTCTGAGGGAGAAGGGCTTCTCGTGGCATTTCATGAATATTTTGTAGCAATCTGTAGAACCATGGGTATATCTGACATTCTTTCTTGTCTCCCCAGTTTGCAATGGGAAGAGGGTGATGTTGATTGCTTATAGGGAGGTGAACACATCTTTACCAAGTGCTCAGGCATCCTTACGTTAGGGATTTGATGTTACAATCTTGAGATTTTCCCATATAGGAAAAAGAGGAAAATACATACTGCCTTTTATAATATTGCCTTTTAGAAGGATTTATATGTGCCATCTAAAAATAATGTATTTCTAGTGTCCCTAAGTCACAAATAAAGCAAAACAAAGCAAAGGCTAATTGTGGAAGTCTACATTATCCTGACTACTAACCTCTGGCACTGCATGCCTTCAAGATATTAAGATTGCAGTATATTTTACATACAGATTGACATCAAAGCAAGAAGACTGGAGCAAGGGAGTGCATGGCAATTTCTGTTTAACACCTGAGCCTTCAGCACACAAGTATCTCAAAAAGCCCTCTTGTTTCTTGTATGTGTGACTAAAAAAAATTGAATCACAGCTACATGACAACCCAATCATGTATCTCAGAAGGAAATAAATGTGTAGTGGGTAGTGCACCAGGTAAATAATTTTAGTGTAAAGGAACCCCAAATGCTTACAACCTCTTTCCTTTATACACTGAATTTGCATTAATCAATAAAATACAGTTTTGTCTCTTTGGTGTTTTTTAAATTTCTAACAGAGATTCTTACCCAACAGGCCTTCAGGGTTTGATCTAAAAAAATGGTTCATAGTGAAATGAAAATTCCACACCTGTGAGGGTGAAAACAGTGTATTCTCCATCCAGCATAGGTAGATGCTATTTACGGGACTGAACATGCAAAGCCGACGAGTCCAAACAAGTGGAGAACTTAGTTACCAGACAATTTCAGACTGCACATATAATGTGTCCCAAATCTCACCATTCTATGCTAAGGAAACCATAAGGTCTGTAAGGAGAGCAAATTGTGCATTCTGGTCTTTGAGTACTTAAGATAATATTTTAGTAATGTTAAGCAGCTCTCATATATGAATGTCTAATTACACAACAATTCTAACAGTGGAAGTTATCCCAGAGATTCTGTTCATCAGTAATCTATATTCAATGTTTTTCTGGAACAATGCCCCTCAATTCCCTTCATGTACAAAACCCCCCTTCCAACCGCCCACAATTATGCTTCTCCCTCTTTCCTTCTTCACCTTCCATCTATGCCTTCCCCAGCCCCTTCTTTCAACACTTACTTACTTGTATCTTTCCTTAGTCACACCTGCTCTGATCTCTAAATCTTCCTTCCTCCTCTTAATCCCTTGCTGGAAACTGTTCCTCACATTCTTCCTTCCCTTTCAACTTAGCACTGAATGGTGATCTACATAGCCGTTTGAAATACATGGTAAATAAGCAGCGCCACATTTAATAGGGAAATCAAGCAGGGCTCCTTTGAATAATAGGGAGCTTGACTGTGCTAGATGGATCAGTGATCTCACTCAGATGCCCTCTGTTTGGGGAGGCAGGGCTAAGCCGACTCCCACCCCTCTAATATGCTTCCCTGTTAGGCAAACTACCTTGCCGCTATTAAACTACCTTGCCACTATTAAAATGAGATGGAAGGAAAAGAAGTGGGGCAAAGTAGCCCAGCAGTTAGGTGTTCCTGTACAATGCTTCCCTTTGCAGGTCAGTGCTCCACATAGTTCTACTCTAGCCATCATGAAAAATCAGAGGGAACTCAAGTGTGAATTCTAAAGCTGGGGAGATACCCCATCCATGCCACTGTTTCTGCTAAGAGTGCCATCTAATTTGGGGGGGGGGTCAAGGGTATTTTAACGTGGGAGAAGGCTTGAGGAGTTGCAACAGAAGTCTTCAAACTAGTTCTATAGGTTACAGTTCTAGAAGTAATTATTTGCAACCTTTTGTGCAGTAGCATTTCAGGAATAAAGTAGAAAAGCTATTCTTCCAAAACATTGATTTAAATAATTTTTGTAAAAAAAACCCAAAAACCTACCGGATACAGGCTCATGGAATGGACTAGTTTATCTCAGTTTTCAAGGAAAGGAACAGATGTAACGCTTCGATATAATTTGGTTTAGTGCAGATGCTGAAATGGGTCTTTCACAATAAAATATATGCAGTATATGTAATTTCAGCTGGATCTTCTGGCATTTTGAAGTGAAAATGTGTACCTGCAAGCTGTTTTATAGTTTGCCAGTCATAATTATCTCTGTTACACAGACTGCTACAACTGCAACTCTGTCCTCATGTGCAAGCTCTTCAACAATGTCTTGACAATATTTTAAATTTTGCAAGGCATACTGTTCTCTTTTGCTTTGTTCAGAAGTCTGTTAAATTGTTTAATTTCTCTCTGCAGAAAATTTATGAAGTAATCAAATAAGGAACACATACTACTAGATAATCTCTATGTGAATCCCTTGCACAAGATTAGAAATAAATGTGTAGTGGAACAATCAAACAGTCTTTTGATACTGCATACATAACATTTTACCTGGAAGGGACTGGCTTGGAACTGGAAGAAAAGCACTGACTGTAAACATTGCTTTACTGCAGTAAGAAATACACAGAGTGTTGAGAAGCCAGGGTCCTCCTTCCATCAGGCTGTGGTACAGGATGGAAGAGAAGGGATGCAGGGCCATTTCATCAGCACAGCTGAGACCAGCACATTTGGCTCTTATTCTCTTTGAACTGTCTCCCTACCAGCTGGTCCTCAGAAGAGCTTGTAACTAAGAACCGCTACCTCATTGTGCTTTTTCTTCCTCCCTCCTAATCTATTTTCCTTTTGTGTCATGCCTTTTAGATTGCAAGGCTGAGGACAGGGTCTGATTTGTTTGTATTGATCTGTAACAGTGGTGTAGCGTGGGTTGTCAGCACCCAGGGCAAGGCAAGTAATTTGAGCCCCCTAACCCGTGGATTTGCACCCCCTAACCCATGGATTTGCCCTAACCCCAGATGTTGCGCCCGGTGCGGCCGGCCCCCCCCTGCACCTCCCACGCTACGCCACTGATTTGTAAACCAAGATTTCTTTTTCAGCTCAAGAGCAGGGTAGAAAAAATTCTAAATAAAATAATATAAAAGCATGAAATGCTGGTTAAAACTCCTAATAGCTGCCATGAAATGCCTTAGTCTGGAAAACACTGTCTACACATATAAAGAAGATGTGGTAGCTTGAATGACAAAGGCACCAAAGCCTCAAATCAGCAGTTTGGCTGCCCGTGGAGAGGAACTAGAACGTGTACACAGAGTTCCTCACATGAAAGCATTCCTCACATGAAAGCATTCATTGCTCGTGTGGAATATTCTCCCACCGTATGTGGAGTTTCTCTGCTACAGGTGAAGGGCTTGGTATGTCACAGAATGCTGTTGACAGCGTCCTCAAGCTTTTTGGGTTTTTGGGTAGCACTCAGTTCCCAAGCCCACTTACTGTGTTAGCTGGGTGGGTGGGTGGGTGAGAAAGAACATAGTTAGCTTTTGAAGCATAGGGCCTTCATTTCTGTGTTTCAAAATTTTCACTTTTCAGCTTGAAATGGTCTCTAAACATAAAATTGGCCTTAAGTGTAGTATACAAATGGCTTCAGCAAGACCTTAAAAATACCTGACTGTGTACATGAGGCTGTGTATCTCTTCTGCATGACATAGCTCTCTAGAACTGCGGCCTTAGAGTTTTAATGGAACTTTGCAAGAACAAAACAAAACTGCTTTAATCAGTTTTATTGATCTTGTTCAGATATCACACTAAAACCATAGTTTAACATAACAAGAACAAGCTGCAGCAAGATTCAACCTTGCATGCTCACACTTTGGCATGACCACTAGGAGGAGTTGTTTTTGCTTAACCACAGCTTATCATACTGTTTGAACCCAATGAACTGTTGTTAATGCTAACAATAGTTTGAAACAAGCCAATGTCAAATCGTGGATTATGAAGTTGGCTTATTGAAAACAAACCACTGTTAGCATTAACCACTTTCTGAACTCCATGGGGACCCGCCAGAGGAGGTATGAATATGTTAGTCCAGGTTTGTGGCTCACTCTCATAATGTTCAGCTATGGTTTAGCATAATGTCCGAATGTGCCATTGTGAGCTGTTTGGCAGTCCACTTCATCCAGAGGTTCTATTGCTGCAAGTGAATTTAGGGTCACAGCCTAATGGGCTGATTCACATACTACATTTTTTTGCAGATACGGAATATTATTGTGTTTGCATACATAAAAAGAGACATGAAACTGCAAATCACAAACTCCTTTAAACAGCATCTCCCTGGAAGGGCAGCTGACTGTGGGTATATAAGATCTATGGCTGCAGTCATATGACCGAAGACAAATAACTTGAGGTACATCTGCAAATGGATATTTTGTACTTCTGTACTATTCACATATTCTTATAGTTCCATTAGTTGTTATGTACATACCATTAGGATTCCACTGGTCTTCTCCTCCCAATACGAACAAGAAATTTTCTACTTCCACAACACAATGGTGGGCACTATTATACGGCATAACTGTGAACAAAACAGGTATTCTTTATCAAGCTCCATTTCATACAATGGCTGCTTTGAGACATTTACTTCAGGAAAGCTCCAAACCATAAATGCAGACATAATATTAGTATGCTTCAGTTCTAGTACATATGTCAAGTAAACTAAAAGTTGCTGGTATCCCATCTTTATGATATCCCTTTTGGAGAAACTGGAAAAAATAACCAGATTAAATCACCACCAATTTCCTTCCCTTGTATTTGCTTGCTGTCATATTTTGGTGCTCTAAGCGCACTATCCCAAACTGGGCTATGATGTGCTGATCTCTTCAGCATCAACACTTGTAGCTGAATCCCAGCAAACACAGGTATACGTGGGATCTTAAGGCTACACAGCCCAGGGTCTGTTTTAACAGCTGCTAGTGTGATTTATGATACACAGAAGCTGTCATAACAGCTGCTCCAGGCTTGCAGTTCCTGAGGGGGTGCCGAATGCAACTTCACAAGCCTGTCACAGTTGTGTCGTCAGCTATTGCACAACTTGTGGGCTGAGTAGTCTTCAAGACCCCAGGTATGCTGTAGTTGAAGGGGCCAATAATATACTTTGTAGCAGGTTTGCAACTTTTTTAAAAATGAAAGAGACATGGCTAAACCTGCAATTGTCAACTGTGTCCTGCAAGTACCATGTAAATAGCAAGAAGATTAAATAAAAGCAGCACTGCAAAAAACAAAGAAAACACCCTCCACAAGCTTAGTACTGTTGGCAACATTTCCATAAGAAGAGTCAAAGTATTCAGCAGCTTTCTCTTACACAGCAATGAGCAAGCTGCATTTCCATACAGTTTTAAGTTTTTAAATTAAGGTCCTGCTGATTTAATGCCTTCTCCAAATGTATACGCTTAATTTCCTGTACAATGTCATTAGCAGCACAATCAGACATTTTCCATCCATCTAATCAGGGAGCCCTTTGTTGAAAGATCAAAACTGTTTTACCATAGTTGCAACATCCTTTTTTTTTTTAGGATAGGATTTTTTTTGAGGGGATGGGAGGGGAGAGGCAAGCAGGAAATCTTTTTTCCTGTTTCATCCCCCTCCCCTTCCCAGGGCTAGAGCTGTAAAACAAAAATATGCAATTTTAATGCCATAATATGTATTGCTCTGTGGAATGCAACACTATCAAAAATCGTATGTTGAAATGCATACTTACACAGGTTTAGCTATCATACTACATGCAGTAGTTCTGGCCCGGTGTCACCAGTAGGAAAAATAATGTCCTTGTTCAGCTCATCATATGGGCACCTTAAATCTAGGTGAGGACAAATGGGGAGGTGATGTGCATGTACAGGCAGGGAACTTATTGCTTGAAACGGATCAACAGAGCACTTAGGAAACCAGTGCAGTGGGAAATCAATATGACTCAGGGCCAGCTTTTACTTTGTGCTCTTTTGCCAGTGCCAAAAAAAGAGGCAGCCTATCTCACACTTGGATTATTTTGGGTGATATATCTCTCATTTCATTTGTTTTATTATCTTTTATTTTTCTCAATGCACTCGAAGCCGTATAGCATATGCAAATAACAATAAGAAATATGTGCAGCTTTCTTGTTGAAGACACATTTTCTTAAAGATCAAGTAGTCTCGTTTAAGCTTCTTACTGATTTTTATTTTATTTTATTTTATTTATTTTGCCTATGCAGTGGTGAATAAGCAAGGTGCAAATTTAGCTTCCAGTAAAGGTCAAACATCATTTTCATAGTCTGTGGTTGTACAGCTGCCTAAGCAAAAGCAATTGTTAGGCAGCTAGGCTAGTGAAAATGCATTAATTAATGTTACTTATTGCTGGTAGATCTTATACAGCCATTAAGCAGCTAGACATAGACACTGTTAATTTTCAAATTACTTACACAGTTGTTCCACGTAAGTCAATGAGATATTTTGGAAGATGAAGCTTAAGAACTATAGCTTTGGAAAATGTATTGATAGGTAGAATGGCTTAATGTCATGTGTAGATTTATATTCGTATTAGTTCACAACAGCCAGTATGTTAATTTATAACTCAGGGGCAAGTCGGAGATTTGAGCCCACAGGTAAGCTTTCTTCTGCAAGTTAAATGTAACGCCATCATTCCATGCATTACTAAAACCCTCTCCCTTAAGAGGAGGCCTGAGCAACTTGTGAGCAGCCCACTAGAAACAAGGCCACAATACACAGGTGGTGATCTGTGCTTGTTTTCTGCCTCACATGTTGTGGAATCCTTCTTCAGATCACATGAAATCATGAAAAGCAAGTTCTGCCTCTTTTTAAACTCATGACAAAATACTCACACAAAATTGATCTGGAGACCCTTCATATTTACTCCAAAGATACTAAGAGCGGATCTGAGGCTCCTTTCCTGTTACATTGCAGCACCTTTCAATTGCATACCCAGAAGCATGGGGGAACCACTTCATAGTACAGCGATGCCAAATTGTAGAAGTTGGGCAGGGTGGTCACGTGAATAATTGTTTGCTTCCCCACAGGTTGCCAGTTCCATGTGAAATATTCATGTGATCACCCCTGCCCATGTTCTTATGTTATTTTATTTATACTGCTCTTCAAATAAGCACTTCCTGGTTGGATTAAAGCAGGTCGCATGCGCACCCCGTGCAGAATGCATCTGAATCATGCAGAAGTGATTTCCTTGTCCTTGGGCATGCTTCTTAGCATGTAATGTACTAAGGCAGCAAAACTTCTTTAAACACGGCTTTCAGAGCTAAGTGGCAACAATATATGGCCAGCAGTACTCCGTTTGTTTGATGCCATGTGTAAAAATGGTGGAATATCCAACTTGTAAAATTACCGGTATTATGTTCACTCCAATGACACAAGTGAAAGTTGCAATGGAATAAGCAGAAATAAATGTTCTAAAATGTCCCTCAGGTTAAAAAAACAACAACGCTCTGGTTCCAAAATGTAACTTATAAAAGAGCATATGACAATTCAGAGAACTACATTACTGGCTCTGTTGGGAGTATGTATTTTTCAGACAGAAGCTGCCGCCCTTCACCAAAATTTAAAGGTTCCACTAGGCACGTGTGAGCCCTTGGGCACACCTACAATAACTTTCTGTCTGATATGACACATTTCTGCCTTCTGAAGGAAGCAGCTACACTTTTTACATTGCCCCTCATCCCTCCTGCCCCAGGATGCCTTTTAGACCAACTTATTACATTCACTAAGAATTCATGGGTGTAAATAATGCAAAGCATGGGCCAATGTGTAGTCCACTGATGCAGACAGCTGCTCTTATTAATTGCACACTGTCCTCTGCTTTGCTGATTTATTTTAATATGAGTCTCAGATTCCCTCATCTTTACATTTCATTTCATCTCAGGTGAGTACCTCTCTTCCCCTCCAAAAAAGGTATTGGAAAAGAAGTTTGTACGCCACGCTCAAACACAGCCCAGTGTGAGTTTTTAGCGTGTCAGTCAGTGAGTTAGAGGGAAAGGGTAAAGAGAAGCTAATCAGGATGAAATGAGATTAAAGGCTGTCTAATTTTACAGCAACTGTGATCCATCAGCCACTGTGAAAGTGACAGTGGAAATGAATGATGGAGACAGACAGGTGGGGTTGTACATTTCACTGATTTATCCTCAAATGCACTGGGCCTTATTTTATTGAGTGAACATGACCGCATTTATCATGACTGTCATCTAAACCCACTTCCCTCCATTTAAAAAGGTCACTTTACTAGGAGGAAGTAGGATAGAGGCACTTTCAAAAGAGGTTTAAAAATCTAATAACATGTGTTTATAAAGCTCTCTGCAAGAACTCTCAGCTTTATTAAACAAACTAGTGGAGTTAAATGAAAGGAGAAAACACCAATAAATAAGAGGAAAAAATTGACATCTGAAAAACATGTGCAAGACCCAAGGTCCTAGAAATAAACTGCACCTATATAGACATATCAGAGAGGACATGCGCAAACCAACAGCTTCTCTTCTGGCCTACCTTCTCCCCCAGATGTTAAGGTCCCAAGATGATGAGAAAGCAGAGTTGTACTACAGATCACTTCTTTAAAATTTCAAAAGAAATCTGATCCACTTAATCTGTGGAGCAGAACCCTATTCTCAGTGGGGGGCGGGGGGCGTTCGTTTCCTTCAGTATCTGTGTTTCTGCATTCTAGTATGTAGATTGTTTGGATTGAACTTGTACAAGTATTTGGTTGTGCATCATCAGCAACCAGTTTGGGAAAGGATTTATCTTGCCAAAATCAGGCAAGGCAAAAGCAAAGAGAGACTTCCCCCTTTCCTGACAGAGAATGAGTGATATCTTCTCTCTCACTGTGCACACGCATCCACTTCCAGTTCTGCCCTTCACCACATCTTTCCCCACACTTTACTATGGTTGCACAATATTTGAATTCTTTTTCTTCGTCAGATGCTGTGTCTTGTAAGATTGTTTCATTGATCTTAACTAATGTGTTTCCACCAACCAGAAAACACACAGGTCCCAGAAAACACCTTGAAAACACAACAGGTTCCATAGGCCTGAATGGCAGGTATATATTTCTAAACAAACAGTGGGCACAAGCCAGGACACCAGTTTCTCAAATGTTTATGGGTGCCCATCTTTCCTTCACATCATATATGGTTACCGCAGCAAACCTAAACCACACATAAAGTTTGAGGCAGCTCTAAGTCAGCAATGTATCACCAGGAGAGGCTGTGCAGGCACTAAAAAAGCCTTCCACTGTTTAAAAATAATTCTATAACCCCTTCCTCAAATTTGCTCATAATTATTCAAAAATTAGCACTTGCCAATAAATTTCAGCATAACAGCTGTCTAGGAGATGTTCACTTTGAATGCAAACGCATTCATTATTTGTAATGAATTACTAACTACCCAAAACACAGTAGATTTCTGGTCACAAATATCTGGGTTGGAGAGAGGTGCTTCAGATGGAAGAGCACCAAATGAAGATAAGTGGACAATGAATACTTTTGTGTTACTGGATGAACTGAAAATCTGCTTTGATTTTTAAAATGCTTGTGAGGTCTGCTTTGCCAGAGATACAGTCACAGAGACAGAAATCACTTGGAGCAATTCAACAGTAATGTTACACATAGGTGTTAAGTTCTAATGGAGACAGACATACTGTACAGGGTTCTTTAAAAACTGTATCAACCAATCCAATACCTATCTACTATAATTTTTAATGGTTTTTTTTTTTACTTTGTAAGTCTCCTTGAGACAATTTTGTGAAAAAGTGACAAATTAATATAAAGAAATAAATACTTGTAAGTAAGGTTCAATGGGACTTACTACCAGGTATGTGGGTATAAGATTGCAACTTCAGTCTGTCAAGTTAGAAATGATGACTGCAGTATCTGTCTGTTTTTAAAAACCAGTCACACACTCATCCTTTACAATTCTAGATGGAGTCACTAGATGGTGTTCATAGCTGCCTGCCCTTCTGTGCCCCACCTCAAGATGCTTTGAATTATTATATTAATCAGAATTTGCAGCCAACCACAAACAAAGAAGTGAAATGTAACATGAATAGCATAGCTAGTTTTCTCTCCAGCAGTTAACTTCTGTTTGTGTATCCAGTTCAAAGGAAAGAAATCAAATGTCGTGTACAGAAAACAAATGCATTTGGTGCCAATCCTGACAAGTGCTGAGTTCCTACAACTCTCACTGATTGTGACAGATTTGGCACAAAATGTGCCTTGTGTTTTCTTGTCTCAGTTCCCCAAATCCAAACTGAATGAGAAGCAGTCCATGATTCCACTGGCAGTCCAAAATATAGTTTCCTACTCCATACTTCAGTCCTGGTAAAATAATTGCTTCTGTTTATTGTTTCATGGCTGCTTTGTGGCTGTGTCTCTGTAGTTCCACCATGGGTTCACCACATTTTTTTCCTGTAAAGTTTGAAAGCTGTTTTCTCATAGTTGTGCTCCATGCTACAGAGGCTCAACTGGCCTCAACCAGAAGTCAGGCATTTAGTGTTACTGTGGGACACTCTTCCAGCAGAGATTCATCAAGCTTTCCTTACTTTTTGACTTTCAAGCATCTCTTCAATACTTTTTTATGCCAACAAGCCTATGCAGTTATTTAAAATCTCTTTGAGGAGCCAATCTTCCCTCCATTGTCATTCTGGCCTCATCTCTCCCCAAGGCAGATGCTGGAGCCTCCCACTCCCTGTTGTAGACCTTCTTAGTTCTCATGTCAAATGATTTGTGCTTCCAGGTAGGTATATATTCTTCATCAGTTGCCATACTCTGCTTCTTGTTCTCTCTATGCTTCCTTCTGTCTTCAGGACCACTTTTTAGTCCCTTGCCAATCCTCTTCAGCCTACCAAAACTTGTCCAAACAGAGTTAAACCTAGTCTTATACTTTCTTTGGTCACGATCCTCAAGCCAATCAATTTGTTTCTGATGGAATTACAAAGCCCATTTGCCTATAAATAAGGACAATGAGATTTGAATGCAATATCCACTAACTGACCAATCATAAACCAATCAGTTCTGAATGCCACTGCTGTTAGCATAAAAGGTGAAATGCAGCCAGCAATAGGAAGCAGCTGTGACAGTTTAAATGTCAATTGACTAACAGACCTTGAATAACTTTGTATATTCTCTCTGCTTCTAGCCAGCAGTTAGAGACAATACTTCCTGACAGTTAGCCATTTACAACCCAATAAGTGTTTAAATTGTTAAAACATGGTAGGTTTACCACACAACAATATAGGTTCTCCACACTGTAGGAGCTTCTGCCACCATAGTGCTTTTGAAAGCAACTGTTCATGAGATAAAAGCAGGTGATACAGTATTTGGATTCAACAGGATGTGATACAGGATTGCTGAATGGTAGCTTAAGTATAGCTCTAATAGCCTGTGTAGATTCAACATTCAGAATTTGCTAACACTGGGTATCTGTCTTTGATTGTTGTTGTTTAGTCGTGTCCAACTCTTCATGACCCCATGGACCAGAGCACGCCAGGCACTCCTGTCTTCCACTGCCTCCCACAGCTTGGTCAAACTCACATTCGTAGCTTCAAGAACACTGTCCAACCATCTCGTCCTCTGTCATCCCTTCTCCTTGTACCCTCAATCTTTCCCAACATCAGGGTCTTTTCCAGGGAGTCTTCTCTTCTCATGAGGTGGCCAAAGTATTGGAGCCTCAGCTTCAGGATCTGTCCTTCCAGTGAGCACTCTCTGATTACCAGATGCTGAATGGAAATCTACCAAAAATTGAATATGTATTACTTTGTTGACTGACTCCTCACTTTCATGGATTAGAGTTTCCCCAGATTACATGGATGTGTGGCAGCAATCAATTATATGTGGAGGATGTCCTCAGTACAGCAATGTACTTTAAGTTCATCAGTCCTTTGGTAATTTTCTTTGTTGCTCCAAATGCATCTGATATTGGAAACAAGAGAAAACTTATGTGCCTGTAGACTTGACACCTTAACACCTGGAGGATAATATCTGATATCAGAGCTTCTGAGAATTCCATCTTCAGAATTCTGTAACTGCCACCTTGTCTATAGCATGATTTTGATTCACACCAGAGCAGTAGAAGAAGGCAGAAACTGAAACATCTTGCTATAAAAAGGTCATCTGTTTTATTAAGTAAATTTATTTATTTACTTAACAAGATTCATATATCTTTTATCGCAAAAACCTCAAAGAAGTTTATATATACTGGTAACTATAAATAAATAAATAGCTATGTGAAAATACCAATAAATATTGAACACAAATATAAAATAATCCTGTGCACGCTATCTGTGACAGTTTCTTGCAAATAATTCCCTATCCCCCTAGAAGTGTTATATAATAATTTTAGCAATTATCACCAATTTTGTGCCCATTTAACATAGATTTAAACTCTGATTCTCACTGATTGTAATGATTGCATTTCATTACCATTCAACTCCCACCTTACAATTTTCTCCTTTATATACCTGCCTACTAAGAATTCACTTCACGCATCTAACAATGTGGGTTTGGGTCCTCAAAAATGTATGTTACAATGCATTTATGACATAAATTTAAGGTGCCACAAGACACATTGATTGTTTTTACTGCAAGAGATTGGCATGCTATCCCTCTGGTGTTTTTTTTAAAAGTGAGATAGTGATGACTTACAAAAATGCTACCCCATACATAATGTATTTCCAATCCTGCATCCTGTGCAGTTTGCTTCTCAAAAGAATATGGTTCCCAAGTTTATTTATGGCAGGAATTCCTACCTTTAACAGCAGTATGACAAGCAGAAATTCAACAGGTGACAATTTCCGCTTCATTGAACTTCCATGCTCAGAAATGTTTCTCTGGTACAATTTTTCCCTGTCATGCAGCTATTAAAGGCTCAAGAGCCCTGCCAGAAAAAGATAGCAATCCCAGGTGGCTGCTATGGTATTTACATTATGCTCAAAATTCCTCAACAGGAAACAGCAAAATATAGTTGTTGTACTACCACTAACTACTACTCCTGATATACTCCTCTATATGCCGATTTTTCTCGCTTAGCTTTATCAGTCCATTTGCAGCTAGGATATCACCTAGTTTTGACCCTGTCTTGCTTGCATCAATCCTTTCAGCAGTTTAACCTGCCTTCCCAGCACTGAATCACTGACTCATTTTCTTACATTATACTGTACTAGATTTGTTCACTGGCTTTGACTCACTCTTGGTCTTTTTTCCACAATGATCCTGGCCACAATCTTTTAAGGTAAAACTAGACAGCAGCAGATAAGTGTTTCATTCATATGGTCTGTATGAAGCCTTATTCTACATTATTCCCAACACATGTTCACCGAACTCATGAGAGTTGAGTGAGATCATGCCAGTAAGCCATGATTCTGGTGGTGTATGCTCAGCTTCAGTGAGAACAGCCGTTATGCATGTAGGGTCAACATGTATAGGACTTCTCCATATAAAGAGAAATCCTCAGCCAGTCAGGATTCCCTTTATGTAGAGGAGTCCCTACAGAGATTTCAGATAAGGAAGAAACAACTGTAATTATCAAGACATGTTAAATCTCTGTATCACTCTGTTCTGTACCACCCTATTCCGCCTTGGTATTCCACACCTGGAATACTAAAATGTTGAATCTATCCACAGAAAATGGGCAGTTTTCTGATTTCATGAAGAGCAATTTTTAAAGAATATCTTGAACTTTAGAGTTTTTGAGGTGTAAAGGTGACTTTTATTTGCATGTGCTAGAAAGCATGCAGAGATTCTCTTAAGGAACACAGGAAGCTGGGAAAATCAGAAAGAAATGAAGCTACAAGATGACCAAAGGCTGAGCATTATGACGTAAGTGCTAAATAGGTGCACTATAACAGGGTACACAGAAGATATTGAACAAGTGAAACAGCCCATAACAAAAACTGCATTAGTTTGTGTTTGGAGTATCTTCATCTGCTCTTTGATATATCCAGGGAATAACTGGGAGTAGAACAGTGCTGCTGACATCATGTCTTACCTATAGCAACCATGTGACTCCCAAGTCTCTGCTACCATCTTGCAATGCTCTCCAAGAAGGACACCTGGTTCCACTTCCCCATTCAGTCCCTGCCAATGAATTTGCTCATAAATAAGCACACTAGCCTGGAATTTGACCTAGCAGCATAGGCCATTCCATTACTCTAGTAATTGCTTTGTTGTGAGTACTGCAAATGAACAGAGTTTTCCAAACAAGGAAAGACAGTTTGCCTTTTCCTTTCCTGAAAAAAGCAATGAGAGGAAATGGTCACAGAAAATTAACACAGTGCATATATCTTGGGATTTTTGTTTCTGCAAGAAAATCAGAACATGAGGAAACCCCAATCCAAGATATTAAAACATGTTCAGCTAAATAACAGAGGTATAAAAGCCGCATCCAATAATATTAAAGGTAAAGGTAAAGGTACCCCTGCCCATACGGGCCAGTCTTGACAGACTCTGGGGTTGTGCGCCCATCTCACTCAAGAGGCCAGGGGCCAGCGCTGTCCGGAGACACTTCCAGGTCACGTGGCCAGCGTGACAAAGCTGCATCTGGCGAGCCAGCGCAGCACACGGAACGCCGTTTACCTTCCCGCTAGTAAGCGGTCCCTATTTATCTACTTGCACCTGGGAGTGCTTTCGAACTGCTAGGTTGGCAGGCGCTGGGACCGAGCAGCGGGAGCGCACCCCGCCGCGGGGATTCGAACCGCCGACCTTTTGATCGGCAAGTCCTAGGCGCTGAGGCTTTTACCCACAGCGCCACCCAATAATATTATCATCTAACAAAACACATTTAGGGAAAGCTCTGATTGTTATTGAAAGATATTTCAAATGGGAAACATAAAATTTCAATCACAAATGCCACAGACGTTGTGACAATCTGGATTTCCATTCTTCCTTAGAACTTTTCTCTCTCATTCTTAGATATGCAGCCATGCATCATTAATAGGAATGCAGCCATACATCATGCTTGCCACTGGCATTGTATAACTAAACTCTACCATAACACACACGCTCTTGCTGCCCTCTTTTCTTTCAGAAACACCCCCTGCCATTTTTATGTGAAATGTAAGCCCATGAGTTTTTTGAAAATTGGCTTGATTTTCTAATCAATCTTACATTTGCACTTTTATTATAATTTGATCCCTTCATCTAATTTTAGCTATATTTGTCTTTTGGCTTTCTGGTTTGCTGGACCAGGTTAAAAGGAACGCAAGGCAGACTTGGCGTCCACAATAAAGGATGGTGAGGGAGAATGGGGGCTAATCAGGCTTTATGCTTCTGTCTCTTTTTTGTACTTTTATTTATTTTATCAATATTTTATTCCAGGGAGAGGCCATAGCTCAGCGGTAGGGTACATATTTCCCACCCAAAAGCTCATAGGTTTGATGCCTGACATGTCTAGGTAAGGCTGGGAATATCCACCGTCTGAAACCCTGGAGAGCTGCTGTTAGCCAGTGTAGACAATACTGAGCTAGATGGACATTATGCCCATTTAGGTCAGTGCCTGAAACTTCAAAAGAAGCTTCACAGGAGGGATTATGCAAACTGGCTCTGGGCTGGTGCTTAATAGGCATTTTTCATAGGTTATTTTTCAATTAGAACGGGCTTGTATTGGACCTCATCATTTTTTACTGAATTGTGTGTTTCTGCACAATGAGCCATAGAATCATACAACTGCACAGGTGGAAGGGACCCTGAGGGTCATCTAGTCCAACCCCCTGCAATGCAAGAATCTCAACACGCGGTCTCCGATCCAATTTGAAACCATACTATTTGGAAATGTGCTAACAGGTTTATTATTATTATTGCTGGCCATGATATGCTTTTGTGTCTTTTTTGATATTATTTTGTTGCTTTCATTTGTTAATGGTTTGTTACTGTTATGAACTGCTTTGAGCTAAACTTTGTTGCTGGAAAAGTGGCATACAAATATTAAATGAAACCAATGGCCCTGGTAACAAGCAGCTGTCTAAGTTCCTATTTGTTTTGCCATTGTCTGTGCATTTTTATTATGATGTGAGCTGTTTTTGATACTTTTTGAGGCAGACATGGTGGATAAGCTTTTAAAAACAACAGTTACACGAAGACAGACTGATGTAAATACTGCATTTCTAAGTACAACAATTGCATGTTCTAGGGGAGTCATTAGTTCTTCAGATATCCAAAGCCTTCATTAAAGCTGTCTAGCACACAGTGTTGAGGCTGCTGCTTTAGTAATGTGCCAGTGCTTGCTCAAGCTTTACAATGCAGGGCTGAGACCAACCTTAACACAGCACTGAATCAGAAGCCCTGGTGCTTGCAACTGCTGAGTGAATAAAGTGAGATGCAGAGAATTTATTGGGGCCACTGAGAATTGTTCATCAAATTAAATTTGGGTGTCAAAATGTTTATAGTTTGTGCACAACTATGATAAATGAAAACTGTCAATCTTCAAACAGTATAATGGGGACATATCAAGAGATTATTCACCCCAATTTCCTCCTTTGTCCCTATTATTCTATGACTAATCAAAGCAATTTGCTGTGCCTTTTTAACACTAATTTTGAGCAAATGCCTAAAGGATTCATTGGCTCTGTCTCATGTTCAGGAACAGAAATGGCAAAGTATTCAGGAGCTGAAAAATGCACCCTTATGGCAGAAAAGCGGCAAGGAGCGGCAAACCAGCAACCCCAATTTAAATACTCTCTTTAAAGAGGTAGCATTACAGTGGTACCTCGGGTTAAGTACTTAATTTGTTCCGGAGGTACGTTCTTAACCTGAAACCATTCTTAACCTGAAGCAGCACTTTAGCTAATGGTGCCTCCTGCTGCCGCTGTGCCGCCAGAGCACGATTTCTGTTCTCATCCTGAAGCAAAGTTCTTTACCTGTGGTACTATTTCTGGGTTAGCGGAGTCTGTGACCTGAATCATATGTAACCTGAAGCGTATGTAACCTGAGGTACCACTGTATAATGCATTTGTGCATTTATTTTTTAAAAAATAAATACATATTTTAAACCCTTGTCTCATCTAGATGACTGAAAGGAAATGAGGGAGGGGTGTTGGGATTATATAATCCAGTTGATCCTTGCCTATTTTATAATGTGTAATTTTAAATGTATAATTTTACATGCTGTTTCCATATATGCTATAATGCAAACTATCCCTTTGGGGGATAGGCAAGAAATGTACAGGCAACTCCTCATGCATGCAGGGGTTACATTCCAAGGCACCACACATTTATGTGAAATCGTGTATATTGGGACCACCACTGAACCCTATAAACCTCTGGAAACTCTTGAGAAACCCTTTTTAAAAATCAGCAGCACTCCTGGGATAGCACTTGCAAAAGCTTGTGGGATTGTTAGATGCTGTTTTCATGCCATGTTCGCTCTTTTGGGGGTGTGCAATTTTGCCCCTTTAAGTGCCACTTCCAGATTGATGGCGATGCACGTGTCTCAAACACGTGTAAATGGGGAATTGCCTGTAAATCATTAATCAAGATGTTTCTCTTCCTTAATTTATAACTAGTATCTTGTAAACTTTAGCTTGACCTTGCGTTTGGCACCGCCTAGCAAAGTGCTCAGCCCAGCCCAGCTTCATGCAGCCTCGCAGTTTAGGGGAGTTAGAACAATAAAACGAGGAGATAAAACAATAAATTAAGACAACAAAAGGAGTTAAGAAGTAAAATGGAAGAGAGGAGAAAAACAAGTGCTAAGGGTTGGTTATAGAGCAGAAACTTGCCTTAGAGTTGGCCTTAGAGCTCAAAACCCTGCTTCAAGCGTTCGGCAGCCATCTTCCTCCCATTAAATTAACAAAAGATTAACTGACTTGAAAAACAACACCTTCTAAACCCTATTCAGGTGTCTCCATGCAATCTCAACATGCACTGCCAAAGAATCTACCCTGCTTGGGATAAAACTAGCAAGAGTCCATTTCCCCCCACTGCACAGAATTAGATTGCTCCCCAGTCTTGCATTAGGGAAGCATGACATTGCACCAGCAAGGATGTGGCAATATCCTTTTGCCTGTGGGATGATGGCAGTATGAGGAAAAACCTGGGTGACTGGGAGCTTGATGAATGAGAATGTTGGCTTAGTTCATTCCTTGGCAAATGTGGCTAGAGTCTTGATGTAAAATTCAATCTCCTTTGTAGCCACTAATTATATTATACAGGTGATATTATTAAAGAAACACCAGTAATAAAACTAACAACCAGTAATGACATCTTCTTTTCAATAGTATGCAAGAAATTGCATACTAGGAAGAAATCTAATTCCAATTGGATTCTTTTTTTTTTAAGCCCACTAAGATTGTTTTTTTTTTTAAAAAAAACCTCAGTGATACCAGGATAGAACAGCATGTGTTTTAGCCCTGGTTCATCCTCATCTTCTTAACCAGTACAACAAGACAAAAGCATTAAAGTAAAATTAATCATGTCAAAAGATTTTAGCAAAAACAAGTGAGACCATGCAGAAAGCATCGCTTTGTCTAGGGTGAAGTCTCGCTCTGATTAAAAACATATAATGCAAGTAAAAGTAATACATCATTGCCTTAGTGTTAAGGAAATTTTTGGAAGAACTCCACAACCAGAAATATAAGAAATCTATATATTCTTTATCTCTTGCAGGTTTATTTCTAACAAGTGAAGCAATACTGTTCATTAAAATTCAGCCTAATATTTTTTAAAAAGGACTGAACAAAAACATTGTCGTAAATATTACATAATCCGACTACAATATAAACAGCAGTCTCTGCTTTTCATTTGACTGATGTGTAAAAACTTCAGTGTTAAGCAGATTCCAAACTCAATTTAAAGTATAATGAGAGTATTTATAGTGATAAAGTCACAGTCAACAATGCAAAGCTTTTGCTGCTACTCTGAACCACCCAATTTTGCTATATGTCGCAGATAATACTCGTTTATTTTAAATGCATGTTTTGTGCAGGCCCTGTGTTTGAGAACAATGGGTGAGTCAGCAAAGAAGCTTTTTTCTGCATTTAGCATTTTCACTTAACTTGCAGAACACAAATGAGATAAAAACACTTGTTCAAAATAAGATATATTTGCTTGCACCCTTCAGTCTCCTTTTCCTTTGTTTCTAGATATCCTATGAAAAATACAATCACTTAAAAGTACCATGCATGTGCATGTGATGTTGTATTGCACACAAAAATCTCAATTCCTTCGAATCTTTCTCCCCTTCCAATATGTCATTTAAAACTGGAAGCAGCCCCATGCTTCTCCCTCTGGTTCCATGACTAAGATTGGGAGCGGCCATATCTCAGTAGGTTTGATTGCAGAAGGTCCTAAGTTCAGTCACTGGCCTCTACAGGTAGATTGCTGTCTGAAACCCCGGAGAACCACTGTGTGTCACAGAAGACAGTACAGAGCTAAATTGACTCATCATCTGGCTTCATATGTTTCTATATGTGCCCTGTACTTCTAAGACAGTGCTTCTCAAGCTAGCTGATATGGTAGAACCACACCCCCCCCCATGTGCCAAGTCAAGGTACCATATTTAGTTCCTGAATTATCCCACCCAACCTGGGCTGTGGTGGAGCTGCAGGGGACTGCATCCTATGGCTCATGGACCAGCACCAGTCTGTGGACCACCACACTGAGTACTGCTGTTCTAAGAAAAGTGCAATTATTTCTATTGATAGAAATACTTGAGGGATGTTGTGTAGCCAACAGTAAGTATAGATGATAACAATAACCTTGGTCAGCATATATTCAAAAATCAAACCAGGCAAAGCAAGAACTTTTCCTTGCAGAGCTACCGTGCACGACATCCACACTAAGCCTGCAGCTCTCTTCATTTCTTATGGAGACCTACAAAATAAATCAACTGATGCAGCCAGATATTGCTTTTCCTCTTAGAAATGGGAAAAAAGATATAGGAAGGATGCACCTCCCCACTCATCCAAAATCTCACATCTGATTCTTTATTTGATTGCATCTCCAAGATCCATAGTTCCAACATAACATTTTCCTTAGTCCTATGAGAACATCAAAGCATTCATCCAATTATGCTTATGGCTTCTCTCTCACTACTGTCCAGTTCTATAGATGCCAAGATGATGCAGCATAAAGAAGATATGGAAATCTAGGAAACTCTCACAGGCACCAATACCCATAGCACTGAAGAAAAGCTGGTAATGTTCACACAGGCCAAACACCTACATCCCCCAAAGACAAAAGGGCTTCCAGTAGCCCCAGACTCTTTCTTTCCCTTCCTAGGAAGAATGCCTTTGGGCTCACTTGAGGCTGGATACATTCTGTGGAAATATAAATAAAAATCAGGAGTGGTGGGGCAGGCATGGTGGGCACCACTGGGGGTGTTTAGGAGACTACAGTGCCCACAAGTGCCACAGAAGGGATCCCAGATCAAAGGTATCCCTCTGGAAGCAATTTGCTGGGTGGGGCAAAGGCGCTACAGTTGCTTCCTGGCAAGTGGGCTACTGTTGCTTACCAGGAGGGAAGGAGTGAGTCAGTGGTGGTGACATGGTATCTGGCTTCAATGGTGCATTTGCACTATGCAGACCACTGTGCCGCTTTGCCCTCTCTGTCCCAGTAAGCAACTGTGACCCGCCTGCCAGGAAGCTACGTAGTGCAGTGGCTCTGCTCCACCTAACAAGCTGCTTCTTGATGCCCCAGAATTTATGTGTTCACTTGCTTGCCACAATGACACCGATAATGATCTGATAGAGACACTATAGATAACTTCCAGGAGGCCTGGATCCTGGAGACTTCAAAACATCTCTACAGACAGAATGATTTCAGAGGTGCTCCACAAACTGTAGCCTCTGTAGTGGCATGTTCTGTGTCCATTAGCACCGTTTCCTAGGATACAGTTACAAAAGAAACTTTATAATGGGTTCTAAAACAATGGCCTCAGAAAGCATGTTAGCAACCTATTCATGTGGTGAAAATCACATCACCTGAGTGTGTTCTTCCCTTTGGTGTCATGAGAAAACATCATCTGTTAGAGTAAGTACATTAATTAAAAGTGAATTAGTTTAAATATTTTATTATATGTTTTTCTTCAGCTGCTTTTTATATTTTTCTTCTACCTAATGTTACTGAGCTGGGTTATTACAGTGTGATTTAAGAAGTCCTTTAGCGCATATCTGGGGGTGGGGAGAAAGGGTTTTAAAAACTGATTATCAAAGTTTTCTCTGGCAGTGTCTAAGTGAAGCCGTCTCATCTTCCCTCCAATATACGAGCTGCAGAAAGCTTACAGAACATTGATTGATTCTGTGGCAACCTTATCTCCCCACTTCCAAAATGCTGTAAACAGCAACTTCCAGGCTTTGTTTAGTCTTTCTTATTTGCCATTCAGAGCCACCTTGGCGAAGAGTCCTGCAACCAACATCAAAGGCTACTAGTGTCAGAGGTGACCAAAGAAGTAAGTTTTGATAAAGATATTAGGTCAATATTCTGGTTTGGTGCTTTATTTTCCTTTTGATTGTGCATACTCAGTGCTAGCCACCAACACACCTGCCAAGTCAGTTATAATTCTTCATACAGCACATATAGAAGGGAAACAACAGTTGAGTGGTTTTGGGAGACTCCAGTCTGGAAGCACCAAATACTTTTCCTACATTGTATGAGACCAGTGAATTAAAAGTGACAGTCAAGTCTTTAAAAGCAGTAAGTATGCATTTGATAAATATTTCATTTGGTGCTGCATTGCAAGTGAGATTCCTGATGTACATATTCCACAGTGAGTTCTCTTTCATTTGCTCCTGCCTGAGAACAACTCTACTGTACAATCAATCTCAGAAGCGCAATCTCAGAAGCAAACTGAGTCTTTTTTTCAGACTAATATTTTACTGTATATAATTAGTTTTTCTTTTTTTTAAAGAAAGATCTTCCAATGTAAACATACTATGTATACTCTGATATACTTTCTTTTTACAGATGAAATTCAATTGGTGGTACATCTTGTGTAAGTGAAACACAGCAATTCCTGTAAACCTGAAAGCTATGACACCTTATTTGGTTGTTGTATAAATCTCTTCTTTTAAACAACTAGGGAAGGAAGGAAAGTATAAACACATACAAATGAGGATAAAAGTGGTATAGAACAATATATTTTGCTAAATGCACATTTTCACTCTATGAGAACCTGCATCTGCCAAACATGCCCTCTTCAGTACTATGAAAAATCTGTGACTCTGGTCATCCCAAAGGGAGGCAAAAAAATGGAAGCCAGTAGTAATACATGTATACACACATACACAACTGTGTCCAGTGTCGCAGTTTGAAACTACACTTGAGTCCTGAGAAAAGTGATATAATTTTCTAAGATACTAAGGAACATGAGATGGGTCACTAAGGTCTCATGGGCACAATTAGTACCTTTGAGCACTGGCAGTAGTTGGAGCTATTGTACCGGTGCTGTTCCCTGCATGGTACATCTCTCTCTCTCTCTCTCCCCCCCCCCCCCCCCCCGCACCAAGCTTGTGTTAGCTCCACTGCAGGTAAAGTGGCCTCTTAGGATCAGGCTGCCTGGGAAACAGCATTTCTGTTAGAAAATCTAAGTTTCACAAGTTGTCCGGCTTTTAAAGTATGGCTTTGATTTATGGATCAGAATTGCTCGTTTATAATTTTATCTGAACAGCTTTAGGCAATTCTGACAGTTAAAAATGTAGTTTTATTGACCAGTGCAGCTAGTCTGCCCACAAGGGGACCAGTAAATACACAGCCTACTGCACCAGGAAAAAACACTATTATTTGATTCCATGACCACGTTAGATTGGAAATCGTAACCACTATAACAATAAGTTCCAAAGCTTAAGACAAAATGCTTGCTGTAAAACATAGTTGCTGCTGAGAAAGAAGGGGACAGATCTGGATAGAAAACCTGCCAGTACAGTTTACTGAAGCTGACCTGTACCACTGATACCTGGCTGTGTCAGTGAGAGCTGTGGAAGACCACAACGGGAGGGAGGGGGCAATTCTCTATGGCATGAGTGGTGTAAAAGGGTATGCAGCACAATGCAATATGCCATGAGCTCTAAAGTATAATATAAATAGGACACAATCCAATTAGAAAGCTAGGAATTTCCAAGTTGCATCAGTTTCCGTGTGAGTGATCTAGGCATGTTTTGAACTCTCCTACTTAAATTAGTGGCACTTGGTCTTAACTGGCTGGATTGTGTCCACAGCATATAATATACACTGTAATAAAAGGCAAAGGTACCTAGAGGAGGAGGCAGGTTTATTTAAGAAAGCTTTGCCAGTTTTCACTATAAGCGTACTAAAATGATTTTAAGACAGATTTAATTTAGGCTTGTTCTGTTCTACAGGTACTATCTCCTACAATCTCAATTTACTCTTCCATTGTGAAACCTGTGTAATATATAAACAAATCTCTGTAGGGAAGCAAATCAATAAAGTGTCTAATTTGATTAACCATGTTTTAAAATTCATCAAGGTAATTCAACGTAAAGTAAACTGCTTACTTGTCAGTATTTTCCATGTCTTCTTTTCATCATCATAATACTGAACCAAATTGCTGGGTAGGCGGTCAGGTCCAGGGGGCAGTCCACCAACCAACAAAAGCATTTTCTTGTTGGAGCGAATTCTTCACCCAAAAGAGAGAGAAGATGAATAACCACATTATTGGAGAATATTTTTAGTAGCAACAAAAACATAACCATCATAGGAATGTTCACTGCTTGTAGTTTTCTATTTCACTTTTTTTTGGTTTTGTTTCCTTTCCCTATCATGTCTCAACAACTTTTTGAATCAAGCAGAAGAAATAATAAGAAAAGCTGCATAGCCCTCTACTTGTGGAATAATAAGTTTCCTTTATGCAATTTGTTAAAGGTTTATTCTAGAATGACCTTTTTCTCATATTATCCCTTTAAATCATCACTCTTTACAGCTGAATACACATGAAATGCTCTGGAGTTGTACTAAGGTTAAACATTAAAGTTGCATGTCAAAAATCGTATTAGTCAAAATCATTATTATAAAGCCATTCTGCACCCAAAGAACCTTAAAAAAATTAAGGCTATGCAGCGAGATTCTGAACCAATTCTTTAATCACACACTGAAACTTAGATTCCAACACTTCTGGCACAATTAGTAGCAGTGTGCTAACAGGTACAGGCTGAACTCTACTTACTTACAAAACCCTTTTTTTTGTTTTGTTTAATTTAGCCCTACATTGCCTCCCCTCCCTCCACAGCCCCTCCTTTCTCTGCTCTCCCTCTGAGCACCACTGGCTATAGCAACACCAATTGGTAAAATGAGACTGTGATGTTGTTGTGAGCCTCCCCAGAGTGGAGCCCTGCCAATGCTTGCCACTGATCCAGCGGCATGAACCTGCTCAAGTGTGCAAAGTCACTCTAATTCCCTCCCTCTGTTTTTCTACCTTCTCCCCCAGGGGGCAGCCACTGAAAAGAGTGACTACCCACCCATCAAGAGCTGGCAATTCGCTGCTATTAACCGTGACCGTGATTCCCAATCTGCCTGGCAGTTCTTAAGAACAGGACTGCAACGTCTCATATGCAGTAAAAGCTGTAATATGCACCCTGGCCTCCATCGCTATACCTGATGAATGCACGTTTCTTTGTAACACTAATGGCTTTAACACAATTTCAAGAGAAAAGGGGAGAGGAGACCTAGACCCCTAGATGAGTACTGATGCTTTAATAGTCACTTTACATATAATTGAACATCTATCAGTTACAGAAGCCTGGAAAAGTGATAAAATTCTAAATAGGGAACCATGGTAAGGCAATTCATTCTACTGTGATGTGAAATTTTAACTATATGCACATGCTATGGACGTATGTTATATGCCTGATGCAACGTCTCACTGCAGGGTTGCTGACCTACTTGGTTACCCTGCAATCTTTATTGCATTAATCAATGGTTCTGGAAAGCAAAACAGGACTTGTTTCCATTAACCGGTTTGAATTATTACTGAACCATTTTAGGTACATTAAAAAAGAGGGCAACACTTCTGATGCTGAGATACTCTGTTAATATAAAAGTACTTCAGTAAAGGGAGCTTTATCACCAATGTCCACATACTGCATTCTTACAACAACTACTACTACCACTACTACTACTACTACTACTACTACTACTACTAAAGCCTGCATATGTTTGACCAACTAATTATATTAGCATGGTGCTCTAATGGAAACATTCATGGGAAATGAACTCAAGGGAGTTTGGAATTCTGTCTGTATAGCCTTCTTATCTTAATTAAGATATTGAAGGTGCAATCCTATTCAAGTCTGCTCAGAGGTAAGCACCACTTAGTTCAATGGGACTTCAGATGTGTGTGTACAGCAGATGTAGGGAACCTGTGGCACTCCAAATCTTGCTGAAATTGGCCATGCTTGCTGGTGGGAATTGCAGTTCAACAACCTCTGGAGGGCCAAAGGTACTACACACATGGTGTATAGGATTGGACCACGAAGATTACAATTACAACAAAGGCTGCAATCCTAAATGCACTTACTTGCACCCTCCTTCATAAGATTATACAATTCTTTATTATAACGCCACAATTCAGTGCTATTCTAATGTGCACATTACAGAACATATACAGCTCACCTCCTGTGCTTGGGTTTTATCTCTAACCTAGCAAATCAGAAGCAGATGGCCACACAATGTGGAAGTCACAGGCCAGATGTTATGCCAAAGCTAAGTCCACAGGACCTCCAGTTCTTGTTCAGGCTGCCTGTGCTACTTGTGACTAGCGGTGGGCAAACTCCTCTTGGTCAGAATTGGGCTCTTAAAAAACACCCCAAGTTTCTCCCAAACTCAGAAAATAGCTTAGTTCTCTCCAACCCAGTTCTGAGTTTGTTTTGGACTTGGCTGCACCCTGATGATGATGCTGGAGCATGACAGGATGTGATCCATTTACCCAGGGCTGTCTTTAGCAGATGCGGCGCCAGGGTGCAAATATCTGCCCAGCACCCCCAAATTACCACGGATAGTGTTGGGGTGGCTGTAGCTGCGCAATGCCAGCCATTGGGGGGGCAACTCTCCCCCATGCCACTGTGAGAGAGCAATCCCCACAGAGGCTTGGGAAGGAAGCTGTGCGCCTGCCAGCCATATCGTTGGTGGGGCGCAGCTTCCATCCTAAGCCTCTGCGGGAATCGCTCTCCTCCTGAGGAGGCTTGGGAGTGAAGCTGCACTCTCCTCCCGCAGAGGCTTGGGAGGGGCGCAACTTCACTCCCAATCCTCTGTGAGGACCGCTCTCCTACTGAGGAGGCTTGGGAGGGAAGCTGCATGCCCGCCAGCCTTATGGTTGGCGGGGAGCAGCTGGCGGGTATGCAGGGAAAGGGGAGGCCACTGGCAAAGCCACACAGCTCCTCCACTTGCTGGGGCACCCCTGAGAGGCCGGCACCCTGGCGCGACACACCACTAAGCCCTATGGGAAAGACGGCTCTGCATTTACACACCAGCTTCATCCCTCACACTTGCCGTTTATGTTGCTCTAGTGACAGCAGCGACGGCAGGGGAAAGGTGGGAGCTCTTTCTTCCCTTCTCTAATACCTTGCATGTTACTTAATGCTCAGTGCCAGACACACAGGATTGTGGTTTTCCATCACTACTGACATGGGAAATGACATTTTGCAGCACTTCTTGCCTCTAGTACACAGGCATAGCTGCATGCCAGACATCAGTGAGGGGAGCAGGGCTCGCTTCCCATGCTCTTGGTGCCTCACCAAAGCAACAACAAAGGAAAGGGAATGGGAGGAGACTTGGAGGTGTGGGTGTGGGTGAGTGGGAAGAAAGAGTGGGAGAAAAGCTTAACTTACTTTCTGGCTCAGAATTTTACCCAAGTTACAGAACTTTTAGGGTTGTAATGCTTGCTTCACATTGAACAGTATCACGTATCTGTTCTAAACTGTGCTCAGATAATGCTTGGAACGATCACTACTTGTTTTTGTCCTCCTCCCTCATTTTCAAAATTTTATTAATATAACATGACAGTATGTAGCAAAAACCATCATACATCAAACCATCACTATTTGTGACATTTGTGCCGCAGGTAGGCCTCTGGATAGTACATTATTCAAGCAAGGGAAACATTTCATTTACAAAAGGAGTAGCATTGAATATGAAGGAGCTTGCTGCTTAAGTGCATGTGCACATGAATCTAGAAATAGGGCTTGGTGTTAGTTTATTTGCCAATTTATATTTAGCCATCATGCCAAGACTGCCTCTTATAGTAAAAGATAGTTATTACCTGCTTTAAAAGAAATCAGACACAGAATAGCTAGCAGGCAGTAACAAAGTTAGTAAATTTAAATTCGAGATCCCTTTGACCCATGAGATCAGAATCAGTTCCACAGTCACTGTCAGCATGGACTACCTTCTGATTCATGCCTGATAGATGAAAATTTCAATAACGCTTCATTCTACCCAATCTCTCCAAAGGGGGAGTAGAATAAACCATGTTTTAATTTGAGTTAAGGATGGCTGAACACATAACAAGAGACTGAGCAACGTTAAGCCATAAGTCACCTAAGCATGGTCATCCTTAATGAGAGAGTAAATTGTTTATTCCAACCGCCTTGTGTAGCATGTTCTATTTCTATCACAATCAACTTCACTTGTACTTTAAAATTCTGAAAACCATTGCAAGTTTGGCCAATAAAGAAGCTTATTTCAATTTTTTATTAGTTTTTGCATTTCACATTCATCTAAAAAACCATCTTCAAGCCTCATAGCACTATGAAGAAACAAAAAATAGTAAAAGTTGTCTTGTCTGAGATGCAGGATGGCTGGCGACACTCTGATATGAATTACCAAATAGTGGTAACAGGTAATGTATACTTGGGCCCAAATTGTACAATGTGAACACGTAGAAACCAGAGCTGTGTATGTGTAGCCCTTTCAAAAACAACAAACAAACAAACAAACAAACAAACAAACAAACAAACAAACCAAACCAAACCAAACTGCAAGTTGTGCCAGTCACCTGTTCAGTGGAGAAAAGAGAAGGTGGGTTGTTGAGACAGACCTCAGTTTCCACTGCCAAAAAACTGATTTGGTGTGATTTTCAGCTTATTTGAGGATTCTACACATGCACAGATACTGCTGGACTGAGGAATTGCACATCCAGCATAGAATCCCTTTAAAGATGCGTGCAGAAGCCTACTTATGTACATGTTTCACACACCCCCCAAAAACAATATCCTGAGATTTAAAAAAATGAAAAATGACTAACAGAATGCAGCATTATTAAAAGCAATCCACAGTTAAATCCTATCAACTATTTATGGAAGGCTTTCTGCAGTTTGTGGGGCGTCATAACAGAGAAGGAAATTTCTGATACCTCCCCTACAACAAAAAAGAAATAGAAGACAGTTGGACACCAAAAGTGCTGAATTCAGTGGGTCTACTCTGAATGTGACTTAGCTGGATACCATCCTCAAGAAATTATAACTTGAGGATGGTATCCAACTAAGTCACATTCAGAGTAGACCCGCTGAATTCAGTAGACTTAAGCTGATTACATAGTAAAACAGCCCAAGCTGCAAAAGAAAAATAAAACAAACTTTTTTTCTGAATGCTGTACGGAAAAGCACATGAATCCAACCTTTGAAAGGGAAACTTTGGAAGGAACTTGGAAGGGCATATTTTAAAGGTCTAACAGCCTATATTTCCATGCTATACTTTGCTGCATATTTTGTGATTTTAAACATCTGCTGGGATTTTCTCACTACTTGTCCCCAAAGTGGATCTTGGCATCCAATAATTCTTTTTCCCTTTGTACCAATAGCTTCTTCCTAACAAACTATGGTCACTAGCCAACATGGATCCATGTAAGGTGAAACAAACTACATTCCAGTTTGGACATAATTACAAGACAAGGCTTCATGGCTTGCTGCTCCCACTCACACCAGGGTAGGGGTGAAGTCAAAGCAATCAGATAGTATGAACTACCATGCTGCTTAACCCTGATAAGCTATTAACCATGGATTAGTATTATGTGCAAACTAGCCATATATACCTCAGCAGTTCTAAACGGCATAGGAGTGATAGAGCTGTCCATGCTGAAACCTCTAATGATTTCAAAATTCAGGCCCACTTCATATCTTATTAATAAGTCAGGCTAAGCCAAAACATTGTTTAGCAAGACTGTGTGAACATGTGGACTCCTAGAAATGTCTAAACCATGCTTATAATTAAGCTCTCTTCAGACTAACCACAAGCTGCAGCCAATAACAAACCTTTGGTTGGAGCTTGTGTTTAGTCTGGACAGTGCTCAACCTAGGCTTGCCATACGTCAGGAAAATAACCGACATGTCCTGGTTTTTGAGTGTAAAAATGGCATCGGGGGAATTTTGCCAAATCAGCAAAATGTCAAGGAAAACCCAGGTGTATGTCAACGCGATGGAAAGGAAAAGCAGCAGAAACAGCTCCAAAAACTCAGCCATTTGGGTTTGTTAAAAAAAAGAGAGAAAAGCTCAACAACATTGCGGCAACTATCAGAAATTTTACTTTTTGAGATATGGCAACTCTAGCTTAACCACGAGCCTGGATTCAGATGACATGCTAAGCCAAACTTTCTCATAACTCCACACAGAAGCAAAAAAAGTGGCTTCAGATCCTCTCCATTAGCCCACACTTTTACACTAAACCACTGTTTGGGTTAGTGAAATATGAATCAAACTATTATATTTTAGGTCAATCTATACCTAAGACTTTTCAAGTGTACCCCTAAAGTTATAAAATATGAATGTCACAAACATGTTTACAAATATGAACATAATATAGGTACAAGTGTCTGGGATCCATCATTATCTACAGCTCCCTATTCATAAGCAAAACTGGGTTTGCCTCTGTGTAATATGTGAAATGCTCCAGAGACATGGGGGCTCTTGAATTAAAAATTTCCAAATTCTGGAGATGGAAAAAATTCATCAGCATAACATAAATATTTGTTCCCCTCAATTTTAATACCTGCCCAACTGTTTTTGTGTGTGTGTGTGTGTGGGGGGGTTGGCTTCTATGTTCACTTGTTATGTGAAGAACTTGTAAAGAAGGGATTGGATTAATGAAACAAAGAGAGAAGGGGCAATCTGCAAGAGAAAGAAGACAGCCGATGTGCAGGTCACAAAGTACAGAGTTGGAGTACTGCTTAGAAAAGAAGTCCTATTATTTTGGTTTTTCTGCAAGTTTCCCCCCCCCAGTTGGAGGTTTATGTGAGGATTCTAACAGCAGACAAATTAAAGGCAGTATTAAATGCTGAAGTGGAAATCTTACAAAAATGGAAAAGGAAACAAATAGGAATAATGTGTATCTTGTTCCCAATTCTTCTTGATTTTTCTTTTATATATGTAACTACAGTGTCCTTTCCTCACTTGTTTCTTTGTGTCTTAAAATTACTTGTGTCTTAAAATTATTTCTTCCTTGGTAGCCACACTACATTTTTCATTCACCTTTCTTTTCTTTTATGAACATGAAATAGCCAGGCCAACACAACTGATTTCACCTATTGGTTTGATTATGCTATCCTTGTTAAGTCACTTAACTGTATCCCAAGTGCTTTTGCAACATTTTAAAGTATTTTCCCTTCATGTTGCTGTATCCCTGCTTCAGATTACTGATACAAACAATGCACCAACATTTGTGTTTGTTTTAAAGCAAAAGCTGCCTCAGGAGGCTGCAATTCTGAACACAGAAACAAGAAAACCTTGCTTAGCCCTTTGTCCATTGACAGTGCACACCCCGATCCTACCCCACCCACAGCCACCATCAAATCATCCATAGAAATGATTTCCTTAGCAAGGTTCTCTTAGAAATATGATCTGGAAACTTGTTCTTGCAGACCTGGAGGTTGCCATTACCTTTAAAAAAATGTTTTTTGGGAAAAGAACCATCAACCATGTCTTTTCTTCACTGTCTTTCTGAGTCACCAGCTTTTGCCTCAGGCCAACAGAAAATTTGTAGCATGTAATCTTGATTTATCATTAAATATTTTGTTTAGACAAACATTAATAGATGCTTCTTTCTTTCTTTCTTTCTTTCTTTCTTTCTTTCTTTCTTTCTTTCTTTCTTTCCTGTGGGACTGCACAAGTAGGTAGGTGAATTTAATTTCTTGAACCCTTTCAAATGAATCTCTCACACAAATACTGGAGCCAGTTTCATTTTCTTGGCCTCCACAGGCTCAGTGTATCACACTTCATTCAGGGTTTACCCCAGGCAGCATGGTGACCTACTCAGAAAGCTTTGGCAATCCTCTATTTGGAAATTGCAGCTCTAGGCACAGAAGAGTGTACAAAACTCCAGCACTGGTTGGACATTCAAACTCATGTCATTACAATTACATGAAGCTAGAGTGAGGCTGTGGCTGCTCTAGCACAGGCACACACACTGAGGGCATAACTGTAGAGGAGAGGCAGCTTTCCAAAGAGTTATCCATCCCTTGTTCATCAGAGCTAAGAGCTAAATGGCACCTTAAACCTAGGTTATGGGTGCAAGAAGGGAATGTCTAGGCACACTTTTTTATAACAAGAATTCAAAGCTGAAAATGAATGAACTGCAGCTAAAATATTATGTTCATTTTTCACATGGTCTAGTCCTTCCTCTGCCCACACCCTTAATATTCCTAACAGGGTCTCTTCTCCAGTCTTCAGAAAGCAGCTGGAAGTGGGGAGGCAGAAAAATGTCCTCCTTTCCTTCCATCCTGCAGTTTTATTCTGAAATCTTAGGCGCAGTACCACGCCCCGAGTTCAGAAATTGCTCACGCTAATGAATTTTCCTGTCGCAAAGTGTGCCGAGAACAATGGGAGTTTTGAACTCTGCTTGTCACGATGTGGAACCCTGTGCAATCAGGGAGCCATGTCATGGAGAGAGCCTAGACACACAGAGCTGGCTCCTCACAACAGATGTGCCCTCCCAGGGAATGGACAGCAGCAGTGTGAGGGGCTGACAGAGATGTGATGGCAGAGATGGGCCCACTCCCCAACTCTATATACTGCTAGCTAGACTTGGAAGAGTGTGCCCAGCTTCACAGACATATAACAGGCTGTATTTATTCATTGTATTGCAATACACTATTTTTATTTGTTATAGCTATTTAGCTAGGATTGGTTCCTAAAGTGCCCTATGACTAAAATCCACAGGAAGCATTTTTACTATGGATTTTTGCTACCATATTATTACTGATATGTTGGTGTGGTAGGGGCTGTCTCCTCTGGTTCCTGGCAGTTAGTTATAAACTCTGAATTCCAGGAGGGAGTGGAATCAGAGGTTGGGTGATGCTGGTAACAAATGCCAACCCACAGAAGTTTTCTGGCCCCTCAGTGTGTTCTTTACTATTCATTTTATTTCTATATTTATTTATTTATCCTGCCTTTCTTCCAACATGGAATTCCAAGTGGCATAAATGGGGGTTTCCAGACAGCCTCCCATCCAGGAACTGACCAGACCCAGACCTGGAACTGCTTTAGCTTTAGCAAGGTGACCGAACTACGTGCCCTGAGGCTATGCTCTTGTACGTACATATGAGTCGGACAGGTAGGATGTATTATACTAACACTATTTACAGTGATGAACAATTCAAAAATTTCTTGGCAAGTTGTCTGCTGTACATTTTCCTTTTAGGAAGTTTAATAGGTTTTTTGGTGTGTTTTTTTTAAAACCCTCTTGTGAACTGGATATACAAGTTTTCACTTTCCCTATTAGTCAGATTCTTGCTGATTGTACTGTCTCACCATTACTTCAGGTTTGTACAGAAAATTCACATCACAGTGTCCTGGAGAAAACACTGTCTTTGATCGTAGTGTCTTGAGGTCTGACATCATGGAGAGCTGTGCTTTAAAGAACATGAACGCTTCTCTCCTCCCTTTCTGTGAAGGGAGCAAGCTGGTACGTGATCAGAAATTATGCAGTCCTGATTTATCTCCTTAATTTGCTCTATTGAAACACTGCATGTATTGCACCCCAAATCCCATCTTAAGTTTATCCAAGTCTCATAGGAATTCTAAAAGTAATGTTTGTTCCTTTGTTATGGCTGGTTATCCATTTCCCTCTGAGGCTTCTAAAAAAAAAAAAAAGTCTGCTGTCTCAGCCATTACTTTCTCCAGCCTCCCCCTCCAGCCTCCCCCTGATCAGTCAGCTTCTGTTAATCTTGGCAGGGTTTATTTGAGCTAAATCAGTTATCTCCCTTCCAATGACACAGCAAGAGATATATGCTACTAGAAATATTTGGAGCCATCTTCCTGAAAATGTTCCAGGGTAACAAATAACCTAGCTGCAAATCCAATGCCAAGAAATACTTTTTTGTTCTTTAAAATGACTCCTAGTTTTAAGAACCAGTGACAGAGATTATTATTATTTATTGAACAGCTGACAGCATTTCTATGGGGCGTTTTCGCTATGTTTTTGCATATTTGATTACTTTTGATATTTGATTACTCTGCATGGATTGTGCCAACCATAAACTGTGGTGCTATTTTGAAGTTAGGGATTTATTATGCCACTGTGACTGCTGTTTCTCCTGATGACCTCCAATGACTATTGCCAAAGGGCGCTGGTTGTTTGGGGGAAAGCTTCAGGGTTGGGGCTGTTATTTTGAATCTGAAGTTTATCTATTCTAGGCGATGTGGATATATGGTGGCCAGAGGACAATATTTAATTTATTAAGTCCAAAACACTTGGATGGCACCTTGTACACCTCCTTCCAGCAGCTCTTGCAGGCAAGCTGGTGCCAAACGTATAGGTCTGCTTTCCTTTGGACCACATCAGTGAGGCCGAAGGAGGGGTTGTTGTCTGGGAAGCCCAGGACCGCTATACATACTGCCCAGGCTTGCACCCAGAGGAGTGCTGCTAACACAGCAGTTTGACTTCATCACTGGAGGCACATTCCATTGTCTCTTGAGACAGACAGATGCCAACATATAGTAATCATCTTACCAGCTTGCGCCAACTTTTTATGCACAAATTTCCAAATATTGTTGATGTCTTCCAGTAAATTTTCACAGAACTCAGGCCCTGTTTGATAACTTATACAATTAATAATCAACACAATCAGCACATCTTGGCTGGTTTGATGGTCAGTGCAAAGTGGCTAAGAAAGTTCTGGCTAAGGCAATTAGGGATTCACATAAGAATCCATCAGAGGAATCCATGGAAAATTTGATTAAACTTAGATTGGAATGCAAGAGTCTGCTCAAAAACAAGAAAGCGGAATATATTAAACCCAATGTCAGGAATTGGGACTAGCAGTAATGGAACAGAGGAAAGACAAAATCTGGGAAATGGGTTGTAGCCCTGAGCTCCTCAGGAAAAAATACAAGATACATATATGATTCATAGATAAAATTTATCTCCATGTTTTTTGGTCTACTAGGTAGAGACACATCTCTAAACACTGCACAGCTCACACAAAGAGTACAAAATAGGAGCAGCAGATAATCCAGGTGGGTTCAGTGGATGATCATAGTGAGGTATTTCATATATACAAGAACTGTGTCAAAATGCTTGTGATAGCTTGCCGGTCTCATCTCCCACTTTCAGTCCCACAATAATCACCTTACTACTTGACTTATTATGACATATTTATAATACTTGACCTCAGAAGGCAGATGTTGTCTCACATGGTTCTTTCTCTACACAGAAAAGCAGCCTTCAAATTAATATGTTTGGCAGAAGGCCATCCATTTGATACAGAGTGTTATAGTTCAATAATAAGGGATACTGGCAGCAAACTAAGCAGCAAGCTAAGGTAAGCTGAAGGATCTGAATGTGCTTAGTGAGTTCTTTTTGGCTTGTTTGTTTTACTCCCCCTCTTCACTTGAACAGCAGGCCTCCATTCAGCTCCATTTCAAAGTTATGCCTTGTGAGATGGAAGGCAACAAGCATAAGTATGCTGCATAGGAATGAGCAGGGCGGCAAAATGGGGAAGTGGGAGCATTCAAGTGGGTCCTTAGAGGTTAAAGGAACCTCTAAATATATATAGGAATCATGAAATCATAGAATTGTAGAGATCTAGTCCAGTCCCCTGAAATGCAAGAATATTTTGCCCAACATGGGGCTCGAACCAATGACCCTAAAATTAAGAAAGTCCTATTCTACTTGAATGATCTACCAACTGAACTATGAGAAACTTGCCTTTTCTTTTTCTTTTTAAAGCAAGCTCAACAGTCTCCAAACCCAATAGGGCTGAGGTCTGTACCAGGGGATATTTAGGTACTTAAAGGTTTGGAGGGCATGGACCCCTTGACACAAATTTGCATAAGAGCACCATATGCTAATGTGTATAGATGCAAATTTAGAATTTAAATGTCAGAGAAGGCAAGTCAGCCTATTTCCTATCCAAATCGCCCTGTGTAAATTCTTCAATTAATTTGCACCCTACCCTGAGCACCTAAAATGAGTCCTCCTTCAATTCTTTTACTCCCAATTAATTTCCCAACATATCTTTATCAAAATCAGTTAAATTCCCTTTCAATTTACCCTCAAATTATCTCTCTAAACACATTTATTCTTCCAAATTAATATCCTACCCAAATTGACCCTTTACAATTCCATTTCCCCCAAAATCATTACCCACACAGAAACACTTGGGGCACTTAGAAAAAGATTTGGAGCTCAAGCCCCATGAACCCAACTCTAGTGGAGCCCCTGGTCTGGACATGCATGTTGCCCGCTTACTGCCAGTGAATGTTGCCAGCATGGGAGCAGCTATTGCCTCCAAGACCAATTTCCTTCCAACAGGAATCTTTAAACAGAGAGGAGGACCCTTTCTGTATGTGTTGTGGGGAAAATACAACTGGCTTGCAAGAACATGCATCTTCAAACCCAATTCCCTCTCCCCTCACACTTGTACCCAAACCAAACAGGAGAATGGGTCTCCAAAGCCCCTCATCTCAAGCAAGTGCCAGGCGCTCCCCTTCCTTAGTTAATATTTGATTATGGTGCCTATAAAGAGCAGTGAGCATACACAGACTGCAGCTAGGATTTCAACCATACTTATATCTCATAACTACACACAGATAAACAAAGCCTGCCCCTTGGAAAACAGAGTGGCAAAACTTGATTGAACTTTAGAATGATAAAAATGATTAAAATTGCTTTATTGGTCATTGACAATTATATGCCTTCATGCAACGGACTTTGCAGTAAGTCTAACTTGACAAGTATCAATATCTAGCTTTTTAAAAAATATAAAAAAGCACTCTAGTGAAGTCCATTGTGTGATGGACCCTTTTAGACAACTAAGTTCTACTCAGTGGTGAAAGAGGCAAAGAATTACAGAGTTCTGGGTAAACGTGTAAACCATTGTCTTGAAGTATCCAACCTGATTTCCACTGCACAGTCACTGTAACTATCAATATGTGAGACATTAAAAAAGAGCTCATGCTCCCAGGCAAATGGTAGTGAGCTGGAAAAACAGGTGGGAGGAAGAGGTATCATGGTCTTTCTTGCTAAGACTTCCTAGTGAACCAAGATTAGTAGAAAAACCTAAAGAGCCCTTTCAAACATCCAACTTCTCCCATTTGCTGAGAGGCAAAGGTGATACCACTTGCCTGGAGAGAGCTATTTCATTTTTCTCAGTTTATGGGGAAAGTGTGGAAACAAAGTAAACTTTTATTCCAATTCTTTCAATTCACAGCTCTAAAATGTAATTGAAAATGCAAAGGAAATTATCATCTTTAAAACCAGTCACCAAGAAAACCATAAGCTGTAATGCAAGGAAGAGTTTCTGCCACCAGGACACTGATGACTGGTTGCTAGTCAAATAAGGGGGAAAGCTGAAGTTGATGCTTTATTATTACCTCGAGCAAGCCATATAAACATTACAATCTCCATATATGCATCTTAGCATTTGCCTCTTCATTCAGCAACTGAGAGTTAGCAAACAAATCAGGATATTGAAACAAAGCATAGTGTGCTATCGTGGTTTGTTAACAAATTGTGGTTTGAATGAACCACAGTTTCTCATATTCAGACAAAACAGGAAACTGCTGCTTGTTACAAACTGCAAATGGAAACTTTAAATCTCCTCCCCTTGTGTGTAAAGCAGAGAGGGGAGGGGGCAAATCATGCATGTTATATTCAGCACTTTACAGGGTATAAAGCTGTACTTCTTTATACAATTCTTAGGATTAAATTCCTCTAAACTCTGAAATTTTATGATTTCTTTCTTATGGAAAAATACATTTTCCATAGTTTTTAGAACAAACATTTACATTTTATGGGTGAAAAGTATATCTTACTTTACTACTGATTCTCTAGAACTAGCATATTGGTATGATCTATATAATGCATTTGAAATGTAATAAATGTTGGCTATGGTCTTGCATCCATTGAAGGATTTCATTTTGAGACAGACCATCATCAAAGGTATTATAGTTTCAAATATGTGCACTTGTTTTGCAGCAGTGATAACAGTATTATCTTATTTTAGGGCTGCACTGCAAAAGATACATAAAATTACTACTTCCAGAGAGCAACTTGAGAATCATAATTCAGGCTTTTGGCTTTTTACCCTTTCTCTTTAGTGGGAGTTTAAAGTTTGCAAATAGGGCAAATCCCAAAGCATCTGCATGCAATAGTTTTAAGTAGTGCATTAGGAACAAAAGTGTAATTTTAAGCAAATCAGGAAGACAGTTATCAAATTATGCTAAAGGCCTGATACAGCCCCCATTAAAGTAAATGGGAGTCTGCAGCAGGATGTTAATCAGTCTTTAAGAGCAGGTGTGTTAATTCTATGTTACTTCATTATAGAGTACTAAGCAGATGTCTATGCCACTTAACTATTTACCTCTCAGAAAGAAACTAGTCTCTTTTAAAAAGAACCATATTCATAAGTATCCCTTATCAACATCTCATAAAACATTTCATGTAGTTCTAATTTACCTATGTCATTATTGCTCTCTGGAAACCAATAATCATGTCTGGAAATCATTCTCTATATTCATTTCTATCTATCAGACTACTTTATTCAATAAGTTTTAAATATGCTTTCCCCCAAATAATTCCAAATAATGTTCCCATGCCTTTTAAAGAATCTCTTTCATTTAATGTCAAGCTTTCAAGGATCATCATTTGTTTAGTTTAAAATTTTATATTTAATTTCTTCAGTTTTAATTAAGTCATATGGAACAGTTAAAAAACCTTAATCGGGTGCATATAAAATTTGCTTTGCTTATGAACATCTTTGATTTATTTATCTTTTTGTGTATATGCTAGACAGTATCGTGGAATAATTATGGAATATTAAAGAAAGTCAAACTATCAAGATACAAGAGTAGATCATTAATGGATATCAATGATAATATCTAGAGTAAAGTTTTAATATGACTACAGAGGTTAATTTGTTTTAATACTTTCAATATGTCCATACAATGTTATATGTGCAACAAACAAGTTAAATCAGTATCCACATTTGAGTACAAAAGTGAGAAATACTGGGTTGTAACCAATGTTAGTCCTATTCAGTGTTGACCCATTGAAATTAATGGGCTTGACTAACTTAGGCCCATGAATTTTAATGGGTCTACTTTGAATATAGCATAGATGGATTCAACCCATAGTTCCATAACACTGCAAGCCCATACATATCTACTCAGTAGGAAGTCCCATTTAGTTCAGTGGGGTTTACTCCCAGGTAAGCAGGTATAGGATTGCAGCCTTAATGACTACATAATAAGGTCAGACTATGTCTGTTCTGTGCATTTTTTGCTTAAAGAAAAAAGATAGCTTCCAGCTGCAGAAGTATCAGCATCCCTGACACCTGTAAACATTCAGTGGTCAGAACACCACTACATATCCTTCAAATGATATGGACCAGTGAAGCTGGAAGGTATCTGCACTGAACCAAACAGCCTGGTATCTCAGCAATCCACCACAACACAAACCCCATCATGTCCCAGGTGGTGTGCAGAATTGAGGCTGAAGTAGGTAATGTAGTCTGTATTTCGAAAGCCAAAATATTATCCTAGAGACAGTTGCCAGACATGTTACTGTTAAGGCCTCAAATGTGCTTTTATATTTCTTAGTGCTCCTGTTACATTTTTTCCTAATACTTGATACTAAGATACACTAAAGTGTAGCTAGATATTTTACAAAGCCTCTCTAGAGACAAAGAAAGCCAGAAGCTCTGCAGCTATCATCTGCTAAAGTTAAATGTTTAAGTTAAACATGGAGTTTTTGTTAAGTTCTGAACAGGGAAATAAAACACCATAATATGCAAAACACTATGGATCTCACAATGCTCTTTTCCATCATGCCACTTTAATAACAATTCACTGTTAACCATATATTAAAAAGACAAAATAAAAGTTTTGTGACATGTGCAGACTTTCAGTTTAACATTAATATTAATACATACAACAAAAAGAGGCATAGCTACACACAAAAATATAATATTAAACACTTCCCATCTCTTTCATTTCCCATAGTAGCAATTTAAAAGATTTTTATTATGGATTTTGCCCTTTGTTTTCAACATTATGGTTCATTCACTCATTTAACAGGAAAATATATATGATGTCACAAACACAAACAGTATGACATCATGACTATTCCTGGGTAATACCTGCATTTTATCAATGACAGTATTATAAGTAAGCATAGAAAGTACTTTAAGAGCTAGATGTAAACCCAGACATCTGCACTGTATTTGGATTGTTTTATAAAACAGGTGAAACATTAAACTGGGAATAATGTGAAGCATGTTAATGATTAACACATTTTAAGTTGTACTTTTTGCTGTTAAATATAACTTGTACATTGCATTGTAGTATCATGGGAACACAGCATTATATCAGAAAGAATTGTGGTAACTTCCACAGTAGAAAGATGAGGAGCTGGCAAGATACCATCCCTGTAGAAAGGGCCCAAGGAGATCATAATGGGATTTAAAACTGATGCTACTAAGCCATGGCTGTTTGCCCATCCAATTTTCTCCCCATATTGTATTTTAGGAGACATCTCTTAAATTATCCAACACATTCCACTTTCCCTTGACACCAGTCTTGTTTGCTGTGCACTGCACCTCTAACAAGTACTGTAGTTCAGTGACTGGGCAGCTTAACACTTAAGGAGAACATCACAACCTGTTACTGAAGTTTTCCTTTCCTTTTTCAAAACTGTGTTCTCCTTTTGTCCTCCCCTCCCCTAAATCAAACAAATTTAAATAAATTTTAAAAGTACTTTGCTTTCTTCAAAACACCTCACCATGGGCTGTATCAACAAAGCATCTTCCAGAAAAGTGTGGGTGCAATTCCTCATACATTTTGACAGGTCTCGAACAGGGCAAGCTATTTGCTTGAACTTTCCCTACAGCCCGAACTTTCATCCAAGTGGGACTGACCTGTATCCTTTATCACAAGCTCATCCACAAGAGCACAAGCAGAAATCTACAGCACAATCCTATATAGGTCTACTGAGAAATAGGTCCCCATGTAACTTCCTTCCACATAAGGGTTCAGCTTCAGTTGTCTGCAAACTTTCTGCACGTGTTATTGATGCAGTAGGAAGTGACTATCCAAAACAGCTGCAGCATCTTTAAAGGGCCCCAAATATCTAAGCCATGGCTCCTTTTTGAGCCACGATATCCCTGTGGCTGTTGCTATAGTGTCCCCCCCCCCAAATATATATTTCCTCTCTATTTTCATCCAGTGCCTATGGGAGGGTGTGTTCAACCCACCGCCTCAGCCAGGCGCTGTCCCTGTTTTGCTCACAGCTCTGTAGTGCTGAAGTCAACTTTTGAACCTCAAGTTTCATGTACACACGCAGCTAATCCAATGCAAAGTATGAGGCTTTATCTGAGTTGGACCCCCCCGCCCGCTTCGCCTTCTCTTACTTACCTGCTGGCCAGGCTCTGCCTGCAGTGCTGCCTGAAGGGCATCAGGTGGTAGTTCATGGCGTCCAGAAGCAGCTTCTGGCAGACGGGGTCGGTCCGCATGAAATCCACCGACTGGACCCGCTCGACGAGCTCCGGGGCCGGGATGAGGGCGAAGCGCAGGCGCTTCATGAGGTCCGGCGCGTACTGCATGCGGGTCTCTCGGTCGTGCTCCAGCCACAGCACGGACATCTGGAAGAGCGCCAGCTCCGACTCCACGGGGGGAGGCAGCGAGTCCAGCAGGGCGCGCATCTCCTCGAAGTTGAGCAGCAGCACGTCCTCCACCAGGTACTTGTTGGCCAGCTTCTTGGTCTCCTCGAGGCCGTGCAAGGCGGCGATCTTGCACACCTGCTTGTAGTTCTGCACCGAGATCTGGTCGTTGAGGAACTGCACGCACAGCTTGGTGACCTGCGGGATGTGCAGGATCTTGCTGACCGACAGCACCTCCTCCACCGTGTCCAGGGACAGGGTCACGTTGGCCGTGTACAGGTACTCGAGCACCAAGCGCAGCCCGATCGACGAGCAGCCCTGCAGCACCAGGTTGTTGATGGCCCGCGGGCTGGCCAGCAGCTTGTCCTCCGGGGACGAGGAGGGCGTGCCGGACTCTTCCTGCTGCTGCTGCTGCTGCTCTTTGGGGGGTAGGCCGTCCTGAGCACCTGGTCCGACGCCCAGCGGGTGGTGGTGGTGGTGCCCGCTCCCCCCGCCGCCTCCTCCGCCTCCGCCTCCTCCTCCTCCGGCGGTGCTGGAGAAGAGCGATCGGAAGTACTGCGAACACGAGGCCAGCACGGCCTTGTGGCAATGGAACTGCTGGCCTTGCGCCGTCAGGGTCACGTCGCAGAAGAGCTGCTTCCTCCACAGCAGGTTGAGGCCGTGGAGCAGGTTGTCGCTATGGCTCGGGTCGAAGGTAGACGTTCGGTCCCCGGACCTGGACATGGCGGGCAACCTCAGCGCACCTGCCTGGAAAGCCTCCTCCGACCTGGGCAAAGAGGGGGCAAGGCGGGGTGGGGTGAGGAAACGAGTGGTTGAGAGGCTGGGGCTGGAGGGGGGCACACAAGAACAAACGCGGAGCTTTCACAGGCCTGGCGTGTCCATCCTTATCGCAAGCACCGAGACGCGTCCTGCTCAGCCGCCCCCGCCGCCGCCACGGCGGGCTTGGGGCTGCTTAAAACTCTCGGTGTGCTGCCCTCCCCCCGCCATGGGGCTTGGGCTTTCATCTCCAGCAAGCGCTGCTGCTTCCCTCCCGAAATGGCGGGGGGCGGGGGTGGGACACGGCTCGTGGGCAACTACTTTCTTTCAACCCGGGAGGAGCGGAGGAGGCGCGCGCGCCACTTGCGCGCCACACTGCTGCTGCTGCTGCTCCCTTCGCAGGAGGCGGGAAAGGAAGGTGGGGTAGAGTTTGGGCTCTAAACTCTCAGAGAAACTATCCAGACGAAAGAGAGGGCGGGTGGAAAAACCACGCAGCCCTTTGCCAAAGTCGAGGGCGGCCAGGCCGCTCTTTCAGACAGCCTGCCTGAAGATGCCCCTGTCGGATGCCCCTCCCCTTCCCCAAACTGCGCCTTTCCCGCCTTTGCGAGGGACGGCGTCTGCAGAACCGCCAGACGCTTCGCCTTGAAGCAGCACCGCGAGGGCGGGGGGGGGGGGGGAGAGGAAGGAATGTCCTCGTCTGTGGGAGAGGAGGAGAGGAGAGGGGGCAGCGGTGTGCACCCAACTCCGGCCGCCTCTCGCTGCGCGTGCTGCACTGCATTGGGCAAAGCGGGGAGAGAGGCAGGCCGAGCCGAGTCCCCCCGCGGTCTGGCGTTGATTCTGCGCGGGTTGCTTTTCCTGTGGGCGGAAGGCGGCGCCGCTTTAACTCCGGCAACTCTGGGAAGTTCGAGTGGGGAGGTGGGTGGATGTGAAGGGGGGAGAGAGAGAGAGATTGGGGGGCATGAGGGAAGGAGAAGGAAGAGGCGGGCGGGCGGAGAAAAGTGCCCCTGCGCCGCCAGGAGCCGGAGCTGCCCAAGCCAAAGTCGCCTGGACTCTGAGGGCGGCGGCGGCGGCTGAGGGGAATCAATACACCGAGCCTTAACCTGGGAGTTGCACCTGCTGGCGCTGAGGGGAAAGAGACCCGCGCTGGCCGTCGCCCGCCTCCGGCAGAGCCGAGCCCTCCGCGGCAACAGCCAGCGCCGCCGCCGCCGCCGCCACGGCTTCTCTGCGGGATCCCGGCGAGGGCTGCTACTTCCATTGTAGCTTCCCCTTCTGGTGGGCAGCGCTTGCAGTCTTCGCCTGTGGCCAGGTGGCAGGGAGGTCCCCTTCCCCGGTCACTTCCCTTGCCTCCCAACAGTCGGGGTTTCAGAAATCTCCAAGAGCCTCTCCCTTTAAGTGGACCCGGTCATTCCTCCCCCCCCCCCTCACACACACCTCTCATCCGCCCTCCCCTTCTTTCTTCCTCCTTTGACCATTTCTTGCAATCGGAGTTTATTCTCCAAAGACGTGCGTGTAACACAAGTGCCCCCCACCCCGATCGCCACATACTTCTAAGCCCACGGAAACCACACGCACACACACACACACGCCCCGTTTTCACGACAATAAACAAGCCACGAGAGAGAGAAAATACTCAAGACGGATAGACCGAAGGCCAGAAACTTACCTGCTCCACAACCAGCTGCCAAAGTAAAGGTTCACTTAAGCTCCCCCCCTAAAAAAAAAAATCAATTGTCCTTCCTTTTTAAAGGTTTGATCGCTCCTTCCAAAAACAAAAACAAAAAAACAAAACAAAAAAACCTTCTGGTGCCCAACTCCAAGCAGTCACTCTTTACAATTTATTTTGTCGTACATCATTTGATCACCATGAATTAGCAACAGCAAGAAAATGTACGAGAGGGAGAAGGGGAGAGAGAGAGAAAGAGAGAGAGAGAGCGCGCGCAGAGCTTTCTGCAAGAGAAGAAGAAGAAAAAATGTACGTGTGACAAATTATGCTACCAAGAAACAACACATCATTATCCTTGGGCCTGGGGCTCAGTGAGTCGTAACGAGAGTAATAGGAAATCCACGGTTGGGGAGAGAAACGGTCGTGCATGGCCGGTGGAGAGAGACCATACAGGGGGATGGATGCTGGAGAGACTCGCAAAATTATGGCTCAAGGCTATTGTAAAAATTGTCGAGCGTAAATGACTGCGATTTCAAACATCTTTGGAAGAAAGAAGGGGAGAAAGCGACCCCCTCCTCTGCCTCTCTCTCTCTCTCCTCTCTCTCGTCTCTCTCTCTCTATAAAGAACCGTCAAGTTTTAGTGCGCATTGCTAATTAGTCAATTTCTCTCTGCCTTCACAGGCTGGCGACTTTGCTGCTGAGCTGAAACTGCTAATTTCTGTGACCAGCTTTTTTTCTTAGCTGTGATCTGGATGAATGAGTAGCTGTCTCACAGAGATGACAAAAATAAACTCTAATCCCCCCCAAAAAATTTCCACTACATCTTTCTCATGCATAGATTTATGATCTTCAAGCGCCCAGTGCAATATGCAAACTTTTGTGTCTGCACAGAATGGTGTTGGATTCATACTGCACTATATTTGTTTTCTGCCTCCCCTCCCCTCCCTAGCTGCCCCATGTGATGGAAATGTCTGGTCTCAGTACAAGAGATATTGTCACCCCTCCAACCCTCTGTTATTAGTTTGACAGGGTACACCCTCCATTCATGCATATGTGAAGGAGAGAGATGAAGAAGCAGAGGTAAAGTGAGGCTAGTGCATAATATTAGTACTATAGCTGTTGCTTTTTCTTTGATTCATCTGCACCACCTACAATTTATGCTCTTGTTTGAAAGCATATTTTCTCTGTCATTTTGTCTGGTTAGACAACTGTCTCTGTACTTCACTGTCAGCTCCTCAGCAAAGAAAAGGTTCAGAAGTCACTTTTTATTGTCAGATTAGCATATTGCCAGATTCGCCTTCCAGTTTAGAGACTTTGCAGTGCAGAAGCCTAACCCAAACCGCAGGAAAACAACTACCTACTCTTTAGCAAGCAGAGCCTTTCAACTTTTTGCCTGATCTAGAGATACTTATGAACTTGCACCACTCATTTCCTAGGGCGAGGTAGGAGGTGGTGGTGGTTTGGTGCAGCTTTTGTGGATGCTTTATTAAATTGAGTCATAGGTCTTTGAAGAAATTTTGGTGTGTTCCTCCCACCAACAGGCACTGGAGTAGTGGACAAATTGTCCACACTTGATCCTGTGATATATTACATCCTCACTTTTATAGCTCTCTTCTTCTGTTGTCAAATCTCCAAATGCCCAAAAAGGAATATATGACCTTGAATAAAAATCCCATTAAAGGAGACTTGAAGAGAAGCACTTCACAGAAAGTTGGAGCTGGGATAAAATCTTAAGATTCCCAACTAATAAGGCTCTAGTAATTAAAATGCATGCCAGGGGGTTTATCTGGAACACTAGCCCTTATTTTCTTCCTTCTTAGTTTACAAAAGAATGCAAAAACATCTGCTGATGGAAGGAAACCAGCTGGAAATCAAATTTTACAGGAAATGGGGAGACCCACTTTGCGGTGCAGCAACTGATATCATAAAGAAAATGAAGGTGCCAAATGATTCAGATTAATTTACACTTATTGCAATGTAATTTATACAAGAGTACATTTTCTTAATGTAGCATTACGTGTCTTGGCATATTGCATTGACAGGCTAAGGGCATAGTCTGCATTGGACAGGGGAGTATTCAGTGCACCCTGTCCTCACAAACCACCTAGTGACCCCACACTGATACACCAGAGACCTTTATAGAAGAGCGCAGCTAGCAGAAAGATGGAGATAACCCCATGCAAAATGATCAGTTTTGTGTTACTGAATGTTTGGTGTGTGCTAAAGATGTGCCAAAACAGGAGCACAGAATGCTCGTTTACACACACATACACATCAATAGCAACAGCTGTGGAATGTTACTAAGGCCCTTGGGAATAGCAGTTTTTCTGTCATTCCATTGCTGTTGAACTTTACTGTATTACTTTCTTTTATAGCTGTAAATAACCCCTGAAGGCCATTTTGCATTATATTACATTAAATAATTAAATAACAAATTATGTGTCACACAATCCTATACTGCCTTAAGTTGTGAAGAAGTCCCTCTGGAAGTTCTGTCTAGCAATTTTTCATTGCATTCTTGGTGCTGAGAAATGAGAGTTCCCTATTCATTAATGGAAAATAGTTGTTTTGTTTGCTATCCAGATTGATCCCCAAAGTTAGGTTTTATGTCCATATGCCAACGAATGATGCGTGTTCAGTGTCACTGCAAAAGTAAACATGATGTGGCCTGAAGTCCAAAGTTTACCCTCCACACTTTGATCACCATCGTTCCTTTTGGGGGCAATATTATATGAAGCAACCACTGTGGGTTCATTAAAATCCCATGGAGTTTTATTTATGGACCTGATATAAATAATAATATAATAATAATTTATTATTTCTACCCTGCCCATCTGGCTGGGTTTCCCCAGCCACTCTGGGCGGCTTCCAACAGAAGGTTAAAAATATATTAAAACATCAGTCATTAAAAACTTCCCTAAACAGGGCTGCCTTCAGATGTCTTCTAAATGTCATATAGTTGTTTATTTCTTTGACATCTGATGGAAGGGCGTTCCACAAGGCAGGCGCCACTACTGAGAAGGCCCTCTGCCTGGTTCCCTGTAACTTCGCTTCTTGCAGTGAGGGAACCGCCAGAAGGTCCTCGGCACTGGACCTCAGTGTCTGGGTTAGACGATGCGGGTGGAGACACTCCTTCAGGTATACTGGCCGAGGCTGTTTAGGGCTTTAAATGTCAGCACCAACACTTTGAATTGTGCTCAGAAATGTACTATCAAGAAGGGTTTCAGAACCAATAGAGCCCCTCACTCACATATATAGGTTCTCCACACTTACTACTTGTCTGTTTGCTTTCAGCTGTAGAGTTGTCCCCCCCCCCCAAAGATAGCAATTTCATAAGTAGAACGTCAATAATGAATTTCACCCTTCCACTAAAAAAAAAAACCAAAACCAAAAAAATCCCATGACATACTTTGTGCAAAACAGAGCTACAGGTTCATGAGCTCTCTATCTTACATGTTTAACAATCTGGGAGTTATGGCAGGGCTATATGGTGAGGTACACATTTAATAAATAATAACATGATTCTAGTGAAACATCATAAATCTAATATCATGCCAAACATGTTGCATAAAGATGTATATTTTACATATGAGTACCAATCAGAAAAATTGGTTCACAAGTTTCTGTAACCCCAAACTTTGCCTAGAGCTTCCTAACAAGAGAATGGTTGGTTTTCTCCAATTCTTTGTTCCCACTGTAGCCCATGTGTCCTGGAAAATCCTGGCTCAGAGAGACCAAGCATAACAGCAATAAAGTGGAACAGAGGGCTGCAGGGGCAAAGTGGAATTGGAACACAATCTTCTCTTGTACATTAGAGGACACCTCTATTGGAACACCCCAAATTTGTCTTCAAATAGAAAGACAGCAGTAGATTAATTTTAGCACAACTAGTCCAGGGTGCAGAAATCGGTTCCTGTGTTTGGTCTATTCAACTGAGCACTATCAGCAGTTTTAATCTCTGCTGCTTTTACATTTTAGGTGGAAGACAAAGTATAACAAGTAGCATTCAGCATGGGGAATGTGTAAATGTGTTTTTGTGATAGCAAATTTATATATAAACATAATACCGAAATACAAATACATGCAGGGTTCTCAGCAACTGTCCATCAAATAGTTTGTATCAGTTAGACAAATTTTTCCTTTCGACTTCTAGATCCTAGCATTTTCCTGACCACCAATGAAAATAACCAGATATCAAATGGGTTCAGTAGAAATTAAAGGAATTATTCTCTTCTGTTTTACTACAGGCAGTATCATATTTGTGAGAGCTGTTGACCAAGAGTAGAGTAGAGTGTATACTTTACATTAAGAAGATTACATATGCCATATCTATGTTTATCCAGGTATTTCTGGGAAAGGCTCCTGTTTGAAGCCTTGGAAAGCTGTATTCACAGTCAGTATAGATGATACTGGATGGGCCAGTGGTTTGGCTCAGTGTGAGTAAAAGCTGGTTCCTTGACAGAGAAGGAATAGTGATGAGTTGTGCTCCATCTCTGATGTCACTGGTCTTTATGACTTGGAAGAGTTGAAAAAAAATTATGCAGGTTTCTGCTTGCTGGCTCATGCTCACTATCCTCATCCTCACATTAGGAGCTTGATCTGACCAGTCCCTCCAGCTCTTCAAAAGTCAATACCTGTTGGCCCTCAATTAACTCTTCCACTTCTTTCTGGATGAGATCAACAAAGCCATCACCACCCACTTGCCTGGCCATCTGCACAATGTCCTCCACCTCAGTGGCAATGCTTGGAAATCCCTTGAAATCGTGCACACATATTCCTTCCACAAGTTCCGCCATTTACGAACACCTGAAATCTATTAATTTCTTTGTTTCGAATAAAAGACGGCAACAGCATACTGAGCTAGACTTACTCAGGGCCAAGCCATGCATGATGCAGCAGGTTCATGATGGAATTGTCTTGCATTGTGTCATTAATTAAAAACAAAACAAAACAGGTTCAGGGAGTTCAAAATTGATCCCTTCTTCATTTATCCAATCTTAATCACACATATCACAAGATTCCACTAGCTCTTCATGGGGGTAGGGTGTTTTTAAAAATTCAAAACATATCTCCACTTATGTATGGCTTATTCTTTTGCACTATTTTGATTTGACCCCTCTTGGAGTTTTTCCCCCACCCCAAATTGCCGAGGAAAATAAAATGTTTGCTTTATGGAGGGTTTCCCCCCTAGTTCTTACCATTGCAGGAAATCACACAAGCAGAGAGGAAGTTATCTTCTTTTTTTATGCTGAAGCACTCGACTTTCATGGGATTCTTTAAAAAGCTAAATTACATAAAGAAACTGTGGGGGAACTGAACGCCTTAGGCAGTTGATAATGGTTTATGGAACCTTTCATGTTCCAATCATCAGTTGAAATCGGACTTAGGTCAGAAGAGACTGAAAATAATTACCGTCCTATGGCAGCTGTGAGCTTGGATGTGATGAATTGGTGGCTTCAATAGCTGTACTTCACATTACAAAGACAACTTCAAAACAAACCACTACTGTAATTTGTACTAATAGTTGATGTCCACTTGCCATTCCAAACTGAGGAACCACTTACTTATCCACTATATATTTTGGAAAATGGTTTGTCTGTCTGCCTGCCTGTCTGTCCGTCTGTCTGTCCGTTCTCTGTGCTTTCAGATGCTTCTAGAGATATTGTCACCCAATCTGACATGATTGTTCTCGAGGTGGAGACAGTTTTCATCCACATTTGGACACCATCAGATGCAGTTTTGAATCAAGATGTCAGACCGAAATGTTGCAAACCACCACACCAAATTCCCACTTGAGGGTAAGGCCTGTTACAGTGAGGTGGTGAAGGCAGGGCCACATTGCACAACCACCGTCAAGGCAACAAGTATCACTGCCATTTATGGAGAGGGTAAATTAATTTAAAACAAATTTTAATTCATCAAGTGAAACACAGACCAAGAGTCAGCTTACCCGGGGCTCCAAAAGCCTGCTTTTGCTGCTTTTGTGGTACTGCAAAAACAGGGTATGTCAAGTGTCTAAAAGACCATGGTTGTTAGACTGTGGTTGGATTGCTGGGTCTCAATTTCTGCAGACCTGTTTTAAAGTTTCATGGCTTGGTGATACCCTGTGGCAATAAGTTCCTTGGTCTAAAATAAGTATAATAAAAACGTTTCCACCATAATGTTTACATGGCTTATAATGGAGGTGAGGGGATCATGGTTAATATCTTCATCTTGATTACGTCCTTCTAAAAGAGTAATGAAGAATGTCAATCTTCAGGATTGCTAACTGCTATGATTAAGAAAAGTCAGCATTAAGGCACGGTATTATTAATTTGGTAGTTTTCTTAAGCACATCACATCTTTCAGCCTCTAATACCATCTTGTTGCTAAATTTCAACATTAAATTAAGCATGTTAAAGAACTGAGGACTGACACTGGGACAAAGTCCACATATATTAACCATGCAGGACAGATGTAAGCAGAAATGGGTGGTTTGTATGCATTTTGTAATGGAATATAAAGGATAGAAGCAATCTTTGTGGGAGGTGGATTAATTCACCACCAGTAAATTTGACCCATTGATGAACCTTATGCTGATAATATAACAAAAGGACAGGGTGTAGAAAACAAGATCCATCTGCTGTGAAATTCCTTCCTTCCTTCCTTCCTTCCTTCCTTCCTTCCTTCCTTCCTTCCTTCCTTCCTTCCTGTCTTTCTTTTTAAAATGGCTGTAATTTAGGTATATGAATGTGCAAAATATATCTGAAATAATAAAAAATGTTGGATTTCTGCTGTTGCATAATAAATGCACAATGAAAATATGCATTTATTTCATTTTAATTTATTTAAATCTTATATCTTATGTTCTTCCATCATGAAACATTAAGGAGACATACACAGGGTTTCCAAGAGCTGACTAGACATAGGCTTAGCTTCAGCAATGTTGCTATTGCACTCTATTATTGTTACTACCACCACTACTACTTACTAGTCTTTTTTACTTACAAATGTAACTCAGAGTGATTTACAGCCACAAATAAATAACACATACATTAAAATATGACTTCAGAACATACTCTGGGACCATAGATAGAAAGATAAGAGTGCTTCTCTTTCCACTGTGTTGATGTGATATAAGAGGTATGTTAAGTTTAATCATTGCCATTTAGCATAAGGATGGGATACCTGTAGCAAAATGTTGCTGAACACTGCATCATCCCTGACCATTGCCCATGCTGAATCAGGCTGATGGGACCTGGGGTCCAGCAATACCAAGAGGGTCTGTGATATAGATATTATTATTATTACCAGCACTACTACTATCATCATCATCATCATCATCATCATCATTATCATTACCAACAAGTCCAAATTTATGGTGACCCATCAATTTATGGTCACCTGAATTTTGGACCTTATGTCTTATCTGCCACCAGTCAACAGGGATTAGTTCCCAAGTGCTAAAATGCAAAACTCAAGCCTTTCTGACATTCGGTTACAAGGGTCAACAGAGCATTATAACTTACCAAAAACAAACAAAAAACAAAAATGTACAAGGCGTTCATTGTACCAGTTATGGATTACAAACAATAATTATTTTGAGTTTGCTTTTAAAGCCCAAGACTTACCTGCAAAGATTTCACAACCCACTGCAGGTCATGGCCCACTAGTTGGGAAATGCTGATTTAGAAGAAATAGTTACCATATCCCGCTTTATATAAGTTGTAAAGTGTAGGTTACTATCTGTAATGTAAGGATATGATAAAGAGAGTGAAAGATACTGCCTACTATCCAGTTAAAATTTGTTGTTCTTTCTCTCTCAAGTGCATTAAAACACACATGATCTTGTGAGAGGTGTTAAATATTAGGTTATAGGAATGACTCATGATTTTGAGAAGTTACAGTTCACTATACCAGAATACTTTTGCCTTGGCTGTGTTGATGAAAATGAATTTAATACATGGAATGTCATAATATAATCATGTGACAATGCAGAAAACAATTTAGGTGTCTGCCACACATATATAATGCCTATTAATATCATTTATAGACACTGATCTATTAAGTCGTTTTCTACTCCACCTTCAGACCTTTTGTGTGGCTTGCCAGGCAATTACTTTGTCAAATCTGACGAAATTGCATAATAAATTGTATACATGCATCAAACATGAACAGCAGAGGGGTATAACAAGCTGTGTATTTCCAGTCCACTTGCTCTTTCATCTAAAGAGTAGCTTCTGTTTTGAAAAGCAATTCTATATCCTCTTCAAAGGCTTGCATAAAATGAGTGTATACATTTATCTATCAAACTAAGTAGAAATAATTGAGACGCTTAATATGCACAGTAATAAAGAAACGCAACAACAATTTCATTATTAATGTCTATTGATTATTTATGTTTTCAAATAGACAAATGTAACTTCTAACATTTTATCATGTTAGCCTATGTATGCATTTTGGCTTTACCTGTTTATTGGCAAATTTACAATCCACATTATGGGTGTTTTTATCACTGTACACTCATTTGCTATGTGCACAGCCGAGGTCAGTTTATGAAGTGACTAGTGTTTACTCAATTTGATTACTATGTAATGTAGCACAGACAACTCCCCCCACCCCCACCCCACCCCCGAGTTTTGGAATATTAACTGTGCAAAAGAGAGCCCTGTAAATCTTTACCTAAAAATCTCCAAAGTTTAGATTGATTCCAGCAGTGGGTCTGTATTGATCTAAAAAGCTTTGCGTTCCTAACTAAAAACTAATCTTTATTTCACCCTTTAGTGACTGCAGCAATAAATATGTTCACTCCTACTGGAGTTTAGTGGATTAATGGTTATTGGAGATTGTGGCTTCCAACTGAGGCTGGTAAACTTTAACCTTTGGAGGACAACATGAAGGCATTTACCCCTTGTCATCCATAATAGCTAGGTCCGTTTTTGACAGTTACCTGAATGTTAAAGAGGAGTCGGAGCAGGAGATAGGAAATAAAATGGCAGCAGCACACTTTAGCTATTAATCATACCTTAGGCTTGTTACTGTAATCAGATCCTTATTCATTTTTATGCAAAATAAATTAAATGAATTATCTTGTCACACTCAAAGATATCTGGTTAGCATGCCTTTTTTTCAGGCGCACTGCCATTTAGCTAAAAAGAGCAATGCAAACCTTAAAATAAAAACCTTTCTTTTCCCCTTATAGTTTTGTATGGAATATGAGTGAATGATGGCTTTCTCACTGTGAAGATTTTTGAGACTGCCTCTATTTGACTAGAGTCATTAGCAGTCTCGTAGGGTGCAATCCTATATTCAGATCTGCTGGCTGAGGGGCCTTAGGATTTAGTGGAAGTCCTACTATCCTGGTGCAATAGAAGATGTGCAGCCACCACAAAGCAGGCACTGGTGGAATGGCTGAAACACAGTGAAGTGGGCAGAATGTGGGTGGTGCAGGGGTGGAACCAATTGATGATGTATGCAGTGATGCTCCTTCAATTCACAGCTACACCCCTATCAATAGCAGAACTTTACACCACCCCCAGATCTGTTAAAAGAAGCCCCTGCTCCAACATCAGTGGGCAGGTAGAATATTTTTCAAGCTACCCCTGCATTGACAATCATCTCACTCACATTACTCTGAGTAAGACTTAGTTGAATACCACTCTAAAAGTTTATGTATCTTATGTAGATACGCATGCTTCTTTAACCCCCTCTCCAAAGTTCTGTTACTTGGCATGAAAAATGAAAACCTGTGATACTTTTTTCGTGTTACGATATCAAATTTTGTGCCAGATACAATACTCCCCTCTCACGCAAAGATCCACAGAATGTGTAGAATGCACAACCACTGACTGTCACTCTGTCCAAAAGCACAATGGAATTCAGTTGTCTGTGTCCAGGATCTTATTAGTTGCTTAGGCTCATGCAAAGGGCTTGTGGTAGATTGGGATTTATTTATTTATTTTGTCATTTGAGCTGCTGGTCCCTGTTCTAGATCACAAACTGCTTTTGAAACACCTCTGCATTTCAAAAGTGGCGAGCTGCTGCTATTTGACGAAAATAAGTCTAAAGCATTTCGGCTCATGGAGTAAGTTTCATGGAACTTTGGCTCCTGGCAAATGTGCCTATTTAGAAACCTCCTGGTGTGGATGAGAGGAGTCATGTGGTCTGACGATGGTGGTGTGTGGCATCGATTGGGATAGCTATGTTGAGGCTGTACTTCAAGACATGCCAGGAGTATCTTAGATAAATAGAGAGATATGCTGTGCTCCACACACACAGTTTGCTAATGGTCTTTGCAAAGAAAGCTTGATGGCACAGCAGTACTAAATTCACTTAAATCCAAATTCTTTGGCTCCAAGGGACGTTGCTGTAGTTAGTAGTACAGTGCAAGTTTTTCATGCCAGAGTTTTTCATGAAATTCTGGAGGGCAGCTGCCAGTCAGTGCAGATCATACAGAGCAGGATAGACCAATGATCCAACTTTGTATAATGTCTTTCACTGGATAGTGTACTGTATTGAGAAAAAAATATAGCAAATCGTTTGACTTAGAATTTATGGAGTTCACATAATCCTTTACTGGAAGGAATGTTTATTTTTCCATACCTTCCCACACATACCTTCCCACTGTTATTATTTGCGTAAGAAGGAGTTTGTGGCAACTCTGTCATAATTTAGTGATCAGTTTTATTATGGCAATAATCCTTTCTCTTTCTGTAAATTATTTTCATTTTGTAAACCATCTTCCCATGAGAGAGATTACTTTTGTAACCGTCATGTAGAATTGCAGTTATTGGCAGCTGTTACAAACAATTATAATCAATTCTGGTCCCTCAGGACATTATCCCAACATCCCAAACTAATCAGGGCTTGGGGGATATACTTTTGGAACAATTCCTAAAACTGCTGTGTAATCTTGGATCAAAACTCACCATCTCTGGAATAACCCAAAACATGAGATGATGTCTTGCTCTGCCTCAATATTTATTCACAGCTCTTGACAACAATTTGTGTTTCTAAAATGATACTTGTTAAAAGATTTGAAGTTGTGGGAAGAATAGGAGAGTCTGCAGTTATTGCAGCCAGTGGAAAGTGAAAACCCACCTTCCTGTCAAGAGGTTTTGTTCATTCAGCTTCAGCTTTGGGAATCCCCAGTGTGGCAGCAATATGCAGAAAAATGGGGGAAGAGACAGCTCCGATGAGCTTCCCAGCAGTAAACTTGATTTATCATTGATTGGAGAAACACTGAAGACAGAGGCAGTCCTACCACCAAAGCAGAGCAAGGTGTCCACAGAAGAGGCTGAAGGATGGGGACCAGTGGGGTGGTTGTTGGAGGCCAGAGCACTGTGTGCCACATAGCTTGCCTCAGACTAGCCTGCTGCCCTCAGATGAAGCTGAGCACAATGACCCACCCATTTACAGTGTTGAAGTAAGACACAACTGTTAGTTAGCTTGCCTTTTCTACAGGGAATGGGAGAGGTCCTATGCTATCATTTGCCTCAGGCAGCATAATGTCCAAGGCTATTTGTCCAAAAGCTACCTGTATTGATGGGTAATGGTTGGTTGTTGTATTTTCTGTTTAGCTAGCCCACCCTAAATTCTAAAACCTGTCCTGCTACCACAACGGCAAACTTAAGACATAGTAACTAGGAGCTATAAATAACGTCTTAGTAGCTATAAACTTAGGGACACGGATGGCTCTGTGGTCTAAACCACAGAGCCTAGGACTTGCCGATCAGAAGTTCGGCGGTTCGGATCCCCATGACAGGGTGAGCTCCTGTTGCTTGGTCCCTGCTCCTGCCAACCTAGCAGTTCGAAAGCACATCAAGTGGAAGTAGATAAATAGGTACCACTCCGGTGGGAAGGTAAAGGGTGCTTCCGTGCGCTGCTCTGGTTCGACAGAAGCAGCTTAGTCATGCTGGCCACATGACCCGGAAGCTAAACGCCAGCTCCCTCGGCCCAACCCCAGAGTCGGTCATGACTGTACCTAATGGTCAGGGCTCCCTTTACCTTTACCTTAACTATAAACTTGTAGCATATGATGGCAAAAAGAAGTGGGCAGGGGAAGGACAAACTTCCAGTTCACAATAGCTTCTTCACCTACACACATGTATACAATTATTGCCACATTAATTTGTGGAACATTCATATTTAAGTATATACTTCAGGAATCATAAATTGTAGCATTGGAAGGGATCACAAAAGGTATATAGTCCAGTCCCCTGCAATGCAGGAATCTTTTGCCCAACATGAGGTTTGAACCCATGACCCCAAGGTTAAGAGTTTCATGTTCTACCAACTGAGCTATCTCAGCTTTTGTCAACTGATAATATTTTTAAAACATTTCCTCTTAATGTGTGCATTTTGTAAATGTATTTTATCCTGAAATATGCATTTCTAAAACATTTGTGTCTATTTTGTTTTAGCCAATAACTGTACCAAATAAATTTGGAGATGTGCAAAATACAAAGGGTTATTCTGTTCTATCCCATGTATTTTTTTCCAACAGCATTTGTAGGGTACCGTATTTGGGAAGAGTGGAGTAGGACCATGGCTAGCATTCTACTGTGTTTGAAGACAACAAAATCCAAGGAGAGACAGAGATCTCTGCTAATAAATTTAATCTGTAATCATAATGTTCTAGACCAGGAATTAATTTGAAACTTTCACTTAGGCATTAAGAGGCTTTGGTGGAAAAGAATGGGGGACACATAACATTTCAAGTGGGTATGATTTGCCTTGAAACACAAGAACAACTATCATCTGAAAGGATTTAGCAGCAAGTGCAGGCTGAGAAAAATAAAAAGACATAAAATCACCTTGGATGAATGGAGAAGGATGCACCAAGAGATGCTAAAATGCAGAAGCAGGGATATAATTTTTGTTTCTCCCTAAAAAGGAACGAAGGGTTTGGTTCAAATACTAATACTCATAGGTCTTCCTCTGTTCTTACAGCTGTAATTATTTCTGGCCTCCAATCAAACTGTGAAGAGCTTTCTAGAAAACAATAGTCTGCCCAGTTGCCCACAGAGATATTAAACCTAGTGTTACACACAGCTTGAACTTTGTTTACCAGCTGAAAAGAACCATTGGCCATAAAGTTCTGTGAATGCAGGGTGCTGCTCTAGCCCTAGGTATCTCTTTGGTGAAACTTTATATTGAAAATTCAGAGTGGAAAAGCAATGTGCTGGGGTGTCAACCGCTTGTACGTCACCCCCAACCAAGCAAAACCTGGACCCTCAGAACAGGAATGTACGCTGCTGCTCTCCTTCCTTCCATGCAATGGCCACTTGGAGTCAGATGTTCATTTCCTGCTTGAAGCTGTACTGTCTAATTCAGGGGTTGCTAAATAGCACCCATAGGCAAAGTGCTGCAGTTGACAGCTTTCCCTGGTGTCCACAAAACTTATGAGCCTACCCCATTTTGCCCTTGGTCTTGAGGTGATGAGCGTGGTTGCCTTTTCTCTTGCTGAAGGAGGAAGTTGGAGGAGTGACACTCTTTCCCACTTCCTCTTTAAATTCTATGCCCTTTCCAAATCTCAGATTAATGGTACTGTACTGTAAATGGCTTTCACCCAGACCCATTGGAAAAGTGGTCTCTGTGGGTAGGCTTTTTCTCTTTCTGTCTCAAGGAGTAGGGTGCATCATCCAATGAAGGAGGGGGAGAAGTGAACAGATGTGGTGGTGCCCAAGCACTCATTCAGAAATCCCAATATGCCCATGGGCCAAAATAGGTTGACAAAATAGTTGATTTCATAAATAAAACACGGCCCAGTGATAGCTGCTGATGCTTTACTGTTACAGTTCTCATTTCTGCATTTTAAATCCTGCTCATGTGAGCCAAAAAATTATGAGAACCATGGAACAGCTCTCACAGTAAAGGTGTGCATAATCTATTAAATCTCCCCAATACAGGTGTACATCACCAACTGTAAAACTCTTGTGGGACTCTGGTTTAAACAATAAAGGGCTAAAATTATTGTATTTTACTAATTCCCATGCATATAACAATCCTCATTGTTAATAGGACCTACATTCATGCAAATATGTCTAGGACTGAATTGCTACAATATAATGTTTTTAATTAGAAAATATGTACTTCTCACATTTGGCTTTTGGTTCTTTTTTTTTTAAGTGCTGTGTTAGGCAAATAATTTGGATTACTCTGACTTGCTTGATTAAAAAAGGCATTCAGTCAAACAAAGTGGAATTCTAGTCAATCAGCTAGACAGCGTACTTCCTATTCAAGTTGCCAAAAGGGTTGTTTTGCTGCTAAATCTCTCATACTGTGTGGAGAAGTGAGTCAGGGGTGTGCAGGTTGAGAGCTGCATGCGTTGTGTGCTTGTGTGCGAGAGAAATCTCAAACTTAACACCTCACTTTTAAACATATTACATTGAAGCGTATCCTATTCATGTCAATGGGACGTTGCTCCACAAAACATGTTTAAGGATCGAGGTTTAAGGCAGCGGACAAATGGGCATGTCTAACATGTCCTTAATGGTACATGCTAAATTGTCTTTTCCATACAGGCAGGTGGGTGGGGGAACTGAGGCAATGGCACTTTTGAGTTATCTTGCCATGCAGCCTCTTAAAAGATAATGTAAAGCCTTTTTTTCTAATTTAGCCTAATTTCTGCAAAGTGTCACAGCCCAATGAACCACTGAAACTGAACCAGTTCACTGAACTGAACTGGATTGAACAGATGGAATTCCACCCTCAGTATGCTTGAGAGATTCTATGAACAATGCAAAGTCTTTTAAACCTCTCCTCGGAGCTTGCTACTTAGAACAAATACGTAGTTTACTCTGAAGTCATAAAGCCAGCAGCAAATCCTTCAATCTGATACAGGTTGTGCTGCAGCTCTTAGTTTGAAACAAAACAAAAAAAATACCTTATTTGAGTTACTTTTATAGCTGTTGTTACAATATCATAAAACAGAACGTTGAAGGAAGGACAAGAGGATTGTAGGTGCCCAGGGTTTGTTTGTTTTTTAATACTAATGCACAATCTAGTTTTCTAGAGATTTCCAGTAACACACACACACAAGCTCAAGCAAAGGGTGTAGCTGAGAGCAGATGTTCTGCCTCTGCAGTTTTGAAACCCAAATGTGGCCGAGGCACTGCTGCTACATTTGAGCTCGTGCCTTTAAATTCTCTTCTCCCACACAGTGCATAGTAAGTGCATAATACTGTACAGGTATGTGTGATCTTGCTTCTTCCCTCCTCCCTCCAACCAAGAACACACATTTTCAAAGCTGTTTTTGAGTTCAGCTTCATGGAAATTTGGATCGTTATCACAAGGCTGCAATTTCCACAGGGTTTCATGATTCTGTGGACACAGTGAAAGCTAACTCCTCGAGTCCTTTTTGCAGTAAGGCCAGCTAAGGAGTGTCTAAGCTCCAAGAGGCCAGATAAATTGTCTATGCAGCATCTCTAAGGATTAGCAACTTGCCTTAGCAGTTGGAAGGAATGAAAACCTGTAACCAGCCTTCAGGAAATGGTGGCATGGCTTCATGGACCTATTCTGGATGGGGTTCTGGTCTGGCTCCACTACAGACACTGGAAGCACAAGTGGTCTCTGTGGCATGGAGTGGTCCAGCTGCAACCCTATTTGGATGGGGATAACCTAGCTTCTATCGTTCATGCTCAAGTCACTTCTGGGTTAGATTACTACAGCGCAGCACATGTAGGGCTGCCTTTCAAGGTGGTTTGGAAACTGTACCTAGTATAGAATTCAGTGGCCTAATTGCTGTACCACATAACACTGATTCTGGTCCAAATGGCTACCAAATCATTTCCAGGCTAAATTCAAGGTGCTGGTTTTGACCTATTGTGGGCCTCAGGACCTTTTCATAAGACCCTTCAATAATCAAACGGGCCCTTCCCTGTGTGCCTCTTCCGAGGAAGGTGTGGAGGGAGGCAATGAGGGAACAAGCTTTTTCAGTGGTGGTTCCCAGTTTTTGGAATTTTCAACCCAGCGAAACAAGCATGGCACTAATGTTGTTAGTTTTTCGGTGCCAGGCAATGTTCACATTAGAGGATTAAGACGGAGCAAGGTCATTCTTGCATTTCAAGTTGCATTCTCACAGTGTTGTTCACATCAGAGAAGGGGTGGGGGTGTCGTCACTCAACACACATGACGTTTTTGGTCTCACTGCCATTGCAGAACCCTTTCCCACCAAACTTCTACTCATGAAAAAAAGAAAGGAAAAATAAGATAATAAATAATATTATTGATGAGGAGGAACATTTGACAAGCCCAAAAGAGATAAGGAAAGCATTGGTAAAATTTTATACAGCATTATATCAGTGTGAAAAGGAAGATCCTGAGAAAAAGGAATCTTTTTTAAAGACTGCAACATACCTAAAGCATCTAAAGAAAACTTGAGAACTTGAGAACTTTAAATGCACCCATATCAATGTAGAAACTGCAGATGGCAATAAGTCGAATGAAAGCATTTGCGAATGATGTGGTGTTAACTTTGGAACAACCTATTGTAAGTCTCCCCAAGGAACTAGAAAAAAATAAAAACTTTGGAGAAGTGGCAGGTTTTAAAATAAACACAGAAAATACCAAAATGTTGGTTAAAAACATGAGCAGTTGAAAAAGGTTTTAGAAATGGTGAGTGGCTTAAAAATAGGTAAGAAAGTTAAATACTTGGTGATTTGGCTGACGGTGAGAAATCTCAATTTATTTCAAGCTAATTATATTCAACTGTGGAAAGATATTTTTAAAAAGCTGGCAATATGGGGAAGGATGAAGCTTTCTCTACTAGGTAGAATTTCAGCCATTAAAATGAATGTGCTTCCTAAGATGTTGCTTTTATTCCAATCAATCCCAATGGTTAATAATTTAAGTTGCCTCAAAGAATGGAAAAAAGATATCTCTAAATTTGTCTGGCAGGGGGAAAAGCCTGGAATTAAACATAAAATCTGGATAGATACAAAAGAAAGAGGAGGCTTTGTCCTGCCGGACCCGCAATTGTACTATGAGGCAGCTTGTCTGTGCTGGCTAAAGGAATGGATTGTATTGGAAAATGCACACATTTTAATCTGGAAGGCCACAACAAAAAATTTGGTTGGGATGCATGTCTTTGGTATGGGAAAGATAAAATTTATGAGTTTTATGAACCACATTATTAGGAGAAATTTGTATAGAGTCTGGAAGAAATACAAACATTTGTTGGAAAGAAAAACACTCCTATGGCTATCCTCTACTGAAGCAATCACAATTAAGAGAATTAATATGGAGTGGGTGACCTATAGAGACTTATTGGACCTTTTAGGGAGTGAACCCAGACTGAAACCAATGGAAGTTAGGAATTGGTTACAGTATCACCAGTTACATATATTTAAACTAGATAAGAAAAATGGGGTTTCAGACCAAAGCTCACAGTTTTAACGAGAGTTATTACAGAATAAGGATAAATTACTGTCTAAAATGTATAAATTATTATTGGAATGGGAAACAAAGGACGAGCTGGCTAAAGCTTCAATGACACACTGGGCAAAGAACATAAAACATAACATAGGTTTACCTTTGGGAGAAACTTTGGAAGAATGATTTGAAATTTACTGCATACTACACACACGCTACATGAAAATAATTCATAGATAGTATTTAACCACGAGTAGACTGGCTAAGATGTGTTAAGTAGAATCAGATTTGTGTTGAAAATGTAAATAAATGAATTGAACTTTTTCATATGTAAAAAGCTTAAAGAATATTGGGAAATAATTTCTCATGAGATAAAAATTTTTTAAAAAACAACTTTCCCAAAAAGACCAGAGGCATTTTTGTTAGGAATAGTTCAGGCAGAAGTTCCCAGGTGCCAGAAAAACTTATTTATGTATGCAACAACGATGTCCTGAGTTTTGGTAGCTCAAAAATGGAAAGGGAGGGAGGTCCCAGGTAAGGAGGATTGGCAATTTAGGATGATAGAATATTCGGAACTAGCTGGTCTAACATATAGAATAAGAGAGCAAGAAGAACATGTATTTAAAGAAGAGTGGAAAACTTTTACTGAGTATATGGAAAATAATTGTGCACAGTTGAAAATGTTGGCAGCATTAAGGTAAATTCAACAGGATAATAAACACTTGAGTGATGTAAGTTAGAAGAACTGAATAAAATGGTTATAGTACAATATGCAGTAATGGTAGATAAATTAAGTGAACCATGGAAAGGGAAGGAGGGAAGCCATTGAATGTATGGTATTATGTAAGATGTCTATTTTGAGATGTAAAATTGAAAAGTTAATAAAAACAAACAAACAAACAAACAAACAAACAAAAAACAAACAATCAAACAATCAAACTTCTACTCATGAAGTTGGCACCTGTGCAGGCACACTCATCTGCACATGCATGATGGCTGTCTCAAATGTTTTTTGAGACTATTCTTAAGTACAAAGTGAATGCAGTTTAAGTTTTCTAGTTGGACTGAATCTCCTTTGAGAAAATATGCATCAAACAGTGGTATTTCTCAATGTGGACTGTGGTTAACACACTCAGGTGACTATAGCTTCAAAAATGATCAGTGGGAGTGCATTAGATGCAGACTATGTGGTAACATGAACATACCCTAAAACATTCCTGTTTGCCCAGGTTTTAACTTAGATCATAGTGCAGTATGAATTATGGTTTGTTTGTTCTGTTCATCTTTGAGTAGGGTGGGGTAGGATTTGTCCTTTTTATTTGGATGAATACCTTTTGTTGGATGAACACCTTTAAAAATATTTGTTTTATTATGTATTTGATTTTAAAAGATTCACAAGCTCTTTGGTATTTCATACATTTGTAAGTCACAGAATGACTTTTTTTGTAGAAAAGCAATGAATAAATGCAATAAATAAACAAAAAGTTTCTAGTCTAAATGTTCAGCTCACTCACTGTGGTTGGCAATACAATGTCATATCCACCCTGAAGCTGCGGTTATCACCACACAGATCTCCCTCAGCAACTGACTAGTTTTTGTTAGCTTGCTTTGCTTGATTGCTTCTGCAAAACAGCATGAACCTTGCCAGAAGGCTGTGAAATTCTGATGCAGCTTTCTTCCATGCCTGCACCCATTTCTCATGCATAGTATTCCCTTTGCTGCTATCCCACCGGCATTGATGGCCATATAGAAAGATAGAGGTTAGCATGATAGACTAAAATGGCCAAGTTAGCCCCAGAGGTTAAGAAGCAGAATTTATTTCTAGTCCTAATTCCATGTTCACATCTCCTGCACCAATGTGGTTTGACACTTTAGTAAGTAACCCAGGGTAGCAAACACATAGCCCTCTAGATATTGGACTACACCTCTGACCATACCTGGCCATAGGTCATGTCAGCTGAGGGGATTGCAGTTTAAAAAGTGAAAAAGTGAAAGCAGAAGGCCACATTGGAAATGAATGGGCCTCTATCCCTAATCATTATGAATCAGCCTCAGTCAATGCAGTGGAATCCATATCATTTACACTGTAGATGCATGGAATGTTTCTTGAAGTTTGTGTGGAAGTCTATGGGAATTGTTTTGCTATACACATTTTTGGAAACTGAACAATGTTTAAAAACTAAAACAAAAAAAACCACAGTAAGGTCTGGTGCTCAAAAAAACAGAGGCCTTTTCGTATCTGAATCAAAATGTGAAAATGAAGTCTTACCTCTTCTGATACCACATTGGTTTCTGTTTACAGGATAAACATCAAGCCCATATAGATGGAAACATTATATCAGAATTCAATGCCCATGTAACTTTCGGAGAATCGGGCCCTGAGAGAAAAGTATACTATGTTAAGCCAGAATCAGCCCTTCTTTCTCAAGCAAATTATTGATTTAGCTCCTGGGGATATTTAGAAGTTGATTCTGAATTATGAGGCCAGCACATGTAACTAATAGTTTTTAGCGGAATGTCAAACATTTTGTGAACTATTGGGAAAGTCTGGACCCAGATTTCACTGCTGAAGCCATAAGCTGCTCAGTGAAGAAGCTGAGGAAACACAAACATACAACAGGACAGAATTTTCTTCCTAATACTCAGCAGAGCATTGCAAGCCTTCCAGCTAGATAGCACATTGCTGGGGGGGGGGGAGTATGATCTACTGGTTAGTCAAGCATGCTTAGCTTTCCTTCACCCCTCCCCCAGCCTTTTGGTTAGTGAGTGTGTTGCAGTTGGCAGCAAATATCAGCCAAGGCATATGACTCCCTCCTGAAGCAACAGCAAAGTCCCGCTGTCTACATCACAGCCTTTCTGTCCACCACAAGATGTCCTGCCTTGGCAGCCATCCCTTTGTCTGATGTGGAGAAGCAACTTTTCTCTTTCCCTTTTCCTGAACAACTTAAAGTTTAAGAAGTCTGATCATTAAACCAAAATCATTGGAGCAGCATGGAAACATTCCCCCCTCCATGGCATTGTGCATCAATCTGTGACCCTCCCCTCCTTTTTTTCCTTTTCTGTTTCTTAAAGTACCTCAACCTTTTGGTGAGATGAGTATTCATTGCTCTAGCCCAGTGAATTCATTGGGACTATTGGTATGATTAAAGGCTTGATAGTTGCCCCATTAATTTGCGAAGAGAATCATTTTCTTTGTACTGTTTATGTCTTTTTCACAATTTGCTTCCTCTCTGTCTCTCCCTGCCTTTTACACTGCACACATATACCTTAGAACTTGGCATCAGTTTTGATTGGAATATTCAGTGCATATTGTTCTCTGCTGGTATTCTCATAATGTTCCCTTATTCATTTTTAAGCCTGCCAAATCTCTCTCTGTTTGTGTGTCTCGAGGGCATTTGTCCTTTTGAATAAGGAAAATGTTTTGATACCTTTATCACGTCTTTCTGGGACGGCACTGGTTTCTCTTTCTGATCATTTCAGCTTTGATTAAAGCAAAAGAAAATAGAAGTGTCAGGCTCTCCATTTTTTAACTAATGCAAACATTCCCTCCCCCCATTATGGTCCACAAACAGTTGATTCCAATCAACTTTCCCCCAACTCATTCCACTTGCAGTGTTGTACTTTGATAACCACTCTCACACAAATATTCTCAGAAGTGTTTCCAATCTGGTGATATTATGATAACATAGCCCTAAGGGTTTATTAGCATCATGCTATTCATTTCACCTACTTTCATTTCCTTGGACTAAGTCCAGAATAGCCCCTGGTCCTGTTGATTGCTCTTCAAACAGAAGAAATAGCCCTGTATTACATTTAGGAACATGCATCCAGTTTCTAATGACTCTATTGCTGCTATACCCATCAGTGTCAGGGTAATTGAAATTCCACTATAGTCACTGCTCCTGTATCTCTTCACAGCTTATTCCTTATTTATATAAGTTGGTGGGGTTTTTTCACCTACCATTTTGTCTTCGGCATTCCCTGGCCTATGCCATTTTCTCCCTAATTGTTTTACGCCATTTTAAAGGGTGCTCTGCTCCCGTGCTCTGCTTTTATTGGTTTTTCGGTTAATCAAATGCAGGAGCAATGTTATGAACCTTGAGTTACTTGCTGCTTGTTTCCCCACTGTTAGTTTCACAGTGGAAGCACATTTGAAGATACTGCTCAGCTAAGCAAAGCATGGCAGCCAGGACCAATAGGACATTGGGAAAGGAGGGTTTAATGAGGAGGAGCTCCCCTCAAATGCAGCAGAGGATAAGTCTGATTCTGACTTTTGCATGCTAAGCTTCCTTGCTTCGTGACAGATTACCTGAATGACCTTGGATGTTTTGCTTCAGCTCCCATTCCACTTGTCTGTTCTCTTTCTCTCTGAATTTAGGAGAGCAATTAGGGCTTAAAGGCCACAAGTCTTAATTCATCAGTTCCCGCAGAAGCCCATCCCTCCTCTGATAATAACAAGGAGCACACTTGTTCCTCTGATTGCATGGATGAAACAGCCATGATGTGGGGCATGCCTCATTCCATTGTGCCTCGCTTTCCCATATGTAAAGAGGGATGTCATATTTGCTTACTTCCAAAATTTGGCCAAAGAATTAAATGAGTGACCATGACATAGTTTATAAGACTTCCTTGGACACTGTTAAAACATGTTACCCCAGAAAAGGTTATATGGCTTGAAAGGTGTTGGGACAATTAATTACTCTTGGTGAAAGTTTGCTTTTTCCTCTCTCTTTGACTTTGCACTGGTGCCTTTCTTCTTCCCCTTTTTTGGCAAGCAAACAAGAGCACGGATCCTACAATTTGCTGTGCAGCCTAGGTTCCAACACACACGTAGAATTCCTTCATCTGCTATGGCTGTCTCATTTATTTCAGTAGGGAGTACACCTTTGTATGGACAAAGGGATAAAAGTAGTATGCAAACTGGACATATCTGGAAAACAGTTTGTGTGTGATTCCCAGGACCCTACTACTTCTTTTACTTCCATTGGTGGTAACTACATTTTGTAAACCTGGGTCAGAGGAACTATAGTGTTGCACTTTCTGTGATATGGCCAGGTCCAGGACAGCATCATTCCCTAAAGTGAATGCAATCATACAATCAGGGATTAGTGTGTGAAGTTTGGGCATCTTTATTACTGAGTGGAATCATCAGTTAACTTGGTCCATCATTAAAATGCAAAGTGGAATTGTCCTTCAAGAGGAAGATAGCTTTTCTACACATCTCACTTTTGAAATGTCATAATTTTCAGTTAACATGTTCTCTTTTAAATTTCACATACTATACTGGCTGAGCAAACCATAAGGGAGCTCATTGCTCTTTGCAGCATTAAGGGGGTCATATTTTCATGCAGGTTAACCATTTCTGAGCAATTTCTTTGATTTATTAGACCCAAGTAGACTTCAGTAGGGTCACTGGGCCTTTTAAATTTAAGAAACCTTCCTAAAACAATGTTTGGAATTCTAATTTGTCATGGAATCTCTTGACTGAGAGTACCAAAGTCCCTTGACTGGGCGTACTGGAGTCTTTTTGTTTGCTTATGATTTAAACAATTTATTTATTAGCTTTAATTTCTTGAACCAATTTAAGCTTCTTTTCTATCTGGCAGGGGTCTTCTTTCCTGATAAGCACTACGAAGGAGTACCAAGATTATGTTGTTGCTTTTATCCTGCTACAGATGCCCCCCACCCCTATTATTTACCACTTTCCAGCCTAGGACCCATATGTTCTGAATATGGATTGTGATCCCTTTGTGCCTCTTTTAATTTCCCCTCAGCCAAGTGGCATTCTCCTTCAACTACTGCTGTTCCATACTTTCTCCTCCCTAAATTCAGAGATATTTCCCTATGCTTTGAAATTCAAGTAGGAGAGGTACATCAAGTACAGAGGGAATTGCAGAAGGCTAGTGGAGATGGTCCATCAGTATTTTATCTCAGTTTTCCCCAACCTGATGCTGTCCAGATGTTTTGGAATACAATTCCCATCATCCCTGACTACTGGTCATGCTTGCTGAGGCTGATGACAGTTGTAGTCCAAAACATCTGAAGGGATAGGGATGCTGGTTTACACTGAGGTGTCACACTTCCATTCTTCAGAGTTGAATCCCATCGTTTAGGCTTAAGTGAGGCCTCCTTTCTTATCCCACATATTAATTCTCATAAAATTAAAAGATTTAAAATGCGTTCTTACCCTGTCAAAATTGGATGCGGCGGGAGAGGGATAGTAATGAGGATCAGACTTAGCCATCTATTTAGGTAGATTTATGTTCCAGCAGCCTATCTGCCTCTCTTTACTCTTTTACAGGGAAACAAGTTACAATGGATCTTAATTTCCCATATGCTTTCTAGTCCACAATAATATTGTACATAATCTTGCATTTAGGAATTACCCATTCTGCAGAGCAGTCTAGTGTTTATTTCACTGTCTGTCACTGGCCCAGGGTTAAAACTATTGGAGGTCCAGATGACATCTGGCTTCTCAGCTCAAACAGAATATTGGCTGCAGTGTTTATCAGTGCATTATTCATCAAAACTGATGATGCAAAGTACAACATGCTGTCTGTAGCGCAGTGTACGAGTGGAAAGAAGTTGGCAGAAATGCCCAGTGTTCTGTGAGCAGCATGTAATCAATAGTCTGGGTGCTTGTTCACTTTATGTTGATGACTATTCCCTCTGGTACGCCTTTGTATATTTTTGGGATCACTGTCTTACCAGCTGTGCTGCTTTTTCACTCTCTTCTTGATACCATCCAAGATAGATAGAACAGAAGGGACAACCTTTTGTGCAGTGGGTGTCAAATCAGCTAAGCTAGTTACACAAAGCATGACAATGAGAAAGAGACTGGAAAGGATGCAGCTCACAATTTCCAGCAGTGTGGATCTTTCTTTTTTGCAAAGGAAAAAAAAAAGTGAAATGCCATGTTGATCAAATGGTTATTACTATTCCAGTCCTAATCACATTAGGTCAAATTAATCCTGTACATTTTCAGTGGAATTTGACTTAGAGCACTTCCAGATTGTCTCTATTTTTGGTTGAGATTCAGTCACTTACTGGCAAATTTAGGCTGTGCAGCTGAAGTTGATTTGGCACTTTTGCACACCAAATCTGTCCCTGCCCCCAAATTAGAACTTTTTACTACAAGAAAATGCACTTATCTGATGCAATGTTATCTAACCTTCCCACAAAAAAGAGAGAAAAGAATGCTCAGTACATAGCCAATGCCATTTAACTCCTCACAAACTGTGCAAACAAATGAGAATGAATGCTCACATGAGAGGGACCATTGTTTACTGCTGATTCCTGCAAATGGGCCTATCAGTATGATTTCACCTTGGAATGAGGCCTGTTCAGAGTCTGGAATTTGACAAAATAATAGCAATGTTTCTCTGTGGTTATGTATGATCCCCTAAATGGACTGTTCACCTGCAAGAATGTTGTATGAGGTGAGTGGGGAAGTTTGCGAATACAGTGGTACCTCAGGTTACATATGCTTCAGGTTACAGACTCCACTAACCCAGAAATAGTACCTCGGGTTAAGAACTTTGCTTCAGGATGAGAACAGAAATGATGTCAGGATGTCGTGCGACAGCAGCAGGAGGCCCCATTAGCTAAAGTGGTGCTTCAGGTTAAGAACAGTTTCAGGTTAAGAACTGACCTCCAGAACGAATTAAGTACTTAACCCGAGGTACCACTGTAGAGAGACAGAAATTAACAAAAGAGATGGAGAAAGAGCAAAGGGGGGGCAACACAAAATGTGGGGTTCATGGAACAGAATGGCACCATATGAGCCCACAATTTTGGCATCAGTTTGGAGGAGATCAGACAATGTTGGCTTTGGGGGTGTTAACTTGTAACCTTGGTTTGCTGTGTCAACTGCTAAAATTGGGCATGGCACAAAATGTGGGATTCACAGCACAAAATGCACACTTATTATAGTTTGTGCTACAATATCAAGTCTCTATCTATCTATCCCTCCATCCCATATACTTCTACCAGTGCTTTTTTTCCTTTTCAGGGGGTACTCAAGGGCACACAGTAGCGGCATCTCTCTTTTTTGTTGTTGTTAAAAAGTGTGACACTTACTGTAACAACTCCATGGTGAGTACAAGCACCTATTTTTCTAGAAAAAAAGCACTGACTTCTACCCTGTCTGACACCTGGCGTTACTCTGGGATAGCATATTCCTCCCAAAGCCCAATTTATGATTAGGTAAATAGAGTTCTCCCTGCTCACATTTATTGACATCTCTGAGTGCTAGCAATTGTTAGGGAGGGGGGCTTGCCTAGCAGTATGCTCTTTGCCCCAAGTCTTCTCACAATCCAAGGGCAGAAAGGGAGGAGCCAGGCGCAGGAGCTAGACTTTAGGCAAGCTGCTGAGTTATGATTATCAAACGTTTTGATGCTCCAAGCACATTTTCTGCAGCCATTCATTTACAATGCATGTTCTGAAAAGAGGGAGTCCACTCACATTACAGAGAGTTAGTCACTTCCAAGAAGCACTCCTCCTTTCCCTCTCTTAGATGTCCTCTGAAGGTAACCAACAGGAGAGAGGTTGCCAGTTCAGCAGGCCTGTGAGATTATTGGACATCCTCCAGCATGCTTGGGAGGCTGAGTTTGAATATGCTCACCAGGTCCCATCTTTCTCAGGTCAGGATGCATGGCTCTGTTTTATAGGTCAATTTCCTAGTGGAAGAGAAGTAAATGAAGCAGAGCCTGAAGATAATTTATAAGCATAACTGCTTTGTTTTCCAAGATTCATAAGTCCTAGAGCAGAGGTAATAATAAACAGCATGCATGCAATTCTTTGCCTCATGACAGCCAGCATGACACCAATTCCAAGCTTCTTCCTGGTTCTCATGAAACAACTGTCTCTCGAAAGCAAGCTCCAAACAGAAGAGTACGGCAGAAAGCAGAAATAAGCGTTTCCCCCGTGTTCTGGCTGGGAGAATCCCTTTTGCTTACCCTTTTGCTTGGACCCAAAACTAAATCCCCCAATGCCTTTTTGAAGACCTGGTTTCTGCTGATACACTAAGGATGAGAAAACTCAGAAAACCACTGTGCCCACATGCATCCATGTTTCCAATGCATTTACCAATGTAACTGTCACTGCATGTGCTCTCCGATACAGCTCTTCTTTGTGCATGTTCCTTAGCTGCAATGTAGGGGCAGGAAATGTGTGGATCCCCAGATGTTGTTGGGCTCCACCAGCCCTAGCCAGTTTGTCCAAAAGTCAGGAACGATGGGAGATGTAATGTAGCAACATCTGGATCGACACATGTTCCACACCTCTGTTCTAATAACACTAACCATTGCTTAAAGCCGGGATAGGATACAAATTGTCCTCCAGATGTCATGGTAGAGCTCCCACCACTCCTCACTGTTGGCCGTGCTGGCTGCGGCTGATGGGGGATGGAGTCCAACATCTCTAGGGCCAGAGTTGTCCCATTCTTGGTTTAACGGTACACTCCTTTTTGAGGAAATGTAGCAGTTACCTCTAGTTACAACTACTAATGTCAAAACTTTGAACCAGCTCAAGCAGCTGGCCTCAGAGAGCAACTAGTGAGCCACAGATGAATATGCCATCTGCATAAAATGTTACAAAAAGTAATACCGCCACATATAACCAGGTAAATGGAGACTCGATAAGCATCCTGATGCTGGAGAATTATCAACCGGACACACATGTACATATCCACAGTGGTTGAGCCCATGGAAGCATGTTTTACACACAGAGATCTTTGTGGTTGGACCAGGGAGATAGATCTGGTGTACAGGCAACTCCCAAATTATGTGGGGTTACGTTCCAAGGCACTGTGTGTTTAAGTGAAATCACATATATTCGAAACACTGTTGAGAAAGCCTGCAAATACTCTCTTCTGCCCCCACCATGTTCCACCCCTTTTGGTGAGGTTTTCAGGTCACTTTCAGGTTTGGCGTGATGCATGTGTGTGCAGTCATGCACATACTGAATGCACCCAAAATGGTCACTACCTGTATATTAAATGTAACAACAGTATCTGGTAAAAACTGAATAAATACTGGGTTTCCCCCAAAAAACATTGAAGGTGAAATATGGCTTTCATTTTTTGTGTGTTATTTTTACAATGAAGTTGGGGAGGTAAGAACCACACCTGAAAATTATTCTTTTTGTGGTGGTGGAAGCAATATTACCGTCATGTTTTCCTATCCCATTCCTCTTCTTAGTGAAGGTACAGAGGAAACCCAGCCGGATGGGTGGGGTATAAATAAGGCATTATTATTATTATTATTATTATTATTATTATTATTATTATATACTCATTCATTGAAAGTATTGTGCAAGTGGCTGATGCTTTTGTGCAGGAACGAGAGTTGTAACCATTAACTTTTTAACAAAAAGGAAGTCCCATCAAAGTTACTGAAAATTTGCACAAAAAAATTATTAACTGAAATGCAGACATTGGACCTTATCAATGCTGTGCATGACTGGAGGGTTAACCTTAAGTTGCATCTCAGCAGGGTTAATAAGCTTCTGATATTCATATGTAACCCTTAGAAAACAGAATTCTGTGTCTTATCATGGCTAGTGACGTCACAATTAAAGATCCATAAAAAGCACACATACTGCGGAAAATGGCTTGTAAAACAGCCTTGCAAAACACACCCACAGCTACCTCCCATCAATATTTTTACTAGCCCAGCAGCCAACACCTATCAACAGAGGTCATTTGCAACACACTGATTCTTTGAAAGAAACAAAAAGAATCAGCTCATCTGCAGCTTACAAAAGCTTCCTTGTCTTGAGGTTCTTTGGGAGGCTCTTTCATGCTAATCTAAGAAATCTTAGATTGTTGAGCTTTCTGGTTGAGCGTCACCTTTTGGAAATTCCTCCCGGACGTCCATTCCTAATTTGAAATCCCTGTAATGTCCGGACATATGGCAGCCCTAAAGGAATCACCATCATTGTTACTTGCCACAAACAGGTGAGTCCCAAACATATTGTGTGAAAATCAGTCATACCTATGCAGTGATATAAGTAATATTAATTTTTATATTCCTTATATTATGCCGGAAGGGGGTGATAGATATTATATTTCTCTGTTTGGTTTCCAAAGAAGTCTTTCTCTCTTCAGCTAGGCATGTGATCAGAGCTGAAGTCTTCCCTTGGTGCCTAAACTCCATTATCTCCAAGATCGTTCATTTGATTCCTATAGAGGACTAGCACAGCCAGTGATGATGGATGAACTGAAACATACCACTTCATGTACAGTGGTACCTTGATTTAAGAACAGCTTTGTTTATGAACAACTTGGTTTAAGAACGCTGCAAACCTGGAAATAGGTGTTTTGGTTTGTGAACTTTGCCTTGGAAGCAGAACATGTTTCTCTTCCTGTTGAGTGTGTTCCATTTGTAAATTGAGTCCTCCGCTGCTATGGGAAAGCAACTCCTTGGTTTAAGAATGCTTTGGTTTAAGAATGGACTTCCGAAACGAATTAAGTTTGTAGACCAAGGTCCCACTGTATTGGTTTGGATCCCAACTTGCTCCTCCATTCATGTTGGAGGACTGGTGATTTCTGCCACACCTCCTCCATCTACAGCCTTTTACTACACCAGGTACCATACCAGATTGGATGTGGACTTGCTGGGTAGCTGAGTAAAGCTTCTGACTGGCTCAGCTGCAATGTAATGCCTAGACCATGGCTTGGCAACTAGAAACACTCTCCATGGGGCAAAGATCACCCCCCAAGCATCATCCTCTGGAAACAACTATCCAAGTAGGATTGGAAGCATTGCAAAATGGTGCCACTAATCTCAAACTCAGACAACTGCTCCAGAAGGATACCAAGGTTGATGGTATTGAAACCCACTGAGAGTTTGAGGAGAATTAATAGGGATACAATTCGTCTGTCTCTTTCCCAACAGAGGTCATCATACAGGGCAACCAAAGCAATTTTTGTGCCCAAACCAGGCCTAAACCCCAATTGAAATGGAGTTTCCCACAAGAGCACTTGGCTGAAGTAGGAACAAAGTATAAGAGCAAAGAATAAAAAAATATGCTACCCATTTGCAGCCAGCATTATATCACTAGGGGATGAAACAAGGTTGAAGCCCAGTGGTAAATCAACAATGAGTAGCTGCTCTTTCTCATATGCTTCTCAGAACTGAGATGCATTGGGTGATTGTCTCCAAAACTCTGTGCGTAGGGGAAAACAGAAATAAGACTGGAGCAGTGACTTGTACTTTTAAAGATTCTGTTCAATAGTCTGGAAAGGACAGGACATCCTTGGTCTCTCTGTGTTGGCACTCATCCATGAACTTTTTTCAGTATGTGGCATATGTCCTAGAAGCATAATCAGAAGAGTACTGATTAGCTCGTCAGACTGACCTGCTCATCCCATTTGTCTCAGTTCAACAAGCATGCTGCTGGTAAGCTTAGCCATTCTGTTTCTGAGTCATGGGATCCCTGGCATAAAAGAGAGACCCTTTTCTTTTGATCTGATTTCTACAGAACCACTACCCCATCTTTGACCTTTCTTGACAGAGTTTCAATACAATGGGCCGGTATTCAGCTAACTCCTGATCTGCTGGGAAAGCATAGTCAGTAGAGCATGAAACTCTTACTTCCAGGGTCATGGGTTTCAACCCCATGTTGGGCAAAAAGATTCCTGCATTGCAGGAGGTTGGACTAGATGACCAGCTCTACAACTCTACACAAAGCTGACCCATTGAAATTAATGGACTTAACTTAGCCATATTCATTCCTTTCAATGGGTCTACTCTGAAACATAGTTGAACACCACCCTATTCTCTCTGCATATGTTATAGACCTCTGTCACCTTCCACCTGCCTGACTATTACTATCAGATGTATTACACCTTCTGAAAAGAGTAAAAAGCAGCTTTCCTCCATGGGAAGATAAACGCTTGGATGGATTTTTGTTGGGACCATCACACAGGCAGAAAGGGTTAAAACAACCATTGTCTCGATCCTGATTCCTCCAGTGGATGCTTTAAAAATGATAGCAGAGGAGGGATAAGGGAATTTAGCAAAACATGTTTGACCTCAGAAGCTACATGAAGGGATATGTTGCAAAAACTGAGCATTAGTTTTCTCATTAGGAACAATGGAAAAACAGCTCCCTGCCCCCCAACAGAATTTGCTTGTTTAACTTCTCCCATCTTTTCTCCATTTCTAGTCATGATGACAATTCATAAGAATAAAGTGTTTTTAATGACACCATCAGAATGTTCATCCTGAGACACCAACTTTGTTTTCTATGGCTGTGGTTTTCCTTATCACTCTGTCTGAAAGACTGGTGTTATAAAAAGTAAAGGGTGCCCTGTTTTTGCCGTTGTAGCTAAAGCTGATATGGCATCAGAGTCTCTAATGGATATAATAAACAGGGCTTTTTTTGAGCTGGAACACAGTTCCGGCATTTCTCAGGTGGGTGCCATTGCCCTTATAAGAGAGCAAGGGAGGTGTTTGTGGTGAGTTCTGGCACCTTTTTCTAGAAAAATAGCACTGGATTTTTTTTTTAAAAAAACTAGCTTTATATAACTAGCTGTTAGATGCATATAACATTTTGCAAATGAGTTCACAGCTTTTGCAGTCCACAAAAAAGCTGTTGCTCTTACAAAAGGTCAAAGAAAGAGAATGAAGTGGGTACAAGTATGAACCAGTTAGAGGCCCAAATGAAATGTTGTCCCTAAAAGTTCCTTATTCTCATAATCATTAATGCAGACTATACACTTGCTCTTTAAACAGTTTCTTCTTTGCTAGGGTCACAAATGGTATCGGTTTCTAGCAAGATTAATATTTACTGCACAAGCCTCGATGATCCCAAACAGCATTAGCAAGAACTTTGCAAAAAAGACATTTCACTCTCTTTTTTCCACTCATTAAAGTGCTTCTTGCATTGTATGATCATGCTGTTGGGAGCTCAGTAATGGGTCTGTAGTTTCCCTTCAACTCTGAGACACAGGCATTTGAGAGGAATGGTAATAGAAAGTTTGGCGTGATGCAGACTGCTCAAGCATATGGAGGGTTGAATTCCACTCTTTCAGTCCGATTCAGTCCAGTGAACTGTATTCCTTTTAATGTTTCACTGTGCTGTGACCACCTAAATTAGACTACCAGTGTTCTTGAATCATTTTGATTTTTTTTTGTACGAAAGGTGCAGCTCAGAACAATGGACTAAACTGTTTTGCCACATTCAGTTTTTCATAAAAGCTGTGATTGAAATGTGATATAGGCTGCCCTATATTTTAATTCTGGTAGTCCTCTTGACTTTGGTAATCCTTTGTTTGCATTCTCCAAGCCTAGCACACATTCTTTTTTGCTTCTTCTGTTTGTCTTGTATAGGCAACCATTGCAGATGTGTCCTTACTTCAACCCCTTCCTGTACCCACCCCACGATATTAAGATAGTAGGGAAAGGCATGTAAACACTTAAGTGAACATCAGTTAGCTTTATTATTGGTGATTGAATGACCATGCTCCTGGGAGTGGTGTCTTTTGGGCTTTCAAATTTCAGCAGTGCCCTGTGCTGATTCTTCCTTCTGGCTTGTGGTAGAAAAACCTCTTCCAGGGTGCAGGGGGACCCTACAAAACAGTGTAGAATGTTGTGTGGATGCTGCTAGTAGGAGATGGTGTGATGAGATACTACTGCTCACCTAACCTCTGGTAGGTCACATTGCTCTGCAGCTTACCGGGAGGTAGAGGGGCAGGGAAGAGATAGCAAGGAGATTGGTGCAGTGGAAATGCACTGGCAGGAACATTGGATTGGCTCTTGGGTGCATTTTCAGTAAGCAGTAGCAATATGACCGACTGGAGATCAGGTGAGCAGTGGCACACCACCATATTGGCCACTACTGGGTGCTGCAGGGGGAATCAGCACAGATCACCTCCCCTTCAGACCTCTTTGCCGGATCAAGAGCCATGCCATGAGTGGAACACAGCACTGGTTTTCACCTTATACAGTATATGCACACATACAAGCACCTTCATTGTCCACCTGATAAAGCAGACCCTTGCTTGCAAAGCTTGCATTGCAGTGAGTAGATAATTCTTTAAGATGCCCCTACCAACTTTGTTTGTTTGTTTTTACTTGTATTTTTCTACCTTTGAAAATAATGTTGTCTACATGCTTAACAGACTGGAGACTGGGAAGATAATGATGCACAAAAAGAAAAAGTAAGAAAAGAATACATTTTGCTGCAGAAAATGCTATTCTAAGAGGCTTTCTGCAAGCACATCCCTCTATATTTACTGAAGAAGGGAAAAGTTAAAAGGGCAGAAACAGTGAGAGTGAAAGCACATTAGCAGATGAAAGTTAAGCCACAGCACTCAAGAGACCAGAATCTAGGGCAACTGCTTTGCCTTACCTTACATTGCAACATGATGACATACAAAGGTCTTCTCTGAAAGGGCAATGACAAGAACAATTGGTGACCAAAACAGAACAATTTACAGATCCCAAGGCTTCATGAATTAGGACTTGCTTTTCACCCAGTATCAAGGGCATTTAAAAACATGAAGTGCATTCCTAAACATGGAAAATATCTGTCAGCAAGAGAACATCTGGACACTGCCTACCCACCAATGAACATACACCTGTAAACTAACCAGCAAGAAAGCCAGTTGTCACCTGTCACTTTTTATGTAGGGAGGTGTCAGTGGAGAGATACTTAACAAATCACGGATTCCTGGTTCTGCCCTTGAAAGTCACACTACTTAGTGAACCATTAACTGGTTAAATATGTGGAGTACTTTTGATGGTGTGTCACATGGTATAGCAAGCCTGTGCAATTTCAGCAGTGGCAGACCATGCCTAGGGCATCGTGAGGCATTCAAAATAAGGACAGAGATCTATCACTAATGTGCTACCCTTTCTTTTTGGCACCAAGGGCTTCTGCAAACTTTTTGAGCATTTCTCCTGTTCCTCTCCCTTCACTGACATTGAGACCACATTGTAATACTAGAATCATAGAATTGTAGAGTTGGAAGGGATCCCGAGGGTCACCTAGTCAAACCCCCTGCAATGCCCTCATACCTTTTGATTTTTGCTGTGAGTCTTGCAAGACCTGCTCTCTACCTTGTTAGTCTCTTTCCACCTGGCCTGGCAGTGAAGGGTCCTGACTGACTGACTCCAGCTACAAAAGAAGAGGCCAGAGACCACCTTTGCTGTGTATTCTGTTCAGGATGCCTAGAGACTCTTGGGGTAGAATACTGTTCAGGTTTTGTTCTTCTTTGTTGGAGAAAATATTTAATTTTGGAGATGCTTAATTTTCACTGTTATTAGTATTTCTTGTACTGTATCTTTATTGTTAGAACTTACTATGACTTATGTGGGGATTGTTTAATTTTATTGGATACTTATTGTATTTTGTTTATTGCTTATGACTACTGTACCTTTGTTCTATTTTTGTAATTATGTAAAAAATTTCATGTTGTAAACAGCCTTGGGCATGGTTTAATGGTGGAAAGTCAGCATACAAATAGACAATGATGATGAATAATGTTGCATGCAGCTGCTTACAAATAACACATGCCTCCTTTGACTCACTGAAGACAACAATGTCATGTATGTCATCTTAGTGCTCTAATTTATTGCCTGCCCCTGCCTACTGGCTTTGCCCACCCAAAAGATCTGTCCTTCAGCCATCACCATGGCCAAGACAACCTGACGGAAAGCCAAACCATGTGTTGCCAATTGCTTTGTTCTCCCAGCAGACTGTTCAAATGTATCTGCATGTTTTCCTCTGGTTGTGTGGTAAGGAAGGCAGCTCACCACATCCTAAGTCCAAATTCTTCCCGCCCCCAGAGATTCTTCACATGGCTACGTTTTGCAGAGAGTAAGCAGTGAACCAACAGCATTATTACTGCCCCTATCCCATTGTTGTGTCATCTTTAAATACTATATTGGTTTTATAACACTTGCAAAGGTTTTATGGCAGGAAATTAAATAGAATTGCTTCCTTGTCGCTTAAATATAGAGGTAGTGAGTGTTGCTATTAGTAACTACTGGCTGGATTCAAACCATCAGAGGTGTACAAGTACACAGAGTGGGGTGGGGACTCAATTTCCCTTCTTAAGACTTTCTATCAATGTCGCAGTAACACATTACACAAATATATAACATTGGCTCTTCTGTTACATCTCATTTTCATCCTCAGACTCATTAAAAAGCAAATTAACAACAACAACAACAATGTGTTTTTTATAGTCCGCCCATCTGACTGGGTTGCCCCAGCCACTCTTGGCTGCTTCCAACAGAATATACTAAAACACAACAAATGTCACACCTTAAAAGCTTTCCATGGGCAATGTATTTCCTTCTTGAATTATCGGCCATATTTTCTTCCAAATGGAAATGCCCTTCTGTTTCAACATCACCCAATTTATTTCTCATATCGTCCCTTCAAGTTCTGTATGGGTTGTCTTTCATATTTGCTCTCAGTGGAAGTCTCCACTATCCACTATGAAGTTCTAACTGGGCAAAGTCCTAGGTGTGTACAGCTGTCAGTGTGTAAGGTACCTTTCTCACCAATGCTGAATGCGGAACCGCAGGGGTGTAGCCAGCAGGCACAGGAGGGCATGGAGGAGTGGATACCTTCTTGCTTCTTGCTTCTACCTCCACACATTCATTACATGCGTGATTGGCTTCATTGGAAAGCGTCCCATGAGCGTGGGTCAGCATATGTAAAATGGGAATCTGTTCTAGAGGACTATCTGAACTTCACTAACCCAACATCACTATAGCTCTGAACTCAATGCCCATTTTACACATGGCATTTCAAGAAAACACATTTAGAAATTGCAGTAGCCACTGAGTTACTGCATTCAAAACTGTCCAGGACCGCAGAAGGATGAAATTGCACCCCACCACTACTGTGGGTTAAACAACAGAGCCTAGGGCTTGCTGATCAGAAGGTTGGCGGTTCGAATCCCCGCAACGAGTTGAGCTCCTGTTGCTTGGTCCCTGCTCCTGCCAACCTAGCAGTTCGAAAGCACATCAAAGTGCAAGTAGATAAATAGGTACTGCTCCAGTGGGAAGGTAAATGATGTTTCCATGCACTGCTCTGGTTTGCCAGAAGCGGCTTAGTCACGCTGGCCACATGACCTGGAAGCTGTACACCGGCTCCCTCGGCCAATAAAGTGAGATGAGCGTCGCAACCCCAGAGTCGGTCACGACTGGACCTAATGGTCAGAGGTCCCTTTACCTTTACCTTTACTGTATAATAGCAGCAAAGCCTCTGCCTATAGATATAATAATATATTAATCCTAGAAGTTATTCATTACTTCTGGAACTTTGCCATGTTGTATGTGCATGGAATGAGTAATGTCCTTGTGCAAGACTTGCCCATCTCTCTGCCTGTGTTTGGTGATGCTCATTGCTGGGTGAGCCTAACTTCCACTGGTTAGGATTTTTTCTTGCAAATGCAATCCAGTTGCCAACAAGTTAAGCAACCATACTGTGCGATAGTGAAATTATCGGAACAGGGTTTTCTCACAAGGAAAAGTTTCTGTTCTCACAAATACAAGCTGAAATCAACAATATGAGTAGGGAATTCTGCAGTGGAGACATACCCTGATTTACAAAAGGTTCTTCAGCTTAGAAAGTTATTCAGATGGTAAGACACAGAATAAATAATCATGTGCAGGTCGAGTAGACTTGATGTGCACATTTAACACACTAAATTCTATGAATGTAAATTTATATATGCAAGGTGTGGAGCAGAGCATCATGCATACATAAGGACAAGGTACTGTCACATGTCCCCCCACTTTCCTGAGGAGTAAGACGTTCTAGTACAGCACTACTTGAGTCTGATGTCCTTTGGAAGGGGAGATCACCGAAGATGTTAGGTGTTTTTATAATATTTGAATTGTTTACAAGTAGCACAAAAATGAAGGAATCAGCAAAAGCACTTCTCCAAAGCAGTAGTTCAGCAGTCGAGATCTTCAGAGAGCAAAAAACCTACACCCCAAGTTGGCTCCACTTAGTGACTCAAAACTCAGTTCTTTCTTCCTTAATCTGCCTTGTCCCCAAACTACAATCCCTCTTTGACTGCAGAAAAGATGAGTTTTCTCAAGGTCTAATGGCTCTCCCATTCCAAACACTTGAGAGAGTCTAGCTAATTCCTAACCGTAAATCCCATTGAGGAAACATCCACAACTCATCCTGAGTGAAGAGAGTTTCTTTGTCGAAAACCAAACTGGGATCAGGATTGCTTCAAGGCAAGCCCATAGTGATAGCCACCCCACCCCAGCAATCAGACAGAACACAACATGGTTTTGTGGGTTAAATGCACGTGCAATTTTGGTCTTTTGTTGCAGTAATAACATTTTAGCCAAGCTGAAAAATGACCAACAGCATAATTCTTGGGAATATAGACTTCAGATACATCTATCCCAGTTATAATAACAAAATAATAATGTAGATTGTAATGCTCAGCAACACTTGGTTTCCTGAAGAAGAGCAACTCAATCACTGATTACATGTCATAATGACTTTCACAACGCTCCAGGAAAAACCAGAAAATTAGATACAAGTAGGCGGGGATAATAGGCACATGAAACTAAAGGGCGAGTAAAGGTTTCAAGATTAGATTCCTTTTTTTAAAACTGGAAGGCAAGTAGAAAACAAAGACTGCAGCATGTACATTGCTAATATGTTTGTGGACTTTGCAGTAGAGGAATTGCTCTGTATATTAAGTGCATGGGACAGACAGAATATTGGACCAAGTCAGCTTGCAATGCTGCCCACATTTCCTCAATGACTGCAAAGTGGCTGCAAGTGATGACAGGTGTGGCCAGAAGCAAAAATATGAAGGCTCTTAGGGCTTATCCACACTTACCTTTTGTCCTGCTGTTTCCAGGCACAGGCTTGTGCTTCGAAGCTTTAGGTCTGAGCGTGCTTCCCTCCTGCCCCAGAGCTTTCCCTGCAAAAACCAGCTCCTTAGTTTTTAAGCAGAAAATCTGGGTTCCCCACAGATTGACATTTGCTCCGATTGAGTGCAAAAGAGCAGGTTTTCATGGGGAAAGCTCCAGGGCAAATAAAAAAAGGGTGTTCAGACATGCAGGCAGAACATGCCTGGAAAGAGCAAAGGAAAGTTAAGTGTGGCTGAGCCCTCACTTTTGTACAGTAGGGTTCACTCCAGCTATACAAAACCAGAGGTTTCTGCACACCCCACTTCTCTCCTTTATTCTCCACCAGGCCAGGGCTGGTGGAAGGGGTAGTCTAGGGAGAGGAAACATGGCCTGGGGAAATTGCCAAGGGCTTACAAGAAAGGCCAGGAGGGCCACATGTGTCTTCAGGGTATGGGGCCTCCCTACCCCTGAGTCTTCTAGTCCTTAGGAGTTGATGATAGAGTCATGTTCTAGGCTCTTCTTTCCAGAAAGAAAGGGCTGGCTGATGTGAAAGATACTACTGCATAGAACAATCTCCCACAAACGGCTGTCCAGATATTGTTGGACTGTGGCTCCAGTAATTCCTGGCCATTGCCCATGGTGGCTGGGGCTGATGGAAGTTGTAGTGCAAAACATCTGAAGGGCATCAGATTGGGAGAGGCTGCCATAGTAGTTGCGAGAGACTGGCCAGGGCCATTTCCTCTGGTTCTAACAGGCTTTCCATGTTTTACAGCACAAACTAGCAAAATCTGTTCACCAGCAACAAAAGTGGGATAGAAATACACAGAACAAGCAGCTTTTACCTGCTTAAATATCTGGGGGGAAATAATCTGTCGCCGGCCTTTGGCCATTTGAATTAGCCCAAAGGTTTGCCAGCAAAGCAACAGTTTATCTTAGACAGCTTAGTGAGTGAGACTAAGTAGTGCACTTTGTACCCACCTTTATATGTGTCACAAAAACTGTCTGTTATGCTTTCCCCAGAACATAAACATTCAGGCTCAGAATATTGCACCTGCTATTTCCACAAGAGCCCACAGCCTGTTCTGAAAATGTCTTTGTGACACTTTAAGGAAGACACTCTGCTGAAATTAAGTGGTTGGCTGGCTTGACTGTTGGGCACACTGGCTCTGCAGACAGCTGCAAAAACATCTACCCCAGCTTTTAAGACAGCTCTTGGCAAAGTGCACCCCCTGCCCTTTATCATGAATATACCATGAATTTGAGAATAAACAATCTTATGAACAAAAGACAATAATTTGCTAATTTTGTGTTGGTTGGAGGCAGACATTCTTGTTTTAGGTGATTTTGCAAGAACACTTTTGTATTGTTTTATGGGTATTTTACTATGTAATTTTGCATTTTTTATTATTTTTTTGTAAATCACTTTAAACTAAACTAAATTAACTAAGCTTCTTCAAGCTACTAAAGAGAAAAGATAATGGGTACAGTACTTTGTAGTTCTGTACACAAATGTCATTTTGTTGTTAATTATGTGCCTTATGTGAATTATTTTATTGTTTCTGTTTTGTTTTAATGCTTCTGTTTATTATGCATTATGATTTATATTACCTGCTTTTTAAAAACCACCCTTCAATCATTTTTTGTGAAGTGTAGAAATCCCTTAATGCATAGTACTTGCCATACATGTATTGATGATGTGAGTTAATGCAGGACTGTTCAAAAAACCACAGGTCTTAGTACATGTGCTACTTCGCACATACATGGATCTAACTTCCATATAAGAAATGGTATGAACTCCACATATGTCCTATCACATGTCCCCTTTTTGCTTTCTGTGCACAACATAGAAATGCAAGGCCACTTACTATATTTTCAAAGGGCAAAATAGGTACATGTGTATTAATCACATGTGGCAGCAAAAGAAAAGATTATATGTTATTCCCTATCCACTGGTTATAGCCACATGTGAAAATTCACATGTGGAAGCATTCTTTAAGTGGACCTTCCTAAAAATCCAAGGTACTATCCAGTTGTTCATCTGAGTTTTACATGTAAGAACTAAAATAGTGATTAATAAATAAAATTTGCTCTGTTTGTCCCTGTAGTGTAAGTGTACAGTTTTAGGTTTCTCCCGCACCCCTTTTCACTCCTTTTGTGCTTAATGGTGTCTTGCAGAGAATTTCAGGGTTTTCAGTAGGGTGGGAAGATGTGATCTAGGTGCTGCTGCACTATGAATCTTTTAAAAGCAGTCTAAGAAATATTTAAGACCTTAGTGGAGGAAGAACAGCTCTCCCAGGCATAATTTTTGGTGCTGGTTGCAGCAGGGAGCGTATGCTGTGAGGAAAGTATTATTTTTCTAAATGGAAGGTGTCAGATGGTCACGCAATGTGACTGCATGTTCGAGATCACTGCCTCCCATCTGCAATTTGTGACGTGTGAAAGATTCTGCCCAAATGTGCTCACCAACTGGAAATCCTCAGCACTTTTTTTTCTTATCAGGAGAGACCAAGATAACCAATGGTTTACAGATCAGGGATCCTATCAAATTAATATCACTCTAGGATAAAATCTGCTTTAAATACAACGACTAAACTCCAGCAAAGTTAACTAGTACATACAAGTCCATTCATCTGATTAAAACTCCTCTTAGTAAAACAAGGAAATTTTATATTACAAAGATTTATATTCATCTCTTTTAAAGCATACCTATTAAATAAAATAATAATAATAATATTAATAGGGTGTAGTCTCTTCCAGTATTAATTAGTGCTATATAATTGTTGTGCTTATTAAAAGCCTTACTGGGTTGGTTTTATGTGACTTCTCCAAATTCTAATATTATTGTTTGGTTTTTGCCTATTTTTATTTTGTTAAATTTATCCTAATGAAACTGAATTGGAAAGACAAAGAATGGGTTGTCTGTGCATTAAGGTAAAGGTAAAGGTACCCCTGCCCGTATGGGCCAGTCTTGACAGACTCTAGGGTTGTGCGCTCATCTCACTCTATAGGCCGGGAGCCAGCGCTGTCCGCAGACACTTCCGGGTCACGTGGCCAGCGTGACGAAGCTGCTCTGGCAAGCCAGAGCCGCACACGGAAACGCCGTTTACCTTCCCGCTAGTAAGCGGTCCCTATTTATCTACTTGCACCCGAGGGTGCTTTTGAACTGCTAGGTTGGCAGGCACTGGGACCGAGCAACGGGAGCGCACCCCGCCACGGGGATTCAAACCGCCGACCATGCGATCGGCAAGTCCTAGGCGCTGAGGTTTTACCCACAGTGCCACCCGCGTCCCTCAGGGCACAATCTGATAGTGGAACTGATCCAGTGGGCTAAGGATTTTGCTAGTCCCTAAGTATGGTGTGTTGGGGTCACTCCAGAGACAATATTTTGGGGAGTTTTAAGATTCACTTGAATGGGAGGCCAACTGCACCAAATCTGCTTAGGGACACACAGCACATTACATTTTAATTGTTCACCTAAGTCTCAGGTGGACATTTTAGACGTGACATGTGAAGCGATGTGAAGCTGAAAGCTGTGCTAGTTGCACCCACACTTTACATTTTTAGGTGTATACATACAATGTCCTAGGTCCTACAAAATAGAAAGTGTGAATGCAGTAAACACATGTATCATGCAGGTACACCAATCAAACAGCCATGATTGGCTGTGACTCCCCACTGAGTGTACTCTTGGTAGCAAATTGGGTATGCTGTTATGTAACATGTGGAACAGCTTTCTGACTGGAATACAGCTGCTTCCTTCTGGGATGAAAGAGTGTCTCTTCTTTTGTTACATCTTTACTGTTTTGAATCGTGAGATGCTAGGGAAATCGCATGCTATATGTAAAGTAGGATGGTGCTTTATAATTTGTAGGAAGTTCTTAGGGAATTCTCTGGGTCTACTGAGCCAATATTTTATTAAATAAGAGAGGGATTTAACTGCTATGTTCAGAAAGGAACCTGGCAGCCTGCTACTCAACAGTAGACCCACTTTGCTGAAGACCAGTGGTTCCCAATTAGCCAAGTACTGCAGACCCCATAGTCTTCAAAAAGCCAAGCCATGGACCTCCTGCTTTTGAAACTTTTGATATCTCTATGGTAGTTTTTATTTTGTGAATGGTGCAATGGACCCCCTGGGTGGGTTGTGTGGACCCCCAGGAGTCCACAAACCAATAACTGGGAACCACTTCTGTGGACCTTTTTCCTTTTTACTGGAATGAGGGTGCAAATTGACTGGCAATTTGCAAATCATCACAAGTATTTTGACAGAATATTGTGTTTCCAATCCTAATATCAAGCTCCTTGGCCCTTTTTGATAGTGTATCAATTGCTGTATGTTAAAGTACAACTAAAGCATGGTTCTTGACAGGGGTTACATGTTAATTGTAAAGCATGAGACTTGACTTATCCAAGCACAGTTAAAAATATAGCTTAACAGCACAATCCTAAATGTGCATAATAAAATAAATAAGTGCCACTGAGTTCAGTGGAATCAGATCAGAAGAATCTTTATTTGCATCAGCCACTAGCCCCCACAGGGTTTTCTATAAGTTACCCTTTCAGTATATTCCAGTGCTTAGCCACATTATGGGCTCTGCATGGAAGATTAGTGCAAACACCAGAGATTTCTTGATACTATCATCTACTTGATGTGTGTAGTGGTTTTGGTGCCACTTTGCCTGTTTCTCCTGCCTCAGTCTTGGAACTATGCTTGCTGGTTGTGTAGACACACCTAAAAATGCCTGTCTGTCTTCTGCAGCTGAGAGTGATGGGAACTGAAGGGATAGTGGCTACTCTGCTTTTTCAGAGAAGAGACTCTCTCCCATATTTCATTTCCTTCAATGGTACATAGTATGGCTGTTGCTACCTAATCCTAACTACTAGTGGAACAGCATATACAATACAGTAATTGTTGATTCATTGAGACCTATGGAAAGCATAAGAACAAGAACACTCTGAGTGTACCAGAGATGCTTTTGACCCTGAAATGAAAACACCATTTACTTTTATTATTAACAATTCACATTGCCATTAGCACATAAAACATGTATATAGACAGCAATAGCAGTTTTGGATACCTGACAGGAATGTTAACTTTTACAGGAAAAAAGAGTAGAAAACTACAAAAGTAGATGTCTTAAAAGTCCCACAACTAGTCTTTCCAGACTCATGTCCCATGATCTACACATATTTTAAGATTTTTATTTTTATTTTTAAATTTGACTGCAAAACACTTTTGTTCTGTCAGTCACTGCCATGTACTTTGCTTGGACTGTAACTTGTATCAACTGTATGAAAAATGTATGAAAAAGAGCCAAACCAGTGAAGTCAATATTTTTGTTTGCTACTTACACAGTGTGCATTATCAAGAGACCCTAGTATACTTTCAAGATGACTTGAAAATAGCAGCATGCATCTTTTTGTAGGAGATTAATATTTATCCCTTTGTTTATCGCACTGGCACACACTCACACTCTAATGAAATATCTGGAAGTTGCGACATCATTTGTTGGAAAGAGGAACTGACATAATGATGGACAGGAACTGAGAAGACAGCCTCACAGCCCTAGGTTAGAAATTCAGTCCTTTTGCCCATTCTGAGGGGAGGGGGGGCGGGTCTTGTGTGAGGGTGAGGACGATGACAAATCTTTCTTGGAGTACATTTATATGCATGGGCATAAGGAAGTCTCATTAACATAGTAAAAGAGCTGTAGTTTGTAAAGGGCTGGAATCTGGCAGCCCATTTTCTGTTTAATTAATTATTTAATTTATAACTGTAAAGTCATAGCATGAGAAAATGAGCTAGATTTTTTTTAAAAAAGAAAATAAAAAAGAAAGAAAGAGAAGGAAATGAAAAAGCAAGCAGTGTCTTAGGATGTGAATAATATCTGCCGTCTTCTTTGTTACATAATACTGCAGAGCCAAAGAGGAGAGAGAGAGAGACCAGAGCATCCACCAAATGTTGCATGAAGCTCTTAGGAGGGGATTTTGAAAGAAGAGTTTGCATTGTTCAAAAAACCAGTCAAGCAGACTGAGGGTGGAATTCCATCTGTTCAGTTCAGTTCAGTTCAGTGAACTGGGTCACTTTTAATGGTTCACTAAATTATGACTAACTAAAAATTACAGTTAATGTGCTTTAAAAATCTTGAGCTGCATGACAAGATCACCTTATTGCTTGTTCTCTCTTGCCCTTGAGTTTATCACCTTAGAAAAGTGTGTGTGGCGGGGGGTGGGATGGAGAAGATGTAGGTTGAACAGTAAAGAAGATGGGGATTTCCTTGTGTGGTAAGAGCTAGTATTCCAACACCATCTGAGGGAGTCATGAAGTAAACATGTTCCAGTTGCTCTTCTGTCAGAACAACATGCTAACTCTGGTTTGACTTTCGGAGAAATCAATTTCATGTTCCAGCAATATCCTGGTGATATATAAGGTTGGGATTTAATTATATTTCCCTCATGAAGGACTCTTCGTTCTTGCTGTTGATCAGGCTGCACCAAGGCAGGCAAATGAGCTGATGATCTTTCTAAAGAAAAGTTACTTGTTGGTTAACATAAAAACAGCTGGAGAAGAAACATTAGGATGCCAAGTCAAAGACTGGGCCTTCCTGAGTGAAAACAAGACCCACAAAGGTGCAGAGATGATGGGAACAGGGAAGGAAGAACAGCTGGTCATGGAACAACCAGAGAGGTCAAGAAACCAAACAGAGATACTCTGGGCAGACACTCATGCCTCGACATTTTCAGGAATGGAGTTTGCAGAGCTGAGGTAATGGTAACAGGCAAGAATGTTCTAAAGCTTATTGCCAAACTAAAAACATATGAAACTTCTTTATACTGAGTCAGACCATTGGTCTGTCCAGCTAAAAGGAAGTAATTCTCCAGGATGTCAACCAAGGCTCTCTCCCTGGCCCTACCTGAAGATGCTGGCATTGTACTCATCTAAAAAATCAAATGTGCAATATGGGAATACTGTTAGATTAGTCTTTATCACCTTAGGCTCAAGTAGCTTCAGCAGCATAAAGGACCTTCTGTTGGTTGAGACTGACACAGTGTTTTTGCAACCTCTCCTGTACAGAAATAATATAGCCACAGTTATCTATGGTTTGGTCACTTCTAGGTTGGGTGCCCTTTACATAGGAGTGCCTTTGAAGGCAGTTTGGAAACTGCAGTTGTCCAGAACACTATGGCCAGAATACCACAACAGACTAACACTACTCCTCTGAAACCTTTAGAGTATGCTTAATTGCCTATGATTCCTAGAAAGATAATACTTCACATTTGGCCATATCAACCAATATTTCAATGCTGAAATATTGACCAGGTACTTCTGTAGAACCTGTGACGTCAACAGTCAAGCCAGCTTCTTCTACTATGGCAGATCCCAAACAAAAAGTGTGGGGCACTTATGGTCAGTTGTTCTGTCCTGACCAAAAGCAATAACCCAGGGGGCAGATGCCAGAGTGCCTTAAAACAAAGCAGTCTAGGAAGCAAGCAGGTAAAGCTGGAGTTACAGGACCCTGGAGAACTCCAGGAGAGCAACATTTCCAACTGAGGGCTTATACACACTTCCTCTTCTCCTACTGCTTTTCGTGAATTGGAGCGAACAGCAATTCAGGTTTTCCTGGGGAAAGACCTAAATGAGGCCATTTACGCTTCCCAGACTACCCCCTCTCAGGCCCTGTTTCTTTCCTGGAGAGCTTAGAGCAGTCTCCTGGCCTGGGACCTAGCACTCATTGCCTCTCATGAATTCCCTCCTAGCTCCTTGCCTACCCATTACGAGGTGGGGACCTCAGGTTCAGGGATTGTGGTTTCTGGGGGTTCCTGCTCAGGAGTCTCTTGGTGTGCATACTCTTGGCTAGGTTTCATGGCTTGAGTCAGGACATCACTTTTACATGGTCTCCTTGGCTATTCCTTCCGTTCTGGCTGTGCTCTCCTCATCTCATGACTCTGAGTTGCTGCCCAGATAGAGGTCATGACACCAGTTTCATTTTCTCTAGTATCATTTTGCAGCACTGCATATATTGGTTGTTGCAAATATTGTTTTGTGGTGTTTTATATTTGGTTATAGCAGAAACATGAATCCAGGGCTGGGTCTTGCCTTATGACGCTTGAGTGAACTTTTCCCCACACACTGTCCTTTCTAAGAGGCAAACATCTGTAATGCCATTAATATGAATGACAATACATTCAAACTAAAATTCACAAATGCTCTGAACAGCTGGGTTAAATAATATGTGGAGAAGTGGGATATAAATTCTAAAATAAATTCACTGCATGCTGCAAAAGGTCACAAAAATCCATCTGCAGCTTTTGCAAATGTGAAGTTTGTCTTTTGCCACAAAACCAGGCCCCCCGACAAGTTTTTATTTGGTGAAACATATGTTTGGCCGCACTCCCATTTTGTGCCTGAAACCCTGGTTCCATATCCATTTGTATGTTCAAATCCAAATTTGTCAATTGTGAATGCATGAAACTTGTCAGATTCTGAATTGGTGCAATTTTTCATTTCAGCACTAATACACATATAATGCTCATCTGCCTCATTGTCTTTTGGCACTTGTTTCCACCGGAGTCTGGCTCAAGAGTGAGGCCTATTCATTGGAAGCCTTCTACAATGTACCATAGACATGTTTTATTAACTGCTTACTGGAAAATATGTTCTGCTATTTTTCAGTGGGGATAACTACTTTGCTGTTTCCATTTAGGGAGTGGAAGGATAGAGATTAATGTAATCATATCTAGCAAGTTCTGAGGAGTGTAGTTCCCAATGTTTGGCTTGAACTCATATGTATAATAATATTCTTGTTTCATTCATCCCCATGACTAGAACTAATGGTGCTGCTTTGCTCTCTTTCACTATGGCTTCTGATGAGTGTGCCAATTTTCAGTGCTGTGGTGAGTGATGTGGTACTCAGAATGCGCAAACTTGCTGAGTGGCCACCTGAGTGGCAGAACATTAGAATCTATTTCTATTACTTCTCTTTGACTGTAGCCATCACCTGCCAAATGAAAATGACCGCAACCTATTGCAGCTCAGTTGTCTCAGGATGCATTTACTCTGCATCCAGTATGCTTCCACTGGTGGTTAGTGAAGCCATGTACACACAACCTTAGCCACAATCCATTTCTATCCTGTAGTTTCTTGAGAAATACTCCATTTTGATGCATTTTCCCCAAACCAGATTTGATCCAATTTGAAAACAAACCACATGAAGACATTCATTCCCCTCTTTGCTCACTGGTGTGGACAGACAGTGGCCAAACAGAAAACATATCCAACCTTACTAATGTGTACAATGACCTGTAAATGTGATTGAAATGCGGGGGGTGGGGTGGATAACCCCCAATTCATTTTAAGCTGGTAATGTGAACACACCCTTAGTCGCAAAGACCTTTCATGTATTCCCATCACTTATAGTCCAGCACCTCCTGATGGGACTGCTTTGAATAACACAATCCCGGGGTCGGTAAAATTTTTTAGCCGCTGGCTGGTCCACTGTCCCTCAGACCTTGTGGCAGGCCGGAGAAGTGGCACTGGGGGGGGGGGAGCTGGAAGGAGAGGCAAGGGGGGCAAGTAGTCCTCCTCCCCACCCCCCAGCCCCAGCCCCAGTTGCTGTGCTTACCTTTCCTGGGGCTGTTGCCACCACCACCGCCGCTGCTCTCTGGCCCACAGGAGAACCAGGGCGGTGGCGGTGGAGAGAAGATGAGTGGCTCCAAAGAGAGGCTGCTTATATGGCACTCAGCCAGCTCAGCCCAGCCCCCTTCCTCCTCTAGGCAGGGCAGGGAGAAGCCAGGAGGAGGGAGGGAGGAGGCATCGCCGCAGTGTGTGTGAGGGAGAGGGTGGGAAATAGAATGGTGCAGGGGAAAAAGTGGCGCAGCCCGAATGAACAGAATCTCCACCGTCATCCACAGACAGTCTCCAGATGTTGCTGGACCACAGTGCCCATTATCCCTGAGTCTTGGCCATACTGGCTGAAGCTGATGGGAGCTGGAGTCCAACAACAATGTGTTCTACCATTGAGCCGTGAAATCTCACAGTATTTAATAGAACCACACTTAAATGCAGGTATTGTCTTCCCTTAAATACATAGGAATCTGACCAGATAAAAGTCTGGCAGACTAGGAGGGTTGAATATTATTATTTGTAAAGGTTTTTGTCATATTTTACCCTAGAACTGCTCTACCATGACCCCACCATGCCAGGCCCTGCTGTCAAACAACTGAGCAGCTTGTGCAAGTCACCATCCATTCTTGTTGCAGTATTTTGCACCTGCAAATTCTTGTGACCCATAACATTCAAAAACAGATGTTAAACTTCTCACATTACAGTACAAACTACATACATGCTGTTGTACTAGGCAAAGAGGTACTCACCACCAATGACCACGGCAAGGTATGCTGCTCTGTTTAGAATCATGAAACCCACGTGTATATATTAATATGACATTTGGAAATTCAGGATAGTTGCCATTCTTATTGGGATGACTTTGTTCCAGCACTCAATATGATACTGTCTTTACTCTATGATCATGATCATGAGAAGGTGGGGGTGAGCTGGGGATGACAGGCTGAGAGACATAGAGAATGGGTTTTTGCTGTCCTTTGAATACAATGCTGGGGGGAGCCAGAACCTCATAGGCTGTGAATGCTCTGCAATCTGTCCATCTAGGTGCAGGTTGTATATATGAGTAAATAAAAGCATATAACATAAAGACACTACAAACCTTCACTATGCCTCATTGTCCCAAAAGACCACAGATCATGGGAAGTGCACCTTCAACCCCCAAAATCTTGCACCACTTGTAGAGATTGGGGTGGCATGTAACAGTATGTTGAGTATTTATTTATTGCTAGATAGTATGGATTTGCTTTGGGAAACCAAAGTGGGATATCAATTTTTTAATACAGGATTTATTTATTTTTTTAAAAGAAACACCTTTCACAGGTTATTGGTATGTGATTAGTCCAAGGTCAAACTATTTAGTGACCTGAAATCTCCACTCTCTTGCTTAGGTGGGGTGTGTGCATTTACTTAAAGGTAAAGGTAAAGGTACCCCTGCCTGTACGGGCCAGTCTTGACAGACTCTGGGGTTGTGCGCCCATCTCACTCTATAGGCCGGGGGCCAGCGCTGTCCGGAGACACTTCCGGGTCACGTGGCCAGCGTGACATCGCTGCTCTGGCGAGCCAGAGCCGCACACGGAAACGCCGTTTACCTTCCCGCTAGTAAGCGGTCCCTATTTATCTACTTGCACCCGGGGGTGCTTTCGAACTGCTAGGTTGGCAGGCGCTGGGACCGAACAACGGGAGCGCACCCCGCCGCGGGGATTCGAACCGCCAACCTTTCGATCGGCAAGCCCTAGGCGCTGAGGCTTTTACCCACAGCGCCACCCGCGTCCCGTGGCCATTCTTATTACTTACATCCTGGCAAAAAGGATTTGTACCACCCCAGGTTAAACTAGAGAGCAGAGGTCCCTGTTCTACTCACAGATAATTAAATTGCCCCATATGAAAACACATCACATTATCAAACAGATTATCAAATAGATAATCAAATTATCCCATATGAAACACTGATCATTGCTATTTTCATTTTACAGCTTCATATTTCCTTTGCAAATGTCTTCTAGGTCTTATGGGGAAAGAAAAGTTAGGATTCTGTTTAAGAAGTATAGATAACAAACCTTTGGTTCCCTACATTTAATCAGGCTACTGTTGTGGCTTAGTCAGCCAGAGAACCAGATAAAAAGAGCCAGTTAACATGCTAAAGGTCAGAATTTCAGATGCGCTGCCACAAATGCATTACAACCAACTATTAATAATGCTTTCTTTTTTATGGGGTCTGATCATGTCCAAGGGAATGCCAGGTACATTTTTCTTAATGTATAAGCACAAGTTACACATAACAACCTAACAACACAATACTGCCTCTTTAATGCTAATCTATTCCTTGCAATCTACTAGATACATGTAGAATCATTGGTGTGTATCAAGAGAGCAAAATCAGATTCTGAAAATATCTGAAAGGATGCACTAGAGTGTACATAATAATGTATTTTAATCTGTCAGGCCTTAAAATTAATCATGAATTCCCACAGAGATTTTAATAATTTTGAGATGATGTGGCGTGTGTGTGTGTGTGTGTGTGCACGCATTTCCCCCCATCTAGTGATATTCTTGGACAGAGTTCTTCAAATGCAGCATGCAAAAGGGTGGGGAAGGGGAGAAAAAGGGGGCATTATTAAGTTACACAGGATACATTTATGAGCACAAATGTTTAATTGGCTGTTTTATTCCTTCTCTTCGACCTAATGGTCTATCCAAAAGGTATCTCAGACACAAAGCCAATCAGGTGATAAGGTTGGCACCCAGCATGAACCATAAGCAATACTGTATATATGAAGGAGAACAGTTCTTCTCTTGAAAATGAATGTGGAGAGGATCTGAACATCTGCAAATCATAAGACTAAAGCACAACCCAGATTAGATTAGATTTGTCATATGGTCCAACCCTTTGAAGTGCTGCATTGCAGGCCAAGTGCTGATGAAAGGGGACAACACATGCTCTGGTGTCTGTGCTAACTGAGGTAATGGGGTCATTAGTGATTTGCCAATAGCAGTGCCCTTGCTCTCCCCACTCCTGGCTCCTAAAGGGCCAACTGGGGCCATTGCAATACTCTGGTAAGGGCAAGGTTTCATCTATTTCTTTGGGTGGCGTTTTAAAGGCTTTTTCTTTTTTTGGAGCTGAAGCAAATGGCTTCAAGCTGCAGAAACCAGTATCCAATCCAGAGCTTCCACTGTAGTACCTGCTGCAAATCCATTTGATAATACACTCTCATTTTATTTTATTTTTTAAAAAGCAGTGTAATTATCACAAGATAAACACTTCAATGTTGATCCATTGTCTGTTACAATAAGCTACAATAAGCTATTGCCAAAGGTCTATTAAGTGAAGAACCAAAAAAGGGAGACATATACAATTTACTGCCCAACATCAAGCTACTGACTCTAGGCCTAATTATGGGCATAATTCAGTTGCTATGCAAGCTGATCATCCTGCACCTCTCTGGCAATGCCTGACAAAATGCACGTAATACATGTGTGATAAGAAGGCTGAAAGACAGAACTAGAAATCCCATTTCATGACCATAAAAGCTCCCTGTATTTTTTTTTAATTAAAGCATATGACTTGTGATCCCCAATTTACACGGATTTTCCTCAGCTATGTATCCCTAACATGCGTTCAAATTGGTAACATCCACGGCAATCAGAGTCAGAACAGTCTGGCCACAGTCTTCGTTTCTACTGCTTTCTTTCCCCTTCCGTCTGTCTCTTTATCTCCTATACGCATTCCTGTTTTGAACTCTGGCACCCTTTTACATAAGCTTGCTACCAATGAATATTTAATTTTAGAACAGGCATAGGATGTATTGAAAGTTTCAGACTATTGTATTAATAGCATTTGAGTTGAGATTTTGTTTTCCAGCCTCAGTGGCTGATGATATTTCTGACGGGAGCACTGAGGTAGGGGTGGAAGGGAACTGAAGTGTGTCTGATACAGCGGTTTCTCTTCTGTATCACAGTTTTATTTTATTTTTTATGAGGCTGTCGCAAATTGATGTCTTCTGATATCCAGTTCAATAAAACATTGTAGAAGTTTCAGTTGTAGATTGGAAATTGAAGGGATAAAGAAAAAAAGGAATGAAGGAATGAATCCATAGTAGAAGTTATCAGTGGGGCATTTCATCTATTCATTATGAAGATACTTTCTGGGGGTGAGAGAGGATGGTTAGCCTCTCTTTAATTAAAGCTGTACCTGGTTTATACAGTCTAGCTTTTATAATCTCATACACACAACCCTATGTTAAAAGCTCATGAAGATCCCATCCCTGAATCTGGAATGTAAGAAATCAAGTAAACATTGGGCAAAATTGGGACTAGAATACACCCTCTAGATTTTATTTCAGAGCAAACATATCACTCCTGCACCCCCTAGCCATGCTTTTGCACTTCATTTAATAACAAAATCAAACACAGGATTCCCATTTTGAAGTGATGGGTAGAAAAGTTACATGACATGTTGTTTTCTTTTTGCTTCCCCACGAAGTACACTTTCTCCCTTGAAATGTCATATACCATTATGTATTGGTGTGCTCAGAAAAATCACAGACCCCTGAGCAAACATCAGAATAATCCCCTTCCTCAACACATATATAGATTTCAGGTCAGACCTAAACCAGTCTGATAGCTAGGAGGTATATGCTGGGACTCCAATATGTACACTGGACTCTGCAAGTTTGTCTCTTTAGTTTCTGGAATGCTTTGCAGGCACACTGGTGCTGTGCATGTCCTCTTGTATGAAGAGCTCAGGGCACTTCTGTTCTCATGGAACTCATTGCCTGCCTTTGAACCATGTGGAGTTTTGGAGTGTATCCAAGGCACAATCACATAACTGAAGAGCAATCACAATGCTGTCTGACCTCAGTGCCCTTCTGGCTCAGAGGAAGACTCAGGGAAGGGAAGAAGGAATTGCCTAGGCAGGCATCACCCCCTGCTCCAGGACCATTCAAGTCAAAGGGCATTGTTTTGCCTGATTTTTTTTTCAGATTCAGAGGGCACACCTTTGGTGAAGTTCTCATTGCTCCCATGGCATAGGATCTAGAGGCTACCAAATCAAGCAATGGCCCTTTAAGAAACAGATTGCAGCTCAGAGTGGATGAAGTTAACAGCCGGCTAACCAACTAGTCTTCAGAAGGGTTCAGCATGCTGCTGAGTCAACAGCTCTCTTTGGGTGACTTCCAGTTAGCCCTTGCCACAGTGACCTTTCCTGGGTCCTGACAGACCTTCCCTTCCCTTGCTGGTTGTGATCCATCAAAGCCTACTTGACCACTGGACTTCATTCTTCTTTTCTGGACTTGAACCTGCCAGCCTACTTGACCACTGGACTTCATTCTTCTTTTCTGGACTTGAACCTGCCAGCCTACTTGACCACTGGACTTCATTCTTCTTTTCTGGACTTGAACCTGCCAGCCTACTTGACCACTGGACTTCATTCTTCTTTTCTGGACTTGAATCTGCCAGCCTACTTGACCACTGGACTTCATCTTTTCTGGACTTGATCCTGCCATTCCAGTAAGTGCCACTTCTTTAGCCTGGCTGCCCCTGGGGACCTTGAGCCAAGTTAGAACAGGACAAGGATAATCCATTCTCTGTAACCCTATATTCTTCCATAAGCGCTGTGTGATGCCGGCTCCATCACTAATCTGACATTGCCTGGGCAGAGAGAAAAATACCACTGTGGTAGTTACTTTGCTTGCACGTTATTTTATTTTTCCAGAAATTAACTGAAGTGTGTCTGACACACTATGCACTACATTGCATATTGACATATAAAGTATGGGAAGTATTGTGAATATGAGGACAACATTAATATTTTAATTAAGCAGCCACCACTGTGGAGGGAAAGACTGTGTCTCATGTAGCACACAGTGGTAACTGTAGCATACTTGTAGTATATTTATAACGAAACAAAATATAATTGCTATGTAATTACAGTTTAAGACCAAAACAATTTCTTAATCAGCAATTATGAAAATAATGTTGAATTATTTTCATTAATAAATGTTTTGCAATTAACACTGTTTTGAAATTAATGTAGTATTTACAGCATTTCTAAGACTTGGTTACTTCAATTAAAGACCAATTTAATCAATGCTGGGCTGTCAAAATACCCTCTCTGTTTAAGTGCCCACGCACAGGCAAGTAAGTCTGCCAATTATATTAGAGCCTTGGTTGTTCATTACCAAAATCAAATATCCATCCATGACAGAATGAATGTTTTTGTACCCTTCATTATCTCCATTTTTCTATTATCCTGTGCCTAGCAAAGAGGAAGGTAGTAAGAAGATAAGGAAATCAATATAAGAAATGTGGATGAAAATGTGATGCTGGGATCAGCCACGGATGCTCTACCTGAACCACTGGTTAAACCTCTATCACAGGTGGATATTTAAGGAGAGAAAATAGAATTCACTTAGCAAAAGGGAATATTAACTTTCTTTATCAACTAACTAATAGCTAGATATCCTTGAGAAGCATGAGTCTTCTAGATTTTTTTGCTCAGAGGCTTTGAGAACACTGAGATGTGCAACCAGGTGGTGTCATTCAAAAATCTAAGGGGAACATGATGTAGTGCTTCAAATGGACCTAGATGGCTTAAGGACCTTTGGAATTTTGGAGCTAATCCCTCTTCTGTACTTGACTTTCTGTCAACTATATACTGTAATAACATGTGGCAGCAAAAGTGGTCATGACCCTACTGAAAACGCAGACCCAATATGGCATCAGAAGTCAGGATCAAAGAATGGTTGAGTATGCTTAAATTTTTTATCTTGTATTTTTATTATGTGCACTGCCCTGAGATCTATAGATGAAGGGGATATACCAATTTAATAAATAATAATAGTAATAATAAAGTGATATTGCAGCCCTTTGGTGTGTGTTCACACTACTCCTCCCATTTTACTGATGCTTCTTTTGAAAGATCTTATTCATTTACTTATTCATATTTCTTATTTTTATCTTTAAAAAATATACACCAATTTCATTTGGAATTCTCAAAGCAGATCATAATATACATAAAGCTTTAAGATAATCAAATAACAACAGTTAAAATATCCAGATTGCCATATAATTTCAGTAGCTGCTATAGCAGTCAGAACAAAACAAAACATAAACATACTCAATGTCAACAGTCAGGAAACTAGCAGGGTAAAGAGATTTTTTTTTAAAAAAAAAACTGCCCAGAATAGCAACCCATCATTGATGTTCACCCGGTTTCCATAGGAAGTTCATGCCACAAAATAGGTGCCATAACAAAGATCCTCCTTTGAATCCTGGCCAACGCAACCTCAATAGACTGTAGTACAGTTAGGAGGGCTCCACTCAGCAACTTAGGTGGACTATATGGAAAATATTTTGTTCTCTTTTTCATTCAGCCTCTTCTCTGAACTGAGCAAATATATCAGTGTGTGCACTTCGAACCAGTGATGTCATAAACACAGAGTTAGAACTAAATAATGCTTTGCATTTTGATGGCCATGACTCCCCTGTGTCTCTCAATCTCATGCATATTTCTGCATGTTTTCTCCAGCCACTCCTCCATTTCTCTCTCCCCCACTGTATTCTGCACCTTCCCGCTGCAATGAATTCTCCATTGATGCGGTATACATTTGTCTGTCTCCTTCCTCCAATCTGGCTTCTCTATGGCAATGGCAGCAAAGATAAATATCTTTGGTGAGGCAGAAAGGAAAATGAAGTTCAAGTGGATGGGACAGAGGTACAGAACAAGCCCTGGCTAATGTATGTCTTGAAGCATGAAGACTCTGAAGTAGTGTGCGATCTCAAGAGGAACTAACTGCCTTAAAGATGTTTATCCTCTGTGTCCCTGGTATGGTGTTTTTCTCAAAGGTTTGTGCTTTGAGAAGAATCCCAATGTCCCACTGCAAAAAGCAGCAGCAGCAGCAGCAGCAGCAGCAACAGCAGCAGCATGCAAGGTGATCAAAGAGCGTGTTTACTCCTAAGTAAAATCCACAGAGTTCAATGGGATTTAATTCCTTAATACATTTGCTTACATTTCTAGCCTTTGAATAGGTAGTTAATCTACGCCACTCCCTTGCAGTTTTCTTTGCTAATGAGGGAATGATAGTGCAGTCCAATGGAAATGCTAAGAAAAAGGAAAATAAAATGTCATGCAGCACAAATAGTAGAATTAGGGTTATCGCCAGCTGCTCAGAAAAGACAATCCTATTCATTTCAGTGAGTCTGCTCTGACTAAAAGTGGATGCAACCTTAGTGTGGATTTGGACATTACCTTTTATGGATATCTGTGCAAAAAGGAAAGAAAAAGAGGGGGGGGGGCAAGAGAAACTTACAAATCCTACTTATGGCGCAATCTTTAGCATATGTTCCAATATACAGAGATGACTGCAGATAAAATCCATGCTTCTGATTCACACTTTACATTTCAGCAGACAGACAGAGATGTATTGCATATTATAACCAATTTTTATAGCTACCCATACCTGCAAAGGAAACAAATATTTGTTGGCTATAAATGTAGTTGACCTGGCATTCATTGCTTGCATTCTCTAGTTGGCAGCTCCACCAGAATGCAAATCTAGAGAGTACACTTTGGAACAAAAGACTTTCTAAGAAGTACGACTGGAAAAGATCTGCGAGAACTCAGGTGGGCTGAAAGCAGCTGAGCAGAATCGAAACCGAGCCATAACTCTTGAATGCTGCACATATACCTTCTTTTTTTTTAAAGACCCAGTCCAGTGCTATATTATAAAGGTAGGTAGGGCATTAATGGGGCACAGAGAGCACAGATGTGACTATTTGGTGGAGAGGTGCACATCTGTCTGTCTCTGTGGCAGCCAAACACTTGTTGGCAAAGGCAGGGGAATCTCCCAAAGCTTTAAGGGAAATGCAAGTAAAAAAAGGAAAAGAACAAATTATCCTCTTTTCAGTCCATCTTTACTTAGCTTTATCCCGCAGTGTGTTAATTAGATGAGCAGATGTATAAGTTAGGAAGATTTCCAGATTAATTGTCAGGAAAGTGAAATGCTCAGCACAGGCTCCACTAAGCAGGGTTCTAGTCTCTTGTCATGTTGCCACCAGCAGCACCAAATAAGCAGACAGGGCATCTGCAGCTTCTCCTCTATTTTGCCAAGGCCATCTTCTTGGCTCCTCTTTCCCGCAAAGGATGCTCCATGACGGGGCTGCTCTTTAGTAGCAGAAAGAGACCCAGAGCACCCCCCCCACCCCTGCCAAATAATACCACCCCTCTCCGGGATGCTGATAAAAAGATCCAAGCTGTTCATCTATTCTCTGTAACTTGGCAAAGGCCTGGACATATTCGTGTGCATTGTTTGGTGTAGTAATGAATTCCAGGACTTTACAGAAATCAACACTCATTTTTGCATGTTATACAAGATTAACAGAGAATTAGGGAGCTTCTCAGCATATTGTAAACTGGGGCTGGCTAGAAGTTTTTTTTAGTATGTAGAAATACGGTATGATCTAATACCTCAGGTTGGTCTCCCAGGGAAGTTCATTCAAAATTATGTCCCATACCAAGTAGGAAGGAGCAGGGCCCTCCAGCTTCTAACATGAAACCAGGAGCACTGGGGTGCATTATTCCCTGGATGGGAATAAGGGAATGATTTGGTGGATGATAATAGATTAGTTGGACTGGTAGGTTAGGGAGCAACACGGGTCCTATTCACCAAGAATGGGGTGGGGGGCAGGCATGCCCTCATGCCTGGTCCCCAACATGCCTGGTCCCCAACATCAGATTTTGACATGTTTAGTACAAGGTCTAAAGAGTATTTCTAAAGGCATTCATCTGACAAGTCTTCAGGGTTCCTCATCACAGGGAGGCTTCAAAGTGTGCCCAGCTGAATTCATTCAGAAACCCACTCCAGACCTTCACATGAAATGTACTGTACAAAGATTAAAAGAAGAGTCCATGCTCCTGAGGACATTAGCAGTATTCCTGTACACAGGAAAAGATTCTGTAAAAGCTAATGGGAGAGCAAAAATATATTCACAATTTCCATCTTATGAATTACTGCCCTGTAACATCCCAGAGCATAACAAAACATGCTGAATCTTTTAAGTAAATGGTAAGAGGTTTCTTTTTTTTTTTTGGAGATTTCTCTCTCTCTCTGTTTATGAATTTGTTGTATTGGTTTTTCATGTACCCTGCCCTGTCATTGTTCATTTGATGAAAAGCAGGTGAATATAATATAATTGATATAAATACAATATAAATAAATAAGTTTTAATATAAATAAATAAGTTGCAAAACCATTTTTAAAATATAAATAAATAAGTTGCAAAACCATTTTTTTCCTAATCAGAATCTTATATTCATTTCAACAGATCTGTGGTTGCCATCACACGATAATATGTGCAAATGATTAAAAACAATTTATGATATTGTAACAACAGAGGCATTTCACACAAAAGCATGTTGCGGTTTGCCAAAATTCTTCTTGTTAGGAATCAATTAAAACCAGAGCAGAGATTGATGCATATTTAGGTCTTGGAATCAGAAGTTTCAGTTCCTCATCAAGTGTGGAGTTTGGTGTACATCTCCAGATGGCCCATACAAATGCTCTGCCGTACATCACTCACTCTTTGAATGTCAAGCATCTCTGGGATTAAATACATCACCAGTTAGCATCTTATAACAGTGCTAGAGCAATGGCGCCTCATCATTTTACGCATTTACTCTCTGAAAATAATTACACTCCTCCTGTGTAAGAATGGGAAGTAAGTTGTGGTTGTTCAAACAACCTACCAGTATTCACCATCCAAGCCACACAGCTCTTGGGGATCTTCCCATGTTGCCTGCCACCCTCAGCACTATTATGGAACTTAACTGGAAATGGCATGCCTAGTTTTCATACTGCAGGCATTATTAGATATAGTATGATCTGTATATATTGACATAGGCCATGTTGTTCTATTAAGCAAAAAGGATTTCTTACCGCCTTACAACTGGTGGGGGAGAGTGGTTGGTTGTTTTGGATGCTATCTTTGGGTCCCCTCCAAGCCTGTGGTTTTATATCTGTAATATGGGATTTTGTTGAAAGTGAGGCCACTAAGTGGTCAAATGAGTCTCTTTCTTAAGTCCATAGCTATAGCCAGATCTCCTAATGATTTCTTTGCAAGACTAAAGCATATAGGTGACTGGTTGCTGGAGAAACTACCAGCTGGTGATGCTTTCAGATGAGAGCTAAACTGGGCAGGCTTCCCCACACCCCACCACATTGGCTAGAGGTGATATCGGGAAACAATTGTTGTTGTTGTTTAGTCGTTTAGTCGTGTCCAACTCTTCGTGACCCCATGGACCAGAGCACGCCAGGCACTCCTGTCTTCCACCGCCTCCCGCAGTTTGGTCAGGCTGATGTTTGTAGCTTCAAGAACACTATCCAACCATCTCATCCTCTGTCGTCCCCTTCTCCTTGTGCCCTCCATCTTTCCCAACATCAGGGTCTTTTCCAGGGAGTCTTCTCTTCTCATGAGGTGGCCAAAGTATTGGAGCCTCAACTTCACGATCTGTCCTTCCAGTGAGCACTCAGGTCTGATTTCCTTAAGAATGGATGTGTTTGATCTTCTTGCAGTCCATGGGACTCTCAAGAGTCTCCTCCAGCACCATAATTCAAAAGCATCAATTCTTCGGCGATCAGCCTTCTTTATGGTCCAGCTCTCACTTCCATACATCACTACTGGGAAACAATAGAGCTGGGCTAATCCTCTCTTCTGCTGAGAAAACACAGATACTTAGGTACCGGTAGCTTGTTCTTTGTGCTAAATCCAAAGCTATGGCTCAGTGGGTGGGGGAATGGGCCTTAGAAACCTAATTGGGGAACAAGATCTGTTGGAGAGTTGGTGCTGCAGGTCTATTCCTCTTACGTTCAGCTTAAACCATGTATCACAAACATATCACCCTCTCAAATAGTCATCATTCTAAGGAAAACCATGCCAAGGTGTGTGCTAGCAAACATGAATTCTCTCACTGCTTATGAGGAGTTTTGAAAAGAAAAACCGCAAATTGCGGCAGAAATGTGGAGATCTGAATTTAAGACTGGAAAAATGAGAAACCGAGAGGACTGAAATTGACAAATCCTTCCAACCCTCCTTGGAGAGCCATTGCCAGACAATATAAATAACAGTCTGATTTGGTAAACAGCAGGTTCTTATGTACCTTCTTAAAACAGAAGCCATATTCTTTTTATTTTTTAAAAAACAAGACATCAAAAAGATTGGAATGCTACTTTATTCCTTATTATTGGAAACACCATTGATTAATCAATTTCCATTCAACATTCACCTCCATTTTAAAAACAACAACATGAAAAGGATTATCATACAAGCACAATTATGTGGAAGTGCCACTTGCCCCTCGTCACAATTGATGCAAGACATAATGCTCACATTAAGCAATCCTAGCAATAAAAACACTGACAGAATAAAAAAGGAGAAAATAAAAGCGCAGCACTTAACCTACTGTTTTCTTCTGTTTTCAGCACTTGCTAGTGAGCTCCGCTACTTCAGTATATTGCAGAAATTTACATAATCTATGATCTGAATGGATACATATACTGCTGTCAGAGGAGAATTGATCTCCATGCCAAGATTTGACAAAGTTAATCTTTTACTACATCTTCTGTCCTTATTCTCCTTTGATATGTTGTCTTATAGATTAATCTAGAATGCAATGTATATGCTCTCTAGTCCTAGGACATAGGTTTTAGCTACTGTGATGCAGTAGGTCTGAGTATGGTCAATGCCTGAATGGGACACCAACTGGAAACCATATGTAGACCACCTTGAATTCCCATGGTGAAAAACTGGTAGGATACAAAGTGTAAAGGTAAAGGGACCCCTGACAGTTAAGTCCAGTCGAGAACGACTCTGGGGTTGTGGCGCTCATCTCGCTTTACTGGCCAAGGGAGCCGACGTTTGTTCACAGACAGTTTTTCCGGGTCATGTGGCCAGCATGACTAAGCTGCTTCTGGCGAAACCAGAGAAGCTCATGGAAACGCCGTATACCTTCCCGCTGGAGCGGTACCTATTTATCTACTTGCACTTTGACGTGCTTTTGAACTGCTAGGTTGGCAGGAGCAGGGACCGAGCAACGGGAGCTCACCCCGTTGCGGGGATTCGAACCGCTGACCTTCCAATCAGCAAGCCCTAGGCTCAGTGGTTTAGACCACAGCGCCACCCACGTCCCTCATATAAAATGTACTAAATAATATTTGTTTAAAAATTCCTCTAGGGCAAATTGATGCAGGTGGGGTGGGAACCTGTAGCCCTTCAGGTGTTGGACTCAAACTCCCATAATCCCTGACCATTGGCCATGCATTGAGGCTGATAGGAGTTGGAGTCAGCAGCTTCTGGAGGGCCATAGTTGCTGTTATGCTGTTGTGAGGGATTCTATTTGGGGGGTTGAATAATAGTGAGACTAGATAAGCTAGTCTAAGTTGCATTTTCAGCTGAATTTGGGGGAGCCAATTGAAAAAATCCATTATGTTGAGCTATTTCAATTGCTTTTGTTTGATTTGTTCATTGCAAACAGCTGAAAGTATGTAAATTTAGATAATAAACCTGATTTCCAATGGGGGTTGAGTAATTTCAATTGCAACTGTATATAAATTGGCAGAACTGCATTGAGTTAAAGAAAAGGATGTGAAGTTGAAGACCTGACTGTGCTTTGTCAAAATCTAAAGGAAACAGAACATGTCAGTTAGACACATGACATTGGGATTTTCAGTTGAAAAAGGCTCGTAGAGCAAAATTCTTGCATTTTGTAATTAATTTCCCCCCCAAGTAGTTTCCAAATCAATGTTGGTAGGAAAATATAAGGAAAATGCAGATTTTGCATACTCCTACTTGTGTGGCCTGTAATGATGATAACATTTGATTCACATGTTTTGTTAGAGTCTGAACATGATGAGGAATCAGTGCCAAATGTAACCACTTTATGTACCGTAAGCTTCCATGACCTATAGTCTGTGTATAAGGCACACTCCAGAAAACAATAGTTGCAACTAATATATTTGGCTATGTATTTAAGTTCTAGGGATGTCTATGAGATTCTCCCACATTCATAGTTCATAGAGTTTTTGAGACAAATATTTATTATGAAACAGATCATTAGTGATTTCAATGAGATGTACAGCTGGATCATATACACATTTGTTCAGAATTGTTCCCATTGAGTTGAGTGGAGCTTACAGCCCAAAACTATGCATACCTACTTGAAAGTAAGTTACAATGAATTCAGTGAGGCTTAGTCACAAATAATGATTGTTAGATTACACTCCTGTTATTTGGGATTGTCAATCTGTCTACAGGAGAGAAAAAAGATCTGTTTTCTGTGAGAGAAGACACCAGGGACTTTTCATCTAGATCAAAACATGATGTTTCTTAATTTTATATCTGAAAATAAAATGTACTATGGTACAGTGCATATCAAGGAGACAAAATATATTATTTTTCTCTCCCCCCTACCCCCAGTACAATGCACATTCTATTTCTTGTTTGTGTTTCTTTGGTTGAGCATGCTTTTGGCATTGACATTCATGGACCTGTATGTCCCTTTCAATTTCAGAATGACCAAAGACCATGGCTTTACGAGTGAGAAGAGGATTGTGCTCAAAACTGGTCATTGAGTTTTGAGGGCTCTCATCTGGGTCACTCATAAGTTTATGTGCCTCTACCAACAATGCATATTTATTGGTCACCAGAGTCACCTGGTTGTGGAGTCAAATATTGGTAGTGACATCCTAACTATCAGCCAGACAGAGACTCTGCTGATTCTGTCGGTTTGTGCAACTTGAAAATAGTTCTCACAGTAGATGGGGCAAAAATTAACTAACACATGCTTGTTTTGATCCCCTTTTAGTTAATGTATGAAATAAATTCATGGAGAGGATAACATATTCCACTTTCTTTGCCCTGTATATGGTTTTAATAAACACATTAGGAGCAAACCTAAATACAGATTAGAGTAATGATTTCATAACCTCATATTGGTAGAACTCATCAGCTTACAAAAATACCGTCACATGAAGGGAAGAATAAAGGAACTATGGTGATTTTCAGATACAGTTGACAAGATACCATTTAGTAAACTTTTATTTTTTTTTAACTAACAGTATTCGGGGATGTTGTATTCAAGACTGCATCTAATAATCTCATCAAAATGCAAAAACAGTGACTGTGTTATAAAACCAATGATCTGTTATATTCTGCAAGAATTTACAAAAGCCTAATGTCATTTACTACACCATGAGAACCATAGTTGGATTAAAAAAAAAAGAATCCAAAAACTGATTGCTGCTGACGAAAAAGCAAACTGTTTGCTAATGTAGAGCTTTCAAGGTATGACGTTCTTTGCTTACAAAGAAACAACGCTGTGTTCAGATGGAAATGACATGTTGGTTGGAATGAGCTTTGAAAGAAATTCAGAACCGTATTCATTACAGTGAATTACTACAATGTAAGGATTTTCTAGTCTGCAGTTAATAAGGAGTACATTATATAGCATGGACTGCAGAGAACCCTACAGGCTTTGCGGAGTTCATTCACTTTTAGTATAAAATTATATAGCCACATCTTAGGAATGTGTTTGCTAATGATCACACATGAGAGGCTTGGCATCAAGGTTGGGGAACTTTAGGCCTAGGGCCAAATGTGGTCCTACAGACCTCTCTACCCACCTCTCAATACTCTCTCAGGCCACACCAATCCCTTACTGACTGTGCTCCGTGACATCTTTGAGTGAACTGTGTCCCTGAGCTGTGACAATGCCTCTTGCTGGCCTGGATTCATCCTTACTCTCAGTGAAAGCTCTTTCGTTGCCACAGTTGCTCTGTAATGAGTAAACTTTGGCCCTCCAGATGTTGCTGAACTACAACTCTCATCGGGTCCAGCAAGAATAGACAGTGGCCAGGGATGCTGGGAGTCATAGATTAACATCATCTGGAGGGCCAAAGGTTCCTTACACCTGATGTAGGTGTTTTCATGATAGCGTCTTTCAAACCATGTCAAAACAGTCTGAGCTACTCCGAGATTAGAAGCTGTTCAGGGAAGGCTTCCTCTACACATCAGTGTGTTGGCAGTAAAGCAGTACAGTAAAGCTAGGGCCTTGTCATAACACACACACCACTGAATGGTCACGGTCTGGGTCAGCTTGACCCGCACTTCAAGTAGGTAATTGTACAAGCTCTCGGAGTTCATTTCTTTGTCGTTTATTTTTATACTCATAAACAGCAAATGTTTGCTCCCCAAGAGCTACTGCAGTTTGACACACAGAATCTACAGTGAAAACAGAAAGTCTTGGATGAATTCCTGAAACTGGCAATGGAGTCAGGCAGGCACATTTGTCTGGGAAGGTAATCCAAAAGAGAGGGGACTCTACAGAGGTGTACTATAAGATCAACTCACTCCTGTTTTCACTGTCACAAATGAGGGTTACCTTAAGAAGGGCCTCCTCTGACAATGCTAATTCACATAGCACAATATAATGGAGGGGAGCTTGTATTGACCAGTGGAGCTGTACCAAGTGGTGATTGACCTGGCATACTCAAGTTGTCGCTATTTGGAGACTTTTATATTTAATGTCTGACGTGAAAAAAGACAAAATCTGATGCACCAGAGGTTCATTTTTGGTTCCTCTTCTGGGGGTCTCACCTGGCTGTTTGCTGTTTTGGCTTGTAACTTGGTATGGAAGTGAGACTATGCGTGGGGTCCTGGTTGACCATTTACACTGGGAGATCATCATTTTTAATTCCATTTAACATACTGCTGACTTTACTGCAGGACCTGGGGTGAATTTGGAAGACTACTTGAGAGTGGTTCTAGTGAGTCTTCATGTGGTTTGTTGGTCACATGATGTGGTGATTAGTTGATCCAGTTGCTGCAGTATTGGTGCTTATCCAGTGAACCTAAACCCAGGCAACCGAAGTAAAGATTGTTGCCGGGGCTTAAAGATTTTGAATCCATTTTTGGATCCACGTTTGTGCCTGAGATACCAGGTCCTGGTATTAACCAGATGTGTAACTCTAGGAGCTAGCAATCATCATATCCTCAAGACTTGATAGTGTAACACATTTTGTGTAGGACTGCTCTTGATGACTGCCTCAAAACTCCTGGTGTAAACTGTAATATCCAATCTTTTGACAGGGATGAGTTCCTAGGAGTATATAAACCAGTAGTAGAGGGATAACTCCATTTTAAAGAACATTGCTTTGACTAGTACCTTCTCCATTATACTCTCCCACTTCAGTTATTTTTCTTCAAGGAGCATAAACCAATGTTAAGAATTTGTTAGAGTTTTCATATCGATATTACCTTACATTGCCATTATGGAACAGTTTGGGGCTTTGTGGCTAGCTACCATGACAATAGATGCACAGCCTGGAACCAGTTTTAGTTAATTAGAGTCAATCAATCCAAACTTTGCTAACTTACTCATGTGAAACAATAGTATAATGAACCAAAGTCTGCGAGATGCTTGGGAAACACAAATTATTGCACCCTGATAAATTAAATGTGACTATTACAAAACCTCCCTTCTAAATGAATACTCAGAGAGGGAATGTATGGGTGAATAACCATAATTTTAAAAAGAGGAAAAAAATGTAAAAGCAACTAAAATCCCAATTTGCTATTTTCATTTTTCTGTAAAAGAAATAACATGCTCATACTACCTCACATGCAAGACAAAATGTGCATAAGATGGTAACTCTTTTGGAAAAGATTATTTTAAAAGACCTTTTCAACTGACCTTGTATACTTAGATTTCCCCAGGTATGAGAGTTTACAAAGAATTTGCTTGTTGTTCATGTGCCTCTTATAAACACAACCTCTTGCAAGTTGTCCTGTGTGACAAAGTTTCATCAAACTCATATCAATATACTGGTCTTGAAGAAGAAAGTGTAAGATGGAGATATGAATCAGCAGCTGGGCTGGAGAAGGTGGAGTAACAAGGTTCTTATGCTACATGCACATGCCACAATCTTAAGGCCTATCAACATTCCTGAAGATCAGGCTTGAAAGAAAGGAACTTGGAAATGCTAGTAAAAATTAAGACAAGATTCAGGTGGATAAAGCAAACACTATGTAGCAGGGAGTGGCACAAAAGCCACACTCTACTGTAACCGTCATTTCTTTCCAGAATAATCCAAATCTAGCAGGGACTTGTTATTGTCACCAGATGAGTAGCAGCAATGTTCAAAGTACAGTTCTACAGCAGTTCTTGGGCATCATAGGCTACTGGATATTGACTGGGGCCACTTCTCATCCATTCTTCATCTTCATTCAAGCTGTAAACACTTTCTCACTCTTACTGGTTTTATTTATTAATATTCCTCATTTCCTCTCAAAATTCAAGGGAGCATACATGCTCCTCCCTTATTTATACACACAACCACCCTGTGAGGAATGTTGAGAGCAAGATCATCCAGTGAGCCCCATGGGTGAGTGTGGACCTGCATCTGGGTCCAGTGGCGTAGCGTGGGGGGTGCAGGGGGGGCCGGCCGCACCGGGCGCAACATCTGGGGTTAGGGCAAATCCATGGGTTAGGGGGCGCAAATCCACAGGTTAGGGGGCTCAAATCCACGGGTTAGGGGGCGCAAATTACTTGCCTTGCCCCGGGTGCTGACAACCCACGCTACGCCGCTGTCTGGGTCTCTCCCACCATTGTCCAACCACTACAACACACTGACTTTCTGTGTTGGGGACCTTTCAGCAAAAATTCTTCCAGAACACTAATCTCTTTCCCAATCACAAATAGCAGAAAGCAAAGGCTAGGTCACTTTTACCAGTTCTGGGAAACCACAAGGCTAAACTTTAAATTATTATGCAACATTGAATTTAGACAATACAGTTTTAACTGTCTCGGAGTGAACAGTAGCTCTGAAAATCTCTCGGATGGGAACTGATGTGAATCGAGATATTTTCCAGGATATGTCTCTGATGGAATGAGCCTTAATGTGACCTTTCGAGTTAATTCTTTTAAAGAATAAAAAGATATTAAATCAAGTGTTTCAATATGGCTGTTGTAGGCACGATTTAACCTAAAGCTACTCATGAGTAACATTTCATCCTCTGCTTTCCATGCTCCAGAGCCTTCACATTGTTGCTTTTTAAAATCCCACCCCTGTGAACACAATGGACCCAAATTTCCTGGCACCAATTCAACTGCTTGTATTTGAAGTGGGCTACATGGGAATGCATTGTTTCTCTTAACCTATCATACAAGAGCATGAACCAGAAAGTAAGAATGGGAGATGAAAATGTTTTGCATTGGTTCATTTAGGGTCAATAACTTAATTGTAACAAAATAATGAGCAAACGTTCAAGTTCTTCTGGCTAGGCTTTTGCAAAAACAAAGCAGAAGTAAAGAAAAAGATACTGCTTGGCATGATGTTAAAAGTGTGATAGTTTTAAAATGGAGTTGAGGTGGTGTTACGTAGATATGCAAAGCAATTCTATGCATGGTTATGCCACAATATAAAATATCGAAGCTTGATCTCAGGTAAGAGACTGTATAGGATTGCAGCCTCAATCAGATTGCACTGTAGCAGGTCTAAGGAGGATCTCTGGATGCATCAAAGGTTTCTTGGAAAGAGAAGAAACAGTTGTTTTCCCTCTGAAAATATAAAAAACCACTTCTATTTCGAGTCCATAACGCTTCTGCATATTTTTGAACCCATAAAATTATGTTCTGTTTCATTTCTACATTAGTTTGAGGGTGCTAAAAAAAAATCCTCTCAAAGGACATGTTGTAAATACATAAATGTGCATTTTGATAATCTTTTTTTTTTTTTAACTATATCACAATATTTGGAGAAGTACCATATTCAGTAGATAACTAAGGTTGCAGTCCTAACTCTACTTTCCTAGGAGCAAGCCCTACTGAATTTAATAGGACATAATTCTAATAGGACTTAATTCGAAGCTACTAACGTGAGTTTGACCAAGCTGTGGGAGGCAGTGGAAGACAGGAGTGCCTGGAGTGCTCTGGTCCATGGGGTCACGAAGAGTCGGACATGACTAAACAACTAAACAACAACAACAACTAATTCTAAGTAGACATAGTTAGATTTGCAGCCTAAGTTCTGATTTGTGCACCAGTCCATGAAATATCGATGAGGTCATTTTGTAGAGGAATTTGTAAAGATCAAATTCTTCAAGCATACCTAGTCAGATTTGACTCCCAAGCATCACCTTTTTCTTTGCTATGCCTTGGCTTGTTTTTGTTTGTTTGTTTCTTTGCATGTTTGCTTCAACTATGCTTAATGAAGAAGCATTCTTATAAACCTCAAAATGTGCTCACTGTTTTATGACATTTCATTTCATCCTGGAAAAGGTATTGTTGAGTTGCAGTGGCCGTGTGTGTGTGTGTGTGTGTGTGTGTGTGTGTGTGTGTATCTTAATGGAACCCTTGATCCCCTTCTAAACCTGCAATCCTGTATCTATGAGGGTAGACTATATAAAGGGAAGCTTGCTAAACCAGTTCCTTCATCAATGTAATGGTTTTGAATGGCTAGTTAAGTACCACAATTTAGCATATCCAAATAAATTGCTCCATGCCATAGAACAAAAGGGTGGGCCTTTCCCCCTACTTCCCTCACCTAGCGGGTATATAAGAGAACAAGAGCCAGAGTTGGTTGTTGTGTGAGCTGGAGGCTACAGGTGGTAGGCTGGAAGCTGCAGACAGACACACGTCTCGTTCTGTGCTGGACTTTAGTGTTTCCCTGGTAACCAAATGGAGAAGCAAGTACTGCTGGGGTGTTAATGCTGCAAACCCTTCCATCCTATGCACAGGTTGTACATGCATGTAAATAAAAACAGATATCCTTAAGACACCACAGTCCTCTCTGTCCTTCATTCCAAGGAAACTGAACTCTAGGGAAAGTACTTGGAACTCCTGGAGTCTCTAACCACTCAGAGATTGCAGTGGCATATAATAGTATTATGCTACTGTA